>NC_137685.1:12936403-13603903 GCF_963989245.1 Nansenia antarctica | reverse complement strand
TGTGTGTATTCTCTGATGGCTCTTTAGGTTTCCTGCCTCACTGAAACCCTTCCCACACTGGGAGCAGCAGAATGGCTTCTCTCCTGTGTGTATTCTCTGGTGACTCTTTAGGTTTCCTGCCTTACTGAAACTCTGCCCACACTGGCAGCAGAATGGCTTCTCTCCTGTGTGTATTCTCTGGTGTCTCTTTAGTTTGCTCATACAACCAAATCTCTTTCCACACTGAAGACAAGAGTGAGTCTTCTGTCCTCCTTGAGTCTGTGGTTGTGATTTAAGGTGAGTTGGACAAATGAAACTCTCACTGCAATCTAAACAGTGGTGATTCTTCTGTCTTGAGCTCCTCCTCCTCCGTCTGTGTTGTTTATGGCTTCCTGATGCGGAGGAGCTGGGCTCCATGTCTGAGTGTGGGTTGGAGCTCTCTCCTGTAAGAATAGGAACATATACAGGATTAGAAACAACATGAGAACAAGTGCTGCTTCCATAGACTCAGCAGTGCCAGAAGTAACACCACATCTCTGGAGTCTGCACACGCTGTGGGAACATGAAGTGTTCAGAGTGTTAGGATACCTGTAATGGAAAACTGTAATATTCCATCCTTGATAGAACTGTGTCATTTAAATTAGGGTTGCACCCAATTGAAATTTCTTGGCCGAAGCTGAATTTAAGGAAACATTTGTCCGAATACCGAATGCGTACCGGCAGTTTTTCATTTCACTATTGATCACTTTTATTGAACACTCCAGCAGACATTAGGCTATACCAACAGCACAATAAGCACAATAACTGGAAATAAATAAATAAATAAGAACAGCATTGCTACTCAGGGTTTTTCCTGCCACAAAATGAGGTTATGACAGAGAAGGTTTGTTAGTCCCCCCCCCCAAAGAGCCACTGCTTTTTGGTCAGGCTGCATTTGCAAATAAGAATTTGTTCTTACACGTTTGCCTGGTTAAATAAAGGTTAAATCTTTTAATAAAAAATAAATAAAAAATAAAATCCAAAACCTATTGTTGACTGTCTGATTAATACAACTTTTCAGCAATTGAAACCCCTGACAGACTTAAAAACTGATCATTTTGCAAATAATACATTAAAAGGAGCACTGACTAACGCTAGTATAGGCTCAACTTGTCATTCTGGATAATGGAACAGCAAGCCAACTAATGTGACTTTCAGGATTTTGGATATGAAATAACGTTTCGACCTAAGACTATTCTGACAGTTGACAAAGTGACGAGTGTGCAAGCCCAGGGCTCCACATGTTGCTGGCTGGTTCCTTGTTTTGTCTTCGCTAGCAAACACCAAAGCTAAGCTTATTTGCAGCACAGCGCCACCAGGGTTAAGGTTAAATAGCGCCCCTGCCACCACATGGGCGCAGTGCCGCAATTGCAGTTAGAAATGACAGAAATCCACCGAGTGCAACGCTTGTCGAAAATACGACCGTCAGAGTTTTGACGAGAGCTGGAGGCGGCAAGAAATATGACGGAGGCGGCCGCCTCATAATTCTCTATGCAGGAAAAACCCTGAAACCCTGCTACTATTCACCTGTTGATAGGATGTGTTTTTCCATTGTGCATAGGTAAATTCTAAATACTGTATCATTGGTAATTATAATCAAGTTGTAATATCTAAACTGTTGAGATTGAGCAAACCTCTCTCTGTCTCTGTCATGCACAAACTGACCATGCTTTTCTCTGTAACTGGACCGGAGCCAGATTTAGACCACGGCTAGTGGGGCCAGTATACCTTGCAGCAGGGAAACCTGACTAAGGGGCCAGGGGAGAGACTGGGTCAATAGGTCAGTATATTTAGGACCGGCCAGTCAGCTGACCAGAGTCAGGTAACTGAATTGCCATGACGACCAACCCGTTATGGGATGTAATCATGAATAATGATTTGCAAGGTACAGCTGATTCCTGTGTCAGCAGGAATCTAGATTATAAGGAGGCACTGTGAATGTCATTCTGTGTGCGTTCTCTGTCTGTGCCTGCGACTGAACACACCCGGCGCCGTGAATAAACTTGTATCTTAATTGTCTACTTTGAGCAAGCTTTAATTAATTACTTTGGGGAATCAACAAATCTCGGCCTCCGCCCATCATCAGAGAATCATCTATTATCAATTGGCGCTTTCGAACAGGATCAGCTTCAAAAGGTAGGAAATGTCTAACCATATTGACTATCTTCCCAGCTGTACAAAAAACCTGTAATTTCTTTCCTTAAAAGGAGAAAATGGGATGGATGTGATGATGGGGGATAATAACTAAATTGAAAGTTAAAGGACTAATATTAAACTAAGTTTGAGTACTGCTGTTGATAAACATGAAGGTCATTAATTCACATATAGGATAATACGTTATAAAAGGACAGAGCTGCTAGGTGTCACTCTGGAGGAGATATACTGAAACTGGATATTGATTAATTCATAGAAGAATTGATTAAACGGAATTGGGCATTCTGTGGGTTTTTATTTAAACAAGTAATGGTAATACTGTGGACAGGGTTACAGTACAGATCTTATATTGAGGTATTTGACAGGAAATAAGGTGAACTGCAGATCACGCTTGAGTCAACAAAGTTATGTTTATCTGTAAGGTACAGAAATAAGGTATTGTGTTATAGCACAGGATTTGAAACTATGCAGAAGTAGAATGTTGATTAAGACGGTTAAATGAATAAGGGATTAACACGTAAGTGGTTATGGTATGTAAATTAAGGTGTGATTAAAGAAAAGTGTTTTATAAGAGGTCAAGCAATGTGGGTATATTCTGTAGAGAAATAGAATAATGAAGGAATAAAGGACAGCGGTAAAAAGACAGTTGTAGGACGATAAGAATTTGAACAGATATGGTTTTTGTGTTAAATGTTAAAGCGTAACAGATTTGAGTGACAAGATTGACTAATTGAGACAGGATAGAATAGATGAGACGTGGATTTAAATGACCTTGATGAAACGCAATACAACAGACTGAATTAAAGTATACAAGAAGTAATGAACACGAATTGTGTAACTATAAAGCTCTAACGAGACAATTTAGATAAAATAATTCCCTTTTACTAACATTGTGTGCATTTTAATTAATGAAAAAAATGGGTAATCAAACTTCTAGGATGGTAAATTGTGATAAACGAACCTTGAAATATAAATCTGAGAGAGATCTACCACGGGCAGAAAGGAAAGCCATTAAGAAACTATTGAAAATTGATCCACATATAATTGATATTCCGATAAAATACACTAATACAGTGACACAAAAAGGATGGATTTTACTTAAATTAGGACCATTCTATGCAGAACCATTTCTAACAAAGATTGCGGAATGGAGTGACGATAATTTCCCAAGTATCGGGAGTTTTGAAAAGAATAAACTGAAGATTATTGACGAATATTTGATATCAAACAAAACAATTAGAGATCCAACATGGGATACCGATTACATGAAAGAAGTCTATCAAGCATGGTTAATAATGTCTAAACAATGGCCTGGTAATATTGTCAGAAAGCAGGAACATGATAGGCCTAGCAAGAAACGGGAGGTAGAGAGTGTCTCTCCCATAAAATTACGGGCTGAGCAGGCTGTGACATGCAGCGTGGTCCAGGTGCAGGCACCGTTGCTAAATATAGAAGAGAAAGTTCTGTACAAACCATTAACGTTATCTGACGTATCTAAGATTATAGAAGACGCACCCAAACCCTGGATTAACCCTAAAGAATTCATAAATTGGTATAAAACAATGTTGTTACATGGTAATTTGAATGGCACGGATTTAAGATACATTCTGATCACTTTAATGCCAGATGTCGGAATTGATACTTTGATAAATGCTTGCGAAACTTTAAATGAACAAAATGATGGACCATGTAAAGGAAAAACAATAAAAGAACGTTTCCCATGGCTTGATAAGGAACACAAGAATACTCACATTGAACAATTAACCAAATTTCTAAACGACCATGCCAGCCAAAACCGTGATATCTCACAAATTCTTAACTGTAAACGTAAGCCTAATGAAACAATGTCTGACTTTGTAATCAGATTCCAAAAGACCTGGAAAGAAAAGGCAAATTTGGAATTAGAGGACAAACAAAACGTATTTTTTACAAACATGATTCTAGATGGTATTGGAGACGATGCGAAAAACTTCAAATTATCGACACCAGACATTTTCTCATTGACCCCAGCATTGATAGAAAAACGGATAAGGGAACTGGACGCTCTGGGATTGTTTAAGCAACCCCAAGCACAAGCTTTGGAGCTTGCACAATACACAGAACTAGACGGATGGAATGAATACTAAGCATTATGGGTAATGAAGTCTTACATGCATGTCGTGTGATATAGTTATAGTTATAGCGAAATCATTGAGTTAAGTAATAATAATCCTTGTTTTGATTAACATATTTTAAACAAATACTAAAGAGTGAAATGAATAACCATTTCATTTTTCAGGACAAGCGAAATAGCTTAGTACTAACATTCAAAAAGTGGTAAGAGACGAGTGCATTTGTGCTCCACAAAGCTGCACCAGAGGCAGACAACACTGTGAACCTACACTATTAATAGAACTGCTCTTGCAAACAAGACGCAGCTTCTGTGACACAGAGACACAGACACGCATTCTTGCAGATAACACATAAAAGTGTTACACACATACATGTAAATGTAGTTGTCCCTTATTGTAATTATCATACAATTCTGCATTGACTCAGCAAACGTAACATTTGAATTTACTTAGTAAACAGAGACATAGACCACGCATTAATGACTGTTAATGTTCACACAAGCAAAGAGGAATATGTGACATTTTGATGGGAGGATAATCCCAAACGGACAACACCTGGAACATTATGACAACTCTTGCCAATTCTATCTCCTGACAGAACCAAGAAAATGCAGAGAAACTGGGCGACGGACTAAAACGGGGTCGCTGCTGAAGGGTCACTCTAAACAGAAGTGGGGGCGAAAAAGATATTGAACGATTGAACCAGATGAGAGAAAGTGGAAATCACAAATGATAATTCTCTGTGTAAACTGTAAATGTAGATGTTGTTTTTCTGTTTGAAAGCGGAAACATGATAATGACATGACAGACTACAGACTTTGATAAAGCAATTACACATACGAATATGACAGTACTTCACACAATCAACAGTGTTAATCGGCCAACAGCTGAATGCACGAGCATTACACGTTGATGCAACATTTATGATAAACCATTCACACTGACTCAAGAATGTCTCTGATAAATATACTAAAACCAACGGGTGATTGACTGAGAAATATTGATTATAAGAGAGGGAGAGAACATTTAAATGTTCACAACAAACTTAAACCTTAATGCAAAATACGCTTATACTGTACATAGACCAACGGGGAAGTATCCACGCTATCAGTAATAATTGTGATCAGAATTTTTTAACATACGGGTAGAATAGAACCTATCTACCTCATTTTAAAAATATGCTTATGGGAATTGACTCAGATTGCACATTGACAGTGACTAAACTAAGTATTGAAGACTGATTTGGAAATTAAAGGGACGGTTCACGGTTTTTCACAACCCACGTCCTAGTTTGATACCCATGAACCTCAAATGACAAATCCTTTTGTTTCCTCTAGGAGCATTGATGAAGGACGAGTTAACCCATTTACGAGAAACTAAAGTGTCTGTCTAACTGTACTTAACGATTGTGCAACCTTTGTATCTAAAACGGTCTCAGCAGGCAAGTGCATAACTCACTAGACTGGGGGGACCACGGGAAGCCCAACCCACTCTCAACTCTGACGATAGGACCCAAGCAAAGGGGAAAACGGACACGTATTATGACAAACGATTACTGATTCCAGTACCATAATGATGACTATCTCTGCTATTAACAGCTATTCTTGATGTTGTTGTGTATTAAGATTGAAACTAGGACAAGAGATACCGGACAGACGATGCGTGCCGAGAGAAACCGTGTGATCCAGACCTCATTATGGATCAGGGGGATACTAGCCACAATATCGGTTATGTATACGATCTGGGTGATAACTAACGAAACAGACATTACTTTAACTGAAGACTCTGATACTAATCTTGTTCGCATGCGTCGTGACATCCAGGGATTTAAACCAAATAGCGCACTAGACTCAGTTGCAGGAGTTTGTCAGGTTGTTAAAGATTGTTGTACATATTCACCACAACAGGATTAAACCTTTAAGATCAGACAATGGGGACATAGCACAACGAACAATAGGGGAGAGAAAAGTAGGGGGTGAGGATTTAGAGTTTCAATAACACTGTTAAAACATTTGAGTAAGCATCATGATGGTGAATGAAATAGTGCTGTCCCAAACGACTATTTTTCTAACGATTAATCTAGCGATTATTTTATCGATTATTCGATTAGTCTAACGACTAATTTATCGATAAGTCTAACGATAATTTTTGCGCTGTAAAAAAAAAACTTTTTTTTTTTTTTTTGTCTCCACCTCACTGCTATGTTTAGCCAACTTGAATGCCAACATGGCCATTTAGAAGTCTGTCCATCACCACAACACATAGCTAGCTAACGTTACTCTCGCTGCTATGTTATGATTAGCTAAATTGATGCTAACGTAGCATGCGAGCTACGAGCTAGATAACGTACAGTAGGTGCTCGCACCACAATGACAATAGGCTACCGTAGCTAGCCAGCTACATAGCTAACGTTACTAACACCAGAAGACAAGACATATGAACTGTGGTGAGCTACATTGCTTGTGTAACATTAGCTAGTAGCTATCCATTTTTCACTCATACACTTAATTGTCTCGCCTGGTAAAATAAAGGTTTAAAAAAAAAAAATAATAATAAAAAAAAAAAAAAATTAAAAATGTATAATTGTGAAACAAACTATGGAAAAACATTTGATTTGACTTAATGATGGAAATGATACCTACTTCATTTGTAATGAGTATTTAGACATAGTAATGAGAAACCTATTTGGATATTTTCTCCTTTAAACAACAAAAGGTTTTTTATCCAAAGAAGGTGATTATTAATCAGAGTAGTTTAACCACAAAGTGACCTTTTACTCATGCCAAGTCAATTGTGGAATGAGATGTTTGTTCGTTTTGTCAGGCCACATGACTAAAGACTTATATTTGTCTGTGGGGAAAATCATTTAATGACAATTCCGGAGGAGGAATGTAAGATCTCAGCCATGTGGAAAGAAAGAGATATAATTAAAGTTACTGTCCATTAGAGGAGAAAAAAAAGAGTGAGCTGATAGGATGTGTTTTTCCATTGTGCATAGGTAAATTCTAAATACTGTATCATTGGTAATTATAATCAAGTTGTAATATCTAAACTGTTGAGATTGAGCAAACCTCTCTCTGTCTCTGTCATGCACAAACGGACCATGCTTTTCTCTGTAACTGGACCGGAGCCAGATTTAGACCACGGCTAGTGGGGCCAGTATACCTTGCAGCAGGGAAACCTGACTAAGGGGCCAGGGGAGAGACTGGGTCAATAGGTCAGTATATTTAGGACCGGCCAGTCAGCTGACCAGAGTCAGGTAACTGAATTGCCATGACGACCAACCCGTTATGGGATGGAGACGAGCCGAACGTACATCTAACTTTAGTGTAAACAACATGTTTGACAGGAGAATAATGATTTGCAAGGTACAGCTGATTCCTGTGTCAACAGGAATCTAGATTATAAGGAGGCACTGTGAATGTCATTCTGTGTGCGTTCTCTGTCTGTGCCTGCGACTGAACACACCCGGCGCCGTGAATAAACTTGTATCTTAATTGTCTACTTTGAGCAAGCTTTAATTAATTACTTTGGGGAATCAACAAATCTCGGCCTCCGCCCATCATCAGAGAATCATCTATTATCACCTGTATAACCAGGGGTGCACATAACTTTTTGGGGCCAGTGCTCAGAGGAGCACCTAGTGATGCTGCTTGGTGCTCCCCGAGCTCGCGAGTCACGACCCGTCCCACAGGATGGATAAAAAAGGGATACATGGATAACTTATATTAGCAAAACGACATGTAGTCATAAATAAAGATGAACAAACAAATGATTGTGTGCAAAACAAAAGAAACAAATGCAAATTCAAATGACTGCTCTTTAAGCATGAAAGTCTGTCAGACTCCTTTAAATACAATGAAATCAACTGACATCACTTTAAGCACTAACTGAATGTCTGTTCTTTAAACACACTGAAATAAACGGACATCTCTTAAAGCACTGCTCTGTTCTGTAAACACTGAAATCAACTTTTCAACAAAAAGTTACAGCCTAAGCATTTATTTATGCTACAAGCTTAATCATCATCATCACTGCTCTCTTGACTGCTGTTATCACTGTCCTCAATTTCAACCATGGTAGAGGATGTTATAGGCTATCACTTTAAATAGCTCATTATTTTGATTGTGCAACAAAGTCTTTTTTTTTCTTTTTTCTAATAGAATTCCCAACCATATTCCTTGGGTCAGGGGTCGAGGTGCGATAATGAAGCTGTAAAACAAACGTCTGAACGTTTGAAAGCTTCAGAGAAAAGAAACGTGAAGTCCCTTGGTGTTGTTTTTCCTTTTAGCGACGAGTCGTTCGGGACTGAATTTTCACGTGGCGGCGTGATAACCGTGCGATACGCGATACGCGGAATGAAAGTACGAGTTACGATACTTTCCGAATGTTTTCGTGAGGGGAGTCGCCGTGGTCGTCGTCGGTCGACTGTTGTGATGGATTACTCGTCAGGCCTTCGGCTGAGGTGACGGCAAATAGTTACTTAGTGGGGCTGGCTTCTTGGATATTTTGACGGCTCGTCGGGTGCCTCAGTGATGCAGCAGTCAGCAGTTGGATTTTGAGGAAGTAAATTCCTCTCCCAGCGGTTCCAGCTGTTGGTGCGCAAGAGCGCCTTCGTGCGGCTGATCTGCCGCGCAGCATGCATTTTGGCGACGCATGCGCACTGGCGCACCAGTTGTGTGCACCCCTGTGTATAACCCTGCTACTATTCACCTGTATAACCCTGCTACTATTCACCTGTATAACCCTGCTACTATTCACCTGTATAACCCTAACTCTTTGACTTCAATAAATGGAATGATCATTTAAAAACCGCATTTTCTATTTACTCAGGTTATCTTTGTGTAATAGTAAAATTGGTTTGATGATCTGAAACATTTAAGCGTGACAAACATGCAAAAACACACGGAATTGGTAAGGGGGCAAATACTTTTTCACAGCACTGTATATGCGACCTGCCTGCTGAGACCGCAGTAGACATGACACATATCAGATTCATATCTGATAGAGGCCGGCATGAGATTGAGGCCTGAATGGGATCTGAGAATATCAGAGTCAATGTGCTTGTTTACTGCTTACACCTGCATGTTACATAACCCATCTGTGCCACATGAGAAAAAACGTGAGAAAAAAATCTGAATTGTGTCACTTGGACCTGCGGTGTAAATGCAGCCTAAATATCTGCCAGCGCCCTTTGATCTACTCATTAACCTGGCCTTCGCCAAATACATAGCATGAACTCACCATCTTCATCATCCTCACCAACTTCATCATCTTCACCATCCTTGTCCTCTTCATCCTCCTCTTCCATCACCACATCTTCCTCCTCTACTTCCTCTTCTTTCACCATCACATCTTTCTTCTCTTCTTCCTCTCCTCCTTCTTCCTGTTCTTCTTTCACCATCACATCTTTCTTCTCTTCTTCCTCTCCCCTTTCTTCCTGTTCTTCTTTCACCATCACATCTTTCTTCTCTTCGTCCTCTCCTCCTTCTTCCTGTTCTTCTTTCACCATCACATCTTTCTTCTCTTCTCCTCCTTCCTCCTCCTCCTCCTCTTTAATTGCCACATTGAGTTTGAGTGTTTTCCTGCAGTCTTCCAGCTTCACTGCCACCATCCATCGGCCGTGTGTGCTTTCCAGGGCTGCAGAACCACAGCCAGAACCAGGGGACTGTGTGGACCTGGGGTCAGACATGGTAGCTGGGCTGTGAGGTGGATCTGTGCAGTGGAAACAAAGGAAGCATAAACAGTGAAGAGTATATTTCTCAAACAATACCAACAACAACAACCCCTAACCAGACACTTAACTCTCTACTCCCTCCACCTGTCATTCTAACCAGACACTTAACCCTTCTAACCAGACACAACCCTTCTAACCAGACACTTAACACTTCTAACCAGACACTTAACCCTTCTAACCAGACACTTAACCCTTCTAACCAGACACCTAACCCTAACCAGACACTTAACCCTTTTAACCAGACACTTAACCCTTCTAACCAGACACCTAACCCTTCTAACCAGACACTTAACCCTTCTAACCAGACACTTAACCCTTCTAACCAGACACCTAACCCTTCTAACCAGACACCTAACCCTTCTAACCAGACACTTAACCCTTCTAAGGGGGTGTTCACCTTCCGCACCGTCAGCGCCTTTTTACATACAACCTAGGGATGCTCCGATTTATCGGCCACCGATTTAAATCGGCCGATTTCACTCCAAATGACTCGATCGGTGATCGGCAAAAATGGCCGATCGCAAAAACCGACTTTTTTTTTTTTTTTTTTTTTTTCCCTGGGGAAGACAGATAACTGAACAGAAAACATAGGAGGACGTAACAGTATGTAAACCATGAAGGCCACGTTTATGATGTCTTTTATACAGCCATATCGACTGACTTGGGCTTCAGGCCCTAACTGGGTGATAGGCCAGACCTTTACTATGCCATAAAAATGGGTCTGCGTTTGCTTGGTGCCTAATGGATCAAAACTTTTGTCTAAAAAGCAAAAAATATGTAGGCTATCCAGTCAGTAGGCCTACAGTTATGTATTTAAAAAAAAATCGGTATCGGTATCGGTATCGGTTGATCTTGAGGAAAAAAATCGGTGATCGGTATCGGCCCCAAAAATCCAGATCGGAGCATCCCTAATACAACCCTATGGGAAAAAGGGAAAAAAACTGCCGCTTTTTAAAAAAAGCAGCCGTCTTTTAAAAAGCGTGAGAAAAGCGCAGCTGCCGCCGCCTTTTTCAGTTGAACTGAACTTGACTTCAAAAAGCACAGCCTTCACCGTCTTTTTACATACAACCCTATGGGAAAAGGAAAAAACGTCCGCCTTTTAAAAAGCGTGAGAAAAGCGCAGCTGCCGCCGCCTTTTTCAGTTGAATTTATTTAACTTTTCAGAAAGGCGCTGTGTGTCGTCAAGCGCCTTTCTGACAGCTGACCAATCAGGACGAGGAGAGTAGGTACGCGTGTACCTTCCCTAGTAACCAACTTCCTAGCAACCGGTGCTCCAAGGCGTCAGACCCATCAAGATGGAGAAAAACAATGTATCAGTTGAGCAACTCGTGATTGCTGTTTCACATTACACCGAGTTGTATGACATGAGTCACAAGAGATACAGCAACATTCACATCAAAGACTCAATCTGGGAACAGATCGGTAGATCTTTGGGTTTTTCTGGTAAGTAATGACAATGGACTCATTCACTGACAGCTAGGTAGTTAACTGCTAAATTAACGCTAGATAGGAAAGGTATGCAGCAGCAAATGGAAATATCTCCGAGATAAATATAAGAGGGGGAAGAGAGAAGAGCAGGAGAAGGCCAGGAGTGGTGCTGAGGGTGGTGTCAAGGAGAGGAAGTGGAAGTACATGGACATCCTAGCATTCCTCGAGCCTTACAATCAGGATAGGAAGACCACCTCCAACTTTGAATCTCCAACAGAGATAGGAGAAGTAGTTAAGTAGGCTATTAGTAATGTGTCTTGCAGAAAAACTGTGTATGTGGGCTATGGACCAATGAAAAGACAAAGACCAGGGGCCTCATTTATAGAAAGTACTTTGAATCAAATTTGATCTTACCCGTGTCGTACGTGGAAACGATCGTAGCTCTACGTCAGGTATTGACTTGACGAACGCACATTACCTACTGGTTATGCGGAGTTATTACAGGCATGTGAGCTGCACTGCCTACTGTAATTCATGCGACGGCTCGTAATAAAATTAACGATGTTTTTATCAGCCGAGAAAATTAGTTTAATTCAAGATTTAAAGGGAACTGATGTTTATGATTGTATTTCAGTCTTCCTTTATATGCCAATAGGTTATTGTATGATGTAATCATTCTAGATTGAGGCGTGATAAAGGCGGTCGGGTGTATCCCAGCCCTCCTTCATCCGCATGATGTGATCGGGGGAATTCGGGGGCGAGCGTTTGCGACCGCGTGTCTATTTCTGATAAAAGACTGTCGATCTCCTCCTCAGTAAAGTTTTTCTTCTTTCGTTTGTCTACCAACATGTGAACTCGTCAAAGGTGCTGTACAACACCTCAATTAAGCCTATTTATAGCACTTGGCTTAATTCAGCCGCTATAATTGAGCCGCTATCACAGGGCGTAAATACAAGGCTCATTCACCTGCGTTCAATTTCAAGTATATTTGTTATTTATAGAAGGAAGTACGTACGCAATTTTAAACAAGCGCGGTTTTATCAATAATGCAGGGCTCGACAGTGTGACTGTTTTGGTCGCATTTGCGAGTGAATATATTTCTGTACGACTTAGAAATACATTCAATCGCACCAGTGCGACTACTGCTGAACTACTGTCATGCGCAGTCAAACTTATGTGTATAAGCGATGAGTCAATGAAAACAGTGAACAGAAACGCGTGTCGCAGAAATGCTTCACGCGAGTCCTCTCGTAGCGCTGTGTGTTTCCGGTTTCATTACAAAGAGGTTAACCCTATATGTGCCTGACGTCTAACAACATTCAAATGACTAACTTCATATTTTTTCGGATTTCAATGTATGACACATCATTTGAAAGCTTATGATCCGTAGTTCCAATCCACAACACGTCACATTTGAAAGTGTTTATGTAATTTCTTTACATTTGAAAGTGTTTTTTGTTTATATATATTTATATTATACAATTTACCAGTCATATTATGGAATGTGTCTAAATGTTAAAGTTCCATAAGTATAAGCAAAATAAAGTAACAGTTTGTAAATAAATAGTAGCATTTCAAAAAATAAAAAACACGAACCGTGAACCGTGACCCAAAAACCGAGGTTCATACCGAACCGTGGGCCAACTGAAATTAATATTCTTACTTCCCCTTTACATTGTGTGAGTCTCCATTTTTATTACGGCCAAGAGCCGGTTATGATCATTTTGATATGTTATGATTATGATCATTTGTTGTCGTTATCATTGTGCTACTGAAATTATTGGTGTGCTACTAAATTTTTCAACATGGTAGCACAGTGCTACCTGGGGAAAAGGTAAGCGTCAAGCCCTGCAATAATGCTTACGACCATTTAGAAAAATGTGCTTACGTGCAAGTCAAAGATGACGTCCAAGTACATTTTTATAAATGAGGCCCCAGCCACTGACAGATAAACGTTCAGATTCACCAGCCACTCAATAGTAAATCATTATTTTGTGTCTGAAATAAATCTACCAGCCACTCTCATATTTTATCAGCATTTGGCCCTGTTATGGACGTATGATTAGTAGGGGTGTAAATCACCAGCTTCATCACGATACGATATTATATCGATTTGTTTGTATGACGATACAATGTTTGACGATATCACAATGTCAGTCACGATACGATTTCGATTCGATTCGATTCAAGATCGATATGACGATATGATCGATATGACGCGATATCATATGCCAATCTAACACAATTATCAATTGTAATAAGTGGTAATTAACATACAGCTCATTAACATACACACACACACACCTGGGTTTCCGTTAACCGGTAATTCCCGGTCTTTGTCCGGTAAAAGTTGTTGAAGTCCGACAAATTGAAAAGTCGTCGGACATATTGTCCGGTGAAAATAATTCCCTTTGAATACAATTCGCTAAAGTTCACATTCTGATTCCTTCTATTTTTAAAAAGACGAATATATAGGCTATGTATTTCTTTTATTATGATATGATTTGACACCGACATGATGATGACTCCTAATGTGTAGGCCGGCCTATGCGAAACAGCGCACAGGTGCCACATGGGATTGATGCCAGATGGGATTACAGTTTAACCAGTCTATTACCGCTTAAACACAGTAGCCCATTCGGCGGTAACCCATGCCTATCTGGCAACCCTGCCAACCCGTCCACCATAGTAATACGCAAACGTTGCAGCTCAAAGTGCACCATAGCGAGCGATTAAATTAATGGAAAGATGGCAAAACAAAGTAAGCTTAGCAATTATTTCATGTGACACATGTAGGTGACCGGTCCGTTCAGGCGTTTAAAAATGCCCGAGCACGCTACATCCAGCATCTAGTAGATGCACTACACGAGCGATTCCCCGAAGATTCCCTAGATGTACTGAACAGCTTCGACATCCTTCTGAACCCCTCCCAATACCCACAGACGCAGGATGGTAAGTAGAAGCTAGCCTGTTTAATTAAGTTGGTTGCAAAATGCATAGTATAATTCTTAGGCCTATCCTTTTTGAATAACCTAAAATGCTTGTCTAAATTGCGAAATGTAGACTATGGCCGCCGCCCATCATAGGCTAATAATAATTATCATCATCATCATAACAATAATAATTATTAGGCTATAATAACAACAATGATGAAAACAACAGGATAACATTTAAACCTTCCTACTTTTCAGTTAATCTGGCTGTTGATGTCATTTTGTCATAAAAAAAAAATAGGCCATAACTGATTCATTATCACTCATTCCGTCCCCTCAGCGCTTGAAGAATATGCTAAACCGGCCATCCAGACCATCATTGGTCATTTTGGCCAAGAAATGACCAGCGATGATGACTCAGCACCAGCCACAGCCCCGGTCATCGATGCCACAAACGTGCAACGAGATGCCATCGGTGTCATGACAGCGCTTCGTGGTTATGGGGGCTTGCGTTTCTCAACAGCCTGCGAAGTCCTCATCCGAGACTTCAGCGAAATTTACCCAGAGTGGGCCACACTGGCCAAGATAGCCTGCTTGATTCCCGTCTCCAGTGTGCCTGCAGAGAGAGGATTCTCTCTGCAGAACCGAATTAAAACTGCGGACCGAAGTCGCCTTGGGGAGGTCACACGGCTAATGCGCATTGCAAGTTGCGGAGAGACACTTTGCAGCTTTGATTTCAAGTCCGCAGCTGCACGCTTCAATGCTGCCAAAAAGCGACGTAGGCCTAATAAGTAGCTGAATTATATGAGCAGCCATTGTTATTTTCAGAGTTTTTACTCTAGGCTATTTTATTTAAGGCTATCCCCTATCTATCTGAGAAAAGGCATAGGCGATAGGCCTAGGCTGTAACATCGAACGGAAATTAGCCTATACATACGCATTGCAAGTTAATTTAAAGCCTATTTATTTCAAAGAGTTTTATTCTATTTTATTTTATCTGATAAAAGGCATATGAACGGAAATTAGGCTAGCCGTGTCACGCCAGAAGCCTACATGCTTGCACTGTTACTGTTCAATAAAATGTTATACATCTAGACATTGTGGTATTTCTTTATATACGTATCCCAGACTGCCTATCAATTGTTTCTCAATAAACAGTTATGTTCTCCCCATTGTCATACTCCCGAGCTAAACGAAATGCCTTCCCAACCAGCGAGACCTGGTTATAGAAATGACGTTGTTTTATTGATTTTTAAAAAAGGGTAAAACTGGAAAGAGAAAATAGAAAACTCACATTAATCCCAAACAATTTAACAAACTTCAGTTAACGTAATGTGGAGTCCGTTCATTGATCGATGCTGTCTGTTCAGTTCCCAGTGAGGCGCCCGTTCAGCGCTGGACCCGTTCAGCGCTGGATTTGACGCATGGCATAGCGCGCATGCGTCAAATCATGTTATATTATTATATATTATATAGCTCGCATCTAATCGTATCGGATGAGAAATAGACATTAAATGGCATATATAGGCCGCTACACAACAGTAATCACCGCGACAAACAGCTATATTAGATTTGGAAGAAAAAAAATATGATTTTGAAAAAAAGTTTTTTTATTATATTTTAATATGATGACCGGAATATATCACGTTTGTCCGGTAAATCGAATTCTTCCCGGACACGATGTCCGACGGCAAATTTTTCTAACGGAAACCCTGACACACACACACACACAGGTTCAGAGAGACATCCAGTCACACACACACACGTCCACACACGTGTCACACACGTCCAGCAGGTCTGATATTGGTCTGACTGGATTCGCCTCGAAGAGTAGATGTAAAAAAATATCTTTGGTGTCCAAAACGGTCAATGTATTCGCCCATTAGACTCCCGTTAGACGCACTCTCATTAGACGCACTCACACAAGCCGAACATTTCCGAAGATTACCGGAGATTGCCGAACGCGAGAGGAGGAGGAGCCGAGAAGTGGAGCCGAGCCAGAGTAGACAGTCACACACGGTGAATGCGAACTCATTGCGAACGCGAGTATGTTCACTTCCCTGGTTCAGAGAGATGTTCCAAAATATATATTAAAAGGGATAGACTTACTGTCTCTCATCAAAAAAGAAAAACATTCGTATCTTTTTCAAGTCTCTCTCTCTCTGCGCGCATAAGATGACGATATAGATCGATGTTTTTACATTGCGTCGATGTAATCAGATCGTTAGTCAATGAATCGATGCATCGATGTGAATCGATGTATCGTTACACCCCTAATGATTAGGCGGGTGTTTAAGAAATGTATAAACTTGGAAAACGTAAATGTTCAAGTGCTGTGTTGGGTTTTTCCGTACAGGATCAAACTGAGGACTCCCTAGGCCTAGAAGATAGTCTACTTTCCACAGACCACATGCCTCCCTCAGTGACATCTACACATGCCTCCCTCAGTGACACCAGTCCTTGCCTGTAGGGCTGTCCCAAACGACTATTTTTCTAACGATTAATCTAGCGATTATTGTTTCGGTTAGTCGATTAGTCTAACGATTATTATTATTTTTTTTCGGTTAATGTATCACTTAATTTCCCCAAAAATAATGGCTGTATTGTCTCTCTCTGTTTAACAGTGTCTTTATAAAGCACTCTGGGTAATAGCTGCTGCTCTTATAAAACAAAGCAGCGTGTGACATGCACATTACTCAGACGGCCGCCCCTTTAAATGATCAGCTGATGTATGGGGGCTGTCTGTGGGCCCGCAATTAAACACAGACACCTTTAATTCGGCAACCTGCTACTACTACTACTACTACTACTACTGTAACTGCCCCTGTCAAACAGCCCCAGACACAGGGCAGACTCACTGCTATGTTTAGCCAACTTGAATGCCAACATGGCCATCAGGGTTTTTCCTGGCTCAAAATGAGGCGGAGGTGGTACCAGTGGTGTTTGACATCGGGGGGGACCCATGAAGCAGGGCTGTCTGGGGGTCCTTAAACATCAAACACTTAATTTCTTGCATTCTGGTGAATTGATATGCACCAATTTGTGCCCTTTCTGCATCAATTTATGGTGGAAATGTCATTATTTATGTAAAGGAAAACACAATATTCAGGCACCAGATGACCATTCAAAATATAATGTAATATAATGCAATATAAGGCTCTGTATGTATTAATATAAGGCATTCTGTACTTTCAAATATGTATTCTCCTTGAGCAGTCAACATACTATCAGCTATTTCGGTAGCAAAAACGAAAGCTAACTTATTTGCGAAACAGCGCCCCCGCCACCACGTCGGCGCAGTGTCGCAATTGCAGCTAGATATTTTTTTTTTGTGACGCACCAACGCACATTACGCAAGTCGACGTATTGACGTAGTCGATTACGTCGACTATGTCGACGCGTCGTCCCAGCCCTACTTGCCTGGTTCCTACAGACCCTACTACTAAGTCTAGTGGCTGGGGGAAAAGGAAGGCCTCTCCTCCAGAACCTCCAAGAGAGCTGACCCCATACCAGGCTCAAATTATACACAGATTAGACCAAGCACAGACCAAATAACCCGAAAATTAACACTACCTCCTCAGTTTGGCACCCACATTAGATCGTCTTGACCCCCGAAAGCAAGCCATGGTGAGGCTTCGCTTCAAACAAGCCTTATTTGATATTGACTTTGGAGAGTAGTGAGTTCACTGATCAGGTAGTGTTCATTTTTGGTGTATGTTGGTGTGTGTGTGCTTGGTCTGATTTGTGTATAATTTGTTATTATACTGTACATTTGTATAGAATAGAATAGAATATAATAGACTTTATTGTCCTTGTACAGTTGCTTATACATATGTATATAGTACATTTGCCATGTTTTGTATATATTTTGTAGATTTGTATGTAGTCCTCTTCTTCCTGCTTCTGAGTAGATTAGACGTGTTTCTCCCTCGCTCCTCTCATACCACTGCTTTCCAGCTTTTTTCTTGCTTCTTTTTTATAGTTGTAACATTTTTTTAATATAGCTGTTATTCCTACCATGCCTGCTATCTGTCAAAGTTGTGTGGATCTTTCAAAGAGAGTAGACTTATTGGAATATACTCTCCAGGGGCGACTCTCCGCACTCGAGAATCGCTACGCTAATGGTTCTCCACCCACGCAAGCCTTTGAAGAGGATTTAAATCAAAATTCACACTTCCCAAAGCTAACGAGGCAGGTGACAGCTGCAAAATTCACTGGACAGATGAATTATCCCCCGAAACTACTGAAAAGCAGCCAACTGAAGTCCTCGTTAGCACCGTTAGCATCATTAGCAACAGGTAGGCCCGAGCCATGGGCTTGCATGACTAAACAGAGCCGAGATAGGAGTCTGAGACACCGGCCCGCGGAGCAGCGAGCTGGCATGACTCCCAAGGCCCGAGATAAGAACATCAGAGTCACGCCAAGATTTCCCAGGCCTGGGAATCACGCGACTCCCCGGCCCCCCCCGGTGACTCCCCGGCCCGCAGACACGAGCTCAAGGTCACCCCCTCCTTCTTCTACTTCTCTGTGTGACATGCACCGGATGAAACAGACTTCACCTCCAAAAGATACTTTGTTGATTGGAGACTCGGCGATCAGAAACGTAAGAGGTAAAAAATTACATATCCACTGTCTTCCTAACCTAACGGTCTCAGAAATAACAAAAGATTTGGAAGAAACACTGTCTAAAAACCCAGACACAAAGCGTCTTGTATTACATGTGGGACAAACCGATTCACGTAAAATGGGCTCAGTAGACTTGAGACGTGATTTCATGGAACTTTTCAATAGACTTGACAAGCTTAAGATTGAGACATTCATCTGTGGACCGCTACCCACTGTTGACAGAGGTAACCTGGAATTCAGCCGGCTCCTAAGCCTTAACACGTGGCTCTCTGGTGCGTGCCAACTTAAAAGGCTGAAATTCATTGACCACTGGAACATATTCTGGAGGCAGAGAGACCTATTCAAAAGAGATGGCCTCCACTTAAACAGATCGGGAGAATACCATTTGATGAACAACATACTCTTCAACCTCATAAACTCTGCTCCCCCTTCCCTCGCTCTTTAACCAACTGAAAGGCCTACAGCGCAGGATTCTTCAGACTCAGCACAGGCAGCTGAACTGCTCACTAGGGATGCTCCGATCTGGATTTTTGGGGCCGATACCGATCACCGATTTTTTTCCTCAAGATCAACCGATACCGATACCGATTTTTAAAAAAATACATAACTGTAGGCCTACTGACTGGATAGCCTACATATTTTTTGCTTTTTAGACAAAAGTTTTGATCCATTAGGCACCAAGCAAACGCAGACCCATTTTTATGGCATAGTAAAAGTCTGGCCTATCACCCAGTTAGGGCCTGAAGCCCAAGTCAGTCGATATGGCTGTATAAAAGACATCATAAACGTGGCCTTCATGGTTTACATACTGTTACGTCCTCCTATGTTTTCTGTTCAGTTATCTGTCTTCCCCAGGGAAAAAAAAAAAAAAAAAAAAAAAAAACCTTGGTTTTTGCGATCGGCCATTTTTACCGATCACCGATCGAGTCATTTGGAGTGAAATCGGCCGATTTAAATCGGTGGCCGATAAATCGGAGCATCCCTACTGCTCACAGTGGATAAACTCTCCCCACAGTCCTGCGACTCATCACAGCCTACAGTAAAGGGCCTTCCAAACTCATCACAGCTGGCTGAAGTGCGTGCTGCAGATGACTTATCAATCTCCCCATCGCAACTGCCTAAACTGCGCTCCACAGTCGCCAGGGCAAAACTAATCATTAGCCAACGCGTTGAACCCCCACTAAGGCGACGGTCCAGCCCCTTTCCTCTCCCTCCACCCTCCCTCCATTTACATTTACATTTTTGGCATTTAGCAGACGCCTTATTCCAAAGCGACTTACAATCAATACATTTGAATACTAAGCATGTGAATCAGCAGTCCACCATTCGTTGCAGGAAGAGTACTCTAGCTCGGGCCCGGGGCCACTGATTTTTTTTTTTTATATTACTGGAGAAACTGAGAAACAGTACAAGGGGGGCAATAGAAGTTCTTAGGGACACAGAAGAGGGGAAAGCGGGTGTCTTTAGGAGACGTAGTGGTGAGGGTCAGAAGATGTCCCAGGAGGAGCAGTTAAGATGTAACTTGAAGAGATGGGTCTTCAGTCTACGACGGAAGATGGGTAGTGACTCTGCCGTTCTGACAGCCGTGGGGAGCTCATTCCACCAGCGGGGAGCCAGTGTTGTGAAGAGACGTGATCGGGCAGCCCGACTGCTGTGTAGAGGAGGTGGGGCCAGTCGGCCAGCCGAGGTGGAGGAGCGGAGTGAGCGGGCAGGGGTTTGGGGGGTTACCATTTCCTTCAGGTAGGCAGGGGCTGTCCCTTTAGCTGCCTGGTATGCAAGCACCCTCCCTGCCTCCGACCCCCCAAACCACTCTGCCCCCGACCCCCCAAACCACTCTACCCCCAACTCCCAGAGACACTCATCCACTGAGTCCACTGAGCTCTCCTTCCTCCAACTCACGCCGTTCCTGCCTTTCTCAGCTAAGTTAGAGAAAATGGTGAAGACAGGAGTAGAGCTCACCCCGAAAGCTGCTCCATCTCAGGCAACTCTCCATTCTACAACACCTGGCCCCACACTCCCTGTGACGCCAGCCTCATCAACAATGCCAGCCTCATCAACAATACCCATCGCCCTACCCCGCCACAGGATGCTATCTACACAACACCCATCCCCATCCCCCGGATGACACCCAGAATCAGTTGATGCTCTAACAGTCCCTGCTTCCATAGAGTTGATACCATTGACATTCCTGATATAAAGCTGGGACTCTCAACTCTTGCTATCCCTGTTCATATCAGTAACAGAACAGTTAATTGCAAGTCTGAATGCTTTATACACCCCTCAAATTTAATTTCTGTACCCTGCCACACACAGCCCACACAGAGACCAAACACAAAACCACTCAAGCTAGCACTTTTCAATGCCAGATCCTTAGCTAATAATTCTCTCTTAATCAACGACTTGATTAGCTCCTATGAACTAGATTTCTTATTTATCACTGAGACCTGGTTAGATAAAGATAACAAGACACCAATTCTTATTGAGTCAGCACCCCCCAATTTTAGAACCTTAGATGTCGTTAGATCCCACAAAAAAGGTGGTGGAATCGCCTCTTTCTTCCGAGACAGTTTTAACTGCAAACAGAAATCCTTCGGGGAATTTTTATCATTTGAATATCTTTCAGTTGTTTTTAAATGTTCCACTCAAATTATTTTTATAATTGTATACAGACTAGGGCTGTTACGATTAGTCGACGTCATCGACTACGTCAATACGTCGGTTTGCGTAATATGAGTCGGTTAGTCGTAAATAAACAAAATGGCTGCGACCAGTGCAAACACGGAGGCAGAGCCGGCGGCTAAAAGACTTCGCCCACGATCGTCCAAAGTATGGGAGTACTTTACAAAAAAAGAAACCAATGGCAATGTGGTGGTCTGTAAACTGTGCAAAAATGAAATGGCCTATCACAGCAGTACGACTGCAATGAACGAGCACCTCAAGCGAAAGCATCCTGGAGCTCTTTGTGAAGACAGCCGCAAGATAGCACCGTAAGTCACCGTTGTATTTCTGTTCACTTTTCCGGCCGTGTATCAGTGAAAAATGGATAGCTACTAGCTAATGTTACACAAGCAATGTAGCTCACCACAGTTTGTATGTCTTGTCTTCTGGTGTTAGTAACGTTAGCTATGTAGCTGGCTAGCTACGGTAGCCTTACTAGCCTATTGTTATTGTGGTGCTCGCACCTACTGTACATTATCTAGCTCGTAGCTCGCATGCTACGTTAGCATCAATTTAGCTAATCATAACATAGCAGCGAGAGTAACGTTAGCTAGCCATGTAGCTACTAGCTAGCTATGTGTTGTGGTGATGGACAGACTTCTAAATGGCCATGTTGGCTAAACATAGCAGTGAGGTGGAAATTAAGGGGCCTACACATGATAAGAAATGTGTGCTTTTTTTATTTTCAGGAGGCAAAGCAGTGTGGAGGACTTTTTCCACAAAAAGAACACAACTCCATGCACACCCCAGATGGCTGCTCAGCTTTCTAACTGCATCTTACAGATGATCGTCAAGGACATGAGACCTGTTGCTATTGTGGAGGGTCAAGGCTTCCGTGAGATGATCAAAGTGTACTTTGATACTAGCATTTTGTAGCACATTGATAGCAGCTTGCCTCCCCGAGTCTGACCCAACCTGTCACTGACAGCGCAGACCTGCAGTAGCCAGCTAACTATGTGTCAATACAAGTCATAACATTAACAGCTATTATATGTTTTGAAAGTAGATGTTGTTAGAGACGTGGATCAAGCAGCAATTATTTGATGTGTTTATGTTCAAGAAGGCCTGCCATCGGGCTGTAGTGGCACCAGACTTCACTGTTAGGCCATTTATCTCACACATATAGAGATTATATTTAGCAAAAATAATTTGTCATGTCAATCATTTGATTTGATTTGAATTCATACTGCGATATTTGTTTGTTCTATTTGGAGTGGGAGAGAGAATGGTTTTGTTGGAGTGTTGCAGAGCTGAGCTACAGCATTTGTTGGAAAACGGGTCCCCTCATAATACAAGGACTTGAAGTTAACTTTTATATTTTATAATATTATATTTTATGTTGGACTGTAAGAAAGAGAGGATATTTTTTGTTGTGTGGAATATTGCCCTGCAGTGCAAGAATAATTGAATAAAATACTGAAATGTTGATAAGAGAAGTTTTTGACATTTATTTGCGGAAAATTAAGTGATCCATTAATCGAACAGTAAAAAAATAATCGTTAGACTAATCGTTAAATTAGTCGGTAGACTAATCGACTAACCGAAAAAATAATCGATAGATTAATCGTTAGAAAAATAGTCGTTTGGGACAGCCCTAATACAGACCACCCCAATACTCTACTAGCTTCTTTAATGAACTTAGAGCTTCTCTCCATCATTACTACTGAATTTAATGGTCTGATCATTGCTGGTGATTTCAATATTCATGTAGATAACTCAGAGGACAACAAAGCCAAAGAACTCTCTGTTCTGTTAGATGTTTTTGAACTTCAACAACGTGTGAACCTCCCTACTCATAATCGAGGTCACACTCTGGACCTTATCATCACCAAAGGCCTAGATATTTCAAATGTTGTTGTAACTGACATTGTCCTGTCTGACCACTGTTGCATATTCTTTGACGTATCTATCTTTCCTGTTATTCAAACTATGTCTAAAACTATTTCAAAACGATATATCAATGAAAAGACCAGTGCACTGTTCACACAGGCCTTTTCCCTAGCCCCCCCCCCCCAAACTTCTATTCCAACCTCAGTAAATGACCTTCTACACGATTTCAACTTAAAAATCACAAAAACCATTGATGATATTGCACCCATTAGATCCAAATGCATCTCTGGTAAGCAAAAAGCTCCCTGGAGAACTGCCCCATCCGTAAAGACCCAAAAAAGAGAATGTCGTAAAGCAGAGCGCAGATGGAGAAAAACAAACCTTCAAGTCCACTATGATATCTATAAAGAGAATCTTCAGAACTATAACTTAGAAATAAGAAGTGCCAGGCAATCATTTTTCTCTAAGATCATAAACAATAACATCAATAATGCCCGCATCCTTTTCAGAACTGTTGACAGACTAACAAATCCCCCAACACCCATTGCTCAGGAATTTCACTCAACTAGTAAATGCAATGAGCTTGCATCCTTTTTTAACAATAAAATAGAAACCATTAGACAAGGCATTAGGTCTTCTGTGTCAGGCATGAAAAACATGTCCCCATTAACAACCCCAAATAGGGCGGACATAACAACCATGTCACAATTTAACACCATTGATTACAAGACCCTAGATAAAATCATGTCACATCTTAAACCATCCACCTGTGCCCTTGATGTCCTGCCAACAAGCTTTTTAAAAAACATATTTAGCTGCATGGCAGGCGAACTAATACAAATAATTAACACCTCCCTTTCATCAGGAATCTTCCCTGAAGCCCTGAAAACTGCAGTTATTAAGCCTCTACTAAAAAAGAACGGCCTAGACCCATTTGTACTAAACAACTACAGACCCATATCAAACCTTCCCTGTACAGGAAAAATTATTGAAATGGTTGCCCACGAACAACTTAGCAATTATTTGACCCTAAATGATCTCTTTGATGACTTTCAATCAGGCTTTCGCCCCCTACATAGCACTGAAACGGCCCTTATTAAGGTCCTTAATGACATTCGCGTAAACACAGACTCCGGAAAAATCTCAGTTTTGGTACTACTAGATCTTAGTGCTGCCTTTGACACTGTAGCCCATGACATTCTAATAGATAGACTAAAAACCTGGGTAGGACTTTCGGGCACTGCCCTAAACTGGTTTAGATCCTACCTACAGGACAGGAGCTACTATGTCTCCATTGGCAACTTTGTATCTGACCAAATTAAAATGACATGTGGGGTTCCCCAAGGGTCAATCCTTGGCCCCCTTCTATTCAATCTCTACATGCTTCCATTGGGACACATCATAAAAAAGAACAAAATTGCCTACCACAACTATGCGGATGACACTCAAATCTACATAGCCCTCTCACCGAACGACTATAGTCTAGTGATGCTCCGATCTGATCGGCGCCGATCGGTATCG
The DNA here is from genome assembly GCF_963989245.1 of Nansenia antarctica. Taxonomy (NCBI): domain Eukaryota; kingdom Metazoa; phylum Chordata; class Actinopteri; order Argentiniformes; family Microstomatidae; genus Nansenia; species Nansenia antarctica. Next base: position 13,578,827 of record NC_137685.1, on the reverse strand, counting down.
GCCGATATGGCCTTGATCGGTTTTGATCGGAGTTCTCAAAACGGCCGATCAAACACGACCGATCAGTTTACAAAATGGCGTCGCCAGTCTGGAAATATTACACAGTGTCGGAAAGAGACAACAAATATGCCGTTTGTAATGTCTGCTCAAAAGAAATACCTCGGGGAGGAACGCACGCAAGGTCTTTCAATACCACGAATATCATACGGCATTTGCTGCGTTCGTCGATTCGCTCAGAGAGCGCCGAAGCGCACACTGGGCTCGACGTCATAAAGGGACCGAGTGCTTTGATTGGACGAGAGGCGTTCCACGAGTGCTGGTCAGAGTTCCAGCGCGACTTCACGAGCGTAGTGTAGGTAGTGTGCAGCGACGTCATGTGACCCCGCGAGCAGGAAGTCACTTGGCCCATAGCAACAACTATTAGCGCGTGAGTTTTAGGTCTTCCTCTGTGCACCTTGCACAAGTGTAGATAGCGAGCGACTTTTCAGCAGCAGGACATATTTTAGATGATAAGAGGAACAGGCTGAGTGCCAAAAACGCTGAGATACTTGTATTTCTCAAGGCTAATCTGCCAGTGATGCTGCTTAATCAGAAGTAAGGTTTGAGTCTGAAATCTCCTTAGGTGCAATGTTTTGTTTTTTTGTTTTATTGATTATTGCTGACTTGCTGTCTTATCTCCTCCTAAATATGACTTGAAACTGACTGACTTGAAACAGTATTTTATATTTGGCTATAGCCTGTTTATGTTGCAGTTTAGTTTGGGTATGTTTATTGTTCCTCAGGAAAGCTACAGTATAAGCTCCAAGTTCTCTAAGAGCCCCTAGTTCCTCTCTTTCGAGTGGAATGTTGCACATTTGATGTGACAGTGTACATTTTAGTTATTATGATTTTTATTTTCACATTTTATTTGTTTTTCCTGAAGTAAGCTACAGGTGGTTGTGAATTCAATAAAACAGATGGTCGTCAATTCATGATACTTTCTCATCTCCTAATTTCATTTAAATACTTAATATACAATGTCAATGGTGTTAAGAATAATTAAAAACATAAATAATGCTACACAATAAATAGAATGCTTCAATTGCCATTTTCGACGCTGTGATCGGTGATCGGTGATATCGGATCGGCAGATCACTGATTCCAGTGATCGGCACCAAAAACCCTGATCGGAGCATCTCTACTATAGTCCCATTGACAATCTCTGTAATTGCATTGAGCAAATAAACGCCTGGATGACACAAAACTTCCTCCAACTAAACAAGTACAAAACAGAGATAATTGTATTCGGTGCACCTGACAAAAGATCGAAAGTCAGTGCAAAACTTGATTCTCTCTCTCTTCACAGTAAAAAACAGGTCAGAAATCTTGGTGTAATTCTAGACTCCGATCTAAACTTCAACAGCCACATAAACTCAATAACTAAATCAGCCTACTATCACCTGAAAAACATAACAAGAATGAGAGGTTTCATGTCCAAGCAAGACCTTGAAAAACTCATCCATGCATTTGTTTCGAGTAGACTTGATTATTGTAATGGTCTACTAACAGGCCTATCTAAAGGAGCTGTTCGTAAATTGGAGCTCATCCAAAACGCCGCTGCTAGGGTCCTAACAAAAACAAAGACATTTGAACACATTACACCAATCCTGAGATCCCTGCACTGGCTACCAGTCTCTCAGAGAATTGAATTCAAAATCCTCCTAATTACATACGAATCACAAAATGGTCTTGGACCAAAATACATATCAGATCTCCTCCCACCCTATATTCCCGCAAGGTCCCTAAGGTCAGCTGAGACAAATCAGCTAATAATTCCAAGAGTAAAAACAAAACACGGTGCAGCAGCTTTCAGTCACGCTGCTGCATGCTCCTGGAACAAACTCCCTGAAGAAATCAAACAGGCCCAAACCCTTAAAATATTTAAATCTAAGCTAAAAACCTTCATGTTTTGCACCAGTTATGATTAAACACAAACACTTCAATGTCTTTTTTCCATTAACTATTGTCTTTTTAAATGTTTTATCTATTTACTTCTTATATTTGCTTTTATTCATTGTAATTTTTATTTTCTTATGCTCCTCTTGCTGTATTTTTAAATAATGCATGTAAAGCACTTTGAATTGCCCCTGTTGTATGAAATGTGCTATACAAATAAACTTGCCTTGCCTTGCCTTTTGTATATGTTTTGTATGTATACATGTTTTGTATGTTAATTTGTTAATTGTTAATTTTATTTATAAAATAACAATAAACATAATATTATATGTATTGTACATTTGTATAGTTCATTTGTTCTTTAAATAATAACTCACAAGACCACACCTCAACTGAATTAGTTGGGAATGTGGGATGTAAATGTATTGGATACAGATCCAGTGACTGCGAAGAACACAAGAACTAAGAAGAACTCCAAGACGCCAGACCCATCAAGATGTAGCACAATGTAGCACATGTTGTAGAATGTTGTAGAATGAACTCGTGATTGCTACTGGTGTTTCATAACGTGGTTCCAGTGTTAGCAGCATTCAGCAGAAATCTTCATTTTCCGCAACACTGTTGCAAATATACCCAGTTCAACACAACACACCTTGTAAATATACCCAGCGATAGACTTGGTAATAGTCGTAGCCTCTGGGAGTAAAAGGGAAGCCTGGTCTGCCTCTTAGACATGACTACATCGTAATGATTACAAAGATGCCACTTGAAATGCATGAAATCGAAGTTTATTACATATCCGTAAAAAAAGTGCAACTTCTCTGCTTTCAGAAACTGTTTGATTTTTTTTAGATTGGGCATATAGTTCATGAATTACGATAGTTTGAAGGAACGCTGTAAAATCCTTTCTAGACACGAATCTATCGGCATTAGTCAAATACATGCTCACATCCAGTCATCCGCTCACTGCTCTCCATCAAAAATGGCACATCCATCAATAATATTACATAATAACAACTGCTCTGATTAGATTGCTTAGATTGTTTAATACATCAACGGGGGGAAAGCGAGATGAACTCGCGAGTATCATGCTTCCTCCATTGAACGGAAAGTCCTATCTATTCCATGCAAAGTGTTTTAGCCTTCCCCCTTTCCACTGGTAATAAGGAATTGACAAGAATAGATCGATATAAATAGATCAACATAATGCAGCACTATCATGCACAGATCAGCCTTAAAACATGTAACGTTATATATATAACGGAGCGATGTATTTCTACGGAAAGGCTGACTGACGCGGGGCTCATACAATCTCCGTGTGTGAAAGAGGCTTGAATGTTGAAATAACAGTAATAGTATTACAATGTTCATTGATAAAATGACATAAGGGATGGAAAGGGGTTTTAGAAGGGGGATGACGAAGCGCGCTCGACTGAGGAACAGCATAGGCACAGGACATAGCATAGTCGTAGCCTCGGGGAGTTAAAGGGAAGCCTTGTCTGCCTCTTAGACATGACTACATCGTAATGATTACAAAGATGCCACTTGAAATGCATGAAATCCAAGTTTATTACATATTCACCTAGTATTTGACTGACTGTCAGTCACGAATGGTCCCAGTATTGTGGCTTCAGTTGGGTTGTAATTGTGCTTGCTGCAGAGCACAATGTTATTGCTGATATTTTTGTTTTAATCCTGTTCTTTTACCAACTGTTAAGACAACAATAAAGTAAACTAGTTACTTTAGCTAGCTAAAGATATTGGCCCCCCAAATAATTTTACAACTTATAATTATGTTTAGGGATGCACGATATTATCGGCACCGATATTTATCGGCCCGATAATGGGAAATTAATGTTTATCGGTATTTATCGGTTTTATAACATTTTAGCCGATATTTAACCGATAATATGAAGCCGGAAATATAAACATGCCTTCCCCGGTGGCGAATTTGCGGAACCTAGGATGGTAGGGGAAGGTAGGGCAATACCGCTACCTGATTGGTTGGCGAAGCAGGGAAGGCGAGTCGGCAGCCAATGAGGGGGCTCTTCACGAGTGCTTCGCCAACCAATCAGGTAGCGGTATTGCCCTACCTTCCCCTACCATCCTAGGTTCCGCAAATTCGCTCCCCGGTGTGGACATTCTTCACAGTTTCTGAGGCAGATAGTGCGTTTGCAATTTGCAATACATGTTCGACAAAAGTTCGGAGAGGAGGGCAAAGGTCTACGAGTTACAACACAACGAATCTCATAAGTCACCTTAAGATTCACCATTGCAAGCACGCTGTATGGAAGGAATATCAACACTAGTAGCCTAGTAGCCTAGCCGCGAAAAAAAAAGCTGCTGTGCCTATTGAACACGCATTTGAAAACTGCAGGAAGTTCACTCGAGAGACAGCTCAAAGGCTCAAGCAATCAATGAAAAATAATGGAGTTGATGGCCCTCGACGACCAGCCTTTCTCTGTAGTAGAAGATAAAGGATTTCGCCAGCTAATTTCACATTTAGAGCCCCGGTATACACTCCCAAGTCGCCGCTATTTTGCAGACGTGTGCCTGCCTGCTCTGTATGATACAGTCGCCACACACATCCATAGTCTGATCGATACTAGCGTAAGCCAGATAAGTTTTACCACGGACATATGGACTTCTGACGTTAGTCCAGTCAGTATGCTTAGTTTGACGGCCCAGTGGCTGGATGAGGACTTCAATATGAAGAAGACACTGCTGCATGCGCAGGAGTTCTCCGGTTCGCATACTGCGACAGCCATCCGCGGGGCTTTTGAAACCATGTTTGGAGAAGGCTTAGGTGAGCCTTTTTTGTTTTCATAAAAGGAGGCCAGATCTTGGCTAAAAAAAGCATTGTGCACTGTCTATAACAGATTCTGTTTGTTAGAGGAAATAATAAATGAACATTTGAAGAGTCAGAAGTGTTCTCTTTGTTGTGTTAACAATAGTGATGTAAGTTAGATTTGGTGAGATCACTATGGAATATTAAATCATCAATCTTTGCTCACTACATAGCCTTTCTTACCTTCAGGTGTGCATGAACTACAGGTTATGAACTGTGAAATTATATCTGAATGGTCTTTATTGTCATTGATATAGTACCAAACAACGAAATTTGGGAGGGGGGGCTCCCCTGGTGCTAGGAAAGATTTAAAAAAAAAAAATATCGGTTATCAGCCACGAGAAGCGGGTAAATATCGGTATCGGTATCGGTTGGGAAAAATGCATATCGTGCATCCCTAATTATGTTACGAAGTTTCTCCGCATTGAAGGTATATAAGCAACGCAGGGTGCGCTCGTAAATTCGCTCTGAGAGCGCCGGAGCGCACACTGGGTTCAACGTCATAAAGGGACCAGGTAATTTGATTGGACAAGAGGCATTCCATGAGTGCTGATCAGATTTCCAGGGCGAATTTACGAACGCAGCTAGCGAACAGAAGACGAAAAAAACGTCAGATCAGATATATAAACAGGTTATTTTGATAAACTGGACACATTTTGGGAATGTATATGGTTACTTTCACACCTGAAAACATTAAAAATTCATAAAATGACATGTTAACACTTGTATTGCCAAAATTACAGCTTTCAGCCAATGGAAGTTAAAATGGACGATTTAAATTGCCCGCTGCTAGCCGGTGCGAAATGCATTCTGGGAAAAAGACGGTGGCTGCGCTTTTTTCCCATGGGTTGTATGTAAAAAGACGGTGAAAAGGCGCTGAAGGCGGCGCTTTTTTCTAAAAAAAGACGTCAAGTGTGAACGCCCCCTAACCAGACACTTAACCCTTCTAACCAGACACTTAACCCTTCTAACCAGACACCTAACCCTTCTAACCAGACACCTAACCCTTCTAACCAGACACCTAACCCTTCTAACCAGACACCTAACCCTTCTAACCAGACACCTAACCCTTCTAACCAGACACCTAACCCTTCTAACCAGACACTAAACTCTCTACTCCCTCCACCTGTCATTCTAACCAGCCTGGGAGTAACTCTACCAACAACCTAACAGGGAGGACATGAACACAACTCACTGTTACTAGGATAAAACACACACACATCAAGTATGTTGCTATATCATTTGATGTGTGACCAGAAAATGGGGCATAAAATAGTAAAATACATAAATATAATATGTATGTATAAATATAGGCATATATGCAGGGGTGCACATAACTGGTGCGCCAGTGCGCATGCGTCGCCAAAATGCATGCTGCGCGGAAGATCAGCGGCATGAACGCGCTCTTGCGCACCAACAGCTGGGAGCGCTGGGAGAGGAATTTACTTCCTCAAAATCCACCTGCTGACTGCTGCATCACTGCAAGCCCCGTAACGCCATCACAACGACCACGGCGACTCCCCTCACGAAAACATTCGGAAAGTATCGTAACTTGTACTTTCATTCCGCGTATCGCGTATCGCACGGTTATCACGCCGACACGTGACAATTCAGTCCCGAACGACTCGTCGCTAAAAGGAAAAACAACACCAAGGAACTTCACGTTTCTTTTCTCTGAAGCTTTCAAACGTTCAGACGTTTGTTTTACAGCTTCATTATCGCACCTAGACCCCTGACCCAGGGAATAATATGAGGAAAAAAAGAAGACTTTGTTGCACAATCAAAATAATGAGCTATTTAAAGTGATAGCCTACAACATCCTCTACCATGGTTGAAATTGAGGACAGTGATAACTTACAGCAGTCAAGAGAGCAGTGATGATGATGATTAAGCTTGTAGCATAAATAAATGCTTAGGCTGTAACTTTTTGTTGAAAAGTTGATTTCAGTGTTTACAGAACAGAGCAGTGCTTAAAGAGATGTCAGTTGATTTCATTGTGTTTAAAGAACAGACATTCAGTTAGTGCTTAAAGAGATGTCAGTTGATTTCATTGTGTTTAAAGGAGTCTGACAGACTTTCATGCTTAAAGAGCAGTCATTTGATTTTGCATTTGTTTCTTTTGTTTTGCACACAATCATTTGTTCGTTCATCTTTATTTATGAATAAATGTCGTTTTGCTAATATAAGTTATCCATGTATCCAGTGGCGTAGCGCAAAATCCCGGGGCCCCCCCGCAAGGTGGCGGCGGGGGCCCTTTCGCAACGGAGTAAAAAAAAAAAAAAAAAAAAAAAAAAAACGTGCGTTTTTTAGAGGCCGATGCGTTATTGACGTTGCGAAATTTCGCAATATGCACTCTACATTCTAAATGCTTGACTTAGCAAAAGGTACAAACAAGTGAGAGCAATAACTAAAACCAAATGGTAGACTACATCAGTAGAATGTATTATAAGTAGAAAAGTACAAGCTTTATTTCTTTTTTAGACACTTTGACACTTTTTTTTCAAAGTGTGGTGTGCATAGCAGCGTGATATCTGTAAACATACAAGCTGTAGACTCTCCGCTAAGGGTTGCCAGATGGGATTGAGAATTTCCAACCTAACCAATCTAAAAACTTCTAAATCCACCAAAAACCAGCCCATCTGGCAACCCTGTCTCCGCTGCATCAGAGTCTACTTGTTGCGTAAAATTGGCCATGGTTAGTCAAATCCTTTGTTGGACATCTCGTTTCTTAAGTCCTGGTATATTGTGGCATGTCTTTACTGTTTGCCATCTGGTCTAGGAATACCCAGGGAGACGCAGACAGCAGAAGTAGAATAGAATAGTAGAATAGAAAAAGAAACAGCTATATATAGCCTAACCATGCTGAATTATGTACCTGTATGATGCACTGACAGCCTGTGACTGTGAACCTGGCCGGACCCTGCCCTTCTGCCTGAGTTTGAGTATGATGCTGCCCAAATAAATGTTATTGTTTAGTGCTGTACGCTTTCGTGGTATTATATTGTGTGAATTATCATCTGTATGTTGTTTTTCTTTCACTCGACTAACCGCCGAGATAATACTTGAGACATGTACTTCCGTAAACATAAATTTTTATTTGATTTTTTTACAATATCGGACCGACAGTCCCACATATAGCGGCTATAATGTCCGAATAGAGAATCTACCACCACCTAAAGAATGCTTATTGTACTTTGTATTGTATTTTCGCTTGCTCATTTTCCTTGTGTCTCGCTGCCTACGTGTGACGTCAAAGTCATGTTGCTATTGGATACGGCTAACTATGTATATATTTTTTAAATATAGGCCTATATATTAAAATTAAGGTTGACACAATGAAAGGCCACTTATTTTCTTTGTTTTATATTTTTTTTAATTATAAAAAAAATAAAAATAAATTTGGATCCAATGTTAGGGGGCCCCCTAGTGGCTGGGGCCCCCCCGCGGTGCGTCGCTTGCGGGCCCGTCCGCTACGCCACTGCATGTATCCCTTTTTTATCCATCCTGTGGGACGGGTCGTGACTCGCGAGCTCGGGGAGCACCAAGCAGCATCCCTAGGTGCTCCTCTGAGCACTGGCCCCAAAAAGTTATGTGCACCCCTGCATATATGGCTTTTTCTGATGCAGTTACATGTTTCAAGACAATGAAGGCTTGTTGCTTTATCCAGACCACAGGACATGGTTCCAGTAACTCATGTTCTTGGATTCATTGTCTTCAGCAAACTGTTTGCTGGCTTTCTTATGCATCGGTTTCAGAAGACGCTTCTGTCTGGGGCGACGGCCATACAAACCGATTTGAGCACTGGGCACTGACAGGCTGACATCCCACTTCTGCAACCTCTGCAGCAATGCTGGAAGCACTCGCACGTCTATTTTTGGAAACCAACCTCTGGATATGACGCTGAGCACGTGGACTCAACTTCTTTGGTCGACCCTGGCGAGGCCTGTTCCGAGTGGAACCTGTCCTGGAAAACCGCTGTATGATCTTAGCCACTGTGCTGCAACTCATTTTCAGGGTGTTGGCAATCTTCTTATAGCCAAGGCCATCTTAGTGAAGCGCAATAATAATTTTTTCCAGCCACTCAGAGAGTTCCTTGCCATGAGGTGCCATGTTGTCCAGCATTCAGAGAGAATTGTGGCCAAAACACCAAATTTAACAGCCCTGCTTATCATTTAGACCTGAATCCTTGTAACACTAACGAGTCACATGACACCAGGGCGGGAAAACAACATCATTGGGCACAATTAGGACATGTTCACTATGGGGTGTACTCACTTTTGTTGCCAGCTGTTTAGACATTAACAGCTGTGTACTGAGTAATTTTCAAAGGACAATAAATCTATACTGTTATTCATGCAGCACACTGACTACTTTAAGTTATATCAAAGTTTCAGTAGGATAATGTTATCCCCTGAAAGGATATAACAGAATATTTGTAAAAATCTAAAGGGTGTACTCACTTTTGAGATATACTGTATATTTATATATACAGCATATGGATGTTACGTGCCTGTTACCTGCCGCTTTCAGTTCTAATAGTTTAGATCTCGCAACCAGGGAAACGCCTTAAAGGGAGCAAGACACGAATCTACCGGCATTTGACTGCCGCTGGACTGAGGAACAGCATAGGCACAGCACATCGCCATAATAGCGATTTTTTTGTTATGCTTGTTGCAAGAGCCAGATATGGTCCTGTCATATGTGTTGTAATTCACTGTGTGGGCATGGGGTGGCGCTGTCACAATACCTGAGGCAGGTCTTTATAAGGTAGTACATTTGTTGTTATCGTCAGGTGTTGACCCCGGAAGGGCAAATAGGTTTGACCGCAAGGGCGCTGAGTTTGTGATTATTATTGTTTTGTATCAGTGATTAAGCCATAGATGGCAATCAGGAACGCAATAAAGGTTTATTATGCAGCAAACCAATGACTACGGATCGTGTATAACCAACAGCACACATCAAACTAGAACGCACGGCGTGTCAACCAGAGTCCGCGGGTTAGCATCTCAGTAGCTCAGTATTAGACTGTGCTCCTTTAACACTTGTTGTAAATAAAAGTTCTATGATGCATTGAAATTACATTAAACTAAGATAATACGATGGTTAGCATAACTTTTCTAATCTTTATTAATAGGTTATTACAGAAACAGTAAGTGACATTTTCCTAGAGCGAAATCTGTTGTGGTATTTAAAGATGGCGGTTAGCGAAGAAATCTATGAACATGGGATGACGATTTCCATTGACCAATCAACGGTGTGCAGCGTCACACGTCACACGCAGCCTGGCAAAAAGGTACCTTTCGGCCCTGTAGTTCCTGCTCGTGAAGGGTAGCTAAAGAACCGTGCCGTACCGTGCCGTGCTGACCCGGGCCGACAAATGGAAAAGCGCCATTATACTTTCAAATTGAACATGATAAATATGTTGTCTATGTCTATGTGCAATCACAGTATCTATTTGACTAAAAACATGTAAAATCTAATTCCGATTTTGTGTTTTTCTTATTATTACACTGTTATTACACTCTTATAACATGCAGTCAGTTGTAAATAACTGACAGATTTTGAAAAATGGGCCAAAGCAGCCAGACGGTGTGGCGGGACGCGTGCTGGCAGACTGCGCTGACCAGCTGGCGGGGGAGAAACATGTCTTTTATACAATAATGATGATCTTATCATTCACTGAAGACTGGATGAATAACAAGAATGGTATGTGACTAAAAGTGCAGGTGCTAGATAAAGAGAGACTCTCACTCCCTTCTCTCCAAGGCTAAAGTGAAATAGTTATGCTCTGTGTTATCTGTACCCACGTGATGTTGTACAATAACTGAATGTTGAAACTATAAGAAGAACCAACCCCATAGAGAGGTGGGCTTTGTACTTTGGAATAGGGCTGGGCAAACGATCAACATTTCTTTTTCGATAATCGCAAGAATTAACGATCAATTATCGATTAATCGATAACCTTTTTTTTTCATTTAAAAAATTTTTTTTTTTAATATTGGATTTTTTTTTTAAAAAACGTTTTTCATTAAAACAAAAACAAAAATCCTTGGGGAAAAAACTTTATTTGTGTTGCCATTGCACACATTCATTCATTCACTTTCAAACTAGACACTACAGTCAGATAACAATCCTCTTAAACAAGGCAGTGAGTAGCCTAAATTGTTTAACTTTAAAACACATTTTACGTTATAAATAAAAATATAGAAAATAAGTAACTCACCATAGGAGCAGTAAAAAACAGTTACTCACAAATAGGAGGATGACTGAAAACGTTAGTGTCCTTAAGAGCGTCCAGCTTAACTTAAATGTAAACTCCAGCGAGAGACTGTAGGCGGCAGGCCTTCTTGTTCTTGTTCAAAGATTATCATGTTAACATGTTCAGGGGTGAGAGACGAACGCAATCTGGTGACACGTGGACAAACTAATTTCCATTATTATTATTATTTAAAAAATACAAAAATACAAATATTAACGATTATCGAGCAAAATATTTTGTGATCGACCAAGATCCTTATCGATCAATTATCGATTGTCGATCATTGATGCCCACCCCTACTTTGGAACCCTATGTTGACTGGGGCCCACGCGCTGTGCCGACGGACCACGATGCCGACAGTTTATTAGCGGATTTCTGCGAGAGCTGACAAGACGGTACATGTGGGAAAACTAGGGTTAGGGTTAGGTGCTAGGGTGCTACGGTTAAGGTTGGGGTTGGGGTTAGGGGTAGGGTTGGGGTTAGGGGTAGGGTTAGGGATAGGATTAGGGTTAGGGTTAGACATGCCAGCATGTACCAAGTCGACGTAGCACCTAACCCCAACCCTAGTTTTCCCACATGCACCTAGACAGAGAAGCGGAGAGCATTCACATGCAGGGAGGGCTGTCGGCACAACGGTCCGTCGGCATATTGATGCGGCACCATGTTGACTGTACAGAAGCTCCTCTTGCAAGATTGAAATAAACACTCTGAAATGACATTAGTTAGAAAGGGATACAATCAGTAGGCAGTGTTTCCTCTATATGCATTTATTCGTGGCGGGCCACCACGAATACATTTTCTCCGCCACTAATTGATTCAGTCCACTTTATGACCGGAGAACAGAAAAAATCAGATTGAAGCTAGTTTAGGCCGCTTTCAGACATACATTTCGTTCCGATTTAGGATGTAGTAAGTTACAATATGTTACAATGTTGCAATTAACCTCGTCGACGCGCTTGCAAAACAGTTTTGTGATTGGTCCGAATTTAGCGGGACATTTGGATTTCTGGGAATCCCTTCCCTCTCTCTTAGCCCGTCGCCCGTCCCTTTAATCCCGTAAGCGTATCCTAATCGAAAATGCAACATCATCAGCGACGACCTTGGGTTCTTGCATTTACTGCTGTTCTCTGGTTCATGTTCTTATACCAGTGTTCACTATAGAGTATTTTAAATGAACATTCGTATTAATGTAGTCTAGTCTCTGATGTTCATGGTCAACTAAATCAGGCTATTTTGTGAAACAAATAATGTTCCCGAGCAGCCTCGCATCTAACGCTAGCTTCGAACTATTTATAGCATAAACGTTGGTAAATGTCACAAACGACACAGTATTGGCAGGGGGAAAGAAGGGGAGTCGGATTTACATGCTGGAAAAACATGGAGCTAAAATTCAGGGACAATAAGAGACACAACGGAGCTGTGGTCGCGTGGTCTAATTACAGGGCAATATGCGCGGGGCAAAAACAATCTATTGCCTCCCAAATCACCACGAACAGAACGGCGGAGGTACGGGTAAACAGGGCACATATTTTTTTAAATGTTGCTACCCTCTATTTTTCGGTGAAATTACGTCTTTGTATTGAGCGCCAGTGCGTGTTGCATACGCTACGCGCGCGAAAAAAGAACACTCCGCCACTAATGTGAAGAATCCTGGAGGAAACACTGAGTAGGCCTACAGAAAAATACAATCTCATAACAGTCTTGTTAGTCTTCGTCCAGTGTAAAGTCAATCTTGTAACTATGTGAAGCCTCCAGTCATGTAACTGTAGTCATTCTCCTAGTAGACTGAGGAGGTTTATTTACTGTCAACAAACGGAATGAACGCGCAACTTCCACCAGAGAACCTACACGGACACTTTCACATAGCGGTTCATTTCATCCATATCAACTTCAGCACACAGCAGCTATGTAACTTAGAGTATCACGGACATTTCAGGTGAATATAACAGCTGCATTACAGAGACGCTCATGTTTCTTACCTGCGCTCATGCGATATTCACCTTGTTATGATCGAGCTGTTCAACTTCCTCACGACCAGGAAGTAGTTACTACAACAACTTCCGCTTTGGAGGAAACGTCACAATAAAAGCTCAAATGTTTATTGAAACGTTGATATAACATTTGATTAGGAACAGTATAGTAATACTATAGTATAGTATTATAATATAATATATATTATTATATATACACTACCGTTCAAAAGTTTGGGGTCACTTAGAAATGTCCTTATATTTGAAAGAAAAGCACTGTTTTTTTCAATGAAGATAACATTAATCTAATTAACATTAATTTCTAAATTACATTAATTTCTAAATTAATCAGAAATACACTCTATACATTGTTAATGTGGAAAATGAAATTGTCTGGGTGACCCCAAACTTTTGAACGGTAGTGTGTATATATATATATATATATATATATATATATATATATATATATATATATATATATATATATATATATATATATATATATATATATATAATATAGTAATATTAGGAACAGTTTAGTAATACTGGGCCTCCCTTTGTAAATGACCCATTTAAAGACAACGTGTCTAAGTTATATTGTAGTTTAGTTTATTTCGTTTATTTGTAAAGGGACAATGCATTTTATGTAAATACGCCAGATTTAGCCAGAACAGAAGGCTAATTTTCATCCGTAGTCCCTTGCAGTGTATATAGCCTATATATATATGTGTGTGGCGGCCTGGGAAAACCCTTCACATGGTGGCATTTTGACATTTTCATTTTTAAATATTTCCATAAATTAGAAGTTCTCAGCTATTCATAACTGGTTGAATGACTGAGATAGCCCTTTATTTTAAAAAGTTATGAGCATTTTAATGTATCATGTCAAAAAAAGTGAAAGGCTTCAAACCACAGGATCGACGTGACGTTGACGTTAACGGTACGTCAACGTGACGTTGTTGTTAACGGTACGTCAACGTGACGTTGTTTCGCTAGCAAACTACCCACCACAAAAACATAAAAATAAGTACTTTCTCTTTTGTTTTCTTAAAATGTTTATTCACCATAATGTAGTATGGAGTTCAAAGTACTAGTCTAGAATACCACATAATATCAAATAATATCAAAATATAATATCAAAATATATATATTGTGAGACAGTCCACCATGGATGGCTTTCCCTGTTGTTGTTGTTGTTGTTGTGTTTAAGAAAAAACACTGGATAAGGTATACACCAACATCAAGCGTGCTTACAAGGCTAGACCGCTAGCTCATCTAGGCATGTCTGACCATGTGTCAATCCTCCTGATCCCAGCATACACTAACATGAGGAAAAGTGCTCCCATCACCACTAAGACTGTCAGAACCTGGCCAGAAGGGTCCGCTCCACTGCAGATCTGCCTAAATGACACCTCATGGCAGGAATATGAGGACCTGGAACAGTTCACGTCGTCGGTTCTGAACCACATAGTGAACTGCACCAACTCAGTCACTGTGGACAAACGGGTCCGGGTCTACCCCAACACGAAGCCATGGATGACTGGGAAGGTCCAAAAACTGATCAATGAGAGGGACAACGCCTTCTTCGCAGGGAAGGGCACACTGCTGTACAGCACCACCAGGGCTAACCTAAAGCGCGGCATCCGGGAGGCCAAGGCAGACCACAGAGAGAAGATTGAGGAATGCTTCCTGAGCAACGACTCCAGGCGGATGTGGCAGGGGGTTCAGCACATGACAAACTTCAGAGCCAACAGGCTCACAGCCGCAGAGGACGACCCCCTGCTGGCGGAAAAGCTGAACTCCTTCTACGCCAGGTTCGACGAGGGGCGAACGGAGGTAACCACAACACAAACACCACTCTCTCCAGCTCTCAGCAGCCTCACCCTCACAGAGCATGAAGTGAGACGCGTGCTGAAGGCCGTGGACCCCAGGAAAGCCTCTGGGCCGGATGGCGTCCTGGGACGGGTGCTGAGTGACTGCACCGACCAGCTGGCCGGGGTTTTCACCAACATCTTCAACCAGTCCCTGTCCCAGGCCACCATCCCACCCTGCCTGAAAACCTCAACTATCATCCCAGTCCCGAAGAAAAGCACGGTGAGCTGCCTAAACGACTACCGCCCGGTGGCACTCACACCAATCATCATGAAGTGCTTCGAGAAACTAGTCCGGGCCCACATACTCACACGCCTCCCGCCCAACCTGGATCCATACCAGTTCGCCTACAGAGCCCACAGGTCCACAGAGGACGCCATCGCGACGACTCTCCACGCCACTCTATCCCACCTGGAGAGGGGAAACAGCTACGCGAGACTGCTCTTTGTGGACTTCAGCTCTGCCTTCAACACTATCCTTCCAGACAGGCTAGTGACCAAACTACTAGACCTGGGACTATCACACTCTATATGTGCATTGATCAAGGACTTCCTGTCCGACCGCCCCCAGAGGGTGCGGGTGGGCTCCCACACCTCCACAGCCCTCAGACTCAGCACTGGGTCCCCCCAGGGCTGCGTGCTAAGCCCCATCCTCTACAACCTCTACACCTACGACTTCACCCCCGTCCACCCCAGCAACTCCATCGTAAAGTTTGCAGACGACACCACCGTGGTGGGCTGCATCTCGGGGGGGGACGAGGCGGCGTACAGGGATGAGGTAGAGCAGCTGAGCAAGCTGTGCAAGGTTAACAACCTGCTGCTGAACCAGTCAAAGACCCAGGAAATCATCGTGGACTTCAGGAGGAAAAAATCTGAGGTCCAGCCCCTGCTCATCGACGGAGAGAGCGTGGAGAGAGTCTCAACCAGGCGCGGATCTATGGGTGGGCCTGGGTGGGCCTAGGCCCGCCCAGATTGACAGCTGGCCCACCCAGTCAGATTCATAAAAATACATTTTTTTTAATAATAAAATATTTTAAAAGTTTAATTTTCACTAACTAACTGTAATGTGAATAGTTTTGTCTTGGAAATGATTAAAAGTATGTATTAATACTAATAATATTCAACTTCCTCTCTTACGTTTACATTGCTTCCTCTTTTACGTTTACTCTGATTGTTCAGTTGACCTTGACCAGTTGTTCAGTGTGCGCGCTACGATGGCTAAACAGCTAACATTGTCCCGCTTTCTTAAAAAGCCACGTCTGGAAGTCAGTGAAAATAATGAAAGTTTGGACCAGGCCTTGTCTAGAAATCTTATTTATTCACAATAACAGATGATGACGCCACACGCCGACGTGCGGAGAGTCCGAGACAGCGCTGTAATAGTTCGGTGAAGTATATTTTTTATGAGACTTTCCAAGATTAAAACGAAGAGGGGGAACATTTGTGTGGAACAACATTGTGTATGCCTTCACTGGATATAATAATATAATACAATAGAAGCACACAACTTTACACAACAATATATGTGTATACACCAGTTTACGTAAATCCCCTAATAAGCAGCGTTAAGTTTTGTAATAAAATGATGGATCACCACAACTGGTCCGAGCCAGGTACATAACATGTATGATTCAACTTGAGCTTTCGGTTTGCACTGGACTGTCAACACCCACAGTTAAAAGCTTGCAAATGATAATACAGGCATTTCTTATTACAATTTCTATACTTGGTCCTCCATAGTTGATGGTTATTGGTTAATTCATTGACTATTGCGTGCGCTTGAATGCCTTGCGTGTGTGTATTATAATAACTTGTTTGGCTGTCCGTTGCATTCTCTGGGTAGACAGGTACTTTATTTATTTTCCGTTCGTTTCATGGTCTGCATAGTGATCTCCTCCAGTCCCTGCGAATATTTTGCGTGTGTGCGTGCGTGCGTGTGCGTGTGTGTGCGTGTGTGTGCATGCGTGTTGGTCGTACCCAAATGTTTTGAGCACCCACGGGCAGAAACATAAATCGACGCCTATGATCGCGAGCCCGGTTGTGTTCCATCCATCTGGCTGCTCATACATAGATCTAAAACGTGCGGTGATGAGTTTCACTCAGGCCTACCCAGATTTTTCCAGGCCTACCCATCAGCCACTTTCTGTATCCGCCACTGGTCTCAACCCTCCGATTCCTGGGGGTGCACATACAGGATGACCTGTCCTGGAAGAACAACACAGCAGCCACCATCAAGAAGGCACAACAGCAGCTCTACTTCCTGAGAGTCCTCAGGAAGGAACACAACAAGCAGGAGATACTGGTGGCCTTCTACCGCGGCGCAGTGGAGAGCATCCTCACCTACTGCATCTGCAACTGGTTCTCCAGCTGCACAACCGCAGAGAGAAATGCGCTACAGAGAGTCGTGAGAACAGCCCAGAAGATCACCGGCGCCCCCCTCCCCTCTCTGGAAGAGCTGTACAACACACGCTGCCTCAGGAAGGCCTCCAAGATCTCCAGAGACCCAACCCACCCTGGGTACGAACACTTTGCCCGGCTGCCCTCGAAAAGGCGGTACAGGACCAAGGCCGCAAGGACAAACAGACTGAAGCTCAGCTTCTACCCCAGGGCCATCCAGGCCCTGAACACAGCAAAGAACTAGGTTCTGGGCCCTGGACAGTCTGGACGGATTGATGGCAGCTGCTGGATTGAAAAAATCAGGTGTAGTGCTGAGGCACAAATGTGTACATTTCAAGCCTGCAAACTGCAACACTTTAAATGAATGTGCAATAACACTATGTGCAATATGACAACCCTAGTCGTTTTATCTGTACAGTATAGTATAGTGGATAGTGTACATAGCCTTTATTTATGTAAACCAGCTCCTTTCCCTTCTTGTTTTTTTAGTTGTTGTTTTTTCTTTCCTAGCACCAGGGGAGACACCCCTCCCAAATGTCGTTGTTTGGTACCTGTACTATAGCAATGACAATAAAGACCATTCATTCATTCATTCATTCATTATGTTACCGTTATTGTTGATTGGTTACTGTATGTCACATGATCACCCAGAGAGAGATATAGCTCGTTACCTAGGTTACGTAACAGTCAGTTAAGGGAACAACGCTCATCGGTATGGACAGCAAAGCTGCTGTTCTGTGCCAGAGCTAGTTTTCCCGTCATCTATTAACCTGCCATCTCGGACACAATTAGTTGTATCTTGTATTGTGTATTGAAGAAGTTCACTAAAGAACAAGAAACGGAGAATTCCTTGTCGTGTGAGTCATTATACCCACGCACATCAGACGAGCAAGTTACTCTAACGGACAAAACACGACAACTGGTATCAGAAGTAGCGATCATCCGTGAGTACATTCACCTGACAGAGGAAAAGCTAACGGAAGATAATAAAGTTAATAAGAACCAAAGCTAACGGAAGATAATACAGCTAATAGGAGCCAAAGCTAACGGGAGCTAATCGGGGCTAACAGGAGACAGCTAGCTAGCCAGCTGACTGGATTCAGGAGTTAATGCAACAACTGCGGACAATTCCATGAACAGACAACTCAACAAAAGTAAAGGGACAATTACATGAATAAACAACTAAATAATACAAAGAGACAACTACATGAATAAACAACTAAATAATACAAAGAGACAACTACATGAATGAGAACAAGACAAGTGGAACAGACAATCCACCGAAAATAAAAGGACAATTACATGAACAGACAACTCAATAAAATGACAGAAGAACAAGGAGCTACAGTAGGACCTACTGAGCCTGATAGAGCCCCAACATGGCTACAAGCTTTGTTGGATAGCCAAAATCAGCAGACAAAACACCTGCAAATGATGCTAGCCCCCGTACTAACACACATAACAGGAGGAAATCCCGTTGCACAGCAAGCCTCACCACCACTTGCTGCTTCCAGTGGAAATGGGGATAAGATCTTACAGCGCCCCACATTGGACAGGCATGCTTCTGTAACGATGGTCAAACAGGCAAACTTCTTTCAACCAATTATTTTTATTGACCTGTATAGAAGACATATAAAACACAATTCTTCTCTGGTCTGCAACTCTTGTGAATCCATTAAGATGGCAGCCATATTCTGGTTGTCCCACCGTGTATGTATATTTCACATCAGGATAATTTGTTTACAGAAAGAACACAAATTTCCCTCAAACATTACAAATAACAATTACAAACAACATGTGGAGCAACATACCTGTATAGAAGACATCTAAAACACAATTCTTCTCTGGTCTGCAACTCTTGTGAATCTGCGCATTCAAAATAACATACAATAAATGTTCTGTTTCACATCATCACAATACATCACATCATCACAATACATGTAAAAACAAACAGCACAGTACTACACCAACATTTTCACCCTACATTACAAGATTCTCCACACAAACAACAAAACACGAGGAGCATTTTACATCGCGCACATACCCATTAAGATGGCAGCCATATTCTGGTACCACCGTAAGTACGGCAACAACAGAAGGACAAAAGAACGCGCAGACCTGCAGTACACCCAAACTCCAAAGGGGGCTCCAACAACAACCAGGGCTGCTCAAGCACGGCGAAACTCATCTACATTCACCACAACTAAACATACATTCCCAACTCTGTTACACCCACCTCCCCTGAATTTCGCCAACCTTGAGCAGCAACTATACATTTAAATACTACTTTTTACTTTTTACACTATTACATAGGGCCGCCAAAGGACAGGACAGCCAACTTGAAAAGTATCCTATAAGGATGAAGTGGAAAGAGAGGTAAACTATCTCTCCAACCAACTACTGGCGGTAGGATGCGTTCTACACCCCACAAGACCCTTTTTTCACTGTGTATTACTAGCCTTCAAGAGGCCACAACCTCTTATGAAACAATCAGAATAACGAACAAACCTATATGTCATAGGATGTCAGTGTGCACAGTGTATACATGCACTGAACTGAGCTTCGGCTTATCTAACTGTGGAAAGCCTGGAACACTGACCTACAAACAGCTCGAATGTTTGACTTAGTGTCTTGGATAATGTCTTGTCCTGACATAGTATAAATCAATCTGTCAACTGGTTTGATAAGGCGACCAAACATGGACTTGACCTGTGTGACTGTACTAGGATGTTCACACTGTGTGACAGAAGCTAGAGTGTCAGTACGCTGTGTGTCACTAGCATCATCTGTCTGATTTGTGTTACCAGAAACATCAGTACAATCATCAGCGCTAACCACAAATCTAGAATCAGAGTTAATGGACTGATCTACCATTTGCTCCTCAGCCATCTGCTCGGGGACCCTCTGAGGGGCAAACGAGACTGAAGACACTACAGTGTTAGTAGCCTCTGTCCGTGAGTGGTCAGGGAATGGTAACTGGGTGACCCACTCTAGGGTTCTTCCCTTGGGATCCGTGGGCTCTGGAATAGTCAAGGGAACATCCCTCTCCCGAACAGCTCTTCCCCCATACTCCATGTCTTCAACCTCCCCTCCCTCACTCCCAGGACAGGAATCCACTCTCTCCGACTCGAACGCGGTTCCTCTACTCACTTCCCCAGGCAAGGAATCCTGTTCCACTTCCGACACGGACATGTCACTTGGCTCATTTGATGTATGAACAGCAGACAGGGATGAAACTGGGTCAGAGATCACACTCGTATCATACACCGGCAGAAAGTTCACCAACATCAATAGATTACGGTGGACTACCTTCTCTCGTCCAGTGACAGTGTCTTGTATCCTATATGTGTGAGTCTCAGAGTTCCTATCCACCACAGTGTATACAGTAGACTCCCAACGGTCAGCCACCTTTCTCTTTCCTCTCTCTCTCTTGTTCGCCAACAGCACACGGTCTCCGACATCAATGGTGGGCCCTTTCACTCGTCTGTTGTAGAGCTCTGTGTGACGGTGCTGTTCTTTTATGACATGTTCCTGGGCTATGACCATAGCTTCTCTCAGATCCTTCGTGAGAGACATCACATACTTGTCGTAGCTGACCACAGCTGGATCATTCAGGACTGTCCGGAAGAGTATATCGACAGGGAGACGAGGAGTACGCCCGAACATCAGATAGAAAGGTGCATAGCCAGTTGACTCATGCGCTGTGCTATTGTACATGAACGTCAGAGTTTGCAAACGCCTCGGCCAGTTGATTTTTGCCTCTGGTTCAAGCGCTCGGATCATGTTACCGAGAGTTCTATTGAAACGTTCCACACTACCGTTACCCATCGGGTGATACGGGGTTGTGTGCGACTTTCTGACACCGGAGACTCTGAGCAGCTCACTCACTAGTTGACTCTCGAAGCTAGCTCCCTGGTCGCTATGGATACGTTCTGGGAACCCAAAGACGCAGAAGAACTTGTCCCATAGAACTCTCGCCACCTGTTTGGCTGACTGATCTTTGCAGGGGAATGCCTGGGCCATTCTTGTAAAATGGTCAGTAACAACTAACACATCAACTGACTTGTTCCTTGAGTCCTCCGCTGACCAGAAATCAATGCAAACCAGCTGAAGTGGCCTGGTTGATGTGATACTCTGCAAAGGCGCCCTCGCAGCAGGTTCAACAGTCTTACTGACAATACACCGCTGGCAGTTACGGACGTAGTCTCTTACGTCTCTGTCGAGGTTGAGCCAGAAGAACCTCTGTCTGGCCAAGCCAAGACTCCTGAACTGACCTTGATGGCCGGCATGGTCATGAACACCTCTCAGAACTTCAACTTTCTTAGACTCAGGAACCACATACTGGCGGCGTTTTGACTTCACGACTTGATCCCTCGAGACTCTGTAGAGTATCCCATTGCTCACAACAAGTTTCTCCCAGTGCTTCAGGTACCTCAAGACTGTGACTGATTCCTTATCTCTCTCTCTCCTGGAGGGTCTCCGATGTCTCTCCACATAGTACAAGACTCGAGAGAGAGTCCTGTCTCTGAGCTGTTCATCCCGGAGTTCCTTCTCACTGTAAGCAGGAAGTGAGTCCTGACCACCTGGGACTAACTGAGGCAAATTATGCAAGACTGCTACAGCGCGCGTTCTTGCTCCGACCTCCCACAGATCGTCATATGACTGTAGAACAACAGACACTTCATCCATCTCCATAGACTGAGCGTGGACATGCAGAGGTGATGGGACACTTTGAGCGTAACTCTCTGCCTGGCGTGGAGTGTCACCACTATCATTGGACGACCGGAAGGCGTCCTGTACAGAAGCACTCGACACATCCTGGACTTCGGAGAGGTGATTCTTGTAGGGCTCTTCAAGTAATCTGTGACTGACTCTCTGCTTGACGAAAGGCACACGACTCAAGGCATCAGCGACAACATTCTGTGGGCCTGGCACGTACTTGATGTCGAAGTTATAGCTCGCTAACTAAGCCACCCATCGTTGCTCGCAGCAGTCCAGCTTGGGCTTCGTCATGATATGAGTCAATGGATTATTGTCCGTCCAAACAGTGAAATCATGCCCCTTCAACCAATGGCTGAACTTGTCACAGACACTCCACTTCAAGGCTAGGAATTCCAACCGATGGGCTGGGTAGTTTCTCTGAGACTGAGAGAGGGACTTGCTGGCGAATGCGATTGGCCTCGCTCGGTCTTCACCCTCTTGGATCTGCGACAGGACAGCACCGATGCCATCAAGGGACGCGTCCGTTGACAGCATGAAGGGACGGCTGAAGTCAGGGTGAGCCAGGACAGCCGTCTCAACCAGCGCCGTTTTCAGCTTCTGGAAAGCCTGCTCCGTTTCGGGGGTCCAGTCAGTAACATTCAACTTCCTGCTTTGTGACCTTTGTTTGGACTGTTTCACCTTCCCTTTTCTCTTCTGGCCCGTCAACAGAGAGAAGAGAGGCTTTGCAATAGCGGAGAAGCTAGGCACAAAGTGCTGGTAATAATTGATCATCCCCAAGAAAGATCTGATTCGTTTCTGTGAGGGGGTTACACCGTCCGCTTCCATCAGGTCAGCACTTGTCATCTTTGCGATGCTCTCAACTTTGCTGGGATCAGTCAACACACCGTTGTCATTAATTATGTGGCCGAGGAATTTGACGGATTTCCGGAGAAAAAAACACTTCTTGGGGGCCAATTTCAGGTTATGACCACGCAGTCTACTGAACACCATCTCCAAGCGTTCCAGAGCTGTCCTCTCATCAGGGGCATACACCAATAAATCATCCAGATAAACCAGTAAGCTCAGATAGTTCTGGTCTCCGAAAATGCTAGTCATCATACGCATGAAGCTCCCAGGACTATTACAGAGGCCCTGCGGGAGGCGATTATACTCATACAAGCCCATAGGTGTTGTAAAGGCAGAGTACTTTCTGTCATCCTCGTGTAGTGGCATGTTATAAAACCCTGAGGTTAGATCCATAGTACTAAACAAGGAGTTACCTCCAAGTGCAGCTAAGCAGTCGGCCTGGTGAGGGAGAGGGTGAGCATCCTTCAGGGTCCTCTTGTTCAGCCAGCGAAAGTCTGTACAGATACGGAGATCTCCGTTCTTTTTCCATACAAGAACCAACGGAGATGCATATTCACTGGTTGACTTCCTGATTATATCTTTCTCCTCCATCTCACTCAGTACTTGGCGCAACTTCTGATACTGACTGGGGGGCACTCGTCTGAATGGGAGCCGGAATGGCCTGTGATCTGAGAGGTGAATGCGATGTATGAAGCCCTTTGCCTCTCCACAATCCAGGTGATGGCGTGAGAAGATGTCCTCGTAGCGCACAACCAGGTCAGCCATCTTGCTTCTACACTGTTCAGACACGTCACAGGAGTGTATGTCGAGCCCACTCAATCCCATGTACTTCAGTTCCTCATCAACAGTGCGGGCCGCATTTTCACTGGACGGGGTTACTTGACAGAAACTGAGTAGTGGGACCTCAGCAGGTCCGGTCTCATCCATGTCCTCGAGCGCAATGCAGGAGAAGACGTCGGCCAATTTAGCATTGCGTCTTACCAAGACGGGCCTGTCGGATGAGTTGATCAGCTTCAATGGAACCCATCCGTCTCCCCACAAAGGAGTAACAACTCTGGCCACCAGAACCCCTCTTGGAGCTGAGCGACACGATGTGGGCTCTGTCATCACAGCGCTACCAGGAGACACAATAGTGGACTTGGGTAGCTTGCCCCACATCAGGTACTCCCGACCAGGCTCAAGACACACGGCTGAGTTGCACCTGACTGTGCCTATCTTGTCAGGTATGACGTCACCTCGCCAACGGTTCAGACCAGCGAGCATCGAGAGAAACTGTTCAGATTCTGGATCGCCAGCAGGACAGGGCGTAGACACAGCCTTCCAGTAGCCATCACATTGCTTATACTGCCGGAGGATATATTTAATAACATTGGTGCCTAGTATCAACTCATCATGCTGGCCTTCAACTACCAGAGTGGGAACCATAATCCTACAGCCATACACCTCCATTTCCACGTTGAAAGCTGACTCAGGCTTGACACGGCGACCACCACAGCCAACAAGCACCACATTTGAACTGAACTGGTTATGTTCTGTAGCAACTCCAACCTCTCTAAGCTTTCCCTCTGCCGTCTTACTCATTGTACAAGCCATAGACCCACTGTCTAGCATAGCATTCAGAGTCACTGTATTACCAACTGTCACAGGTGTGTAGAAAAGGCTGTCACTACCACCAATTGTATGCGTATTCTGATAAACAATATCTTCAGAGTTATCACTTGAGCTTTTGAGAGCTATATACACTGTCTCAGCACTAGATTCGTCCTCACAATGGGAGTTTACTTGGCGACCTATACTTCCTCCCTCTGAATACAGGCCACCTAGTTTCCCTGAGGCTGAGGTGCTCGGGACGACCTGGTGGGACACTCAACTTTTGTGTGACCTGGGGCTAAACAGACAAAGCACAGCCTCTCTGACATGCAGTGTGAGATGGTAGTGTGTCTACTATCATCACAGACTCGGCAGGCCTTCTCACGGGCGCCACCCTGGTATCTTCCGCCACGAGGAGCACTGTCATGCTGCTGCACTTTCCCCATCATCTGCTCCAGCCTCTCCATAATGCGAGCAAGAATCCTGTCTTCAGATTGCTGAGTGTTCTGGGCCACAGCAGTCGCGGAGGAGGGGCACGGAAGCTGGCCTAAAGCATGGTCCTGGGAAGGAATGAGGGTAGAAGGCGGACACTGTGTGTGGTACACTGGACTATGGGCAGGAGCAGGGGGGTACTGGGTGGAACACTGCTCAGACACAGACTGAATCGAAGGCTCTGGATGAGACTGCACAGTGTGGAGGGCGGTGGCATGGCTCTTCAATGGCACAGAACTACCGGTCCTGCCAGAGGCTCTCAGCTCTCTCTGATAATTATCAATCTTCAACTGTATGTCTCGTGAGCTCCACTCCTCAATAGCCTTGCATTCCAGAATACGGGATAGTCCAGAGTCCGGGCAATGCCTGACAAACATCCGTGCTACCTCTTCACCCATGTTCTCCATCCTCCTACCTTGTCTGCGAAGGCCCTCACCAGCTACATCATCTGCTTTGTTGATCCTCAACCAGTAGTCTACAGGGTTCTCATTGGGTCTGGGTAGAGTGGCATAGAAATCTGACAACGGGAGGCATGATGACACATCACTGAAGTACTTGAGAAGGATATCATAGATGAGATCAGGGTTCTGCTTCACATCAAGTGTCTGATCGCTACGCAAACCAACCCTCACGACATCCTTTGCCTTACCCATCAGCCTTGCCAGTATCTCCTCAGCCTGTTCATGCATTGGACATTTCTGCTTTCTCAGATAAGCTTTAGACATGTCAATCCAGTCCTGGACTGAACACTTATCAGAACTATCACCTCGGAACATTGGTGGTTCCCTGTCTGATTTTACATTCACAGTAACGCGCGGAACCTCCTGTCTAACAACATTAGGATCAGTTACAGGATCTGGAGGCGATGTGCAGTTGAGGTGTGCACTGCTCATACTACTTGAGTGAACTACACCAGCTGAAATTAACTTGGTTACAATGGACTCGCCAATCTGAGCACCTAGCTGACCCATCATGTCTGAAAGGTGATGAAGAGCTTCAGTGTCATTAACACTGGGTGTGGATGTGGGAGGAGCCTCCCCTGTAAACTGTCCGACAGCAGCACAACCTGGGTCCTGACCTGACCCTGTGCCTCTACCATTGTCAGTAAACAACTGGGAACACCCCACCTCCCTACTATTCAACCCACCGATGACAGCACTGTCAGGAAAGCTCTGACATGCCCCCCATGCACCCCTCCCCATAGGCAACACTGGACTGGCAAAACTCTCATCATTAAAACCTGGCCTCTGAGCCATAGTGGTACAGACTTGCGTTGTGTAATATTACTGAATGAAAAAAATAATAATAATAATAATGTTTTAAAAAATATGTAAAGTTACAGCAGGACATAAAAACCAAAACAATCAAAGCACTTTTTAAACTGATGTAATCACAGACCTCAGACTGAATGACCATTTACTATAATACTCTGACCACACTTGATCTATCACACTAAGACCTGGCATCCACGCAGCATCCACGGAGATCGGCGTTCAGCTGATCTTGAGATCGACGTGTCACGGCACCAGTGTAACGATGGTCAAACAGGCAAACTTCTTTCAACCAATTATTTTTATTGACCTGTATAGAAGACATATAAAACACAATTCTTCTCTGGTCTGCAACTCTTGTGAATCCATTAAGATGGCAGCCATATTCTGGTTGTCCCACCGTGTATGTATATTTCACATCAGGATAATTTGTTTACAGAAAGAACACAAATTTCCCTCAAACATTACAAATAACAATTACAAACAACATGTGGAGCAACATACCTGTATAGAAGACATCTAAAACACAATTCTTCTCTGGTCTGCAACTCTTGTGAATCTGCGCATTCAAAATAACATACAATAAATGTTCTGTTTCACATCATCACAATACATCACATCATCACAATACATGTAAAAACAAACAGTACAGTACTACACCAACATTTTCACCCTACATTACAAGATTCTCCACACAAACAACAAAACATGAGGAGCATTTTACATCGCGCACATACCCATTAAGATGGCAGCCATATTCTGGTACCACCGTAAGTACGGCAACAACAGAAGGACAAAAGAACGCGCAGACCTGCAGTACACCCAAACTCCAAAGGGGGCTCCAACAACAACCAGGGCTGCTCAAGCACGGCGAAACTCATCTACATTCACCACAACTAAACATACATTCCCAACTCTGTTACACCTCTGAGCCTGAAGCTATACCTTCAGCCTCTTGGGATATACCAGTAAGACCAAGAACTCGTGTTGGTGCCCCCTTTGCAGCTGAGTTGGATGTCATCAATCAGCGCACTCGCAACTTTGGTCCCACCAGGAGGGGCGGCAATGCTGAACCTGACAGTAGTGATAGGATATTATATGTCTATGTACAGACAGTTATGAATGATAAACTGTACAGTAGGTCTCGCTATAGCTATCGCAGCAAAGTACTTGCAGTAGCCTACATTTGATTATGTCTGTAATCCTCAACGGATTTTCATGGAACAACATGGAACAAATACAATTTTATTTATGATACAGTATATAATGTGTATAAAGTGTATTTATGATACAGTATATAATGTATATACATTTTCAAATGTTAGCATATTCTTTTTTTTATTTTTTTTTATAATGATAATCTCTTCTGCATCATCCGTGCAGCCACTCCCCGTGATAATCTGACCGTAATCCTGTATGGTGGTACGATGCTTGTACTGTAGGAGGTGCAGAGGTTTATCTCTCTGAGAGACATACTTAGATAGATAAACAAATGTTGATATTTAATTTCTTTATATATAATTTTTTCTTAATATCCTAATTAGGGATGCACGATATGCATTTTTTTCCAACCGATACCGATGTTTACCCGCTTCTCGTGGCCGATAACCGATATGATAACCGATATGAGAACATATATATTTTCACAGTTGATAACCTGTAGTTCATGCACACCTGAAGGTAAGAAAGGCTATGTAGTGAGCAAAGATTGATGATTTAATATTCCATAGTGATCTCACCAAATCTAACTTACATCACTATTGTTAACACAACAAAGAGAACACTTCTGACTCTTCAAATGTTCATTTATTATTTCCTCTAACAAACAGAATCTGTTATAGACAGTGCACAATGCTTTTTTTAGCCAAGATCTGGCCTCCTTTTATGAAAACAAAAAAGGCTCACCTAAGAGTAATTAGATCAAAAAAGTTTCAAAAATAAAGTGCATCTTGTCTATCCCTGTAAATTGAAAATGCATAAATAAAATATGAAAAAATAAATGAATAAAGTGCATCAGTCAATACAAAAATAAAGACTTTTAAAGAACCAAAAGTTTTATAGAACTTTTACAGAAACTAGTGCCAAATGGCTGCTTAGTCTGCAGATAAACAGAATGACACAAGGCACATAGTAGGCTACACTAGTATGCTTAATAAAGCAACTGAAAAGGGCTGGGCTATGCTACTTTTAGTGCATGAGGATGAGGTAGGTTGTGATAAAGCCCATCAAACGTTTTGCATAAGAATAAAGTGTGAAATAACTCTAAATATGTCTTATATTTTAGATTCCTCAAAGTAGCCACCCTTTGCTTTTTTGTTGTTAATAAAATATATAATAATAATATTAAATATAATATGTGTTAGTAATAATATGTTATTATATATATATATATATTTAATATTATTATATATTTTATTAAGGTATTTTATCCCTCTCCTGTGATATTCAGTATAACACCCTCCCTCTCCTGTGATATTCAGTATAACAGCCTCCCTCTCCTGTGATATTCAGTATAAGATATCAAAAGCAAGATGGCTGCGCGCATAGTCGCTGCGGCTGGAGTGGCTTCAAAACTGGTGTTCTTTAGTGTTTTTAAGTGCATTTGTATGTACATTTTTATTTTAGTACTTATAGGGAACGGTTGTGTAAATAGTACCTACAGCAGGCACGACTTACTAGAAGTTGGTACGCAAAACGAGAAGACAGTAACAGCGGAGTTCCTGAAGCAACAAAGGATTTATCACGAGATCGCCGGCTTAGGACTCCGCGATTAGCTTGGAAGGACGGACCCTACACCACGCTGACCGCACGCTGCTCAGCGGTAAGACCCGCGGAGGCGGCCTCATTATATCTACGAAGGATAGCTGGTGCTTAAACACGAAAACCGTAAGTAGCCACTGTTCCCCAAACCTGGAATACTTGACTGTTAAATGCCGACCCACTTACCTACCGAGGGAATTCAATGCAGTGTATATTACAAGTGTTTATATTGCACCGAATGCAGACGGTAGCTTAGCATTGGCACGGCTATATGACGTCATCAGTGGTCAACAAAGCACTGATCCACAGGCTATTCACATTATAGCAGGAGACTTCAATCATGTCGACCTGAAGGCAGTACTACCCAAGTTCTATCAGCATGTTAAATGTGCAACAAGAGGAGAAAAAACACTGGACAAGGTATACACCAACATCAAACGTGCTTACAAGGCTAGACCGCTAGCTCATCTAGGCATGTCTGACCATGTGTCAATCCTCCTGATCCCAGCATACACTACCATGGGGAAAAGTGCTCCCATCACCACTAAGACTGTCAGAACCTGGCCAGAAGGGTCCGCTCCACTGCAGATCTGCCTAAATGACACCCCATGGCAGGAATATGAGCATGAGGACCTGGAGCAGTTCACGTCGTCGGTTCTGAACCAAATAGTGAACTGCACCAACTCAGTCACCGTGGACAAACGGGTCCGGGTCTACCCCAACACGAAGCCATGGATGACTGGGAAGGTCCAAAAACTGATCAACGAGAGGGACAACGCCTTCTTCGCAGGGAAGAGCACACCGCTGTACAGCACCACCAGGGCTAACCTAAAGCGCGGCATCAAAGAGGCCAAGGCAGACCACAGAGAGAAGATTGAGGAATGCTTCCTGAGCAACGACTCCAGGCGGATGTGGCAGGGGGTTCAGCACATGACAAACTTCAGAGCCAACAGGCTCACAGCCGCAGAGGACGACCCCCTGCTGGCGGAAAAGCTGAACTCTTTCTACGCCCGGTTCGACGAGGGGCGAACGGAGGTAACCACAACACAAACACCACTCTCTCCAGCTCTCAGCAGCCTCACCCTCACAGAGCATGAAGTGAGACGCGTGCTGAAGGCGGTGGACCCCAGGAAAGCCTCGGGGCCGGATGGCGTCCTGGGACGGGTGCTGAGGGACTGCGCCGACCAGCTGGCCGGGGTTTTCACCAACATCTTCAACCAGTCCCTGTCCCAGGCCATCCCACCCTGCCTGAAAACCTCAACTATCATCCCAGTCCCGAAGAAAAGCACGGTGAGCTGCCTAAACGACTACCGCCCGGTGGCACTCACACCAATCATCATGAAGTGCTTCGAGAAACTAGTCCGGGCCCACATACTCACACGCCTCCCGCCCAACCTGGATCCATACCAGTTCGCCTACAGAGCCCACAGGTCCACAGAGGACGCCATCGCGACGACTCTCCACGCCACTCTATCCCACCTGGAGAGGGGAAACAGCTACGCGAGACTGATCTTTGTGGACTTCAGCTCCGCCTTCAACACCATCCTTCCAGACAGGCTAGTGACCAAACTACTAGACCTGGGTCTATCACACTCTATATGTGCATTGATCAAGGACTTCCTGACCAACCGCCCCCAGAGGGTGCGGGTGGGCCCCCACACCTCCACAGCCCTCAGACTCAGCACTGGGTCCCCCCAGGGCTGCGTGCTAAGCCCCATCCTCTACAACCTCTACACCTACGACTTCACCCCCGTCCACCCCAGCAACTCCATCGTAAAGTTTGCAGACGACACCACCGTGGTGGGATGCATCTCTGGGGGGGACGAGGCGGCGTACAGGGATGAGGTAGAGCAACTGAGCAAGCTGTGCAAGGTTAACAACCTGCTGCTGAACAAGTCAAAGACCCAGGAAATCATCGTAGACTTCAGGAGGAAAAAGTCCGAGATCCAGCCCCTGCTCATCGACGGAGAGAGCGTGGAGAGAGTCTCAACCCTCCGATTCCTGGGGGTGCACATGCAGGATGACCTGACCTGGAAGGACAACACAAAAGCCACCATCAAGAAGGCACAACAGCGGCTATACATCCTGAGAGTCCTCAGGAAGGAACACAGCAAGCAGGAGATACTGGTGACCTTCTACCGCGGCGCAGTGGAGAGCATCCTCACCTACGGCATCTGCAACTGGTTCTCCAGCTGCACAACCGCGGAGAGAAATGCGCTACAGAGAGTCGTGAGAACAGCCCAGAAGATCACCGGCGCCCCCCTCCCCTCTCTGGAAGAGCTGTACAACACACGCTGTCTCAGGAAGGCCTCCAAGATCTCCAGGGACCCAACCCACCCTGGGTACGAACACTTTACCCGGCTGGCCTCGAAAAGGCGGTTCAGGACCATGGCCGCAAGGACAAACAGACTGAAGAACAGCTTCTACCCCAGGGCCGTCCAGGCCCTGAACACAGCAAAGACCTAGGTTCTGGGCCCTGGACAGTCTGGACGGATTGATGGCAGCTGCTGGACTGAAAAAATCAGGTGTAGTGCTGAGGCACAAATATGTACATTTCAAGCCTGCAAACTGCGACACTTTAAATAAATGTGCAATAACACTATGTGCAATATAACAACCCTAGTCGTCTATCTGTATAGTATAGTATAGTGGATAGTGTACATAGCCTTTATTTATGTAAACCAGCTCCTTCCCTTCTTGTGTTTTTTTAAAGTGTTTTTTTTTTAACGTTTTTTTTCTTTCCTAACACCAGGGGAGCCACCCCTCCTAAATTTCGTTGTTTGGTACCTGTACTGTAGCAATGACAATAAAGACCATTCATTCATTCATTCATTCATTCATTCATTCATTCATTCATTCATTCATATCCGGTGATCAAAAGTAGCCCATTCGGCGGTAATCCGCCCCATCTGGCAACCCTGCTTTGCACAGTAGCTAAGTACAGATGCTAGCTCTACCAAGCTGTCGAGCTAGCATAACCTCGACCGTTCTCTTAGTCTGCAGAGATCAATATAAATGTTTTAAACAAACAACATCTATGTCATGTCAACTAGAATACACAGGCAGGCACTCCAAAATCTGCCAAATAGAATATATATGAGGAATTCCTCTCAAAGTGGTGAAATGGTTACTCACATCACAGGAGTTTCTTGTTATCACGGATTAGAAGTTTGCTGCTTTGCCGAGTCCTTTCCCGCCTTTTCCTCTGCCAGCCCGCACGGGTTCAGGAGGAGGAGGGGGACACGCACGCGCCTTTGACTCTGCAGTAGCCTGTACAGATGCTGCGAGCTCTACCAAGCTCTCAACAAGTCACCCCAGGGACCGTTATCAAGTGATGTCATACAAATGCAGAAATTGTATTATTGTACCAAAAATGCACATTTTGTTGCAATGTTTTAAGTTATTTCAGTCCAGTGAATACATGTTTAAGAAATACACTCCCGTATTGCAATTAGAAAACCATTTACTTTTCCAATTTAATGAGAAATACATTTAAAATATTGGCTACCCCCAATCTATTGTTTGTCTGCTTCTTATCAGTCTTTATCATATCATCGGTTTCATCGTTCTATGAAAGCTGCACTTCGGGCTGCGTCCTAACGATTCCCACCCGAGTTGGGGTAGACCACGCCCCGAGTTGGGGTAGACCACGCCAACTTCTGGAATATGTAGGGGTGTTCTCTGTATCTTGTTCTTCCGCCCCGCAGGTCGTTCCGCAACCCCATTGGATTTTAGCTTGTGACGTAACACGGGGGTGCACGATTAGATATAGGTTACCCATCTCTGTATGCAACTCGGCGGCGCTATTTAGTGTTTTTCACCCTATTCTTGTGTGTCAGTGATTGTGTTTGTGTTTGCGAAAAAAAAAAAAAACACCCCTACATATTCCAGAAGTTGGCGTGGTCTACCCCAACTTGGGTGGGAATCGCTAGGACGCCTTCGGGCTAGCCTCAAGGACGGTGGTTGGGTCGACAGGCTGCCGTGGGTCATGTTGGGCCTTAGGACCGCCCCTAAAGAAGACCTTCGGTCGTCATCCGCCGAGCTTGTCTACGGACAGCCGCTACGGGTTCCTGGGGATTTCGGCCCTAACGCCACGATCCCTTGGTCGGCGCTCAAACAGCGAGCCGAGTTTTTGGATAATGCCAAGGCATTCGCACCTGTACCCACCTCACAGCATGGGCTACCCCAGTCATATATGCCACCCTGCCTGCGAACGGCGGAGTACGTGTTCATCCGCCATGACGCCCACCGAGGGCCATTTCAACCGCCCTATGACGGACCGTTTCGGGTTCTGGAGGCTGGAGACAAGGCTTTTCTGGTGGACATCGGGGGTAAGCCAGATTACATTTCAGTGGACAGACTTAAACCAGCTCACGTGGATCTGGACCAGCCCGTGGGGTTGGCTCGGCCCTCCAGCTATGCACCTGTGTGTTTGGTTATGGGGAATTGTGTGCGGGCACCTTAACGCCGGTCACTGGGGTGTGACGTATGGGGGTTCCAGGTAACATTTAAGGAAGTGTTGTATGTTGCTATGGGCGCTATGTCATCAGTTCAATAAATGCCGACACGGTCGGCTTTATTCATAGCTTTCATGTGACGTCACAGCATAGTGGAAACGCCCACCTGACGGGCAAAAGGCACTTTTTGCGGGCAAAACCCATGGGCAAAACCCACTTTTTGCGGGTTAATAACTTTAATTTCCCGTGGGTTAGGAAAATAATTCCAACGTGTCCGGATAGAGTAGAAGACAGGGAATCCAACACTATTTGAATGGAGTCGATCCTCCACTCCTATCACCGTGGACACAGCAAGGAGCGAATTCCCGGATATAAATATTCCCTCGCCTCGCTGACAGCGGGAGTTGGGAGTTTCGTCCAGCAGCCGGTGAACGCCCGGTTGATCGAGTTTCATATTAAAAGTATATCTTCTCGGGGTGTCAGCGCGGTGGTTAAGGGCTCAAAATGACCGTATACTGATGGTGAATTTAGCAATAATAGTCTTATGTTTGTACCACCTCCATAACCGGTGTTATTCACGGGAAAAGCCGGTCAAGGAGGCACCCTTTGCAGGTCAATAACTTTGATTCTCCGGGGGTTAGGAAAATAATTCCAACGTGTCCGGATAAAGTAGAAGACAGGGAATCCAACACTATTTGAATGGAGTCGATCCTCCACTCCTATCACCGTCGTGTATCTTGATAGTTCTTCATGGGTGAGGTGGTCTAAATAGTAGGCAGCCATGTTGAGCGATGTTGCTATGATACTTTTTGCCCGTCAGGTTGGTGGTTGCTAGGGAAGAAACCACGTGACTGAAAGCTATGAATACTGGCACCAAGTCTCCGTTTCGTTTGTACGCTCCAACTCATACAATGGTATATTTACAGTACATGGACAGTGGATTGAAGCATTGGCACAACCCTCACTCATTGGAAATGTCTGTTTTCTATAGATGGATATACCATTTATTTTTCAGCAAACCCATATTCAATTCGAATTATGTTATGAATTGATATGGATCAATTTATACCTCTTATTAAATTATAAATACTCTGGTTGTTATGTTTGCCTTTTGGTTGACAGCAAAAGAGGAGGATAGAGAAGGAGAGAAGGAGAGAGAGCAGGATGGTGTCGGCACACCAAAGAGAGAGAGCAAGAACCAGGTGAGAAAGTGGACAGGTAGTCAAGACCACATATGCCACAGTCCATGCCACCCCCTCCCCAAGGCAGCAAACCTAGGGGAAACACTGAGAGCAGATAGCTGAACTGTTCCGTGTCAAGCCTGGAGAAATGGAGATGGAGGTTATAAAGCTCCAGAATAATGTCCAGCTACAATCGCAACAACATTCACAACATTTCTGGAGCCTGGTAGACCCAGAAAACTATAAGAATATTCACCAAGCAGCCCTTAAAGTATTTGTTGTATTTGGCTCTACATACCTTTGAGAATCAGATTTTTCTGATATGAATGTAATGAAATACTACTACTACTTCTGAACAAGACTGACAGATGAGCATCTAAATGACTCTATAAGAGTGAACCTAAGTGGATACACTCCAGCATACACACCTCTTGTAGACTCCATGCAGTGACATTCATCTCAAGTGTAGGAATGAGTGAATGCATTATTACACACATGCACATTTTTTTTTGAAAGAGACAAAAGAAAAAAAAAATACTAATGTTTTCTGACTGAAAAAACTAGAAAAGGTGAATGCACTTATTACACACATGTGGACCATACAATTATAAGCTTTTGATATGTGAATGGAGGTGATGTGATACATTGATATATGGATACAGAATATACTGCTACTACTATAGTGAGCTTACACATTGACATTTGAAACAGAGCATGCTAGTGAAGAATTTCAGAGTGTTTTGATACGTTATGTGAATGAATGTAAGTAATAAGATATGAGTAGCTCTCGGCCACTTACATTTTTTCAAAGTAGCTCTCGGATGAAAAAAGGTTGGAGACCCCTAGCCTACAACATCCTCTACCATGGTTGAAATTGAGGACAGTGATAAAAGCAGTCAAGAGAGCAGTGATGATGATGATTAAGCTTGTAGCATAAATAAATGCTTAGGCTGTAACTTTTTGTTGAAAAGTTGATTTCAGTGTTTACAGAACAGAGCAGTGCTTAAAGAGATGTCCGTTTATTTCAGTGTGTTTAAAGAACAGACATTCAGTTTGTGCTTAAAGAGATGTCAGTTGATTTCATTGTGTTTAAAGGAGTCTGACAGACGTTCATGCAGTCATTTGATTTTGCATTTGTTTCTATTGTTTTGCACACAATCATTTGTTTGTTCATCTTCATTTATGAATAAATGTCGTTTTGCTAATATAAGTTATCCATGTATCCCTTTTTTATCCATCCTGTGGGACGGGTCGTGACTCGCGAGCTCGGGGAGCACCAAGCAGCATCCCTAGGTGCTCCTCTGAGCACTGGCCCCAAAAAGTTATGTGCACCCCTTATTATTATTATTATGTAGCGGAGGTCATTTTAAATCACGCTGTCATGATGACGTAGCCCTGTCTGTGACTTCTGATAGCCCAGATATACAGTCGTCACACCACGAGGATGTCCTCTGTCTCTGGGTCTGTGGGTCCCATGTTGGACTGTTCTAGGACTCACCTTCTTGCTGTAAATACATGTTGAGCCTTGGATGAGCAGTGCTGCCTCTGCAAAGAGGTTGCCGAGAGCATCCGGAACCACATGAAGACCTACGTCAAGTTGCTATGACGACGACGACGACGTGTGTCGAGGTCGAGGAGTCACGGACTCACCGGACTGAACGGTTTGGCGACCCGAGAGCGAGGTTGCTCTTCGTTCTAGAAACTTCTGCCCTAACTGTGGGGGAGGGAGGGGAGGGAGGGAGGGAGGGAGCGAGAGAGGAAGGGAGGGAGAAAGCGAGAGGGGGAAGGAGGGAGAGAGCAAGAGGGAGGGAAGGAGCGAGAGAGAGAGAAGGATGGAGGGAGAGAACAAGAGGGAAGAAGGCGTCTGGACTATTAGAGGGAGCTACAGGACTGGGGGTGGAGAGTGGATGATGATGGGATGACCCCTCGTCCACTCTCCTCCACCCCGGTCCTGTAGCTCCCTCTACAGGCCAGGTGCTGCATGCTCCCCACACCCACCGTTTGATCCGTTTCACAGATCTGATAGATTGGGCATCTCTGGGCTAAAGCAGCTGTACCTAGCTTATCCTACATTGCTTACACCCGTCCAGGCCTGTCAGATCTGTGAAGGGGAGTGAACCAGAGGCGGGAAGGTAGTACCTTCTGGAATGAAACACAGCCAATTCTGTAGCAACACTGACAATGTGGCTAAACTGGCTAAACTGAAGACCTTCTAGAGATATTCTCAATGTGAAGTTATTCACTGATCAGACTGAACCACAACGTGGATGGGTACTTCTCGATACGTCTGTGGCAATCGATTCTATCTTTGTACCATCAGCCTACTCTTAGGGTACTTAACTACCGTCGTGAATAATGATTGTGTGGTGTATGTTCATTTACTTGGCATCCTTGCAGTATGTATATAAATTGTCATTTTAATTATATACAGTCATCTGGCCACCTTATAAAGACTTTTGTTCTTTACAAAACAATACAATTTCCTACAGACATACAACATTATACTAAATACATTTGGTCATGGCTTTCTTTAAAAAAAAACATTATTAATAAGAGCCGGGCATCTTTCCATTGACGTATAGTTATTAGAACCTAGGACAGAGCCAGCAGAACAGGACATGTAAAAAGTGTGTGTTTAAAGCGCACACACACACACAGTCTCAGGAGAGGTCAGACGGGGTCAGCGGGTGCTGCCGTGGGGGCGTGTTTGAAGCGGTCGTGGGCCCTGGTCTTGCTGAGCAGCGTGAGCCCCATGCTGTCCACGGTCTCCTCCAGACCCTCCTTCCTGTCTACCTCCACTGTGTAGTCGTTGGCCTGGGGGGGGGGGGAAGGAAGGCAAGGCTTTACCACCCTGGTTACACACTCATCTCCTCAGTCCTAGTCCTGAGCCGAACTGTGCTGAGCTGTGCTGAGCTGAGCTGTAATACACATCCAACAGTTGTGGAAAGGACAATGTGAACGGAAACTACCAGAGCGCCAGCACAGTATGGTTGGGCTCGGCCCTGTTGGTGTATAAAGCCCCTTAGAAAACACTCTCACTCACACTCACACACTCACTCACACACACACACACACACACTCACACACTCACACACTCACACTCACACTCACTCACCAGCTGCAGGGAAGCAAGCATGTACTTGCAGGCCTCAAAGTTGTCCAGGCCGTGGACTATGGAAGCGAATGACTTCCTGTTCCCGACCTCACTCAGGGCTGCTACGACCCGGTCTCCGTAGTCATGGATGTCGAAGGTGGGACGCTCCTCCTGGAGAGAGGGGGGGGGGGGGAGGGAGGGGTCAGGGGGACTAGAGGTTAGCTAATAGCCAGCAGAGCATAGGGGGGGGGGGTTGGTTCTGTGACTTGTGTCTTTTCTGTGTCACTGGGAGCCTCCTCTCGAAAGGACGGTAAACGTGAAATGTGAGTCAGGCCAAAGTGGGGGGGGGGGGGGGGGGGGTTACCCCGGTTACGGTGGCCTGGTGGGCCCAGGAGCAGCAGCTCAGGCCTCATCATGTCCTCCCACGTCTTCACCCGCCGCGACAACTCCGACTCCTGGGCGTAACCCTGAGAGTTCTTCAGGAACTGCTCCTGAAGGAGGGAGGGAGGGAAGAGCAAGAGGGGGAAGGAGGGAGGGAGAGGGAAGGAGGGAGGGAGGGAGGGAGAGGGAAGGAGGGAGGGAGGGAGGGAGGAGGAGAGGGGGGGAGAGGGAGGGAGGGAGGGGGAGAGGGAGGGAGGGAGGAGGAGAGGGGGGGAGAGGGAGGGAGGGAGGGGGAGAGGGAGGGAGGGAGGGATGGAGGGAGGGGGAGAGGGAGGGATGGAGGGAGGGGGAGAGGGAGGGAGGGAGGGAACGACCATTCTGACGATAAAATGAATCACCAAATCTCTTCTTTTGTACATAAAACCAGCGTCAGAAGACCTGAGAGCTCTATTGGGCTGATATGCTAGCAAAAGGTCTAATGATATGTACATTTACGTAATGTAAACAGACGCTTGACATCTTTACAAGCTTGCTAGGCAGATGTCCGTTGGTATCAATTGTATCAATTCTAGCTTTTGAAGGGACACCAAACCACCTCACAGATGCTTCAGTCCAACTTGTTTTGTGATCACCAGTATGACTAGTTGTGACTAGTGGATGAACCATCCATGTCAGCCACGAGCTGGGTGGGCAGGTCTCATCCGAGGGTCGTCTTGTGTTGCAGGACTCCAGGGTTAGGGTCAGTGTTAGGGTGAGGTGGTGGACAGCATTCATCCAGGGGGTCATCTTGTGTTTCAGGACTTCAGTGCCAAAGTGGAACGTGCAGTCTCCTTTCAACTAGAAGAGAACACGTCGACGGATGTAGCTGTCTGTCTGTCTCTCCTGTCTGTCTCTACTGTCTGTCTCTCCTGTCTGTCTCTACTGTCTGTCTCTACTGTCTGTCTCTCCTGTCTGTCTCTCCTGTCTGTCTCTACTGTCCATTCTGATGTTCTAGTGAGGCTTTTCCATCAGCAGCCCAGGTCGGCCCAGTTCGGTTCGCGTCAGGTCGGCCCAGTTCGGTTTAGATCAGTTCTGGTTTTCCATTATACACAAACCGACCCGGACTAGTAGGAGGAGTAGACGATAGTAGGCGGAGTTACGCGTCACACGCAGCCTGGCAAAAAGCTTCCGGGTGTACACAGCAACAACAGCCGTGATTTTTTTGGAGAGAAAGAGAAAGAGAGAGAGGAAGCTATGTACACATAATAAAGTCATGTTTTTTGAACCCTTAAAACCACTGCCTTCACTTGTCTGCTTTATGAACTGTAGTATCTGTTATGTTCAATAATGGAGACTGAACTCAGAGCTTAGTCGGAACGTGTACTCCATTTAATCAACAACGTGTGTAACACAAAACGTAATACGGCACGTCGTAAAGTCCCAACTGTCGTAAAACTACAGACGTAACATTTCCCCCCCCCTCACACAACCTAGGTGTGATATTCAGTCATGTAGTCACGCAAGTAATCGGGCCTGTTGCGTGCTCGAACCAGACGTGGCTCTGGTGCAGCCACAGCCACTGGTGGCGGCTCCTTGCCTTGGGGCTGAGCCTGGTAGGCCGGGGTTGCTGCTTCATCCAACCGTGCGGCTGGCAAGACTGTGGAAGAGGCCACACCCAGCGCTGGGCCAGGGGGAGGCTGCACCTTACGCAGGCGGGTAGCATGCCAGCGAGTGCCGTCGGCGAGCCTAAACGAGGCCGGGCCAAGCTGCTTGCTGACCTGGACAGGGTCAGACCAAAACGACTGGAGTTTGTTGTCCCGATGAGGTCGTCGGATCCTGACCCAGTCCGACACAGCAATGACAGGTGGCCTAGCACGTCTGGCCCTGTCGAAACGATCCTTCATCAAGCGCTGGTGTTTGGTGACTGTGGCTTGAACTGGATGGACCGGGGGCTGAGCTAGTGTAGGGCGGAGCCTATCGAGAGGCAGCTGGAGCTCCCGCCCCAGCATGAGGGAGGCTGGGGAGACTCCTGTAGTGGCGTGTCGCGTGGCCCGATAATGCAACAGCGTCTGGAGGAGGCTGGTGGTGAGCGTGCACCCTTGTGCCAGGTGGGCCCTGATGCCATTTTTCAGTGTTTGGTTCAGCCGTTCCACCCCCCCGTTCGCAGCAGGGTGGTAGAACGCTGTGCGGATGTGGTGGATCCCTTTACCCACTAGATAGGAGGACAGTTCATGGGAAATCATTTGAGGACCGTTGTCAGTCGTGATCCTCTTGGGCAGGCCCCAACGTGCGAACAGAGCGTCGAGAATGTCGATCAGCACCTTTGCTGTGACCGAGCCCACAGGTGTCACCTCTGGCCACTTAGAGTGGAGGTCGTAGGTCACGACGAGAAAACGCTGGTGATGTGGTACCCCATGCAGCTCGCCGCAGATATCCAGTTGCAGGTGCTCCCAGGGTTGAGATGGCCAGTCCAACGGCTGCATGGGCGGGGGTGGGGCTGGAGCCCTGGTCTTACCACTAAGGAGACAGGCAGTGCAATCCTTGACCAGGGTTTCGAGTTCCCTGTCGATGCCTGGCCACCACACAACATCACGACAGCGCTGTTTGAGCCTGACTATGCCCAGGTGACCCTCGTGTGCCATAGCAAGGATACGCGCCCGAAGGACACCTGGGACCACAGTGCAGAACCCGCGAGCGACACAGGTGTCATTCCAAACCGACAACTCCTCCCTGATCCTGGAGTAAGTGAGTAGCTCGTCAGGTACTCTTGCCGGCCACCCCTGCGTGATGTAGGTTGAGAGTGTAGAGAGGGTGGGGTCATCGGCTGAGGCATCCCGGAGCTCTTTCAGCGACACCGTCTCCTGAAGGGGTGTGTGGAGGAGCTGGACGAGGTCATGCTCAGCCTGGTCCAGTCCGGGGGTCAAGGTTGGGGCTGTGGGTGGGCTGGGGATTGAGCGTGATAGCAAGTCGGCTACCACGTTGTCTCGTCCTGGCGTGAACTGTAGCCGATAGTTGTACTGCTGCAGGCGGTCGGCCCAGCGGTGGAGGCGGAGTGGCTTGTGACCGGTGCCAGACGTGGCCAGGAGGGTGATGAGGGCCTGGTGGTCTGTCCTCAGTGTGAATAAACGTCCATAGAGGTACATGTGCCAGCGCTCACATGCCCAGAGGCATGCTAGGGCCTCCCGCTCCCCCACCGAGTACTTCTGTTCCGTGGGGCTGAGAGCACGGGAGGCGAAGGCGATCGGTCTCTCCACCCCCCCTTGCAGCTGGGACATCACCGCACCAATGGCTGTGGCAGAGGCGTCGCACGTGACAAGAGTGGGGCTGGCCAGGTC
The DNA here is from genome assembly GCF_963989245.1 of Nansenia antarctica. NCBI lineage: Eukaryota > Metazoa > Chordata > Actinopteri > Argentiniformes > Microstomatidae > Nansenia > Nansenia antarctica. Next base: position 13,537,439 of record NC_137685.1, on the reverse strand, counting down.
GAAATGCGCCAGGACCGGTGGCGAGGTGAGTTGGGCCTTCAGGAGGCGTACGGCGTCTGAGCAGGCAGACGTCCAGAGCCAGGGCTCGTCATGCTTCAACAGCTTCCGCAGTGGTGTGGTTGTGGCCGAGTACTGTGGCAGGAAACGGAGGTAGTACGCCGTCATGCCTAGAAAGGAGGCCACCTGAGCGGCTGTGGTGGGCTCCGGGACATGATGGATGGCCTCGGTGTTCGAGTGCAGCGGGTACGTGCCATCAGCTGAGAGGCGGAACCCCACAAAGTCAATGGCTGGGGCGGCGAATACACACTTCTCACCATTGAGTGTGAGGTGATGCTTGGCCAATGCACTGAACACACTGTGGAGACGCTCATCGTGGCTCTCGACGGTGGCCCCGTGAACCACGATGTCATCAAGATAGATGGCCACACCTGGGATCCCAGCGAAGATGGAGGCCATGATCTTTTGGAAGCAGCTGGGGGCGGAGCTTAAACCGAAAGCCATGCGTTTGTAGCGGAAAACCCCTCTGTGAGTGATGAACGCTGTGAGGTTGCGGCTCTCGGGGTGTAGTGGCACTTGGAGGTAACCCTGACGGAGGTCCAGTTTAGAGAACACGCTGGACCCGTAGAACTGGGCGGTGAGCTCCTCTATCGTTGGCAGGGGGTATTTGTCAGGGATGATGGCCTTGTTTACCGCTCTCAGATCCACGCAGATGCGCAGCCCCCCAGACTTCTTCTTCGCCACCACCAGGTTGGAGATCCAAGGCGATGCATTCACCTGCTCAATGATGTCGCTATCGAGCATGCTCTGTAGTTGAGAGGAGATGTCATCGCGGAGAGCCAGGGGGGAGCGGCGGAGGGGCTGTATAACAGGCATCACTGTAGGATCTAACAGAGGCTGGTGGGCAAAAGTGTCGAGGCAGCCTACACCGCTGAACAGCGCAGGCCACTGTTGCTGCCAGGGGATGGAAACGGTGTGAATCTCTGAGCCAGCTGTGTCTAGCAGGGTGAAACCGAGGGCGTTGAACAGGTCGAGGCCTAACAAGTTGGTCCCGTGGCGTGCAACGTTGAACCTGAAAGCCGGCAGTGTCCTCTCCCCGTACTTCACAGGCAGCTGAAAAGAGCCCACAATGTCAATCTTAGAGTTGGCATAGCCACGCAGGGTGGTGGAGGGCAACCCCAGGGGCACATGGGAGAAGAACTGTGTATAGGTCGTCAAGTTCACAAGGGACACTGTGGCTCCAGTGTCTAGGAGGAGCGGCAGAGTGACATCACCAACCATCAACGAGCATGTTTTGAATGGTGCTCGTCCTGAGCTGACATTATGGATGACTGTGGTAGGTGACTGGGAAGCTCTAGCTGGGGCAGACCTGCAGACCTTGTGAAAGTGGTTTAGTCTCCCGCAGTTGGAGCAGGTTTTACCACGGGCTGGGCATGTCTGAGCTCTTGAATTGTGTGCAGAAGAGCCGCAATTCCCACACGGCTGGTGTGGCTGGTCGCGTGACCGAGAGGCCAGTAAAATGCTCTCCCCGCCGCTGGTTGCACTCACGTGGAGGAGGGGCACCTGTAGGCTGTGCGCGCCCTCTGCCGGTGAGCTGGGAGAGGCTGAAAAACTAACTGCACATTCTAAAGCTGTTTCAACCTGGGCCGCCATGTTCAGAGCTGCTGATAATGTAAGTTCATCATTTTCCAGTAACAGTTTTTCCCTAATCTTGTCACAGTTCGTGTGTAAGATGAGTTGGTCTCTTATCATTTCGTTCTGTAATGTCCCGAACTTGCATACGCTCGCCAAACCCCGCAGATCAGCCACATACTGTGTCATTGTCTCACCTGTTCGTTGGTGTCTTCGTCTGAATATGACGCGGCGGAGAAGAGCGCTTTGTGGAGGGGCGAAGTGTTGCTTCAATAGTTCCACAGCGTCTGTGTATCTCGCCGCAGGGCCGAGAGTTTCAAACACGCGCTGACCCTCCGCTCCCAGGCAGTGCCGCAACAGCGCATATTTCCTCTTGTCTGATACATCCTCCAAGCCGGCAGCTAGGATGTATGTTTCGAAAGAGGAAATCCAGCGGCCCCACGGAATCGGTGGTTCTGCCGGGACTGCTAGGAAAGGAGGGGGTGTTGGTAGAGAACAATCAGCCATCCTCGTCGCCAATGTTATGTTCAATAATGGAGACTGAACTCAGAGCTTAGTCGGAACGTGTACTCCATTTAATCAACAACGTGTGTAACACAAAACGTAATACGGCACGTCGTAAAGTCCCAACTGTCGTAAAACTACAGACGTAACAGTATCATCATCGGGAAACGCCGACAAGACGCGAATCTACCGGCATTTGACTCATGAGTGAACGGCGAAAATGGCTGGACAGCACAGCAGCAGCGGCCGGGTGAACTCCCGGTTCATCGAGTTTACGGTTAAAAGCATAACTTCTCGGGGTGTCAGCGCGGTGGTTAAGGGCTCAAAATGACCGTAGACAGATGGTGAAGTTAGCAAAGGAGTATTGTGTTTGTACCACCTCCACAGCCGGTGTTATTCACAGACAAACACGGTGCCGTTTGCGGGTTAATAACTTCGGTTTACCGGGGGTTAGGATAACAATTCAAACGTGTCCGGAAAGAGGACAAGCCAGGGAATCCAAAAGTTTTTGAATGGAGTCGATCCTCCACTCCTATCACCGTGGACACAGCGCGGAGCGAATTCCCTGTTAAAACCGGCATTTGATTCATGAGTGAACGGCGAAAATGGCTGGACGGCAGCGGGCGAACTCCCGGTTCATCGAGTTTACGGTTAAAAGCATAACTTCTCGGGGTGTCAGCGCGGTGGTTAAGGGCTCAAAATGACCGTAGACAGATGGTGAAGTTAGCAAAGGAGTATTGTGTTTGTACCACCTCCACAGCCGGTGTTATTCACGGACAGAGACGGTGCATAATAGCGATTTTTGTGTTGTGCTTGTTGTAAATAAGTTCTATAAGTTCTATGATTCATTGAAATGACATTAAACTAAGATAATACGATGGTCAGCATAATTTTTCGAATCTTTATTAATAAGCTATTACAGAAACTGTAGTGACATTTTCCAAGAGTGAATGTGGTATTTCAAGATGGCGGTTAGTGAAGAAATCTATGGGATGGGATGACGATTTCCATTGACCAATCAACGGTGTGCAGCGTCACACGTCACACGCAGCCTGGCAAAAAGATCCGGATATGAAATTGTAGACCCTGGGGTCGATGTGGAGCTAAAGAAGCGAGCCGAAGCGAACCGAACCGACCTGGGACGACTAATGGAAAAGGGGAAAAGAAGCAGACCGAAGCGGGCTGACCCGGGTCAGCACCGTAGTGGAAAAGCCCCATAGGAGTACTAGATTTATGTATTTGTGTGTATTTTAAAATAACGTTTGCATGAACATTTACTTGATCCTATGTGTCACTGCTTATTAACTACACTGATGTTTTAAACGGGGCTGTGTTTCCAAAGCCTTACTGTATCTACAAGATGGAGTCAGTTGTGTTTGTTTGGTGTTGTAGAGAAACGGAGACCACACGTTAGGATATTGGAAGTGAGTTTTAATAATCACAAACATGTTGTTCAGGAATTGTCAGTGCATCAGTCATCCCTGTACCAAGCCCCCAACGGATGTTACATCAGGAAATCATCTTCTCAACAAAACAAAGTGACAACCTTATACCCAGATACTTACTGTGTGTTTACTTTAGTTTTGTTCTGAATTATTATTAGGATGGTTGTTGTTGTGGGGGGGGGGGTTGCCCAATTTATTTGCTATATTTGTATATTTGGAAATAAAGTTACATGAACATTTACATGATCCTGTTGGTCACTGCTTATTTTAAACGACTCTGATGTTTCTAACGGGGGTAAATATAGGACCTGTCTCCAACGCCCTGCACCAGAATGCGAGGCTCTCTCTGGCCTGGTGGTGTGTGCAGCTTCAGTGCAGCTTCAGTGTAGCTTCAGTGCAGCTTCAGTGTAGCTTCAGTGTAGCTTCAGTGTAGCTTCAGTGTAGCTGAGTGCAGCTTCAGTGTAGCTTCAAGGCTCCATGCTGTTGTGTTACTCAATCTATTTAATCTGTTAACAAACGTCGTGTATATCTTCATCTCTTTGCATATTAATGCTATGTCTTTACCAAAAATAATTCCCACTATAATTAGGCACTAAATACATAACAAATCTCTATTTCTACTCCAATGAAGAAGAAAAAAGAAAAGAAAGTTGAAAGCTTCGAATGAATTAAAAAATAAAGATATTTACAAAATAGCAGATATGTTAAGTGTTTTGAGTGGGGGGGGAAGGTTACACTATTCTTGGCTTATTAAGAACAGGCAACAGAGTCATCGTTTTTATTTCTTTAACGCTGTTCTTGAAATGCAATTCAAGTTTTTATGTTATCTTGCGGAATTGAGATCGAAGAGAATCCCTTTGAACTGTACAAATGTGTTTGATGACGTGACTGTTGGTGAGCTGATGGTAGAAGGCACTTAGAGCAGCGATTCCCAACCTGTGGGCCGCGAGGGTACTGCAAGTGGGCCGCCAAATCATCATCAATTTTTATGTTTATTTAAGTGTTTTACAAAAACGAAATGAAATCATGGTACTGTATTTTTTTTCTTTAAAACCTTCAAATGCATCATCAGTGTGATATCGATAGATAGGAACTTATGGTAGGACTAGGAACTACATCCGTTGATTGCCCCAGCGCCAACCGGAAGGTTTATTCATTTTCAGTTGAACTTGAGGCTAATCAAAATGGATAGTTGGCTAGCATCTGGCACACTAAAAAGAAAAATAGATGGTACATCTGTCCCGTCCACAAGTGATGTCCCGCCTGTCAAGCAAAAAAGAAGACTTCATAGAAAGTACAGTGCTGAATATTTAGCCTTGGGATTTTTTTGGACAGGCACAGAAGACCAGCCGTTACCGCTGTGCGTGGTGTGCTCTGAGGTGTTATCGAATGAAGTTCTAAAGCCAAGTAAACTACGTCGTCACCTTGAGACAAAACATCAACAGTATGTCCAAACCACTAGATTTTTTCAAAAACAAACTCAAGGATTATCAGGCCAAGAAGAAAGTAATTGAAACATTGTGTATGGGCACTGAGAACGCAAACGCAGTGGAAGCATCTTATCGGGTCGCACGACTGATAGCCAAAGCTGGTAAACCACACACAATCGGTGAGAATTTAATTCTCCCCGCCACAAAAGAGATAGTGGAGGTGATGTTCGGAGAGAAGGCACGTAAGTCTATCAACCTCATCTCATTGTCTGATAACTCAGTCGCCCGCAGGATTTACGACATGGCCGAGAATGTGTCAGAACAGCTGATAACGGGCATACGAGAAAGTCATTTTTATGCCCTCCAACTGGATGAATCGACAGATATCGCAAATATGTCACAGCTGCTTGCCTATGTAAGGTATGAAAACAACGGAGAAATAAAAGAAGAGTTCCTGTTTTGCAAACCTTTGCCAATGCGTTCTACTGCTGAGGCCATTTTTGACATTCTGAACGAGTTCATTGTTTCAAACGCGATTGATTGGTCCAAATGTGTGGGAGTGAGCACTGATGGGGCCCGTGCGATGCTAGGCCGACACAGTGGAGTCATCACCCGGGTGAAAGCAGTGGCTTCACTCGTAACATCTGTCCACTGCAGCATACACAGAGAAGCGCTGGCTACGAAGAAAATGCCTGCAGATCTCAAGACTGTTCTAGACGAGGCAGTCAGAGCAGTCAACTTTATCAAAAGCCGCCTACTGCAATCACGTTTATTTTCAGTTTTATGTGACGAGATGGGCAGTGACCATAACAAGCTTCTGTTACATACCGAAGTCCGGTGGCTCTCAAGAGGGAAGGTACTGACGCGACTTTTTGAATTGCGCGATGAGGTCAGGGTGTTTTTCATCGACACAAAGTTAGAACTCGCACATCGTTTCAGGTATTTTGAATGGTTGGCTAAATTGGGATATCTGGCCGATATTTTCAACCACTTAAATGGACTCAACCTCAGTCTCCAAGGAAAAGCAGTGACCATTTTCAATGTTCAGAATAAAATAGAAGCGACCATAAGAAAAATTTTGTGTGGGCCAGACGAGTTGAGCAGTCAAACTTATGACTCTTTTGAGAATCTGACAGATTTTTTGACAAAGGAAGAAATGCAGGTTCCCGTCACCATGATCAATCACACGAAAGAACACCTGCATGGTTTGAGGACCAAGATGCGCGAATACTTCCCCATCCCAGACGTGCAGTGCAACTGGATTGAAAACCCCTTCGCCAGCCACAGTGACGAGGCCCTCGCAGGCCTGAGCGCAAAAGAGCAGGACAATCTTACTGATCTCTCCTGCGACAGCGCGTTGAAACTGACTTTCTCACAGAAGCACCTGACAAACTTCTGGCTTCACGTTGCCTCGGAGTATCCTGAGCTGTCCAACAGAGCTGTGCGCTTTCTGATGCCTTTCCCGACGACATATCTCTGTGAGACTGGCTTTTCGGCGCTTGTGGCATTAAAGACAAAATACAGGAATAAACTGAATGTTGAGCCAGATCTTCGACTGAGGCTGTCATCCCTTAAGCCAGACATCAAGCATTTGGTGTCTGCCATGCAACATCAGCCTTCTCATTAGGTGAGTCAACATTAATGTGTGCTTATTGTTGGTTTTATTGTTATTACTAGGCCTACTGCACTGTATGTATGATGATGCATATGAAAGAATAAGAGAATTATATATATTTTTGCTTAGGACTCTTCAGTTTCTGACTGATGATTCTCCTCCACCAACCAAAGACTGACACACCACCAGAGAGACAGATATGTATTTTTTTGTTTTCTAAAAGAATAAGAGAAAGAAGAATGATATTAAATATTTGAGTTTAATTGAAAGGTGTGTTTATTTGAAATGTTGAAAACCTTGAAAGCTGTCTTTATTTATCTTTTATGTATTTATGTTAAAGTGAGAATATATTTGTAAAGAATGTAAAGCTAAGAATATATTTGAGTTTAATTGAAAGGTTGTGTGTTCGACAATTGTTTTATATTGAAAGTTGATGTATATTGAGGAAAGGAGATGTAATGATGTGTCTATTATAGCACGGCTATATATATCATCGACCTGTAGAGGTCAGAGTTATTATTAGAACGAGTAAGAGAGAGAGAGTTGTGGATGCTCGGGGAAGCACGAATAAACAGCTAGCACCGCGTGAACCTGAACCAGCCCGTCCACGGCCTGGCCGTGTGGGAGGCCAAAATGAAGCAAGAAGCGCAAGTACGGGGCGGCGGCAGGGGCAAGAAGCGCAAGTACCAGCAAAGTACAAGCACGGGGCTGCGGCAGGGGCAAGAAGCGCAAGTACCAGCAAAGTACAAGTACGGGGCGGCGGCAGGGGCAAGAAGCGCAAGTACCAGCAAAGTACAAGTACGGGGCGGCGGGGGCGGCGGCAGGGGCAAGAAGCGCAAGTACCAGCAAAGTACAAGTACGGGGCGGCGGCAGGGGCAAGAAGCGCAAGTACCAGCAAAGTACAAGTACGGGGCGGCGGCAGGGGCAAGAAGCGCAAGTACCAGCAAAGTACAAGTACGGGGCGGCGGGGCCGCAAGTACGGGGCGGCGGCAGGGGCTAGTCCAGCTGAGTTCCCACCTGAACTGGTGGAGGCCGGGGTTCGCCCAGAGGCTCGTCCGGCCCGTGCCCGGGTCAGACCAGCACACCTGAGAGACTATACCGTGGACTAGTGAACCCAAGGGTAAGGTTTAGTGCATAGCCTGTTCAGTGGCCACATTAACCCACATGGCTATGCTGGTGACTGGCAGTCTACCCAGTTCACCCCCTACGCCTTCACCCAGGTCACTGGGCCCTACAGGCACTTTATGTGAGGACAGACAGTTTATTGCATGTTTGAAAATGTCTTTTAAAACACCATCCACTGGAAGAAAAAGAAAAAAAAATTTGTAAAATTTATTTTAGTATTTGTAAAATACTAACACCTTTTTTTATTTGGTTGTGGGAAACATATTTAACGTGTTTAACCTGCTCAGTATTCAGTTGTAAGCGTTCATACCTTTCCTGATCACGAAAAGAAAAGAAAGAAGAAAAAAAAGTTACACAAATGATAAATGACTTGATAAAGGATAGCATATCTAGGTTTGGTTCTTCGATCGACGGTCTTACACAATTTATTTTATTGCTGGGATTTCCATGTTAATATTACAAGAAAAGTTTCACGTTGATGTTTTGTAGATAGTCTTAGACAGTAAGAAGCTTCAGATCACCAGACACACGCTGAGGAACACCCAACACAATCAGCATCTTTGATTTAAGTGTCCTTCTCTGCTTGCTGTTTATCTTGTATATATTGAATATACTGTCCAGTTTGGGTTTTATTTTGCTGTATGTCAGGAATACGTTCAGTATTACTTTGTTATAATACAGGGTTTATGTTGGCTAACAATTGTACTGATTGTATATAGATAATTGTTTTCTCCACTCGATGCTACGAGTCATGTGACTAACGAGTTAAATGACAAAGTCTTATTTCTTAATAATAAGAAACATTACAGACACCAAATTATTTTTTTTACGCATGCATAAAATGCCTGTGTGGGCCGCGAATATTTTTGAGATTTTTAAGTGGGCCTTGAGTCCAAAAAGGTTGGGAACCGCTGACTTAGAGGAATGGGCTCCGTTATCAATGTACAAATGAAAACCTTCAGTACCTGTTTGGTGAATAATAACTTCGTATCTGCGTGAAATGATTCAAACTGCGGGCGATCGCTATGTACACAATGTGTCTCCAGGACATGTTTTTGTAACTCTGGAATAAATGTCTGAAATAAATTCAGTTGTGAAAACTGATATATACAATTTGCTTTTTTTTTCTTTTTCGTCTTATTCTGTCATATTTGTTTAATGTGTTAAATCGTGATCTTTGAATGATAAGGTTCTATCTCAGTTTAGAATGATAAGGTTCTATCTCCGTTTAGAATGATAAGGTTCTATCTCCGTTTAGGGGAGTTCAGAGATATTGAGCGTCAAAGTTTTTACATTCCATTATGTTTTGTGAGAAGGAACCTTTGTATTTTATTAATTACTAACTAAAAAATGTCAACATTTTAAAAATAACACCACACAGGCATTAATAAACACCTAATGGATCAGATTATGTAAAAAAAACTAAATTTTTACAAAAATGGAGAAAGAACCTTATAATTCTAACATCACGTTATGTTTTAGCCTGGAGGAGTGGAGATGAAACCATGACAACTTCCTCTCTGAACGCTAGGCAGATCGTCTCTGTCGGGAGCGGTCTCGTCTTTTTAAAACCGCGGACAGAGTTTCATATCGCCTCTATAGGAAGTCACATGACTCATATCACCTTTTATAGGAAGTCACATGACTCATATCGCCTCTTATAGGAAGTCACATGACTCATAACGCCTCTATAGGAAGTCACATGACTCATATCGCCTCTTATAGGAAGTCACATGACTCATATCGCCTCTTATAGGAAGTCACATGACTCATATCGCCTCTTATAGGAAGTCACATGACTCATAACGCCTCTATAGGAAGTCACATGACTCAGCGCCTCTCATAGGAAGTCACACGACTCATATCGCCTCTATAGGAAGTCACATGACTCATATCGCCTCTTATAGGAAGTCACATGACTCATATCGCCTCTATAGGAAGTCACATGACTCATATCGCCTCTTATAGGAAGTCACATGACTCATATCGCCTCTTACAGGAAGTCACATGACTCTATGGCCTCTATAGGAAGTCACATGACTCATATCGCCTCTATAGGAAGTCACATGACTCATATCGTCCTCTTACAGGAAGTCACATGACTCTATGGCCTCTATAGGAAGTCACATGACTCATATCGCCTCTATAGGAAGTCACATGACTCATATCGTCCTCTTACAGGAAGTCACATGACTCATATGGCCTCTATAGGAAGTCACATGACTCATATCGCCTCTATAGGAAGTCACATGACTCATATTGCCTCATTCCCGCCTTCTCGTTAATCAGATCTCAAGATTTTAAAAAAAACGGTGCAATATATTTAGTGTCTTATTTCCTAGAAAAGTCTCAATGTCAGCCGTGCAGATAGACGGGGGGAATTGGGGTGGAAGTGGCGCCCTCTAGCGGCGACGGGTCAATTACATAAACCAATGTACCACAGGTTCTTGTGCATGTAGAAGACCAGGGAGATGCGCGTGGGGTGGGAGCGGTCGGGCCTCTTCAGCGGCGTGGTGGCATGCAGCTCGCGCCGGGCGCACTCAATCAGGATGGAGCCGTGGGCCGGGGCCACCGCCACGCCGCCGATGTTGGGGTCCAGGAAGTTGTGTGTTTTGACGACCGCGGTTTTCTTCTCCGGCTCGGGGAGCTTGCGGACGGCGCGGCAGAAGTTGTCCAGCACCTGGATGGTGCCGGACTTCATCTTCTGCCGCTGGCCCTCCTCGCTGCCGTGCTCGTCGGTGAGCGAGACCTTGTAGAGGGGCAGCACATGGAGCTGCTCGTCCTCTGGGATCTCCCCCACCTTGCGGTTGTCTTCTTTTGTCAGGGTGCACACCTGGGAGAGAGGCGGTGGTGGGGGGAAGGGGAAGGGGAAGGGGAGAGGAGAGAAGAAGAAGGGACAAGGTTTAGTGTCTGCTGAGTCATCGTGGCGGTGACCGGGCAGGGGGACGTTGTACTGCGGACACACACACAAGTCTCTCTGGCAACTACCCCCCTGAGAAACAGACGAACGACCTAAGAACAACATAGACATGCACAGATAGAGTGAGAAGGAGCGAGAGAGAAAGACAGACAGAGAGGCAGACAAACAGAGAGACAGATGGACAGAGAGAGACAGACGAACAGACAAGAGAAAGAGCGCGAGAGAGACAGAAAGAAAGAGCGAGAGAGAGCAAGAGAGAGAGAGAGAGAGACAGTAGGTGTCGTACCACGGTGCAGCCGTTGTAGAGGTTGTTCTGGTCCTTGTGAGCGTGGGCACAGAAGTCCATGCAGGCGGTGACCCCAGAGAAGGGCCTGCCCTCCTTCAGCCCCAGCTTGCAGTCTGGAGCCGCCGACTCGTTCTGACACTGGACACACACACACACACACACACACACACACACACACAAGGGGAACAGGACGGGTCATACCCTGCAGTGTTTCCTCCAGGATTTGTCACATTAGTGGCGGGGTGGTCGTCTTTCGCGCGCACAGCGCGCGCCCGATTTTTTCCGCGTGCACGCGCATAAAACGCGTGCGCGTGCATACAACGCGTGCACGCGAAAACAAATATAATTTCTTAAATAGCGGTTAAGTCATTAAAGCCGAGCAGGTGATTTTATATAGAAGGTGATCAAATACCAATATTGTTATGTACGACAGTATGTCATTGCAGCACTTTGTTGCACTTTACGACGTCACGTTCTGTTAGAGCTTTACGACTGTGTGTGTGTGTTGTCAGAATGAATGGCACTTGACAGTAAACGGATCTCAGTTTGTATACCTGTGTGGATCTACAATTATTAGCATAACACAAACCTAATAAATTAGATAGAACAACCCTGTTCATTAATGCTTGAGTTCATGTTCATGTTCGCACTGTTACTGTGTTGTGTGCCAATGCACCCCTGTGATGCTGTGTGTGTTATTGAGACCGTTGGGAGAGAGAGCTCGGGTGAACTAAGAAAGTTGTGTATGAGATAGTTTACAATTAAACGCACAGATTACATGAGAGAAGCTATCTGTCATTATTTCAACCACTGTCCAAGTGGGGACGTTACAATACTTTCGTTTTAGAACGAAACGTTAGGCTAGCAGCGTTTAGCAGTCACCATTCTTGAGCAAAACATGATACAAACAAACATTCAAATACTCGTGTCGTCTTGATTTTTTTTTCGATTTCAATGTATGACGCATCTTTTTTTTTTTTTTTAATTTTACCTTTATTTTACCAGGAAGTCACATTGAGGTTAAAACCTCTTTTACAAGAGACACCTGGCCAAGACAGGGTCAAAATAGTAGCTTAAAAAACAGTTCAAATAACAAGACAGGACATAAGACAGTGGCAACAATACAATAGACAAACAATGGTAGGGGTATTTACATGGTGATTAAAACATTGAGAAGTCTAACCAAAGCAGGTACATCGAGCGGTGACCACATCCTTTAATCTACGCTTGAAGATACTTATGGAAATAAGGGCCTCTAATTTAAAAGTAGTCTGTAGGTCATTCCAAGACCAAGGGCCATAATAAGACAAGCTTTGAAAGCTTACCATCTGTAGTTTCAGACTATGTAAACAAACGAAAAATTACGTAAGCAAATGGTTATTATTTATCTGGTATAGATACCACTTCTGCGCCGAATGTACCGCCACCGGCACAAATCCGCACCCGACATTGTAATTACCGTAATTTCTAAACGGTTTGTGCTATCGAAAAAAATCCAACTGTCCCTGAAAGCTGAGGTGTTGCCCTTCAACCAACATATAGGGTATTACGGTAAAATGTGACGTGAGGACATTCTCAGAGTCAGTTTACTCACAGTGATTGGCGGAGCGTTCAGGGACACATGCTTTTTTTCAGTTCTCCGGTCATAATAACTCGCTGCCTTTCTGCGCAGCCTGAATCAAAGTGGACTGTCTGAATCATTTGGTGGCGGAGCAAATTCATCCCTGGGCAAGGCCATGTGTGTTTAAATAGCTGGCGTGCTTATTGGAAACGGACAGCTTTGTCAGTGCATTTCTGTCTTCTGATAGCTTCTTGCACAAATCGACGAGTGGCTGAGCCATTGTGAAAGACAGATCATGTTCAGCTATAAACGCGCACACTCGGATCTTTTGCTCGCAAACACGGTCGGTCATTGAAGATGAAGTGGTAGGCTACCTGTCGCCGTCGCTCCCGGCAAGGTTGTTGTATGAGCAAGCGCTCGAACCGAAGCTTGGTGACCGGGATCTGAGGCATGTCGAGCAATAACCTTCTTCCCACTACTATACTTTATACTATACGATATATATATATATATATATATACTATAGTATATACTATACTGCCGTAGACGCGTTTCTTTGAGCACGGCGTACAGAAACAAGCACCTGGCTCCCTCAGTTTGAGGCACCACGTCCATAAGGCTTCCCCTCACTACTCTCCTCTATCCATGCCCAGCGCCATTTATTCCTTACTCCTCGTTCTAGTATAGCTGTGTCTTCGCCATGTTTAAGAAACTTGGCTTCCATTTTAATAGACTCTTACTAAAGTTAGCGAGATAGCGGGCTGCTAAAAGCGAACGTCTCTACAAGCTAACATTACACTCATTCAAACTTCTTAAGGCCCGCCCCACTACTCTGCCTCCGATTGGCTAGAAGTCGTTGGTTGGCTTGAGCAATGTGATACCATTGGTAGGCGGAACTGTCTCTTTGCTGAAGATGACTTTAAATTACGATGCAAATAGCATGTTTTTTTTGGGAAATCCGGCACCGTGCCGGAGAACTTTAAGCCCTGCACACACACGCATACCTCTAAACTGGGGTCCTGAACCAGCATCAATGCATTACCTTGGAGGCCTCCTCGTGCAGGCTGCAGTACTGGATGCTGCGAGAGCGACCGCGGACAGAGCTCTGGGGCCTCTCTCTCTCCCCCAGGCCATACTGCACACTGAGGGAACGGAGCTTAGGCCTGCCCTGGCAGTGGTGGTGGCAGTGGCGGTGGTGGTGGTGGTGGTGGTGCTTTTCCCTGGGGCGATGGGGGAGGTGGGGGTGGAGGGGAGGAGGAGGAGGCGGTGTGGAGCAGCCTGGCCGGGTGGAAGAGAAGGAGGAGGAGGAGGAGGAGTGGGCTGGTGGTGGGGGTTCCTCCAGGAGGATGGTGTACTGGCTGTGGCTGGAGGAGAGTGACCCGCCCAGACCCGGAGGCTTCTGCTGCTGCTGCTAGAGTGCATAAAGCCCTATACTTACATAGGAGAGCGGTGGATGTGCCCTGGTGTGATGCAGCATCAAGGACGCACGCTGCCGTTAAAACCAAAACAACAAGAAGAAGAAGACGATGACGTGGTGTATTCCCGCGATACCAGGGAACGAGAAGTCGATCTAAGATGGCGGAGTCAGTAAACACACACCGTGCTGAAGACCTTACGAGTGATTATTAAGTTTACAACTGTGACAGAGGGCAAACATTAGTCACATCTAGTTCCATCCATAGATAGTTACATCTCTGTATTTGGTTTCCTTTACTGCGGATGAAAACATGTCAACAGTCAACAAGGAGAACGGGAGACTGAGTGTCGGAGGTCAGTAGAAGCCTTTGTCTCAGCTCGCTGCCTCACTGTCTAACATGTTATGTTGCCAGCTGTTTAGACATTAACAGTTATCTGATGATCTGTGTGAAACCCGCCTGGGCTTCACCTGGGGACGCCGGCCAACGGTTTGGTTCAACAGCACAAGTCCAGCTGATGGCGCTGCTGCTCTGGGCGGTTGGGAAGATCACGTTGATTGTCCGAGCTCCTCTCCGACTCTAAATTGGCGATTCTTTGGGACCTCCGACGTGGGCGGGAACGGCGTAATAATGCGATGGCTGCTTGTATGATCTGCGTCGGGGTCATCGTCGAAGACTGCGGTGGCTGCGGTGGTACAGGGGCATACACACTCACCCTCTCTCTGTTTCAGGTGTCTGCACATACACACACACACACTCACCCTCTCTCCCTGTTTCAGGTGTCTGCACACACACACACTGACCCTCTCTCTCTCTCTCTCTCCCTCTTCCAGGTGTGTTTGGCCGCGGTGGGACTGGTGTAAGGCTGCCACGATTAGTCGACTAGTCACGACGACGTCGACTACCAAAATCGTCGCCGACATATTTGGTAATCGCCGTAGTCGCATGTTTTTTTGGAGCTGAAATAAGCTTTTTTTTTTTTTTTTTTGGCCTAGCACCAGGGGAGCCCCCCCTCCCAAATTTCGTTGTTTGGTACCTGTACTATATCAATGACAATAAAGACCATTCATTTCATTCGATAAGCATTCGTTTTTCTTCCCTGAAGCTGCCACTGGCTAGCGTCTCCCAGTGTCTTTGATGTACATGCGCAGTGTCGGTCATCCGGGGCACACGTGACTTCCTCGGAAAAACAAACAGAGAAATGTCTTCCTGTCCTCGTACCTCTAAAGTGTGGGAGCATTTCAACCACAACGTTGAAAAAAAGAATGTAAAATGTAAAATTTGCAAAGCTGAACTCGCTTATCATGGCAGCACGTCTATGATGCGCGAGCATCTAAAAAGGAAGCACGTTGTGGCAGATGACGAGGAAGACGATGGCTCGTCTCGGTAAGCTAGTTAGCTTGTTATTGGCTAACGATATCGTTACGTTAAAAGCCTTCTTACATTATTTTACGTTGTCATCAAAGCGATACTTATCAAATAGCTAAAAATGTTGTCTTAACGTTACAGTGCTAAGAAGGCGCGTTCTACTATGAGATGAGTGAAGCAAAGCAAAACTTTTGTACTCTGTACAAGTATTTATTTTTGTTTTTGTATTCTTTTGGTTGCCTAGTGCCTAGCCTACCTCATTTTACTCAGCAGTTTGCACCCTCTACTACTCTTTACATTACATTACATGCAAGTGATGCCAGAAATAAATCTGCAAAGTTCATTAAAATATCTATTTTTGAGTGAACAATCATTTTAATTGTCTTTATTTTTAGTTAGCACATGCCTACAACAACAACTAACAACTTCAAGCAAAATTTAGAAGCTGATTTAGAAGATGATAGCTAAATAAGAGCGATTGAGTAATTGTGCGATAAGCTGTAATTTATGATCCGATTAGTCGACTAATCGTTAAAATAATCGGTGACTAGTCGACTATGAAAATAATCGTTTGTGGCAGCCCTAGACTGGTGTGTGACCTATGTCGAGCCCTGATGACCAACATCCTGCCTTACTGTGACGAAATCATGCAGCTGCTGCTGGAGAACCTAGGGGTGAGTCTAAGACCAGGGGGGCCTCCGTCTCTGTGCGCCGACCCAGGGAGAGAGAGGACGCACGGGCCAAGCTGTCCTGGTCCATAGTGTAGGCCTATGTCTTCACTGGTCCATAGTGTAGGCCTATGTCTTCACTGGTCCATAGTGTAGGCCTATGTCTTCCCTGGTCCATAGTGTAGGCCTATGTCTTCCCTGGTCCATAGTGTAGGCCTATGTCTTCACTGGTCCATAGTGTAGGCCTATGTCTTCACTGGTCCATAGTGTAGGCCTATGTCTTCACTGGTCCATAGTGTAGGCCTATGTCTTCACTGGTCCATAGTGTAGGCCTATGTCTTCACTGGTCCATAGTGTAGGCCTATGTCTTGGTCTCACCATCACTTCCTACCGATTGTCGGAAGAGAAAAAAAACACACAAGTTAAATGCCAAATGACAATGACATGATTGACACCAACCAGTCTTCAATCATGTCTTCATCTACTCTCCACCAGTCCTGTAGCTCCCTCTACTGGCCAGACGCTGCATGCTCCCCACAGGGGGCCCAACAGTGTTTACACAATTTAGTCTGGCAGTATTGTTGTTAATAGGACCACAGTTATAGTCTGGCAGTATTGTTGTTAATAGGACCACAGTTATAGTCTGGTAGTATTGTTGTTAATAGGACCACAGTTATAGTCTGGTAGTATTGTTGTGAACAGGTCTACACAGTATAAATCCTGATTTTATGACATTATAATTGTACTGTGGCCGTCATATTTTTTCTCCGCCAACTTGGAATGGATCTCTTATCCTTTAACACCCTAAGGAGAGACATGCACCATGCATGTCCATATGCAATGTTGGACCAATCAGACTTAAAGGTGATTTTAAGTTAATTTTTATAAGTATGGCCAGATTTTGCACCTTCAGAAAAATCCATCATGGCGGACCTTATTCTTGAGGCAAATATGTTCCCCATGAGGAAAGACACATACGTACCAAGTTTCATACATCCAGGGTGGAAATGCCAGCATTCTGAAGTTAATTATTTACTTTTGGTTATTATAGCGCCACCTATGGTTTAATCATGGTCATTCTTTCTGCCATAGTTACTGATGCTCTCTAGTTGTGGCATGCAAATGTATAGCATTTTCGGTCAGGGACTTTTTGAGCTATTTGACCAAAGCGGGGAAAAATAATAATAAGGAGTATACCACCAATAACAATACTGTTCCTACGTAGTAGTAGTAGTAGTAGTAGTAGTAGTAGTAGTAGTAGTAGTAGTAGTAGTAGTAGTAGTAGTAGTAGGAACACTAATTAAGACAAGTATCCCAGTTCTAGTGGCAGCTGTCATGTGAAAAAGATAGGATACTACATGAAAACCATTGTCTTTTTCAACATATTTAAACATATGGACATTTGATTTTCATTTGAACAATATTGATGGATGGAGGTAATATAACTAATCAAATGAAACAGAAATGATTATTTTCTTAAATATTTAATCTATTTGTAAAATGGAATTAATGGAAATGCAATTTTCGTGTGAGCAAAAACAAGACACCCCCCACATGTATTGCTACTTTGTGTATTGCTACTCTGTGTGTAAATGATTAGAACATTGTTAGAGAGGATTTTGGAGGAGCCTGTCTTATTTAAACCTCAGACATTTAGTTTGGTTTGCTCTTGATTGTTGAAGTGAGTGGTGTCACCATGGAGAGATTAATCGAGCTCTCTGAGGCCTGCAGAAAGAGGGTTGTAGATGTGTATGAGTCTGGGAAGGGATTTATAAAGATATCCAAACAAATAGAAATCAGCCATTCCACTGTCCACAACCCCCTGCCCTCGAATGGTTAATTGCTTTTCTACAAAAGCTACCACATAATATAAAAAATACACAGATGTAACATTATAAAAAATACACAGTTGTAAGTTGTAACATTAAATTCATTTATTTGCAATCATTAATCATTTCTTGACTTACTTGACTTAGGTCCTTTTTCTTCGGGTGTGAAGAGTAGGGCCTCCGACGAGTTTACGCCGCCGGTCTCTGTCCCTCGCCACAGCGGCCGCGGCCTCCCGGGATCTCAGACCCGGCATGTCCCGCTGCCTCTCGACGGTTCTCCTCCAGGTTTCTTTGGGGCGACCCCCTTTTTTCTTCGTCCATCATTCAGGGGTCCATCTGAGGGCTATTATATATTATAGCCTATGCGTTGATGGTCATCCGGGCTTTTCCTCAACACGTGGCCGATGTACTTCCATCTTCTCTTTCTGATCTGCGTGCTAACTTACCATCTCTATACCAGCACGTTTTCTCACTTCTTCGTTTGACACCCATTTCAGAATACATATATCCTTCCGCCACAGAATATAGTCCCATAAACAACATTACCGATTGCATTGTAGGCTAGGCCACAATTCACTTGCCTTTGAGCCAACTTGTTCGTGATTGGTGCCTTGGAATGTCACTCCAGATTGGTAGACTGATATTGGCTAAACAGTGGGCGGAGTCAGCACAGGTGTTCTTAATCAGATTGATTGGGAGGCGCATTGATACTGGAAATGCGGTCGGAGCTGAACTGAAGGGAGTTGGGGGTATTTACCACTGTTGCTAGCCAATCAGAATCCAGTATCCAAACATGCTGTTGGAGAAGTCATTGCTCACCATCATAGAATCCACTATGAATTCTATATTGTATCACAGGGTGCTTGAGGAAAATGTGAGACCATGCAAAATTTAAGCTAAAGCAGATGTGGACCATGCAACATGACAATGACCCAAAACATTCCAGTAAATCCACCAACGAACGGCTCAAAAGAAAGAAATGGAGAGTTCTGGAACGGCTGAAGTGAAAGCCTGTATCTGAATCCTATTGAGATGCTGTGGGGTGATTTGAAACGGGCTGTGCATGCAAGACAAGACACCCCTCAAACACCACACATCTGGAATAATTCTGCATGGAGGAATGGGGAAAAACTGTGTCAGAGATTTAATTGAGGTTATTTCAGCCAAAAAGTGCAATACCAGCTATGAGGAAGGCAAGTTGGTGGTTTTCATAGTTTTTTTTAACACATTTCACTTACTTTCAGAATGTCCTTTTGGCCATGTATTTGTTATTTATCTCAATATATCCCGTGTATCAACAGCCAGTCCAGGTGTGTCCCAATGATCTAAAGCAGCAGTATCCTCCTCTCTCTATCTACATGTCCTTTATGCTAACTCGTGACGTTAGAATTTTTTGTCAAAATTGAGTTTTTTTACATAATCTGATCCATTAGGTGTTTATTAATGCCTGTGTGGTGTTATTTTTAAAATGACATTTTTGAGTCATTTTAAAAATGACATTTTTGAGTCATTTTAAAAATGACTTTTTTGAGTTAGTAATTCATAAAATACAAAGGTTCCAACTTCCATCTCACAAAACAATGGAATGTAAAAACTTTGACGCTCAATATCTCTGAACTACCCTAAACGGAGATAGAACCTTATAATTCTAAGCTCACAAACTGACCTGGAAACACAGGACAGAAGACAAGAGGGAGGACGACTTTCAGCTGATGGTTTTAATCTGTTCAGGGGCCTCATTCATAAAAAAGTACTTGAACGTCATCTTTGACTTTCACGTAAGCACAGTTTTCTAAACGGACATAAGCATTATTTATAAAACGGGCTGAGATGGTTTCAAGTTGCGTACGTGCTTCCTTCTATAAATACCAACGCAGGTAAAAATGAACGCAGGTGAATGAGGCTTGTATTAACGCCCTGTGATAGAGGCTGAATTATAGCGGCTGAATTAAGACAAGTGCTATAATATAGGGTAGGCGTTCGTCTGGAAGTGGGAGAGGGCAGAGAAGAGTGGCTTCTCGGTAAGTTGCATTTGTAACATTTGATCATGACAACTAACCAGGCACATGCTTATACTCTACTCAAGTTGTAAAAGAAAATCAGGGGAGGTGGTGGATTTTATCATAAGAGGACAATTTTAGCATCCCCTCGCCAGTGACTTCAGTGTCAGTAACTGTCATTGCATGTGTGCGTGCCCCCTCGCACCTTGAAATAGCAGTAATACCACGTTCATTGATAAAATGACATTAAGTATGGAAAGAGGGGGGCGATTTTGACTGTTTTTATTTCAGGGGGGATGCCATCCCCCCTCAACTCGAGTGCTGCTTATACTGTAATAATATAATGGTCTTATTCTTATCAGGTGGTCTTATTCTTATATGGCTGCTCACTCCCTGACACCGGAGAAAATCCAGTATAATTTAGAGTTTGGCCGGGCAAGGTCCGTTGTGGAACGCACTAGGCATGTTGAAGGGGAGATAGACAGCTACGGAGGGATATAAAGGAAGACTGAAATACAATCAGAAACATCAGTTCCTTTTAAATCTTGAATTAAACTCATTTTCTCGGCTGATAACAACATCATTAATTTTATTACGAGCCACTTGCATGAATTACACTAGGCAGTGCGGCTCACATGCCTGTAATAACTCTGCAGAACCAGTAGGTAATGTGCGTAAGCAAGTTGAATACTCGACGTCGAGCTACGATCGTTTCCACGATCAAATTGACTCACGTTGAAATTTTATAAATCACTACGTTGACGTGGTTTTCTACGTAACGGGTAAGATCAACATTTTATCTAAGCACGTTCTATGAATGAGGCCCCAGGTCTATAATGTCAGTGCAGAAGAAGAGTAGGAGACAAATAGATAAGTAAAGGCAGCACTCAAGTTGAGGGGGGATGAGGGGGGATGGCATCCCCCCCTGAAATAAAAACGGTCAAAATCATCCCCCTTCTAAAACTGCCATCCCCCCTTTCTATCCCTTATGTCATTTTATCAATGAACGTGGTGTTACTGCTATTTCAACATTTAGTTTTGCGCATATTGAGTAAAATACTGTGGGCGAGGGAGAGGGCACGCACACATGCAATGACATTTTTACCAAGTCACTGACACTGAAGTCACTGACGCTGTGGGGATGCTAAAATTGTCCCCATATGATCAAATCCACCTCCCCCCTGATTTTCTTTTACGACTTGAGTACTGAGTAAAGGAATGGAGCTTCTAGGGGGGCGCTTAGGTGGCATAGCGGGTTAAGCGTTGACCATGTAACTGCAGGGTCCCCGGTTCGATTCCGTCCGGGGACATATCCTGCATGTCATCCCTCCTCTCTCTCTCTCACCCATCCTTCCTGTCTAAATCTTCACTGTAACTGTCAATAAAAAAAATTTAAAAATATGAGTGGGATATGAGCCACTCAGAAAAAAATAAAGGAATGGAGCTTCTAGATCAGTGGTACTCAACCTTGTCCTAATCAGGAGCCACATTGACGAAAAAATATTTTTGCAAGAGCCACAATCCAAAAACGCTCCTTTCCTCCTCCCTGAAACCACTATGCATTTGAGAATATGGATAATAGTAATATTGTTAGGCCTGAATCAAGCGGTCAAATGTGGCAGCACCCCAGAACAGACGGACACAGAGACTAGGGTAATAACAAAGGATATTTATTAAAGGGGTTAGGCAGAGAATGGTCGTAGGCGTAGGGAAAGCGGGGGTCAGGCAGGGGGAGTAGTCGGCAGGCAGGGGCTTAGGCAGGAGGAGTAGTCGTTAGGCAGGCAGGGGCTTAGGCAGGAGGAGTAGTCGTTAGGCAGGCAGGAGGGTAGGCAGGGCAGGCAGGCAGGAGGGTAGGCAGGGCAGGCAGGCTGTCCAGGGGTTGTTCTGGTCCTTGTGAGCACAGAAGTCCATGCAGGCGGTGACCCCAGAGAAGGGCCTGCCCTCCTTCAGCCCCAGCCTGCAGTCTGGAGCCGCCGACTCGTTCTGACACTGGACACACACACACACACACACACACACACGGGGAACAGGACGGGTCATGGGGGAGGTGGGGGTGGAGGGGAGGAGGAGGAGGAGGCGGTGTGGAGCAGCCTGGCCGGGTGGAAGAGAAGGAGGAGGAGGAGTGGGGTGGTGGTGGGGGTTCCTCCAGGAGGATGGTGTACTGGCTGTGGCTGGAGGAGAGTGACCCGCCCAGACCCGCAGGCTTCTGCTGCTGCTGCTGCGGTAGCCCCACCAGGGGGGCCTCCGTCTCCGTGCGCCGACCCAGGGAGAGAGAGGGCGAACGGGCCAAGCTGTCCTGGGGGGCACCCTGAGGGGAGGTGGCGGAGGAGGAGGTGGAGGGGGAGAAGTAGGGCTCGTCCCCGGCCCCGGGCCCCCCGCTACCCCAGACGCCGTCCCCCCCCCCACCGCCATATTGGTTATGAAATCAAACATACTGTATTTACATATGGTTTTCCCATTTCAGGCATGCAAGTTGTTTTTTGATGCATAAATTGTTGTTGATTGTCTCCCCCAATTATTTCAGGGGATCATCCGAGTGCCTGCACCCTGCCAGTATGCCCACAAGCTTGCTTTCCTGGTGGGACAGAGCATCCACAGAGAGCCCAACATGAACCTGGATGACTTCCTCTACTACCTGTGAGAGGGGAGCAGCTACCTGAAGAGCACTTTGGAGTGAACTTGCCTGCCCTGGCAGTGGTGGTGGTGGTGGTGCTTTTTCCTGGGGCGATGGGGGAGGTGGGAGTGGAGGGGAGGAGGAGGCGGTGTGGAGCAGCCTGGCCGGGTGGAAGAGAAGGAGGAGGAGTGGGGTGGTGGTGGGGGTTCCTCCAGGAGGATGGTGTACTGGCTGTGGCAGGAGGAGATTGACCCGCCCAGACCCGGAGGCTTCTGCTGCTGCTGCTGCGGTAGCCCCACCAGGGGGGCCTCCGTCTCCGTGCGCCGACCCAGGGAGAGAGAGGACGCACGGGCCAAGCTGTCCTGGTCCATAGTGTAGGCCTATGTCTTCACTGGTCCATAGTGTAGGCCTATGTCTTCACTGGTCCATAGTGTAGGCCTATGTCTTCACTGGTCCATAGTGTAGGCCTATGTCTCCTACTGAATCACTGGTCCATAGTGTAGGCCTATGTCTCCTACTGAATCACTGGTCCATAGTGTAGGCCTATGTCTTCACTGGTCCATAGTGTAGGCCTATGTCTTCACTGGTCCATAGTGTAGGCCTATGTCTTCACTGGTCCATAGTGTAGGCCTATGTCTCCTACTGCTTCACTGGTCCATAGTGTAGGCCTATGTCTTCACTGGTCCATAGTGTAGGCCTATGTCTTGGTCTCACCATCACTTCCTACCGATTGTCGGAAGAGAAAAAAAACACACAAGTTAAATACCAAATGACAATGACATGATTGACACCAACCAGTCTTCAATCATGTCTTCATCTACTCTCCACCAGTCATGTAGCTCCCTCTACTGGCCAGACGCTGCATGCTCCCCACAGGGGGCCCAACAGTGTTTACACAATTTAGTCTGGCAGTATTGTTGTTAATCGGACCACAGTTATAGTCTGGCAGTATTGTTGTTAATAGGACCACAGTTATAGTCTGGTAGTATTGTTGTGAACAGGTCTACACAGTATAAATCCTGATTTTATGACATTATAATTGTACTGTGACTGTCATATTTTTTCTCCGCCAACTTGGAATGGATCTCTTATCCTTTAACACCATAAGGAGAGACATGCACCATGCATGTCCATATGCAATTTTGGACCAATCAGACATACAGGTGATTTTAAGTAAATTGTTATAAGTTTGGCCAGATTTTGCACCTTCAGAAAAATCCATCATGGCGGACCTTATCGGTTCTTGAGGCAAATATGTTCCCCATGAGGAAAGACACATACGTACCAAGTTTCATACATCCGGGGTGGAAATGCCAGCATTCTGAAGTTAATTATTTACTTTTGGTTATTATAGCGCCACCTATGGTTTAATCATGGTCATTCTTTCTGCCATAGTTACTGATGCTCTCTAGTTGTGGCATGCACATTTATAGCATTTTCGGTCAGTGTAGCTTTTTGACCAAAGCGGGGAAAAAGAATAATAAGGAGTATACCACCAATAACAATACTGTTCCTACGTAGTAGTAGTAGTAGTAGTAGTAGTAGTAGTAGTAGTAGTAGTAGGAACACTAATTAAGACAAGTATCCCAGTTCTAGTGGCAGCTGTCATGTGAAAAAGATAGGATACTACATGAAAACCATTGTCTTTTTCAACATATTTAAACATATGGACATTTGATTTTCATTTGAACAATATTGATGGATGGAGGTAATATAACTAATCAAATGAAACAGAAATTATTATTTTCTTAAATATTTAATCTATTTGTAAAATGGAATTAATGGAAATGCAATTTTCTTGTGAGCAAAAACAAGACACCCCCCACATGTATTGCTACTTTGTGTATTGCTACTCTGTGTGTAAATGATTAGAACATTGTTAGAGAGGATTTTGGAGGAGCCTGTCTTATTTAAACCTCAGACATTTAGTTTGGTTTGCTCTTGATTGTTGAAGTGAGTGGTGTCACCATGGAGAGAGAAATCGAGCTCTCTGAGGCCTGCAGAAAGAGGGTTGTAGATGTGTATGAGTCTGGGAAGGGATTTATAAAGATCTCCAAACAATTAGAAATCAGCCATTCCACTGTCCTGAAAATATTTTACAAGTGGAGAACATTTAAAACAACTGCCAACATGGCCAGGTCAGGCCGTCCAAGCATTGTCAAACACCATGACTTCTGGAACAATGTGTTTTGGATGAAGTATTTATGCACAGTAACAGAAGACTTGTTTGGTACAAACCAAAGACAGCATTTGAGCACAAGAACCTCATAGCAGTGAAGCCTGGGGGTGGAAATGTAAGCAACTTACCATGAGAGGAAGGGGGTTGTGGAGTACCCTGTACCAGTGGTAAATGTCTCCACAACCCCCTGCCCTCGAATGGTTAATTGCTTTTCTACCAAAGCTACCACATAATATAAAAAATACACAGATGTAACATTATAAAAAATACACAGTTGTAAGTTGTAACATTAAATTCATTTATTTACAATCATTAATCATTTCTTGACTTACTTGACTTAGGTCCTTTTTCTTCAGGGGGGGTATTCCATCAACAACGCTAAAAGAAAATCCAGGTTTAGTCTGACAAGTCTCGCGAGAGTTCCTAAAAATATCCAGGCATATTGATAAGTCTCGCGAGAAGTTATCAAAAATAAGCCAGGATTTTCCTTTAGCAACGTTGATGGAATACCCCCCGGGTGTGAAGAGTAAGGCCTCCAACGAGTTTACGCCACGGTCTCCGTCCCTCGCCACCGGTCTCTGTCCCTCGCCACAGCGGCCGCCGCCTCCCCGGGTCTCAGACCCGGCATGTCCCGCTGCCTCTCGACGGTTCTCCTCCAGGTTTCTTTGGGGCGTCGTCCCCTTTTTCTCCGTCCATCAGGGGTCCATCTGAGGGCTGTGCATTGATGGTCATCCGGGCTTTTCCTCAACACGTGGCCGATGTACTTCCATCTTCTCTTTCTGATCTGCGTGCTAACTTACCATCTCTCTACCAGCACGTTTTCTCACTTCTTCGTTTGACACCCATTTCAGAATACATATATCCTTACGCCACAGAATATAGTCCTATAAACAACATTAACGATTGCATTGTAGGCTAGGCCACGTTCACTTGCCTTTGAGCCAACTTGTTCGTGATTGGTGCCTTGGAATGACACTCCAGATTGGTAGACTGCTATTGGCTAAACAGCGGGCGGAGTCAGCACAGGTGTTCTTAATCAGATTGATTGGGAGGCGCATTGATACTGGAAATGCGGTCGGAGCTGAACTGAAGGGAGTTGGGGGGTATTTACCACTGTTGCTAGCCAATCAGAATCCAGTATCCAAACATGCTGTTGGAGAAGTCATTGCTCACCATCATAGAATCCACTAGGAATTCTATATTGTATCACAGGGTGCTTGAGGAAAATGTGAGACCATGCAGAATTGAAGCTAAAGCAGATGTGGACCATGCAACATGACAATGACCCAAAACATTCCAGTAAATCCACCAACGAACGGCTCAAAAGAAAGAAATGGAGAGTTCTGGAACAGGCCAAGTGAAAGCCCGGATCTGAATCCTATTGAGATGCTGTGGGGTGATTTGAAACGGGCCTGTGCATGCAAGACAAGACACCCCTCAAACACAAACACATCTGGAATAACTCTGCATGGAGGAATGGGAAAAAACTGTGTCAGAGATTTAATTGAGGTTATTTCAGCCAAAAGTGCAACACCAGCTATGAGGAAGGCAAGTTAGTTTTCATTGTTTTTTTTAACACATTTCACATACTTTCAGAATGTCCTTTTGGCCATTTATTTGTTATTTATCTCAATATATCCCATGTGTCAACCAGCCAGTACAGGTGTGTCCCAATGATCTAAAGCAGCAGTATCCTCCTCTCTCTATCTACATGTCCTTTATGCTAACTCATACATATACATACTAGACCAAGAGGTTAGTCTAGCCTAGCCTGGGACATGGCCCGCTACACCAAGAGGTTAGCCTAGCACGCCTTAGCTTAGCATACATGGCCCGCTACACCAAGAGGTTAGCCTAGCACACATGGCCTCTATAAAAGTCATGACCTATTTGCATACTTCATGGTCAGGTAGTATGGTTGCATGTAGGTATACTACAAGTTCAGAGTCTCACAAAAGCGAATGGAACGAATGACTATGGTTTATTCAGAGGAATCTTAACTTGAATAATGAGGAAGAAAGTGCGAAAAACAAGCCAAAGACAATCCCCCAAAAGTGAAACTCTGGTAATATCCAGTGCGTCGTAATGATGTTTGTGTAACATCGGGCAACTTACCATCTTGCCATCGCTGCCAAACAGCACCAGGCCTGCCTTGGTGACCTGACCAGGTCGGCTGGCACCAGGGATTTCCAGGGGCTGTCCGTTAGCAGCGGTGCCGTCGTTTACCAGAGTGGAGCCGTAGAACGTTATCTTCTACAGAGAAAGGTTGGGATGACAACAGTGGGATGAGTTTCTGAGGTGCATCTCAGTCCTCCCGTTCACCTCTTGTGTTTTCAGGTCAGTGCTGATGAGGGAGAGGGAGAGGCCACTTTAAACTGCTGTGATTCAGTCTCTGTCTCAGAGGAGTTCCACTATAACACTGACTGTGGGCGTATTCTTTTTTTTCTGAGTGGGGCAGTCCCACTCATGTTTTTCTTTTTAATGACAGAGACAGATAGAGATTATGACAGGAAGGATGGGTGAGAGAGAGAAGGGATGACATGCAGGATATGTCCCCGGCCGGAATCGAACCGGGACCCTGCGGTTACATGGTCAGCACTTTAACCCGCTACGCCACCCAAGCGCCCCACTGTGGGCGTATTCTTACCTGTCCATCAACATCAGCCCAGGCACCGGGGACTTTGTCATGACCTCTGATCCAGTTGTGAAGGGCCTCGGCTGACTGGTTCCAGTCAATCTACATCACAGACAAAATGCAAAAATACTGATCAATTGTACATCTCATTCTAACAATGGACCAATATACACAGCAGAAACCCTAGTGAGTAAGTACAAATGTAAGTACGTCTGGTCATAATAGATTTGACATCACCGAATTTCTATGGAATTCCAGATAGCATTGTAGTAGTACTTGTGGGAAAAGCAAGATGGCAGGAGCAGTCTAGAGTGTTCTGTCCAGGACTAGGTCTTCAGTACCTTTGCGTTGTCTTTCTTCTGGATGCCCTCATAGGTGACTCCCTCCTCTGATTGGGTGATCTTTGGTGCTTTCCCCGCTGCGATCAACCTCACCGCCTCCACCTGTGAACAACCATGCATACTCAGCCCCCCCAACGGCATGGAATGGATATGTGTGAACCTATTCAAGTGTTATGACGGTGACATTTGGCATTTCCATGTTCATGCTTCATGCATCTTTCTCGAGACAAAACATGCTGGCTGTTTGAGATGTCACGAGTGTCGGTGTGCTTTTGTGTAAACACATCTTTACCATTCAGTATATCACATACAGCCAATACAGCCATTTACCGATTGTGATACTTTGACACAGTAACCTATCCCTCCATTGAGATACATTTGATAAGTGTCAATGTTAGGAATGTCTCCCATGGCCGTAGGCCGCCACTGATTCTATTAAAATGTATTTAATACAGTATTTAATACAGTACGTGTTTATATTTGGAATGTCACACATGGCCCTACCCCCCAATTTACAATGCCATTGTCTGCAATTGTGCCTCTCTGTAAATGTATATATTTGTTTTTGTTATGATGACTGATGTATAGATGATTCACTTACTTTAGACGTAAGTTGCTTTGGATAAAGGCGTCTGCTAAAGGTCTGCTAAAGGTCAATGTAAATGTTACTTATAACACAGTCATTGATCATATTATTATGCCCGGCTGCAACAGCTAAGCATTAGTACATGATGCCTTTTATGGATAATTATAATGCCATAATTGTAATGTCATAGCAAGTTTTATGGTAACCAATCAGGTCACCATGATTAGTCACCCTGACACATGGATATGCTCAATGTTATATCTATTTCAACCACAGGGCGGCGATTTTGTACAGGAAAAGTTATTTTGATTGCTTATGCCTGCCAGCTGCTTCCAACATTGCCCAGGTTAGGATCTCAAAATCACACTAAGTTCCAATACATATTTGAATATTCCCTGATTGTAGGTTAAAATAACATACAGGTTTCAATCGTCAAATCTCAAGTCAAGTCAAGTCAACTTTATTTATATAGCACATTTACATACAGCAGCAGCTGAACCAAAGTGCTTCACAGATGTAAAACAGGTAAAGTGCAGGATATTAAATAAAATGCAACACAATACAAGATGTGATAACAATTTAAAAGAAGAGAAGATAAAAGGACTAAAAACAATAAAACAATAAAAGCCAGGGACATAACAGTGGCTAAGTGGGGGGGGGGGGAGGCCAGGGAAATTTAAAAACCTCCAGATCTGTTCTGCTTAGTATTAAAAGTAAAGCAGAAACTTGTCCTGGTTAAAACAGGAAGAGGAGCTTTTTAATATGGAAGCATATAGTAGACTTAATTCAAATGCTAATGCAATATGAGATTGCAATTGCATGTTCCACTTTTGCATGCATTCTTTCAGACAATATTCAAATTCAAATGCAATTCTAATGATTTTCATTTTCATGTACCTGATGTGCACATTCACTGTCAATATTAAAATGATAATGCAAAGCCATTTGACATTTAATTTTCAAAGTCATGCGCTGCTTTGTAACTGACAACATTCAAAAGTTCATTCTAATGTCCAAATGACTATGCAATCCCAAAATAGCATATTCATTTGCCACTTTTGCCTGCGTTATTTGAGTCAATATTCAAATTGTAATGCAATAATGTGATTCGCAATTGCATTTACATGTTCTAGTAAACACATCCGCTTTGTAGCTGACAAAATTAAAATGACTATGCAATCCCAAAATAGCATATTCATTTGCCACTTTTGCCTGCGTTATTTGAGTCAATATTCAAATTGTAATGCAATAATGTGATCAGCAATTGCATTTACATGTTCTAGGAAACGCATCCGCTTTACAGCGGACAAAATTCAAACTCTCTATGCAATTCTAACGCATCCGGGTAGTCATGTCCACGCCCCTTTTTGGGTGATAGCAGTGTAGAAGTTTGACTGGCGGTCAATGGAAATTTCTGGTCTTTGCTACTTTAATCAGATGAAATAAGAAAACCGTAGTGCTTTTTAGATATTAGGAGCCCAAATCCGATTGCCAGTTAGGCAAACTATTATATAGTGTCGTTGCCGATCAATGATCGACTTCGTTATATAGAGAAAATTAATGAAATAGGGGTTGATTCATCAGAGCAGTCATACGTCCTCTCCCTGTCATCAGGGATGTGTCGATCTTTGATTTGATTTGCTGTGTAAATCCCCAGATGAGAGTGTTACATTAGTTTTCTTAAGATAGGATAATGAATACATCTGTTCAATGGGCATTTGCCTACTGTTAATCAGTGCCTACTGTTAATCAGTAGCCTGCCTGTATGGTGTATATGAAGATGTTATAGCTAGCTATACAATTTATCATGAAAATAATGAACAGCAAGCTAGATCCAAAACTAGGGCCGGTGGAGGAGGGCAAGTGTCACATTGGACAGACTACCGAAACAGAAAAATAAAGTATCTTAACGACAGCAAAAGTGATGGATGTCAGAAATTGCCTACATTACCTGGAGATTCAATAACGTACTTTTATATGACAGGCGACGTACAAAAATAATACATAAGCGATCAAAACCAGAAAAATAACAAACAATGCGTATAGAATATAGAATAGAATAGACTTTATTGTCCTTGTACAGTTGCCTATACAATGAAATTGTAGTGGTTCTTCTGAAGGTGCAAAAACAGAAAAACATATTCACATATTCACAAACCTATACACATAACATATCACAAATATTACACACTAGAAAAATTCAAAAGCGAAAATGCTATAAAACAAGCTAAGAGACAATGAGGTCCGTGGTGTCAAGTGCAAATAAAGACAACAATATTAAGAAAATAAAAACAACTATAAAAGCAAGCTAAAAGACATGAGGTCAGTGTCTCATCATATGACTTCTCAATACGGTGATCAAAGCAATAAACAAACAAGTAAACTCACAATAAACCCAGCCTGTTATACTAAATACCCCCTAAATCATATTCATGCCTCCGACAACACCTCAGGTCTTTGGGTGGTTCATCCACATGGATGGAGGCAGACTGAAAGTCTGTAATCCTACTTTGATTGTTTGTTTATTGCCTTGATCACCGTATTGAGAAGTCATATGGTTATGGGGGGTGATAATGCAAGGTATTTTAAGCACCTGCGCACCTTGCATTGCGGTAGTGGAGAGAGAGGGGAGCAATGTATTTTTGTTGACCGCATTATACGCATATGACGCAGATGAACCACTGATGAACCAGATGAGACACTGACCTCATGTCTTTTAGCTTGCTTTTATAGTTGTTTTTATTTTCTTAATATTGTTGTGAATATGTGAATATGTTTTTCTGTTTTTGCACCTTCAGAAGAACCACATTTTCATTGTATAGGCAACTGTACAAGGACAATAAAGTATATTCTTTCAACCCTTCCAACTTCCTGAATGAGCAGGGAGAGTTTGAGAAGCCTGAGGCCTTCCTGCCCTTCTCTGCAGGTATATAGCGCAAAACAAAGTACATCGCTATAGATAAATGTTGATGATGGATGGAAATAAATGGCTGATTTAGCTTTTTTCTTGTTATTGTTGTTAATGTTTCAGGGCCTCGTATGTGTCTTGGGGAAGGACTAGCTCGTATGGAGCTTTTCCTGATTATGGTGACGCTTCTGCGACGCTTCCAGTTTGTCTGGCCTGAGGACGCAGGGGAACCTGACTACACTCCTGTGTTTGGAGTTACTCTGTCCCCCAAGCCCTATAGACTAGGTGTAAGGCTGAGAGGGAACCAGTGAGGGGGAAGAGGTCAGGTATAGTCTGATATTATCGATGTGATATAGTTAAACCCTGTATGTTGTTGTTGTTGTTGTTGTTGTTGTACGTGAATCTATTGTACTTGCTATTGTGTTTTACACAAATAATTGTTGCTGTCAGTTTTGCTTTGTATAACCTTGATTAAGATTGATGGAACACTTGGCGCACTGTGTGACAAAATGTTGGTTCAAGTAAATATGTCTTCCTCCTTCGTCTCCTTCCTTACATGCGTTACCATTGAAGAGCATACGTTGTTAAAATGTTATTGGACTGGTATGTAATATTTTTGTAAAATAAATAGTTAGCAAACATTAGTTTAACATAAGTTATGTGGAATGTTTGGCTTGCTGAATTCTTAATAAAAGTATTTATAAATGATTGTTCTGCAGTTGTTCCTCGTCTCTAAAGCATCTTTCACAGGTCACAACCAATGAATCGAGACTAGCAACCTGTCTTGTACAGTTGCCATCAAAATTATTCAACCCCCAATTGCACATTAGGTTTATTGGCAAACTATTTCTCAGCTGTTTGCAATAAACAAATTACACAATAACTAAGTAGTTCAATGAAACTAATATAAAAAAATAAACTAAACTAATAAAAACGAAAAAAAAAAAAAGTTTTAGTAGAAGGCGATAATAGGGAGAAGGTTTTTCCTTCTATCAGTGGCCCCGGGCCCGAGCTAGAGTACTCTTCCTGCAACGAATGGTGGACTGCTGATTCACATGCTTAGTATTCAAATGTATTGATTGTAAGTCGCTTTGGAATAAGGCGTCTGCTAAATGCCAAAAATGTAAATGTAAATGTAATATTACACGTTTTAAAAAAAAAATCCAAATTCAACACAAAATTCTACTTGAGTAGGCTACAGCTCAAGCAGGAGTTGAAAATGTGAGAAAGATGCGGTGCCAACAGATTAACATCGCTATTAAAATCGATTTTTCTCGGACCTAGCAAAAGTGAACCCTCGCATATGGAGTATACGGTTTTAGCAACAATGCATAACAGACTGAAAGGATATTACTATGGAAGGAGTCGTTATATTATTCTATATTATTCTATATATTATATTATAGGAGTCGAGTTATATTATTTACAGTGCAATAAAATATGAAATAAAATTGTATTGGTCATTTACACACAATATGCAAGACACAGCGTAATGAAGTGCTTTTGGGCAAACGATGCAACAATCAACAATACATTTTGTTGTCCTGGTGACGCCATGACGTCATAATAACATAACGTCGTCATACATTGATATATAGCCCATAACAATCATCAACAACATTCAGACACGCTGTATCTATCAGAGAGTACACGTATTGCGACAGACTGCGCTTACTTATCTATAGCCATGGCGATGTTACCGGACCGTTAACATGTCAGCCACTTCAACCAAATTCGTGCGCTTCCGCGTGCCCTTGCAGTCGTCTGCAAGCTTGGATCCAAGCTCGGTTCCAAGGTTGGTTCCCAGCTCGGAGCTTCAAGGTTTCGATGCGGTCATTGGATTGCAGCTCATGGTGTGTATCCTCTCCTTGCTCTGGCTCCTGAGCTGGATGATTAACCGGAGGAAAGGTGGCACCGGCGCGCTCCCGGCAAGCGAGGTAAACTGCGCGTCAATATTAATATTAATGAGCGTAAAGCACCGTTGGGCTAGTGCTGTGTGTTATGATTAGGGTTGTGTGTCAGGGCTGTGTGTTTTAATGCTGTGTGTCAGGGCTGTGTCTTAAGGCTGTGTGCTAGGGCTTGCGTGTATTTAAAAGGCTAATACTTACATTACATTCCCATTTTGTATTTGAACAGGAGGAAATCTCGACACCAACAATTGACCAAAAAATGTAAGTGTCATTAATTATGATTTGTCATAATTCTTTGTTAAACTAAAGTGGTTTGATGATAACATGAACAGCCTAAATCTCTGCTGTGTTAGCCAGAATGAGAGCCCTGTTTGTTGTCCTCCTGCAGAAAGCTGTTGAAGGAGTTCACAGACCAAATAAAAAAAAAGCGATTGGAGAAGATGCTGGACATCCTGGAGTTTAAGCTGGATACTCACCTGGGCTCTGACTCCTCCTCTGACTCCGCCTCCTGCTCCAATTGGCCCTCCTCCTCGGCTCAGTCGTCCAGCTGCTGCTCTCAGAGGCCCTGTAGAACGTGTCGCCATAGGAACAGAAGAGGGGGGGGGGACAGGTGTCCAGGCGTGCCAGACTTCTTCCAGTCAAAAAGTTCAGCCTGCCAGCAAGACTCCAGTGCCTGTCACAGTTCCTCTGAGAACACGACCCGTGACCCCCTGCTGTCTCTGGATTTTCAAGACTCTGACCCGGACCTCCATCACAACCAGCACAAACAAGACCTGACCACTAACCCCCACGCCACTCTCAACCAGAGCCCCGAGCAGAGTACTACCCACGCCACTCTCAACCAGAGCCCTACCCCCAGACCGGGCCGGCTGGTCGTGCAGTGGAAGCGTGGACCCCCGGAGGCCCAGTGCCGCCCCAGCCGCCCCCTGGAGTCTGGCACGAGTGCCTCCTGCCCACGGGCCAACTCTCCGTGCCAGCCTGTCACCACGGCAACGGAGGGCAAGCCCATCATGATGTTCCTGCGGGCCGCCTCCATCCCCATCATCTCTCAGGAGACCAGAGAGAAGTTGGAGTCGCACGTCCGAGGCAAACTCAGCCATCGTCTCTGGGGCTTCCCCCAGCGGGTCACCAGGTACGTGGGAGACCTGACGCCTCTTCTGGTGCCCTCGCTGGCCACGGGAGACAGCAGGGTCATGGGCCATGTGACCGGCTCTGTGTTCTCTCTGTGGGACAGCCGGCTGAGGGACAAGAGCAGACCACAGGTTAACCCCAACCTGAACACAAAGCCTAACCTGAGAACGGTCATCCTGCCCCAGCCGGCTAGTACTGGTGACACCAACCCTTCCCAGAGGGCTTTGCAGGAGAAGCAAGAGCCCAGGCTGGACATGAGCCTGAGGAGGAAGTGTCTGGAGGTCAAACTGTCTCACAATCAGGGAGATTCCCTCCATGAACCAGCCAACCAGGGAGGTACCCTCCACCAACCATGTCATCAAGGAGGTTCCCTCCACCAACCAACCAATCAGGGAGGTTCCCTCCACCAACCATGTCATCAGGGAGGTTCCCTCCACCAACCAGCCAATCAGGGAGGTCCCGTCCACCAAACAGATCATCAGGGAGGTTCCCTCCACCAACCATGTCATCAAGGAGGTTCCCTCCACCAACCAGCCAATCAGGGAGGTTCCCTCCACCAACCATGTCATCAGGGAGGTACCCTCCACCAACCAGCCAATCAAGGAGGTCCCGTCCACCAACCAGATCATCAGGGAGGTTCCCTCCACCAACCATGTCATCAGGGAGGTTCCCTCCACCAACCAGGTCATCAGGGAGGTTCCCTCCACCAACCAGCCAATCAGGGAGGTTCCCTCCACCAACCAGGTCATCAGGGAGGTTCCCTCCACCAACCAGGTCATCAGGGAGGTTCCCTTCAGCCAGCCTATCATCAAGCAGCAGCTCTCCTCAGGAGGAAGGTATCGTTGTTTATGACCCAGGAAGCTTTGAGGCGTGTGGAGGAGAACCTGGTCATGAAACGCCGGAATAATATTCCGGAAAAAAAAGCTCAGTGGCTGTCAGTGGCTGTCTCAGTGGCTGAGTCAGTGGCTGTCTCAGTGGCTGTGTCAGTGGCTGTCTCAGTGGCTGTCAGTGGCTGTCTCATTGGCTGTCTCAGTGGCTGTCTCATTGGCTGTCTCAGTGGCTGTCTCAGTGGCTGTGGCTGTCTCAGTGGCTGTGTCAGTGGCTGTCTCAGTGGCTGTCAGTGGCTGTCTCAGTGGCTGTCTCAGTGGCTGTCTCAGTGGCTGTCTCAGTGGCTGTCTCAGTGGCTGTCTCAGCGGCTGTCTCAGTGGCTGTGTCAGCGGCTGTGTCAGTGGCTGTGTCAGTTGCCGTGTGAGTGGCTGTCTCGGTGGCTGTCTCAGTGGCTGTCTCAGTGGCTGTCTCTGTCACGTCCTAACTCTGTCACGTCCTAACTCTGTCACGTCCTCTCATTTGAGTGAGGATGCTGCAGTCATGGCTGATGCAACAAGAAACAGCAGAAAAGCTGGTTCAACCCCATGGCTCCCGGACATATTAAGCATTATATTTGGGATATTTTGGATACAGTGGAAGATGTATACATTAAACTGTCTATCTTTCTCTACATATTTCTCAATTTTGTGTTCCTGAGCTGATTGTTGACTTCATGTAGCCTATGGGACCAGCCTCATTTATAAAGCTTTGCGTATAACTGGCGTAAACGGCTTGCGTACCTACGCAAAGCAAGAACATTTACCCACACCAACATTCGGATTAATAAAACGGTGCGCACGTCAGTGGCATTTGCAAGTCCCACGCCTGCTTCCATTTATGAATCACAATCAACTCTAAAATGTTGTGCACGTGAACGAGCATCTTGTACCACCCTTTTTAACGCCCATAGTTGCCTATAATAATAACTTTGTATTTGTATAGCACTTTTCCTGCAAACGTTGCATATAAATGGTCAGTCAAAAGCCAGACAGAACTCCGAAAAATGCCTGTAATAACTCTGCATAACCAGTAGTCAAGTCAATTCAATTACGTCAAGTCAATTACCTGACGTAGAGCTACGATCGTTTCCACGGTCAAATTGACTCACGTTGAAATGTTATAAATCACTACTTTGACGTGGTTTTCTACGTACGACACGTGTAAGATCAAATTTGATCCAAAGTACTTTCTATAAATGAGGCCCCAGGAAACGCAGATGCATTTCATGATCATCGATACCCCAAGAGGCGAGATCTTGTGAAACTGTGCGCACCTCTAAGCCAGTGGAGGCTCCTCCATAGAGGTGGAGGAGGCCTGGCCTCCCCAATAATTTGAGAGAAGAGAGAGAGATTTAAAAAAGCAATAATTATATGTTTTTTATTTTTTATTTTTTTTATTTAACAAAAAAAATATTTTAAATTGTTTTATATTAATATTATTTATTAATATTATTTCCGTTTTGTTCATAAATATTTTCCATGGCTAAAACCCAATATTGCCATTGTAAAGCACCTACAGGCCAGAATCCCTATCCGTTTCTATTGAAGGAGGCCAGGCCTCCTGTCGAAAAGTCCAGGCCTCCTGTTGGAAAGTGGTTTCTCTTAGAAGTCAATGTAATGCAATTTTTTTCATGGCAATATGTGATTGGCCCATCACTGAAAATGGGTGGGAACAGGAGGCCTCTCCTCCGTCGTAGTACCTTTTTTTCGCCACACGCGTGTATGAGTGCTGTTCTGCAGGATAAATATTAGAAATGAGTCCAGGGCTGAATGATTGACATTTTGTCAGGCAAAATGGATGTGAGAGAGGTACATGCAACAGGTGCTTGTGGTGGTGGCATGGGTCCGAATCCAGTGGGAGAGGAGGATGGGTTGAGTTAAGTTTTTTTTAATTGTTGAAATCCTGCAAGTTGAAATCCAGCAAGTTGAGTTGAGTTGAGTTGAGTTAAGTTTTTTTTAATTGTTGAAATCCTGCAAGTTGAAATCCAGCAAGTTGGCTTGCTGATATCACTTTAATATTGGGACAAACCTGTGGAGTGGAGTCCTGGAGAGAGCATGCCGCCCCTCAGCTAAACCAGAGGTGAGTTGAACTAATCAGATGTCTCTACCAGTGTTACACCACTAGTTCTCAGTAGTAATAACACTCCATTGCATGTCTGTGTTTCTCAGCAGATGAAGCCAGCTGGAACCAGTACTGTCCTCACAACATTTAAGCAAATACATATTTATATTATATTGAATAAAACTACATTTGATAAAGAAACTGTTACGTATCTTTTTTATATGCTAAACGTGATTAAATTGATGATTACATGTTGAAGCTGTAGAAGAAGAAGAATGAAAAATGTAGGCTAAAAATTGTTTTTTAACCACATAATTATCAAATTCCTGCCTTTGACACATGTTCACTGGGCATTTATATTACATCCAAATGTCATTTCTCAACATAATTATCAGGCAGGCTCATAGACTTACAGCAATGTCATTTCTTCAGGCAGGCTCATAGACTTACAGCAATGTCATTTCTTCAGGCAGGCACATAGGCTAAGCTCTGCACAATGAATTCCATCAATCAGAACTTTCTGATTGTAGCTTACACTCCAAATAGTATGCCTTTGGCCAGCACAAAGACAGATAAGAAGAACAGGGAACATTCCATTGCGAGTGAAGCGAGCAAGCGGGAAAAAATTGGCCTCCTCAATTCTGGAAGTCACCAGCCTCCACTGCTCTAAGCACACTGGCAGCCATGCGTACGCATAGAAACTGGAGAAATTATCAACTGCGCCTCCGCTGGCAGAAGTATGAAAGAGGAGAAACGCTTTGAAATGGATACCATTTCCACCGACATAAGAAATATTGCCTCACGTATTATGAAGGAGTGCACAAAGGATACGTGCGCACTGCACATATCTTATTCGTCCTTGTCCTGTACGCATCACACTGTATAGATATATCTTTACTGTACATATTGATATTCATGCAAATATATTTACTATTTACATTCATATTCAGTGCACGTAGCGCGAGGCTACATTAACAACTTGACCACCGTCCGCATTGACTTCACAGTAATCAACGTCACTAATAAATGACTATTCTGAAAAAAATATGCTTGCTTCAGCTTGATAAAAGTATGTACATGTCAATGAATAGACAGTAGGCTACAGTGGTTAATGTGGGGTAATATAACCAGGCTATCCAATTTTATGGAGAGTGAGGACACGATACTGTACTATCAATGAGCAACGACATGGTCACTAGGCTACCAAGGTATGGAAGCATATAGTAGACTTAATTCAAATGCTAATGCAATATGAGATTGCAATTGCATGTTCCACTTTTGCATGCATTCTTTCAGACAATATTCAAATTCAAATGCAATTCTAATGATTTTCATTTTCATGTACCTGATGTGCACATTCACTGTCAATATTAAAATTATAATGCAAAGCCATTTGACATTTAATTTTCAAAGTCATGCGCTGCTTTGTAGCTGACAAAATTCTAAAGTTCATTCTAATGTGCAAATGACTATGCAATCCCAAAATAGCATATTCATTTGCCACTTTTGCCTGCGTTATTTGAGTCAATATTCAAATTGTAATGCAATAATGTGATTCGCAAAACCGATTGCTAAACCGTATACTCCATATGCGAGGGTTCACTTTTGCTAGGTCCGAGAAAATCGATTTTAATAGCGATGTTAATCTGTTGTTGGCACCGCATCTTTCTCACATTTTCAACTCCTGCTTGAGCTGTAGCCTACTCAAGTAGAATTTTGTGTTGAATTTGGATTTTTTTTTTAAACGTGTAATATTAGTTTCATTGAACTACTTAAACAGTTATTGTGTAATTTGTTTATTGCAGACAGCTGAGAAATAGTTTGCCAATAAACCTAATGTGCAATTGGGGGTTGAATAATTTTGATTGCAACTGTACAAGACAGGTTGCTAGTCTCGATTCATTGGTTGTGACCTGTGTGAAAGATGCTTTAGAGACAAGGAACAACTGCAGAACAATCATTTATAAATACTTTTATTAAGAATTCAGCAAGCCAAACATTCCACATAACTTATGTTAAACTAATGTTTGCTAACTATTTATTTTACAAAAATATTACATACCAGTCCAATAACATTTTAACAACGTATGCTCTTCAATGGTAACGCATGTAAGGAAGGAGACGAAGGAGGAAGACATATTTACTTGAACCAACATTTTGTCACACAGTGCGCCAAGTGTTCCATCAATCTTAATCAAGGTTATACAAAGCAAAACTGACAGCAACAATTATTTGTGTAAAACACAATAGCAAGTACAATAGATTTACGTACAACAACAACAACAACAACAACAACAACAACAACATACAGGGTTTAACTATATCACATCGATAATATCAGACTATACCTGACCTCTTCCCCCTCACTGGTTCCCTCTCAGCCTTACACCTAGTCTATAGGGCTTGGGGGACAGAGTAACTCCAAACACAGGAGTGTAGTCAGGTTCCCCTGCGTCCTCAGGCCAGACAAACTGGAAGCGTCGCAGAAGCGTCACCATAATCAGGAAAAGCTCCATACGAGCTAGTCCTTCCCCAAGACACATACGAGACCCTGAAACATTAACAACAATAACAAGAAAAAAGCTCAATCAGCCATTTATTTCCATCCATCATCAACATTTATCTCCATCCATCATCAACATTTATCTATAGCGATGTACTTTGTTTTGCGCTATATACCTGCAGAGAAGGGCAGGAAGGCCTCAGGCTTCTCAAACTCTCCCTGCTCATTCAGGAAGTTGGAAGGGTTGAAAGAATAGACTTTATTGTCCTTGTACAGTTGCCTATACAATGAAAATGTGGTTCTTCTGAAGGTGCAAAAACAGAAAAACATTCACATATTCACAACAATATTAAGAAAATAAAAACAACTATAAAAGCAAGCTAAAAGACATGAGGTCAGTGTCTCATCTGGTTCATCAGTGGTTCATCTGTGTCATATGCGTATAATGCGGTGTGAGAGAAAACTATTATATGTAATAAGAAATTTTTCTACATTTAAGATTCAAACTTCACAACAGAAAATTGAATATCTAGAGAAAGCTATAGAAACTGATTTCCTGTTGTAAACACAAAATGAAACCAGTTTCTCTACTTGAAGCTTGACATTGGCTAGACAACAGACATATTTAAATGATTACAAAGACCTGATTGCTCTCTTTTCTACCTAGATGGACTAAGCCATCTAGAGCAGTTTTGGACTTTTGTGTTTCCCCAGACCCAGTACTCTAAGACCAGACTAAACCAGTTGTAGCCATTGTGTTCCTTTTTCACCTTTGTGTCTTTAGGAGAAAGTGGGGGCCGATTCCCCCTTAACCTTCATCCCCCATCATCTTCCTCGATGTACAAATCCACACCCATTGCTCATGATTGGTCTAGACCTCTTACCTGAGGGTACCTGAGTGCATAAATACTGAGATGTAATGAATGATCTTGACTTTACGAGGAACTTTGAATCTTCAGATGCGTCTGACGAACCTGTAAACTTCCTCCTTCTATAGAGGAAAATATTACATATCATTTCTTATACATCTTGAAACGAAACAGGCTGCCTTTATTGATAATTTGCTCTAACAGCGGTCAACAAAAATACATCGCTCCCCTCTCTCTCCACTACCGCAATGCAAGGTGCGCAGGTGCTTAAAATACCTTGCAATATCACCCCCCATAACCATATGACTTCTCAATACGGTGATCAAGGCAATAAACAAACAATCAAAGTAGGATTACAGACTTTCAGTCTGCCTCCATCCATGTGGATGAACCACCCAAAGGCCTGAGGTGTTGTCGGAGGCATGAATATGATTTAGGGGGTATTTAGTATAACAGGCTGGGTTTATTGTGAGTTTACTTGTTTGTTTATTGCCTTGATCACCGTATTGAGAAGTCATATGATGAGACACTGACCTCATGTCTTTTAGCTTGCTTTTATAGTTGTTTTTATTTTCTATTAATTTGTCTAGTGTGTAATATTTGTGATATGTTATGTGTATAGGTTTGTGAATATGTGAATATGTTTTTCTGTTTTTGCACCTTCAGAAGAACCACTACAATTTCATTGTATAGGCAACTGTACAAGGACAATAAAGTCTATTCTATTCTATATTCTATACGCATTGTTTGTTATTTTTCTGGTTTTGATCGCTTATGGATTCTTTTTGTACGTCGCCAAGTTTGATTGTTCTATTCAATAAATGCTCTAAAACGTACTTTTCATCTCAGCGGATTGTTTGGCGCGTCATACAATTACCAGCCCAGACCCTGGTTGCGTCTCTCAGCGACTTTTTACTTTTGGCTCTATCTATCTATCTCGCTACAGGTGTCATATAACCCTAACCAATATCCTGTCATATAAAAGTACCGTATTGAATCTCCAGGTAATGTATTTCTGACATCCATCACTTTTGCTGTCGTTAAGATACTTTATTTTTCTGTTTTGGTAGTCTGTCCAATGTGACAATTGCCCTCCTCCACCGGCCCTAGATTTGGATCTAGCTTGCTGTTCATTATTTTCATGATAAAACGTTATAACATCTTCATATACACCATACAGGATAAATACTGATTAACAGTAGGCTACTTTGGCAAATGCCCATTGAACAGATTTATTTATTATCCTATCTTAAGAAAACTAATGTAACACTCATCTGGGGATTTACACGGCAAATCAACTGAAGAACTACAAATGCCTGATGACAGGGAGATGACGAATGACTGCTCTGATGAATCAACCCCTATTTCATTCATTTTCTCTATATAACGACGTCGATCATTGATTGGCAATGACACTATATAATAGTTTGCCTAACTGGCCATCGGATTTGTGCTCCTAATATCTAAAAAGCACTACGGCTTTCTTATTTTATCTGATTAAAGTAGCAAAGACCAGAAATTCCCATTGACCGCCAGTCAAACTTCTACTCTTCTATCACCCAAAAAGGGGCGTGGACATTACGGGAGGGGAAAGTACCCGGATGCGTTGCTCTGATGAATACCTCCATTGAGAAGTTGGTGGAGCTCACACAGGAACACCTCTCAAAGTTCTCCAGGCACATTTACAATATCAAGCACCAGTTTGAAAGACTGAGGAGTTTGAGAGAAACCCTGACCCAGAATGACGTAGTTATTCACGTAGACCACATGTGTCAAAGTCAAGGCCCGCGGACCAGATCAGGCCCGTGAATGAGTTCTCTCTCGCCCGCGGGATGATATTTAATTACTATTAAAACCGGCCCGCAGTATTCTGTGCCCGAAGCACCATAATACTACAAGTACCAAGATGCACTGCTAGTGCATTGGCGCGTACCGAGTGCCCGCGAGCGAGCGCGACCCCGCGTCTTCTCTTCACGTCAGTACTAGTCATGAGCAGTAGCAGCACAGTCACAGTGGAGGTCTGAACACCGCCGTCAATTCCCGAGTGTTCCCGAGTACACAGTTTGCTGACAAACCGCCGAATTCAGGCGGAGATTTTCCGACTTTGAAGCCCAAAAAAGCAGGCTTCAACTGCTCAGCAATCCATTTGCAGTTGACGTGGAAAGTGCATCAGCAAATCTCCAAATGGAGCTGTAATGACACACTGAAGGCAAAATGGCGTCCGTGGCGCTGCTGAGTTTGCTCGTTTCATCCCCGACACAATGCCTGAGCTGCGCACCCAAGTTGCTCGCACGCTGTCTATGTTTGGCAGTACATACGTGTGTGAACTACTGTTTTCGTTGATGAAACTAAACAAAATATCACATAGGAGTCGTCTTAGTGATGAACATCTGAACTCAATCCTGAGGATTTCCTCAGCTCAGAGCCTGACCCCAAACATTAATGAACTTGTACTCAAGATGAGACACCAAGTATCGGGCTCAGCCTCAGACAAGTGAGCAGAAAGGACTTGGACTTGATATTTATTTGAAGGGATTTTTATTTATTTTTTCCAGTTGAAT
This sequence comes from Nansenia antarctica, assembly GCF_963989245.1. NCBI lineage: Eukaryota > Metazoa > Chordata > Actinopteri > Argentiniformes > Microstomatidae > Nansenia > Nansenia antarctica. Next base: position 13,494,479 of record NC_137685.1, on the reverse strand, counting down.
GGACCCAGGGAAATGTTGCCTAAGAAATTAATGCAACTGTTTTGCACGTTTGCACTAACTTTTCAAATTTTATTATAAAAGACAGTCATTGGTGAGGATCAGAGCAGCAAACTGATTTGTTTTTTAATGCATGCTGTTTCATTTTTGCATTTATCTTGCCATTGAGCTTTGAATGAAAATTACATTTTGCTGTTTACCTGTTAAAAAAAAGAAGAGAAAAAAAACGTTTTCAATTTATTACTGAAAGAGCCTTGAGAAAATATTGCAACTGATTTTATTTATGTTTTACTTAATTTAATTTAATGATTAATGTTAAGTGCAATATAGGCTGTGTTATTGGTATTGGTTCAATATGTGCAATAATTGCGAGTTTTAATAAACATTGAACCAGCCCGGCCCTCCACTTGTAACAAATTTTTATTTTGGCCCCCTGTGTATTTGAATTTGACATGACTGACGTAGACTATAGTGAGAACTATTCTTGTAAATATAGCAGAGAGATTAAAGAAACTCACTTTGGAGGTGGCAACCAGCAGGTAACCCTCCATACTGGACTGGTGTCATCTATCACAGTGGGGGCAGGGTGGAGTCATTTGCATCGCTTTCAGCCTGTCTTCAACACGACGCCACAGCCACATGGGCTCACCTTTACCCATGACCATGAGGCTTTGCAGCTGCTGCACCTAAACTTTGGAACAGCCTCCCCCTCCACGTACGGGCCGCTCAGACCCTGGAGATTTTTAAATCCCTCCTTAAAACACACATGGCTCAAAACAAAGGGTGGCCGTGCTTTTACTGTTGGAGCTCCAACATTATGGAATCGCCTCCCCCTCACTGTCAGGTTAGCTGGGTCTGTACCACTTTTTAAAAAACGTTTAAAAACCCACTTATATAGGATGGCATTTTTATACGTTGTTTTCTCTTTTTACTTCTGATATTTGCATTGATTTTATCATTCGTTCATTTGATCATTTGTTTTATTGCTTGTGTGAAATGCTTGTTTACTTTTTTATGAATTACGCTGGCTGTTTATTTAGATAGATAGATAGACTTTATTTGTCATTGCTACAATACAGGTACCAAACAACGAAATTTAGGAGGGGAGGCTCCCCTGGTGTTTAGGAAAGGAAAAAGAAACACATTTTGGAAAAAGCATAGATGCATAAAATCACAAGAAGGTAAGGAGCTGGTTTACATCAATAGAGGCTATGTACACAATCCACTGTACTATACTGCACAGATAGTCAACTAGGGTTGTCATATTTCACAAGAAAGTATTTTTTCACATTATTTTAAAGTGTCACAGTTTGCAGGCTTGAAAATGTACATGTTTGTGCCTCAGCACTAGCTGCCATACAATCCGTCCGGACTGTCCTGGGCCCAGAACTTAGGCCTTTTCTGTGTTCAGGGCCTTGACGGCCCTGTGGTAGAAGCTGTCCTTCAGTCTGTTTGTCTTAGCGGCCGGGGTCCTGTACCTCCTGTTCGAGGGCAGCTTGACAAAGTGTTCGTGCCCAGGGTGGGTCGGGTCCTTGGAGATCTTGGAGGCCCTCCTGAGACAGCGTGTTTTGTACAGCTCCTCTATTTGCTCCTCTATTTGCTATTTGCTGTGTTATGCAATATTCTACCAAATGTACCGTGAAGCACTTTGTGACTGCTGTCTTAATAAGTGCTATACAAATAAATAAAAGTAAAGTACGGGATGTCTCTTTCTGGCACCATCATGAGGGACTGCGTTCCATATTGCTTTTGCAATTTGGGGTTTGTTCACTGGGAGAAACACTGTTTATGAGCAGAGCGCAGGTGGATACCCACAGAGTTCATACTTGGAAGTCTTCAGATAATTTGTTCAGTTTGACTGTGGATTTGTAATCCATGGTGACTGCATGTGCTTTCCTCTTGAAGGTATATTCTGTCACCTTTTTCCCTACCATGTCCTTTAAATGAAGGCTGTTCATAATCGTGGTGTAATCTTTCCAAAGTTAGAACTTACGTGGAGTTTTTCGAAATGTAGAAAGTCCTCCACATTCTCTTTGCAGACCGAAGCTATAAACGCCTCTCGCTTCGACATTGTTATCAAATGCCGTGAGATAGATAGCTATGTTGTGAGATTTAAGACCCTTCTACCAACCTCTTTTGAATGGTCCACATTCACCGTATTATGGGCTGTCACACCAGTGATTAGGTGTTGAAGGTGTTCATACCCGGCAACAGATTTTGTGACTCCAACAATCAAGTATCATCAAGTATTTTGATGTCTGCCTATGTCTGTTTATTTAGTGTCTGCGTTGTCTCTTTCCTGTGTTGATGCAGAACGGTCCTTGTGCTGTTCACTAGTTTCATAGTTTACCCCTGTCACTTCTTTCATTGCATTGTTGATTTCAGATGTTGCAGGGTTGGAAAGAACCCACATCCACTAGAACCAAACGTTGTGTTTCATAGCTACAAAGTCTTTATGTGAGCATCTGAACTGCTTCAAGAATATGTTCAAATTTAGATTTTTCTTGGCATCAATGAAGGATATCTCTTTGGGCTCTCGTTTGACCGTAGTGTTGGTACTTTTGGCCTTTGAGTCAGTCACTGGCAGACAGAAGAGCTCCTCAATGCTGGAGTAGTCAGGTTCCAGGGAATCAGACTGCACTGACGACCACATGGATTGGCTTTCAGACACCACTCTGGAGGACAGCTTCTGCCAGTTGAGCTTCTTCATGCGCAGTGTGGGACAGCGGCTGGCCTTGGGGAGAGGAGCGTTCTGGGGCACAATAATACCTCCTCCAATACCTGGGGGAGGGGGTGGTGGGGGAGGGGGGCCCATACCAGGCAGGGGAGGGGGAGGTGGGGGGCCCATACCAGGCAGGGGAGGGGGAGGTGGGGGGCCCATACCAGGCAGGGGAGGGGGAGGAGGTGGACCTCCCTGCCCCATCCCTGGTAGAGGTGGTGGAGGAGGAGGTGGCATCCCAGGTAAAGGAGGAGGTGGTGGGGGTGCACCAGGGGTGGCGCACCAAAAGTGTGCCAGAAGTGGTGCACCATAAGTGGTGCCTGGCAGGGGTGGGGGTGGGGGAGGAGGAGGGTTTGGGGTAGCAGCAGGAAGTGGAGGGGGAGGAGGGAGAGTTACGGAAGCCATGTTTGATTGGTTGGTTGTGCTGCCGAGCAAGTCTGTCTGGATTGCCCTGTTGGTGGTCTTGGTCTTGGGACTGGCTGAGATCTGTTGTCTCATGGAAGAGAGCAGGCGCTCCATCAAACGTTCAGCGGAGTCCATTTGTGAGTCGTGGGCCAGCAGAGTGGCACGTTCAATATTGGAACCTTTCTAACATAGGATTTAAATGAACTTGCAATGCGCATACGCCTATGCCTTTTCTCAGATAGGGGATAGCCTAGAGTAAAAACAAAATAGAAAATAAAATAGCCTAGAGTAAAAACTCTGAAAATAAACAAAAAAATAACAATGGCTGCTCATATCATTCAGCTACTTATTACGTCGCTTTTTGAAAGCATTGAAGCGTGCAGCTGCGGACTTGAAATCAAAGGTGCAAAGTGTCTCTCCGCAACTTGCAATGCGCATTAGCCGTGTGACCTTGCCCTCCCCAAGGCGACTTCGGTGCGCAGTTTTAATTGGGTTCTGCAGAGAGAATCCTCTCTCTGCAGGCACACTGGAGACGGGAATCAAGCAGGCTATGTTGGCCAGTGTGGCCCACTCTGGGTAAATTTCGCTGATGAGGACTTCGCAGGCTGTTGAGAAACGCAAGCCCCCATAACCACGAAGCGCTGTCATGACACCGATGGCATCTCGTTGTACGTTTGTGGCATCGATGACCGGGGCTGTGGCTGGTGCTGAGTCATCATCGCTGGTCATTTCTTGGCCAAAATGACCAATGATGGTCTGGATGGCCGGTTCGGCATATTCTTCAAGCGCTGAGAGGACGGAATGAGTGATAATGAATCAGTGATGGCCTGTTTTTTTTATGACAAAATGACGTCAACAGCCAGATTAACTGAAAAGTAGGAAGGTTTAAATGTTATCCTGTTGTTTTCATCATTGTTGTTATTATAGCCTAATAATTATTATTGTTATTATGATGATGATAATTATTATTAGCCTATGATGGGCGGCGGCCATAGTCTACATTTCGCAATTTAGACAAGCATTTTAGGTTATTCAAAAAGGATAGGCCTATTTAAAGAATTATACTATGCATTTTGCAACCAACTTAATTAAATAGGCCTAGCTTCTACTTACCATCCTGCGTCTGTGGGTATTGGGAGGGGTTCAGAAGGATGTCGAAGCTGTTCAGTACATCTAGGGAATCTTCGGGGAATCACTCGTGTAGTGCATCTACTAGATGCTGGATGTAGCGTGCTCGGGCATTTTTAAACGCCTGAACGGACCGGTCACCTACATGTGTCACTCTGACATCATTGTACAGGCCGTCTTGGCAGTCCGCCTGGAACTTAACTTCTTCTGGGCCTGGGGCATCTCGTAGCTGTGTTAGTGCCGCTACGGATGCGTGAACCATTGGTCGGATCATGGCCAGATTTACGTCGTCTTTCTGGAAAACCAAGTTCAATTTGGTCATCACCGGTAGCACATCAGCCAGTGCGTGAGTCCAGGCGATAAAGCTATACGGCTGGATTTGACCTCGGAGGCCTTGGGCTTGGGCATTTCCTCCCACAGCCTCTTCATTTAGCTCCATCACCAGAGCAGGCCAGTTACGTTTGATACCCTCCACTGGGGTTCCATGAACATGTTTATTAGAGTTGAACAGAGAAGAACACTGCTGCCATCCAGGTGTGTTCAAGAATTTTATTGTAAAATGTGAACGCAAATAAAGATATTAAATGTGTGTGTGTGTGTGTGTGTGTGGTGCAGAAGTCGGCCGCGAAAAGGTCCAGTTTGACTTGGAACGCGCCTGTTCCAAAAGATCAATCACAGTTTTGTCTCTGCCTTGTAGCCCCACATTTAGGTCATTCAGGTGTTTGAATGTCGCTCAGAAAGCAGACATCAGCCATGAAGTTGTCGTCCAGTATGCGATTCAAGTGTGTTTCTGCCTTCGTTTGCTTGCTGCTGCTGCGGAGGAAAGTTGTAATCTCCTCTCTGAGATCACAGAAACGCTCCAGTGCCTTGCCTTTGGACAGCCACCTGACGTCGTTATGCAAAAGCAGATCGTGGTACTCAGCAGACATTTCTGACAGCAGCTTGCGGAATAAGTTAATAATAATAATAATGTTGGAGGCTCGAAGTGGCGTTCACCTCCACAGACCCAGAGATGGAGGAGGACTCCGCAGACTTGCGGTTGCGCTCCTTGACCACCATGCGGGTCATGCTCTGGATGCAGTGGGCCCTGTAGTTCTCGTAGTGGGTCTCCCGCGTCACGTCCTTCAGGTCCTGCATGTGAGAACGCACCAGCATGTTCCGCAGCTTCACAAAGTCACAGTGCGCCGAGTTCTCCACTTCTACGATACCCCAGGGGTACAGGCGGCCTCGCACCCTCTTCCCCTTGGCCTCCACCACCGTGTTGCTGCCGATCACCGCGAAGGGAATGCTGTCCTTCAGCTCCTGGTCCTGCTGTTTGAAGTCCTCGTCTGAGTCTGAGTCACAGTCGGGGAACTGGTAGATTTTATTATTATTATTATTTTTTCTTATTCAAACATTTATTTGATCCAATTCTTTGGAATGTAGTAGTCATTGAGTCAGAGACAACAGAGACGGGCTGGGTGTCGGGGCTGACTGCAGAGTAGAGGGGATGGTCAGTCAGAGTAGTAACATTACTTCAGTCTTTAAGGCCTCACTGCTTTTACTTAGTTATTTTCTCCTCTTGTTTTAATATCTGAGACAGCGAATTACAGAAGCAGTATTGAAAATAAAACTTCTTTTTTGGGGGGTAGAAAAAGAATGGCACATACATTTTGTGACGGTACAAAAACACAAGGTGATATCATATAACATAGCAGGTAAATAAAACATGACGTTATTAGAGACGTGTATAGCTTTTTCCAATAATGAAAAACATCTCTGTAATTGTACATTTCAGCCTCATATCATTTCATCTGAAACCATATGGAATGGAATGGAATGGACTTTATTTGTCATTGCTACAGTACAGGTACAAAACAACGAAATTTAGGAGGGGTGGCTCCCCTGGTGTTTAGGAAAGGAAAAAGAAAACACATTTTAGAAAGAGCATAGATGCATAAAATCACAAGAAGGTAAGGAGCTGGTTTACATCAATAAAGGCTATGTACACAATTGTTAGGGATTTGTATTAAATACTGTGTGTTCATTTAAATAACATGTGACTGAGATCAGTTGAAGGCTCCCAGAACCATAAAAGAGAGGTTCTGCTTTTGAGCGACGTGGGGGGAAGGGGCTCCTGACTGGGAGAAAAGTATTGTGGTTCAAACCGCCTGTAGATTGCTTATTTTTACCTATGTACTAACAACCATTTTGTACCTGCTGTTATGATATCCTATTTTCCTATACTCATTTTATACTATCATAACTAATGATTAATGATAAGTCTATTCTTCAATATTGTATTTTAAACTTGTTAATCGAATCCCAAGCCATGGGAATCTGTGGGCCTGGCAACAGTGATGTTTACACAAGCGATCCTGATAAGGACATAGGACCATACAGACCTGGTCATGGAAGGAATGTGTTTGAAGATTAAATAACTGGCCAATTAGTGCTTTAGAACGTATGTAGAATACACCCAAAATAACTATCAAAATATCTGTGCATTCTAAAAACATAACTGTGTGCATATGCTTACTGGTTCCTTAAAAAAACATTAGAATGTGTGTGTGTGTCTAAGGTCGTGCTAGGCTGTGCAAGTACCGTTGCAGACAGAGTGTCCAAACACTCCCACCATGACAAACGACTGGGGGGTCAGAAGAAGAAGATAACACACTCGCACGGACACAAAGGAGTCGAACGCCACATTCAGACATAAAACAGACGTTTACCATAAAACCTAGGAGAGGGACAGCCCATCCCAAAATGTTAATGAAAAATAGATATAGACTGTGGACCCAGGGGAAACGTGGCTCTTCTCTGGTGAAACTTCTGCAGTTAACCAGCTAATCCTGGTCTGTGGAGGTGAAGCTAGATAAAGACCCCTTTCCATGGAATGAAATGCTATTGTATGCTGATATTATTGTTTGCAGATGTGCTCGAATAAATATTCTCTTAAAGAACAGTTCAGTAGTGGTGCCGAATATTTGATTGGATCATTTTATCTTAGAAGTTATATCAAGGACGTCTCGTTGAGAATAAACGGACTCGCTTGTAAGTGACGACTCAATTAAATCAATTCTGGAGAAGTTGATCACCTTACAAAATTGGTGACCCCGACGTGATTTTCAACGGGATGCAAGGAGGAGTGGGCGAGGCTGGGTTCGGACTAAGCACTTCCACGGTACCAAAACAAAAGAGGTGAGCAGAGCCATTTAATGAAATCTGCTTAGGTAGACAATAGTATTCTAGGTGGAAGTGCTGGGCCTGAATCGTCAAACCCATTCTGATCTGTGTCTTTGAAGATCCGTCACAAAGTAAGGATAATCATTAATTAAATTGACATTCTATACATTATTGAACACCACTGTCTGATATTTAAGCACATCTTGTATTAACGTGTAATAGACCCGCCGAGGTCTAAAGAAGGGACAGTAGCTAAGTCCTGGAAATAAAAAGGGGTAACCAGCCCCCAGGATAGACCCGCCGAGGTCTAAGGTAAGGAAAGACACGACAGTCCTGGATATTAAGAGGTAACCAGCCCCCAGGATAGACCCGCCGAGGTCTAAAGAAAGGACGGTGTCCCGAAGGTTGAAATACCTTGCAAACCAAGTGAGGAGTGTAGGACATTGCGGATAGGGTAGCGTCTACGGCAGGACTGCAGTCCGGTAGAGGTCCTATTTAGCGTGCCTCCCCTCACAGCGGGCGCTAAAATAATTGTGACGTTAGGATTATAAGGTTCTATCATCATTTTAGTCAAAATTGAGTTTTTTGCATAATCTGATCCATTAAGTGGTTTATTAATGTGTGGTGGTATTTTTAAAATGTTGACATTTTGAGTGGGTAATTCATAAAATACAAAGGTTCCATCTCACAAAACATAATGGAATGTAAAAACTTTGACGCTCAGTGTCTCTGAACTACCCTAAACGGAGATAGAACCTTATAATTCTAAACTCATGCAAAGGTGTTACGTAATAGTGTATGTAAATCATAGATGGAATTGTTATTATTATTGTAATTATTACTATTATGCCTATATATATATATTATATATTACTATTATGTTATGCCTCGTTCAAGGTGTTTAAAGAAGTGTTGTGCTGCGGGTGTGACCCACCATTGAAGCGCAGACAGCAGGAAAAAAAAAAAAAAAAAAAAGGCTCACTAGGAGTGTCTCGGTTGATACGTGGCGATTTGTGTCTCGTCGTCTTTGCAATAGTGGTATATTTGGGGTGTTTGATTAAATTGTGGTTTTGTTTAGTTGTTCAGTTTGTTTAGTATTGGTTGGCAATAATAATATTGATGATAAGGGTGGCAGCATAGCCACACGATACAGTGAACCCTCAGTAGAATGACTATCTAGATGAGCAGATAATGCAGAACACATAAGACAGAAGAATACATAGAGGACCGACAAGATAGATACACACAGAGACCCTATAAGATATAATATAAGACCTTAATTAATTCAGAAGAAATAAAAACCGACGAGACCGAGGAGAAACTGGCCGTGCAGCGTGAGAGGTTGTTGAAAATGCAGGTGACCGTAGTTGTGGCTACGACAAGGAAGAAGGAATGTAAAGAATGCAAGATATTGGTCCAGCTTGGAGAGGTGCCGCAGGCCTCTGCAGCACCACAGCCGCCGGCTCAGTACCAATCCTTCCCCGAATATCAACAGAGAGGCGGAGGGAGAGGACGTGGGCGAGGAGGCCGCAGGAGAGGCCGTGGAGGACCAAGAACACCAGGAGCAGGTGCCTGCCACACATGTGGAGGAACAGGACACTGGAAGAAGAAATGCCCTAACCAAGGGGGCCAACAGCAGTCATGGGGACCAACGCAGCAGCAGCAATGGCAGCCCCAGCAGTTTCGACCCCCCACACAGCAACAGTGGGGGGGGCCCGATGCCAGGCCAACTGGCACCAACCATGATGGCCCCCATGATGAATCAACCACAAGGAGGGGCTCCTTATGGTCAAAACCTATAGGGATGCCCGGGAGGCGAAAGGGGAACCTACCACTTCCACCCGAACGAAGAACCAACGATTGAAATACTGGTGGGAGGAGAGAGAAAAAGAAAAAAAAAACAGTTCATGGTAGATACTGGAGCAGCAGCGTCCACCATGAGAAACCACAAGGGTAGAGTTCCTCCTCTGTCGGAAACAGGGGCGGATTAAGGATCGTAGGAGATCCGGGGCTTAGCCCAGAGGGAGAATATAATGTGCGCGCGAAGCGCGCAGAATGTTTTTGCCTTCAACCTTCAACTTACCACCACCTTAAAACGGACAAAAGGCACTGGAGAACACATATACATTCACACCCTTTAATGAAGCAAACTAATTGTGGTGGTTCTGGGCACAGAGGGAGGTCAGCACACGTAGCTCCCCCTGTCAGTCACCATCATTTATATTTGTTTAGAATTACATAATTGATGGGCTGAGGCTAGTTATGTTACAGTATGTATATCAGGGCAGACTCTGTGCTCACCACTTATATTGTATTTAGAGTCTTGTCCTGTGTTATATGACGATATATTACATGTATTGTTGGCCTGTGTATAGTACTGTGAAATCAAATCCCCCCTGGGACATTAAACAAACTTAGTTAGTTAGAGTTACATCTTAGGATAGATTTGAGTCATGTTCTGTATACATACATACTACCATAAGGGCATACTTAATGTGGTTACTCCATGTTTACTAGCTGTAACATTAACGTTACATCATTCTTTTTCACTTGTTACTCAGTCAACCAGAGTGCAGATATCAAAGACTATCAGCCTGTTATTCACTTTATTTGAATAAGTATTATAAGTATAATATTACTTTATTTGAATAAGTATTATCCTTTGTTTGATTTCTTACCATGTACCGTAACAGTGCTATGTTTGATTTTCATTATAACATAATGTTATGTTATGATAGCCAGCTAGCATTAGCAAACCGGAAAAGTAGTGTCAGTGAGTCAGTCACCTTTCTAATAAGATTCACAAACCTGAAACATCATCTATGTCATCACTGCTGGTGAAGTCATTGTTGTCAGCTGCTGATACGGCTGCTGCAACAGTTCTTGGCGCTTGTTTTGTTGAAAACAACTTTGGGATATCCATCCTTACAATTGTGCAAGTCAGGCACTGATTGAGATCACTTCTTCTTCAGGGCAGGGCAGGCTACGCAGTATGCAGGCTAATGTCGCGCAGCTGCTGCCTCTCTGTTGGACTCCGGTACTGCACGTTACTTACGAGAGTTTTTTTTATTTTATTTTTTTAAGTAAAACATTCGGGGCTTTTCAGAAAACATCCGGGGCTTGTGCCCCAGTAGCCACAACCCTTAGCGCCGCCCCTGGTCGGAAAATTTGGCCAAATCAGGCTACTCCGGACAGGCACAGACACAGAAATAAACAATCCCCCTAGAAACAAAAATAGGCCACCAGAAAGTGTCACACAACTACCTGTTCGCTCCCCAATGCCCCGTAAACGTAATGGGGAGGGACCTGCTATGTAAATTGAACGCGGAGGTAACTTGTGGACCAGACGGATTAACAGTAACACTTCCCGGCGGCAGGAAAGTCACCGGGGAAGCCCCATGCAGAATACTAATAATGAGAGATATGTATTGACTTCACGGACATGGGAGTGATTGATAGATTGTCAAGGTGGCCTGAAGCATATCCGTGTAAACGGGAGGATGCCGCATCTGTAATAAAGTGCCTCTTAAAGGAATTCATACCACGGTTTAGTTTCCCTACAATAATACACTTTGATAATGGGTCACATATAAAATAAAATAAAAGTCCATATGGCTGCAATTGAGACTGCAATGGGGATTAAGCATCGATTTGGTTCAGTCTACCACCCCCAGTAGTCACAGGGTTAGGGTTAGGTTGAGAGGGATAACCAATCTATTAAAAGAAAGTTGGCCGACATGATACAGAGACAGAGGGAGGTGGCTTGAACCCCTTCTCCATGAAAATGAATATATGTCAAAACTCTAACTAATCTCAATCGAGTTTTCTCTTCACAGGAACTGAATGCTGCGGAGAAAGCAGACAACGGCGCAAAACAGACTCCTATTTTAGACCCAGGCGATGTGGTGGACAAGACTGTGGGAGGTATATTGACCACCTCACACGCTGTCAGAGTCGAAGGTAAACCGGGTACAGGGTGGCCTCTCTTGTCACACTGTACCAAAGCAGACCCACCACATGTATACAATTTTCAAATCTTGGCGATTCTGTCAGCATGCACCCTCCTTTCGGTGATGTTTACTGGGGTCCCAGGGGGGGGGTTTGGGTTCCAAGAAGCATTTCATGACTTAGCCTCAGGCTCAAATAATGTGGAAAGTAACACAACAAGTGGACTATTAATCCATGATATTAGCGAACACCTGCCTGTCTTTTCATTTTATGAATGTAATTATAGAAAGAAGAGTGAGTTAAAGGAAATGACATACAAGAGAATAAGAACTGAGGAATCCATATCTGCTTTTAGAAATGAGTTAGTAAAATGGAATTGGAAGGGTGATATGAAGAATTAGATGTGGACAAAGCGTATGGGTTATTGCTAGAAACATTTAAAGTTCTATATGAAAAAACTGCCCACTAAAACAATGTAGCAATAAGAATAAATATTCTGAAAATCTGTGGATGTCCAAGGACATTAAAAATGAATACAAGAAATAGAATACTCTAGTTGGGTATTTATACAGCATAAAACAAAGGAGGCAGGGGTTAAATATAAGAAATACAAAAACAAACTAATTAGTATTATGAGAATATGTAAGAAGGAGTAGTATAACAAATTATTAGATGAGAATAAAAAATAATGTTAAAGGAACAAAGTGAAACACCTCTTCACCAATTACAGACCGGTATCCTTATTATAATAGTTAGGGTTAGGGTTTGATAAACTATATGATGAAAGACTGGCCAATTTCATTGAAAAACATCAACTATTAATGGATAGTCAGTATGGTTTTAGAACAGCTAGATCTACTGCCATGGCATTACTGGAGCTAGTAGAAGCAAATAACAACTTGTACAGAGAGAAAGAAATATGCATTGGGCATATTCATTGACCTTAAAAAAGCATTCGACACAATAGATCATGAGATTCTACTTTAAAAAAAAAAAAAAAGACAGGTATGGTGTCAGAGGGGTCGCACTTGAATGGCTTAAAAGCTATATTAGTAATAGACAGCAATTTGTTCAAATAGGCCAGAACAAATCAAGGTGCTTAAATATTACCTGTGGTGACCCACAGGGGTCGAATTGGTTGTCTTGGCAGATGACAGAAAAATGTTATGTTATGGGGAAGATCTGCAGCAGCTTTTAAAGGTGGCAAAGAAGGAATTGTACAAATTAAAATGCTGGGTTGAGACAAACAAGCTATCATTAAATCTGAATAAAACCAAAATTCATGCTATTTGGAAATTGCAATATAAATACAGAACTCCATCTGGAAATTGAAAATGTCAAAATCGAGAGAGTATATGAAATCAAGTTTTTGGGTGTCTTAAATAGACCACAAACTCTGCTGGAAACCACATATACAATATCTGTGCTCAAAGATTGCGAGAAGCTTGGGAGTTCTGGGTAAAATTAAATACATCTTAAATCAGAAATCACTATACACTCTATATTGCACACTCATTGTACCCTATCTGTCATATTGTGTTGAAGTTTGGGGAAATACATATAAAACCAACCTAGAAAAGATATGCACATTGCAAAAAGAGCTATAAGGATAGTACTTCATAGAGATCATACCAATTATATACAAATAACAGAAAGTCAAACTGAAGTTTGGAGAAGTGTAAATTCAGAGCTGCACGATTCATGTTTAAAGTAACACAAAATAAGGTCCCTGGCAACTTACAAAAAATGTTTTGTTCATGAGCAGAGATGGGGGTTGTAGTCTAGGAGGGAAATTGAATGTAGAACAGCCTGTTGTCCGTGCAGCGCTCAGGGGCAGGGGCATCTCAGTTTGTGGGGTGTCCATTTGGAATGGCCTTGATGTAACAATGAAAACAAGTAATACTATTGAAGATGAACTGGGATTTTTGGAGTCCTTTTGGGTAGGCAGGGGATTGTCTTTTGCTATAGTAGATAGGTATATTATTATTGATATTGATAGATAATCTATTGCATAAAGTGATGATATTGTGGGGAAGGGGCAGGACCAGATGGGCTTTGCTTCTGTCTGTCTCTTCTAGAACAGGGCCATTGCCGACTGTTGCTTCCATGTCGAGGAAGATATATTTTATTTCAATTTATATCTTATTTTATTTGTATTTTATTTGTATTTGAATTTATTTTTTGGGGTTTGCTTTTGTTGTTTTTTGTTGTTGCAGATGTGTGTGTTTTTTGTTGTTGAAATGTAATGTGAATGGAGAGATCCACCATTTCTAAGGTGACATGTTTAGTCTGCTTGAAACAACCTAGAGATACTAGACTGTTTCCCTCCCCCTACAAACCTGATAATTGTTCAAGTTATAGAATAGGGATGGGACGAGGGGGAAAACGAATAGCTGATAGTGACGAGTTCTCAATTGACATTGGTAGAGGGGGGATATACTGTATGTACGACTGCAATTTGTTGATGGGCCTACCTGTCAGCCACTCTCTCTCTAGGAAAAACTGCCCCGGTATGACTAGCACTAAAGGCCCCATGATATATGAGGGACATCACCCTTTACACTTAAAAAAAAAGCCTACGACTGCCTTAACAGGACGGGCAAGGGGGGCGATGTGTGACGTCTTAATGCTACGCGCTTATATAGGACTCTGTGCCAGTGCGATAACAGCACTACTTGTACTTTTAATGGGTTACGGCATTCTGACTTTTCAGACAAAAAAAATGTCTTTAAAACAATAACAATGTGACAATGTTTACTGAAAACTGTGTGAATACTGAAAACTGTGTGAATGACAAGAATGCAGAGCAGGATACTCCCATGTGATAAACAAAGGTTTTACGACTACTGATAAGCAGAGGGCTTCGGAGGAGAAGAAGCGCTGTTCTTTCTCACTCTGGGACAGTTATGTTTAGTATTCTGCGTATTTGACTCTGACATCAAGGGACAGGGAATCAGACACAACCTGTAGCAGATATGTTTTGGAAAGGTGGGGGATCACAGTTGTTTTAGATATCTGCCTTTAGATTGGAGGCACCGCTGGAGGGACACTCGAAAGCCGACACAGACGAAGATAAAGGAAATGATGCTGCAGATGCAGCTGCTAAATCAGGAGGGGGTGGCTGTGATGCAGGAGGTAGAGCCGCCATCTAATGATCGCAAGGTTGGCAGATCGGCGGTTCGAGCCCCGGCAGGCCACATGTCAGAGTGTCCTTGGGCAAGACACTGAACCCCGAATTGATCCCAGGGCCGGCGCCTTGTATGGCAGCTTGCCACCATTGGTGTGTGAATGGGTGGATGAGAAGCCATTGTAAAGCGCTTTGGATAAGGGCGCTATGTAAGTGCCTTCCATTAATATGTCCCCAGAGAACATCAGCTGGTTTCAATCCAGCTAGACAAACCTAAATGCTCTGTACAGACTATAGATGACATACAGGGGGCCGCCTCCCCCCAAGAAAGGTCAGTGTGGGTAACAAGGGGGGTGACGCAAAGCTGGTCCTCTGAAAAGGGCTACGGGTTGTGAGCGCATGAATGTTATTGGTGCTGAGGCACATGGTCCCACTCATGGGTCGGTGCGAGACACTTGGGCGCTGATAATGAGAAATTTGGGTAGATCATGGATCGTGACGTAGGGGTTGAAGAGCTGTTGTGATTATGGAGGTTTGTGATGGAATGGTGAAAATAAAGGCATTTGCGGTCTGTCCTAGACCCATCTCACCACGTCCGGCTACAAATTCTCTGTGATGGTCATAATTTTGTGTATGACCAAGGGGGGATTTGTTAGGGATTTGTATTAAATACTGTGTGTTCATTTAAATAACATGTGACTGAGATCAGTTGAAGGCTCCCAGAACCATAAAAGAGAGGTTCTGCTTTTGAGCGACGTGGGGAGAAGGGGCTCCTGACCGGGAGAAAAGTATTGTGGTTCAAACCGCCTGTAGATTGCTTATTTTTACCTATGTACTAACAACCATTTTGTACCTGCTGTTATGATATCCTATTTTCCTATACTAATTTTATACTATCATAACTAATGATTAATGATAAGTCTATTCTTCAATATTGTATTTTAAACTTGTTAATCGAATCCCAAGCCATGGGAATCTGTGGGCCTGGCAACAGTGATGTTTACACAAGCGATCCTGATAAGGACATAGGACCATACAGACCTGGTCATGGAAGGAATGTGTTTGAAGATTAAATAACTGGCCAATTAGTGCTTTAGAACGTATGTAGAATACACCCAAAATAACTATCAAAATATCTGTGCATTCTAAAAACATAACTGTGTGCATATGCTTACTGGTTCCTTAAAAAAACATTAGAATGTGTGTGTGTCTAAGGTCGTGCTAGGCTGTGCAAGTACCGTTGCAGACAGAGTGTCCAAACACTCCCACCATGACAAACGACTGGGGGGTCAGAAGAAGAAGATAACACACTCGCACGGACACAAAGGAGTCGAACGCCACATTCAGACATAAAACAGACGTTTACCATAAAACCTAGGAGAGGGACAGCCCATCCCAAAATGTTAAAGAAAAATAGATATAGACTGTGGACCCAGGGGAAACGTGGCTCTTCTCTGGTGAAACTTCTGCAGTTAACCAGCTAATCCTGGTCTGTGGAGGTGAAGCTAGATAAAGACCCCTTTCCATGGAATGAAATGCTATTGTATGCTGATATTATTGTTTGCAGATGTGCTCGAATAAATATTCTCTTAAAGAACAGTTCAGTAGTGGTGCCGAATATTTGATTGGATCATTTTATCTTAGAAGTTATATCAAGGACGTCTCGTTGAGAATAAACGGACTCGCTTGTAAGTGACGACTCAATTAAATCAATTCTGGAGAAGTTGATCACCTTACACAATCCACTGTACTATACTGCACAGATGGTCAACTAGGGTTGTCATATTGCACAAAAAGTATTTTTTCACATTATTTTAAAGTGTCACAGTTTGCAGGCTTGAAAATGTACATGTTTGTGCCTCAGCACTAGCTGCCATACAATCCGTCCGGACTGTCCTGGGCCTAGAACTTAGGCCTTTTCTGTGTTCAGGGCCTTGACGGCCCTGTGGTAGAAGCTGTTCTTCAGTCTGTTTGTCTTAGCGGCCGGGGTCCTGTACCTCCTGTTCGAGGGCAGCTTGACAAAGTGTTCGTGCCCAGGGTGGGTCGGGTCCTTGGAGATCTTGGAGGCCCTCCTGAGACAGCGTGTTTTGTACAGCTCCTCCAGAGAGGGGAGGGGGGCGCCGGTGATCTTCTGTGCTGTTCTCACGACTCTCTGTAGATCGCTTCTCTCCGCTGTTGTGCAGCTGTGGAACCAGTTGGAGATGCCGAAGGTGAGGATGCTCTCCACTGCGCCGTGGTAGAAGGCCACCAGTATCTCCTGCTTGTTGTGTTGTTTCCTGAGGCATCTCAGGGTGTATAGCCGCTGTTGTGCCCTCTTGATGGTGCCTTTAGTGTTGTCCTTCCAGGCCAGGTCATCCCGCATGTTGTGTCCCAGGAATCGGAGGGTTGAGACTATCTCCACGCTCTCTCCGTCGATGAGCAGGGGCTGGATCTCGGACTTTTTCTTTTATAAAAAGAATAAACCATAACACTGTCTTTTCCTTCTCTCTTTCTCTCTCTCTCTCTCTCTCTCTCTCTTTTTCACAATTCGATATCATAAAACACATAGATCTTTTAAATATATCAGTGCAACATTGTTTTTACATCTAGTGCTGCAGCATCCTTTCTTCATGAGGTTCACACCAATCAGGGCTGGGGTCAACTCAATTAAAATTAATCAATTCAGGAAGTAAACTGCAACTCCAATTCCAAATGTCCCCCATCCTTTTCAATGAGGAACATTTAAGAACCGGAACCTCAGTGAACTGCCTAAACTGAATGAAACTGAACGGACCCCAATGCTGACACCAATAACATTAGGCCTTTAACGTTATGTGAAATACGGATACTAAAAAAGCTAAAAGCAGAACAACAAAACATGTTTACCTACTCGGAAGGACAGTAAAAACAGAGGGCGAAACACAGAAGCTCTAAACGGCCATAAGGAATTAACAATTACACATCACATCCACTGATTACTGGGGGTCTGTGTTGTTTCTGCCGTTTACAGTCCAGTTGTCTGATAGTAATTCACATCATTTTCATTGTGATGAGGTAGGACATTTGGACTTTCCTGCTGATCTAAAGCTTTACTGGCTTCTGTTAAACTGCATTTTGAGAGGTGTGGGATCTGTGTTGACAATGCTCTCTGTTTGGCAGGATCACAAGGCACTGGGGGTCACAGTGCCAAGGAACCTCCTTTTAGTCGGTGTTCTGACGGACGTTCCATAGAGCATATCCATTTCTGTCTGCTTGCTTTTCTTCAATTGGCTCTCCAGTTTCTCCTGCTCCTTCTCCACGCGGTGCGTCTCCCACTGCTCCTCCACAAACTGCAGGAACTGCCGTCCGTTGACCAGGAAGTCCCGCCCCTGCTCCTGCTCCCACACGTCTATCTGGGCTTTCAGCTTCTTCTCAAGCTTGGGCAGGCTTTTGTGCAACTCTGACCTCTGTCTCTCCTCTTTGAGGAGGGCCCCTCCTCTGTTGGTGAACCTGGTGGGGTCTGTGGCTTTTCTCTCTAGATCCAGGAAGAGCCTCCAGCTGTCCTCCCAGTGGTGGACCCCCTCAAACAGCTCCTTGTGCTCTTCAAAGTGCTGGTTCAGCCTCAGGACCTCACCCTGGTGCAGACCCAGCAGCTCCTCAGTGGACTCCTGGCTAAAGTAGGGAGCGAAGGCCTGCCGCTGTCCAGTGCTGAGGAAGCACCTCTACCATAACACAGCTACCTCTGACCGGATGGCATCGGTGACGTGACGGATGTTCAGCAGTTTGAGCTCCTCCAGACGCCTGATCTCCTCTTGTGACGCATCCAGGTTCTTCTTCTTGGACTGGACCATGTGATCAGAGAAGGCCCCTCTCTCCTCCTCCGGGACCTGCAGCCGGTCCCACAGCTTCTGGACCCTCTCACGGTGGGCCTCAAACACAGCCTCGTTCTCCATCGTACGTTCCTCCAGCTGGCAGAGGAGAACCTTCAGAGATGCAATGTTCTCTCTGGACAGGCAGAAAGCCACCTCAGCCCGCCCTCTCCTTCCTCCCACCCCCAGAGATGGGAGACAAGCCCTCCCCCCCCCCTGGGCAGAGGAGCTCAAAGCCAGAGCCACAAACCGACAGGCCAACCACAACCCTGCAGCATCCGCTCCGGCGCTTGTCGCGCAGCAGCCCGCTAAGGGCCCGGCCGTGGCCCCTAAGGGCGGTCTCCCCCCCGTCAGTCCAAGTGGGACCAGTTTCGGGGTCCGAGCGGTCACCACGGCGCCCACCATGGCACCGAAGCAGAACCAGAACCAGAACCACACCCCTGCTCCGTTTGGCGTCGCCCCTAAACCTTCCGCTGCCACCTACCCCTCCCCCCCCCTCCTCCCCTCGCCCCTCCAACCACCACAGTAGCTCCCCCAGCCTTCAATCACACAAAGGGCTCTTCTCCCATTGGCAGACCGGAGAATGTGAACCCACCCCCTCCTGCTCCTGTGGCCCCTCCTACTCCTGTGGCCCCTCCTCAGCCCAAGGCGATGACATCACCACCCTCTTCTTTCAGCCAGCCAATGAAATCTCCCCCGTCATCAAAGCCCTCACCCTCTGGCCCGTTCCGTATCCCCGGCGGGGGGGTGCCTCTCTCCATGAGGGAAGTGGAGGAGCTGGAGAGAATGACCCACGACTTCATCAAAGACATGGACACACACGCACCTGTCATCACCTCAGCACCTACAGGGGGCAACAATGGTATAGAAGGCAGAGTGACAGAGAAACCCCCCTTGGTAAGGGGCTTCTCCATAGAAATGGCCTCAGAACTCCATGAGACGATATGTATGGCCAAACAGGAACGCCACAAGAACCTGTTCCTTAACTACAGGAACCTCAACAACTTCCCTGTAGAACTCCTGAAGGATGAGGGTCTGCAGTTCTTGGAAAGGCTCTACATGGAGATGAACTCACTCACAACTCTGCCTGACAATCTTGCACAGAAGCTCCCAAACTTGAAACCCCCTTGGTAAGGGGCTTCTCCATAGAAATGGCCACAGAACTCCATGAGACGATATGTATGGCCAAACAGGAACGCCACAAGAACCTGTTCCTTAACTACAGGAACCTCAACAACTTCCCTGTAGAACTCCTGAAGGATGAGGGTCTGCCGTTCTTGGAAAGGCTCTACATGGAGATGAACTCACTCACAACTCTGCCTGACAATCTTGCACAGAAGCTCCCAAACTTGATTGAGCTGTATCTACACTCCAATAACATAGCCATCATTCCTGAAGCTGTAGGAAACCTGGCCAAGCTCCAGTCATTGGACCTGAGTGACAACGCTCTGCAGGTCATCTGTCCTGAGATCGGCAGACTGAGGTCTCTACGGCACCTGAGGCTGGCCAACAACCAGCTCAAATTCCTTCCTCCAGAGGTCGGGGACCTCCGGGACCTGGAGACCCTGGACGTGTCCATGAACCTGCTGGCCTGCCTGCCGGAGCGGCTGCACCAGTGCCTGTCCCTGCAGTGCCTGACCCTGGACCGCAACCACCTGAGGGGCTTCCCCCGCCAGCTCTGTCAGCTGCACAGCGTCAACGAGCTCTCCATGGCCGCCAACCGCCTGGCCTCGCTGCCCCTGGACTTGGGTCGTTCGCGGGAGCTGCAGTTTGTCTTCGTCGAGAACAACGTCCACCTCAAAGGCCTTCCGTCATACCTGTACAACAAAGTGATCGGCTGCAGCGGGTGTGGTCTTTCGCCGCAGGTCTCTGACGGTACGCTGCTCTCCCTGGCCCTAGGCGAGGTCACTGTGCCTCTACCTGTCAAGGTCAAGTCCATAGGCTCAGAGGCAGAGCGCGTGGTCCCCCTGGAGGAGCTCGCCATGAGGGCCCTCTATGGCATATACCGCCAGCCCCTCAAGGCTGAGGAGAGGGCAAACACAGCTACCGCGAAGCATAGACATGGAGAGCCGAGTCTCCTGCCGCCCTTCCCGTGGCTCGCGAGCCGCATGTTCATGTTCAAACCTTCCAACCGTCCATGATCGTCGTTCATTCAGTTACCCAATCAGCACTCGGCAGCACCTGCCCCCAAGCCCTCCCCCCACCGCTCCAAAGCCCGCCCTCTCCTTCCTCCCACCCCCAGAGATGGGAGACAAGCCCTCCCCCCCCCCTGGGCAGAGGAGCTCAAAGCCAGAGCCACAAACCGACAGGCCAACCACAACCCTGCGGCCCTTGTCGCGCAGCAGCCCGCTAAGGGCCCGGCCGTGGCCCCTAAGGGCGGTCTCCCCCCCGTCAGTCCAAGTGGGACCAGTTTCGGGGTCCGAGCGGTCACCACGGCGCCCACCGTGGCACCGAAGCAGAACCAGAACCAGAACCACACCCCTGCTCCGTTTGGCGTCGCCCCTAAACCTTCCGCTGCCACCTACCCCTCCCCCCCCCCTCCTCCCCTCGCCCCTCCAACCACCACAGTGGCTCCCCCAGCCTTCAATCACACAAAGGGCTCTTCTCCCATTGGCAGACCGGAGAATGTGAACCCACCCCCTCCTGCTCCTGTGGCCCCTCCTACTCCTGTGGCCCCTCCTCAGCCCAAGGCGATGACATCACCACCCTCTTCTTTCAGCCAGCCAATGAAATCTCCCCCGTCATCAAAGCCCTCACCCTCTGGCCCGTTCCGTATCCCCGGCGGGGGGGTGCCTCTCTCCATGAGGGAAGTGGAGGAGCTGGAGAGAATGACCCACGACTTCATCAAAGACATGGACACACACACACCTGTCATCACCTCAGCACCTACAGGGGGCAACAATGGTATAGAAGGCAGAGTGACAGAGAAACCCCCCTTGGTAAGGGGCTTCTCCATAGAAATGGCCTCAGAACTCCATGAGACGATATGTATGGCCAAACAGGAACGCCACAAGAACCTGTTCCTTAACTACAGGAACCTCAACAACTTCCCTGTAGAACTCCTGAAGGATGAGGGTCTGCAGTTCTTGGAAAGGCTCTACATGGAGATGAACTCACTCACAACTCTGCCTGACAATCTTGCACAGAAGCTCCCAAACTTGATTGAGCTGTATCTACACTCCAATAACATAGCCATCATTCCTGAAGCTGTAGGAAACCTGGCCAAGCTCCAGTCATTGGACCTGAGTGACAACGCTCTGCAGGTCATCTGTCCTGAGATCGGCAGACTGAGGTCTCTACGGCACCTGAGGCTGGCCAACAACCAGCTCAAATTCCTTCCTCCAGAGGTCGGGGACCTCCGGGACCTGGAGACCCTGGACGTGTCCATGAACCTGCTGGCCTGCCTGCCGGAGCGGCTGCACCAGTGCCTGTCCCTGCAGTGCCTGACCCTGGGCCGCAACCACCTGAGGGGCTTCCCCCGCCAGCTCTGTCAGCTGCACAGCGTCAACGAGCTCTCCATGGCCGCCAACCGCCTGGCCTCGCTGCCCCTGGACTTGGGTCGTTCGCGGGAGCTGCAGTTTGTCTTCGTCGAGAACAACGTCCACCTCAAAGGCCTTCCGTCATACCTGTACAACAAAGTGATCGGCTGCAGCGGGTGTGGTCTTTCGCCGCAGGTCTCTGACGGTACGCTGCTCTCCCTGGCCCTAGGCGAGGTCACTGTGCCTCTACCTGTCAAGGTCAAGTCCATAGGCTCAGAGGCAGAGCGCGTGGTCCCCCTGGAGGAGCTCGCCATGAGGGCCCTCTATGGCATATACCGCCAGCCCCTCAAGGCTGAGGAGAGGGCAAACACAGCTACCGCGAAGCATAGACATGGAGAGCCGAGTCTCCTGCCGCCCTTCCCGTGGCTCGCGAGCCGCATGTTCATGTTCAAACTTTCCAACCGTCCATGATCGTCGTTCATTCAGTTACCCAATCAGCACTCGGCAGCACCTGCCCCCAAGCCCCCTGGCCCTCCCCCCACCGCTCCAAAGCCCGCCCTCTCCTTCCTCCCACCCCCAGAGATGGGAGACAAGCCCTCCCCCCCCCCCTGGGCAGAGGAGCTCAAAGCCAGAGCCACAAACCGACAGGCCAACCACAACCCTGCAGCATCCGCTCCGGCCCTTGTCGCGCAGCAGCCCGCTAAGGGCCCGGCCGTGGCCCCTAAGGGCGGTCTCCCCCCCGTCAGTCCAAGTGGGACCAGTTTCGGGGTCCGAGCGGTCACCACGGCGCCCACCATGGCACCGAAGCAGAACCAGAACCAGAACCACACCCCTGCTCCGTTTGGCGTCGCCCCTAAACCTTCCGCTGCCACCTACCCCTCCCCCCCCCCTCCTCCCCTCGCCCCTCCAACCACCACAGTGGCTCCCCCAGCCTTCAATCACACAAAGGGCTCTTCTCCCATTGGCAGACCGGAGAATGTGAACCCACCCCCTCCTGCTCCTGTGGCCCCTCCTACTCCTGTGGCCCCTCCTCAGCCCAAGGCGATGACATCACCACCCTCTTCTTTCAGCCAGCCAATGAAATCTCCCCCGTCATCAAAGCCCTCGCCCTCTGGCCCGTTCCGTATCCCCGGCGGGGAGGTGCCTCTCTCCATGAGGGAAGTGGAGGAGCTGGAGAGAATGACCCACGACTTCATCAAAGACATGGACACACACGCACCTGTCATCACCTCAGCACCTACAGGGGGCAACAATGGTATAGAAGGCAGAGTGACAGAGAAACCCCCCTTGGTAAGGGGCTTCTCCATAGAAATGGCCTCAGAACTCCATGAGACGATATGTATGGCCAAACAGGAACGCCACAAGAACCTGTTCCTTAACTACAGGAACCTCAACAACTTCCCTGTAGAACTCCTGAAGGATGAGGGTCTGCAGTTCTTGGAAAGGCTCTACATGGAGATGAACTCACTCACAACTCTGCCTGACAATCTTGCACAGAAGCTCCCAAACTTGAAACCCCCCTTGGTAAGGGGCTTCTCCATAGAAATGGCCTCAGAACTCCATGAGACGATATGTATGGCCAAACAGGAACGCCACAAGAACCTGTTCCTTAACTACAGGAACCTCAACAACTTCCCTGTAGAACTCCTGAAGGATGAGGGTCTGCCGTTCTTGGAAAGGCTCTACATGGAGATGAACTCACTCACAACTCTGCCTGACAATCTTGCACAGAAGCTCCCAAACTTGATTGAGCTGTATCTACACTCCAATAACATAGCCATCATTCTTGAAGCTGTAGGAAACCTGGCCAAGCTCCAGTCATTGGACCTGAGTGACAACGCTCTGCAGGTCATCTGTCCTGAGATCGGCAGACTGAGGTCTCTACGGCACCTGAGGCTGGCCAACAACCAGCTCAAATTCCTTCCTCCAGAGGTCGGGGACCTCCGGGACCTGGAGACCCTGGACGTGTCCATGAACCTGCTGGCCTGCCTGCCGGAGCGGCTGCACCAGTGCCTGTCCCTGCAGTGCCTGACCCTGGACCGCAACCACCTGAGGGGCTTCCCCCGCCAGCTCTGTCAGCTGCACAGCCTCAACGAGCTCTCCATGGCCGCCAACCGCCTGGCCTCGCTGCCCCTGGACTTGGGTCGTTCGCGGGAGCTGCAGTTTGTCTTCGTCGAGAACAACGTCCACCTCAAAGGCCTTCCGTCATACCTGTACAACAAAGTGATGGGCTGCAGCGGGTGTGGTCTTTCGCCGCAGGTCTCTGATGGTACGCTGCTCTCCCTGGCCCTAGGCGAGGTCACTGTGCCTCTACCTGTCAAGGTCAAGTCCATAGGCTCAGAGGCAGAGCGCGTGGTCCCCCTGGAGGAGCTCGCCATGAGGGCCCTCTATGGCATATACCGCCAGCCCCTCAAGGCTGAGGAGAGGGCAAACACAGCTACCGCGAAGCATAGACATGGAGAGCCGAGTCTCCTGCCGCCCTTCCCGTGGCTCGTGAGCCGCATGTTCATGTTCAAACCTTCCATCCGTCCATGATCGTCGTTCATTCAGTTACCCAATCAGCACTCGCTAACACCTGCCCCCAAGCCCCCTGGCCCTCCCCCCACCGCTCCAAAGCCCGCCCGCTCCTTCCTCCCACCCCCAGAGATGGGAGACAAGCCCTCCCCCCCCCTGGGCAGAGGAGCTCAAAGCCAGAGCCACAAACCGACAGGCCAACCACAACCCTGCAGCATCCGCTCCGGCCCGTGTCGCGCAGCAGCCCGCTAAGGGCCCGGCCGTGGCCCCTAAGGGCGGTCTCCCCCCCGTCAGTCCAAGTGGGACCAGTTTCGGGGTCCGAGCGGTCACCACGGCGCCCACCGTGGCACCGAAGCAGAACCAGAACCAGAACCACACCCCTGCTCCGTTTGGCGTCGCCCCTAAACCTTCCGCTGCCACCTACCCCTCCCCCCCTCCTCCCCTCGCCCCTCCAACCACCACAGTGGCTCCCCCAGCCTTCAATCACACAAAGGGCTCTTCTCCCATTGGCAGACCGGAGAATGTGAACCCACCCCCTCCTGCTCCTGTGGCCCCTCCTACTCCTGTGGCCCCTCCTCAGCCCAAGGCGATGACATCACCACCCTCTTCTTTCAGCCAGCCAATGAAATCTCCCCCGTCATCAAAGCCCTCACCCTCTGGCCCGTTCCGTATCCCCGGCGGGGGGGTGCCTCTCTCCATGAGGGAAGTGGAGGAGCTGGAGAGAATGACCCACGACTTCATCAAAGACATGGACACACACACACCTGTCATCACCTCAGCACCTACAGGGGGCAACAATGGTATAGAAGGCAGAGTGACAGAGAAACCCCCCTTGGTAAGGGGCTTCTCCATAGAAATGGCCTCAGAACTCCATGAGACGATATGTATGGCCAAACAGGAACGCCACAAGAACCTGTTCCTTAACTACAGGAACCTCAACAACTTCCCTGTAGAACTCCTGAAGGATGAGGGTCTGCAGTTCTTGGAAAGGCTCTACATGGAGATGAACTCACTCACAACTCTGCCTGACAATCTTGCACAGAAGCTCCCAAACTTGATTGAGCTGTATCTACACTCCAATAACATAGCCATCATTCCTGAAGCTGTAGGAAACCTGGCCAAGCTCCAGTCATTGGACCTGAGTGACAACGCTCTGCAGGTCATCTGTCCTGAGATCGGCAGACTGAGGTCTCTACGGCACCTGAGGCTGGCCAACAACCAGCTCAAATTCCTTCCTCCAGAGGTCGGGGACCTCTCTGTAGGCTAACCTCTCTGTAGGCTAACCCTGCTGTAGGCTAACCTCGCTGTAGGCTAATCTCTCTGTAGACTAACCTCTCTGTAGGCTAACCTCTCTGTAGGCTAACCTCTCTGTAGGCTAACCTCTCTGTAGGCTAATCTCTCTGTAGGCTAACCTCTCTGTAGGCTAACCTCTCTGTAGGCTAATCTCTCTGTATGCTAACCTCTCTGTAGGCTAACCTCTCTGTAGAATAACCTCTCTGTAGGCTAATCTCTCTGTAGACTAACCTCTCTGTAGGCTAACCTCTCTGTAGGCTAACCTCTCTGTACCAAGGCTCTCTCTGGGGAGACTGTAAGCCTACTCGTCTCTCTTGAGCTCGGTTTTAACATGAATTGTGGAACACAGGACATGTTAGATGCTTTACAGCACATGTGTCAAAGCCAGATCAGGCCCGTGAATGAGTTCTCTCTTGCCCGCGGGATGATATTTAATTACTATTAAAACCGGCCCGCAGTATTATGTGCCCTTAGCACCATAATACTACAAGTCCCAAGATGCACTGCGAGTGCATTGGCGCGTACCGAGTGCCCGCGAGCGAGCGCGACCCCGCGTCTTCTCTTCACTTCAGTACTCGTCATGAGCAGCAGCAGCACAGTGAAAGGTAGACGCTGAAAACAGACAGGGGCTTTCAAGACAGGTGGGAGGCAAAAAGTAAGAAAAGAAGTCAAAGGAAAGCCTGTGTGTCTTGTGTGTGGAGACAGCGTGTCTGTTATGAAAGAATATAACTTAAGAAGGCACGCCCCGCGGTGGTGTAGCGGTCTACGCACTGGCCGCTAGTGCATGCTGCCCACCGGGGCCGGGGTTCGTATCCCGGCTCGCCAGATCCAGATATGGCCGAGGCACACGGGAAGCGGCATATTGGCCGGCCGCTTCCGAGGGGGGTATAGGAGTATTTCTGGACTAGGATCCGTCGCGCAACACCGCCCCCTGGGTGCCGGAATAACGGTACTGGGCTCGAGGAGCCAGTCAGCCTAGTCTGCCTGGCGCCCTCCTCTGGGACTGCCGGCCACGGGGTCGTGCGGCGGATCCCATGCAATAGGCAGGGGATAATTGGATGCTAAGTTGGGTTAAATTGGCTACCAAATTGGGTGAAAAAGGGATAAAATCTGAAAAAAAAAAAAAAAAAAAAAAGAAGGCACTGTGAAACATCAACGAAACACACAGACGCACAGAAAGACAAATACAAGAATATGAACACAGAACAAAGGCTACAGAAGGTAGAAGAGTTGTATGTACACTGCGCATGAGAATAGTTCAGTCTTTTAGTCCACTGGTGCTATTGAATGTATTTCCAAGTCGCACAGAAATATATTCACTCGCAAATGCGACCAAAACAGTCGCAATGTCGAGCCCTGCCTTTTGCTCTAATGAAACGCCGAGTATGTCAGCAAGTTTGCACTAACTTTTCTAATTTTATTATAAAAGACAGTCATTGGTGAGGATTAGAGCAGCACACTGATTTGTTTTTAATGCATGCTGTTTCATTTTTGCATTTATCTTGCCATTGAGCTTTGAAAGAAATTTTGATTTTGCTGTTTACCTGTTAAAAAAAAGAAGGCAAAAAAAAAAACGTTTTCAATTTATTACTGAAAGAGCCTTGAGAAAAAAAATTTGCAACTGATTTTATTTATGTTTTACTTAGGCTAATTTAATGATTAATGTTAAGTGCAATATAGGCTGTGTTATTGGTATTGGTTCAATATGTGCAATAATTGCGAGTTTTAATAAACATTTTTTTTTTGGCCCCCTGTGTATTTAACTTTGACATGACTGCTTTACAGTAATTCCCCAAATGACCAGAAAAAGTAGCTAGATTTGTCGCTGGTCGCTTTTGACTAATTAAGTCGCCATGGGGGTCTGGAAAGTCGCCAGATATAGCGACAAAGTCGCCAACCAGTCTACGGGTTGTCTGCTTTACAGTAATTCCCCAAATGACCAGAAAAAGTAGCTAGATTTGTCGCTGGTCGCTTTTGACTAATTAAGTCGCCATGGGGGTCTGGAAAGTCGCCAGATATAGCGACAAAGTCGCCAACCAGTCTACGGGTTGTCTGCTTCAGAGCGCTGTGTTTATGACAGAAAGAAGAGGGGGTGGGCAGTGGGAGATGTTGGAGGAGGCGGGCTAGTCTGCCCACCCAATCAGAAGTTAGAAACGGTACCGGTATTTTCTGTGATATTTTTCTAATTGGTGAAGACTATAAATAGGGTCCCCCAATGTTGGGCATTGGTTCTCGCCCCCCCCTGAAAAAATGTATATTGGGAGAAAGTATTTGTAAAAAAAATAAAGCTAATAATAATTCTCATTAAGATTTTTTTCTCATAATTTTTGATAGGGTGGGCACGACTCATGTCAGGAGACGCAGCAGACAGCCCTTTGCTAGAACCGGCCCTGCTGCAACATACTGTACTGTATGTTTCATGCACCATTTTAGTGTGTGTTTGTGTGTACCAGCTAGCCAAACAAGTGTTAGCTTGTTAGCTAGCTAGCTTTGTTAGAGATATAATAGATTATAGAAAAGGTAAATGCTTTTGTAATGAACGGTAATGTTGTGCGGAATCAAAAAATAATGATAAATTCATTGACTGGTAGATTTGCTGTAGAATAATACTGTGGATTGAAATTATTTCACTAGCCTACTTCTTACAGTACAAGTACAGTACACTGAGAGTCTATGGAAAACCTACACTATAGAAGTGTCCACACCTCTGACCTGAAATTGTCCTTGTATAAGCAATTATATGAGATCAACAGAATTTCTGCTGCCGGTACAAGGATCGACAATGGAGAATTGATGACCTCGTTCATTGCTGACTACATGAACGGAGGCTCTTCGGAGACAGATCCTCTGTCCTCCTCGGATTCCGATAGCGAAGAAGAAGACTCGCTTCAACCACAATCTCAGATAGCTGATCTCGCCGAAGATTGGTCTGACGAAAATGTTGAAAATGAGTTTACCGAGGAAGACTCCGAATTGGACAAAATCAAACGATTTGAGTGCAAATGCAAGCTTACACGCACAGACAATGCTCGACCGAGAATCTCTTGCAGCAAAAGACTGTCTTCTGAACTGATCTACAAGACACGGTTGAATACAGCATCTTTAAATCCAGAGAACAAGGATTTGCTAGTTATGGGCGCTCTCTTGACGTGAAAACATGTTTCCTTCAAGGAACTCAGTAGTATTGCTCTCACTGCATCAACATGTAATCTCACAGGACTCTCTTTGTAAGAGGTGCTGCTACCGTTACTGTCAGAGTCTTCGTCCGTCTGGTAGTACCCACTCAAGCCAGAAAGACCATCACTGCATTTTTTGCGCCCCGACCGAGAAATAGGAGACAGCCAATTGGAGCGCTGCTACAGCTCACGTGTAAGCCAAAAGTATTTGGACTGCCATAGACTGCCATTCGGCCGGCGCCCCGACTCCTCCCCTATGTATTTTCACAGTGAATTTTACACACACACAGATAACAATGTTTATTTTAAAAAATCTTTTACAAGTAACATAACATAACAACATAAGTAGCACACAAGTAGCAACACAACACAACAGCAACACAAGTAGCAACTGGAAGTGGGGCTGCGTTGGAAGGTGGGGGCGGCGCCCATAGCGCCCTTTATTGGCCAGCCGCCACTGGTCAGAGTCTTCGTCCGTCTGGTAGTACCCACTCAAGCCAGAAAGACCATCACTACACTGTTTACATATAATATATATTGCTGAATCCTTTTCTTCGCAGCAGTTGTGTTGCACCCTCTGGCCCACTAACTTCTCAGGTTGTTTTATGTAGTCACAGATGTTCTCTTTCTGTGTTTCTGTCTGTCTTTTCTTCCTTGATGCACTCAATTTCTCGGACAACTTCCTTTTCTCTTCAACAAGTCTTGTCATGGCTTCTTCTTGTGTCCTATAAGTTAGAGCAGGCTGCAGATCAGGGGGCGCATTTTTTGCGCCCCGACCGAGAAATAGGAGACAGCCAATTGGAGCGCTGCTACAGCTCACGTGTAAGCCAAAAGTATTTGGACTGCCATAGACTGCCATTCGGCCGGCGCCCCGACTCCTCCCCTATGTATTTTCACAGTGAATTTTACACACACACACAGATAACAATGTTTATTTAAAAAAATATTTTACAAGTAACATAACATAACAACATAAGTAGCACACAAGTAGCAACACAACACAACAGCAACACAAGTAGCAACTGGAAGTGGGGCTGCGTTGGAAGGTGGGGGCGGCGCCCTAGCGCCCTTTATTGGCCAGCCGCCACTGGTCAGAGTCTTCGTCCGTCTGGTAGTACCCACTCAAGCCAGAAAGACCATCACTACACTGTTTACATATAATATATATTGCTGAATCCTTTTCTTCGCAGCAGTTGTGTTGCACCCTCTGGCCCACTAACTTCTCAGGTTGTTTTATGTAGTCACAGATGTTCTCTTTCTGTGTTTCTGTCTGTCTTTTCTTCCTTGATGCACTCAATTTCTCGGACAACTTCCTTTTCTCTTCAACAAGTCTTGTCATGGCTTCTTCTTGTGTCCTATAAGTTAGAGCAGGCTGCAGATCAGGGGGCGCA
This sequence comes from Nansenia antarctica, assembly GCF_963989245.1. Classification (NCBI taxonomy): domain Eukaryota; kingdom Metazoa; phylum Chordata; class Actinopteri; order Argentiniformes; family Microstomatidae; genus Nansenia; species Nansenia antarctica. Next base: position 13,464,310 of record NC_137685.1, on the reverse strand, counting down.
TTTTTTGCGCCCCGACCGAGAAATAGGAGACAGCCAATTGGAGCGCTGCTACAGCTCACGTGTAAGCCAAAAGTATTTGGACTGCCATAGACTGCCATTCGGCCGGCGCCCCGACTCCTCCCCTATGTATTTTCACAGTGAATTTTACACACACACACAGATAACAATGTTTATTTAAAAAAATATTTTACAAGTAACATAACATAACAACATAAGTAGCACACAAGTAGCAACACAACACAACAGCAACACAAGTAGCAACTGGAAGTGGGGCTGCGTTGGAAGGTGGGGGCGGCGCCCTAGCGCCCTTTATTGGCCAGCCGCCACTGGTCAGAGTCTTCGTCCGTCTGGTAGTACCCACTCAAGCCAGAAAGACCATCACTACACTGTTTACATATAATATATATTGCTGAATCATTTTCTTCGCAGCAGTTGTGTTGCACCCTCTGGCCCACTAACTTCTCAGGTTGTTTTATGTAGTCACAGATGTTCTCTTTCTGTGTTTCTGTCTGTCTTTTCTTCCTTGATGCACTCAATTTCTCGGACAACTTCCTTTTCTCTTCAACAAGTCTTGTCATGGCTTCTTCTTGTGTCCTATAAGTTAGAGCAGGCTGCAGATCAGTTTCATTTTCTTCCTCTGCTTCTGCACTTTCCAACTGGTTTATGTGCAGAACTTCTGCTAAATTTGAGGTCAACTCCTCCAAAGAGAAGACGTGAACTTTTCCATCCCTGGTCAGTTTGTTGGAAAAGTTCCCTTCTCCCATCTGCTCTAAGGACCATCTTGTGAAACTGTAACTGAGTGAGTAAGGCTGCTTTTTTCCCCTTATCACCTCCAAGACCTGCAAGATTGACATCCATGTCTGTGAGGGATCGCCAGACACCCCCCAATTTGGTGATCATATTGGTGATCTCAATCTTCTTTGTCTTGTCACACCTCTCCCTCTTTTTTTTTGTTCCTGTTTTTTTTCCGCATGGCGGTCGTCGCCGTGGCGATGGAGGCGTGGCCTTGCAGGGCGTGGAGCTGGTTCAGGGGGAGGGGGGCGCCAGACATGAGTGTGAAGCCCCCGGGTAGGACCACCCCTGTGGGCGTGGCCGAGCCCGCAAACTCTGGTTCGAAGAGCTCTGGTCTGGCTAAAGAGCGGTTGCTCTGGTCGTCCATCATTACATAAGCTTTTATAGCTTTATCGTTTGATCCTTTGGGATAGATCATTGCTAAGCAAATCTTTGAGCATGAACGGCTCCACTGTCCTGGACCGCATATTTCTGTGCAGCTTGTGTTGACCTCTATGTCGCTGACTTCAGTGTCGCTGACCTCAGCTTCATCCACTTCAGTTTTTTTAGGTTGCACTTCTTCCTCCCCACCGTTCTCTTGTGACGGTGGAGGAGCCTTGTTGTTTGTTTGAGGCGATGGGCCAGGGTGCATGGCCGCATCGTGTCTAGTGCGGTCGCACTCCGAGCATTTTACGCCGCTCTCGCAGTCTTTGGCAAGATGGGATCCACTTCAAATTTTTAAATAAATAATATGCTTAAATATATTATCGTTTTTTCCTAAACTTACTTAAAGTACATTCAAGTTGTACAGACTTTATACTTCTGTGTACTTACTCAAAGTATACTGGCATTTCATGCCCTTAAATTTGTGTTTTAGTTTACAACATAGTTTGAACTTGGGGGGTGCCTTCTTGTCAGCGGGACATGCGACGTCTGCCATTTCGATTGGTTACTGTGCCTGGTCCTGACTTCCTACACGGTCCCCAAAGTAATTTGGTCTCTTCCTCTCCCTGGGAGGATAGCGTGGAGACTCCTCCCTAGTCTGGTGGAGCTAAACCGCTGACACAGGGATCTGAACAGTACCTGGAGGCCCGGTCAGGAACACCTGGGGAACACCACCTGTACAGGTGGTGTAGACAGGGAGGTCAGAGGTCGGGGAGACGGAGCTGGGGGGTCTGCAGGTGCTGAGACATCCCTCCTCCTGTTACGGTGGGCAGGCGGAGCAGCGTGGTTGGCTGTGTGTGCATGGCGGCCGTCGCCGTGGCGATGGAGGCGTGGCCTTGCAGGGCGTGGAGCTGGTTCAGGGGGAGGGGGGCGCCAGACATGAGTGTGAAGCCCCCGGGTAGGACCACCCCTGTGGGCGTGGCCGAGCCCGCAAACTCTGAATAAGTGCTGGCAACGGAGTTAATGCTGAAGTTAGGATGTGGACTTGCCGGGGTCTTCAACACGCCGGCGTTCTCCTTGTTGAGTCGCTCCTGTAGCCCTGAGTGGGGAGGTTTCCCTTGCCCTGGGGTTCGCACCGCCATAACCTTGTTTGCAGACAGTGGGGGGCGGGACACAGGTGAATGGCAGATAGTTCCACCAAAAGCTGAGCGGACGGTGCTGTTAGAGTTGGCGCTAGAGATGCTGGAGGTGGCATTGAGCTTTCGTGTTTTGAATGGTCTTTGGTCTTTGGTCTTTATTGTCATTGCTACAGTACAGGTACCAAACAACGAAATTTAGGAGGGGTGGCTCCCCTGGTGTTAGGAAAGGGAAGAAAAAAAAAGCACAAGAAGGGAAGGAGCTGGTTTACATAAATAAAGGCTATGTACACTATCCACTATACTATAAACTGGGGGTCACAGTGCCAAGGAACCTCCTTTGAGTTGGTGTTCTGACGGACGTTCCATAGAGCATATCCATTTCTGTCTGCTTGCTTTTCTTCAATTGTCTCTCCAGTTTCTCCTGCTCCTTCTCTACGCAGTGCGTCTCCCACTGCTCCTCCACAAACTGCAGGAACTGCTGTCCGTTGACCAGGAAGTCCCGCCCCTGCTCCTGCTCCCACACGTCTATCTGGGCTTTCAGCTTCTTCTCAAGCTTGGGCAGGCTTTTGTGCAACTCTGACCTCTGTCTCTCCTCTTTGAGGAGGGCCCCTCCTCTGTTGGTGAACCTGGTGGGGTCTGTGGCTTTTCTCTCTAGATCCAGGAAGAGCCTCCAGCTGTCCTCCCAGTGGTGGACCCCCTCAAACAGCTCCTTGTGCTCTTCAAAGTGCTGGTTCAGCCTCAGGATCTCACCCTCGTGCAGACCCAGCAATTCCTCAGTGTACTCCTCGCTAAAGTAGGGAGCGAAGGCCTGCCGCTGTTCAGCGCTGTGCTAACACAGCTACCTCTGACCGGATGGCCTCGGTGACGTGACGGATGTTCAGCAGTTTGAGCTCCTCCAGACGCCTGATCTCCTCTTGTAACGCCTCCAGGTTCTTCTTCTTGGACTGGACCATGTGATCAGAGAAGGCCCCTCTCTCCTCCTCCGGGACCTGCAGCCGGTCCCACAGCTTCTGGACCCTCTCACGGTGGGCCTCACACACAGCCTCGTTCTCCACCGTACGTTCCTCCAGCTGGCAGAGGAGAACCTTCAGAGATGCAATGTTCTCTCTGGACAGGCAGAAAGCCTCCTCATCCTCACACACGATGTCCTTCTCAAAGCTGCTCCAGCTCATCCATGCACAGGACGATCTTCCTCTTGAGGCCCACAAACTCAGCGTGCCTCTGGCTCTTCTCTGCGTTCTGGCTGGCGATGTGCTTGCGGAAGCTGTCCAGCTGCTCCACAGAGGGGACGTCCTTGGGGGCGATGGAGAAGGGCTGGGCGCAGAGGATGTCACACAGGTCCTGGTCCTGCTCGACCAGGGCTTTGAGCCGCTGCATCCTCTGGTTCTTCTCCTTCAACAGAACCTCCACCCGAGTCCGGATGTCCTTCTCCTGCTGGAGCATGCTGTTCCCCCGCTCCTCCTCAACATGGGGTCTGCAGTTCCAGACAGAGTGTGTCCAGATCTTTCCTGCATTTGTCCATGCTTATCAGGAGTCTCTTCCTTAGGGACTCCTCATCAGAAATCATCATGTCCAGCAAACTTTTGATATGGTTCTTGACCACATTGGTTCTCTCCAGTCTCTGGTCTTCTGGGATGCCGATCTCTTCCCAGATGTCCTTCAAGTGGCACAGGGCTTTATTCAAGCATGCCACAGACTCCGCTGCGAGCACCTCACTCTTCCTCATCGTGAATTCCAATAATGTTGTTTCCTTTCACAGTCGTGTTCTTGTCCCTGGTAAAGCAGAAAAAGGACTGAATCCACAATCCCACTCAGTTCTGCTCGCGTCGTTCAATCCGCTCAAGCCGTTTCTGTCCGATTCAAAATACGGATGGATGCTGATTGTAGCCGTGTGTTGTTCTACTTTCAGCTCTTACTGTAGCATTCCAGCCGGACTTAGTATAGACGGTGACTCCTTATTAATAACTGATGGTCAATGATGCAGTTTTTTTTTTTTTACATTTGTTTTTCAGATTTTATCCCTTTTTCACCCAATTTGGTAGCCAATTGAACCCAACCTAGCATCCAATTATCCCCTGCCTATTGCATAGGATCCGCCGCACGACCCCGTGGCCGGCAGTCCCAGAAGAGGCCGCCAGGCAGACTAGCTGACTGGCTCCTCGAGCCCAGCACCGTTATTCCGGCACCCAGGGGGCGGTGTTGCGCGACGGATCCTTGTCCAGAAATACTCCTATACCGCCCTCGGAAGCGGCCGCCCAATATGCCGCTTCCCGTGTGCCTCGGCCATATCTGGATCTGGCGAGCCGGGATACGAACCCCGGCCCCGGTGGGCAGCATGCAAATGATGCAGTTTAACCTTTTATTTACACGCACCAAAAGCACCATAGACACACCGTAAGAGCTGAAAGTAGAACAACACACAGCTACAATCAGCATCCATCCGCTAGCATTCAGTATACTTTGCTAATTCCAGAGCGTTTTCCACAGCATTGAATCAATACATTCAAATCATACACAACAATGCAATTAAATTGACAGTCAATACAAACATACCTCTTCGCCTTCCAGCTAGTTGCTATAAAACGATAATGAGACGATAATTCTTCACAAATCCGTATACCAATTTAACCGTCTTTCTTAACCACCTTGCCTTCTTCTCCGTTCTTACTCCTTTCTAACTCTCTCGCGCATGCGCAGTAACACAGGGAGAATATACTTGTGTTCTTCAAATTAAAGTTGTGTTCTTCAAAATAAAGGCGGTAGGCTATAATAACATTTTGATATTCAAATAATATGTGGTATACAAAGTACCATAATGAAAAGTCCTTATCTTAACCTTGTTATACATGTTATAAAATATATGGGTCATTTACACAGCTCTTCATCCACATGTTCACCGTCATCTTTACATCTGGCCACCCAGAGAACAGATACAAGCCTCACACCAGTCTTCTGGGCTTTATCCCATGTGGCTGGATGGCCGTGTTGAAAGACCACATGGGTGACTCGCTTATTTAATCTTTTTGTCACCTCAGCTCCCATATCGCACAGCTGCTGGATGATGGACTTGGAGTAATTCTCCGTTTTGCTTCTGGACCACACATCAACATAGGCCACAACATCTTTAAGGATGGCAGCAGAGTTGCTGTTTGTGGTCATCTTATTCACATTCACGTGCACATCTATGGTGACCACACACTCCAAACCAAGTGTAAATGTGCAGAAAACTCGAAGTTATTAACATAACTCGAGCCGAGAGTTGTCGGCCATGTTTTTTGTTTTTGAAAAGCAAAAGTTTGAAAAATATCAGTTGGCGCATGTATGTTAACCCTTAACCGCCCGTTGTCATACTCGATGGGGCGGTTACGTGATGGCTGATTCGACACGATTGCACACAGCTAGATATGTAACATCAATTTAGTAAACCTAGGATTATATTTCAGCAAGATTATCTTGAGTTGCAAACGTTGTACGAGCGATGCGTCAAGAAAGGCCGGAACTGGTAGATCTTGATGCCGTACTGCTCGATCTCCTCTCTGATCTTGAATTTCTTTTTCTTGACCTCAGCCGGGGTGTAGGTGTCTGCCTTGGCCAGCACAGGCACGATGTTCACCTTCTCATGCAGAGCCTTCATGAACTCCACATCCAGAGGCCTGAGACCGTGGCCGAAGGGAGAGATGAAGTAGAGGCAGCAGTGCACGCGGTTGTCCTGGATGTTCTTGCGGTTCAGGCCGCTCTCGTCCCTGAAGTACTGCTCAAACTGCTGATCGATGTAATCCGCCACGGACTTCCATTCAGTGTTGTTGACAGCGTCCCCAAACCCGGGCGTGTCCACGATGGTGAGCTTCAGCTTCACGCCCTTCTCCTCGATGTCCACGGTGTGCTTGGTGATCTCCACCGTCTGAGTGATACGCTCCTCAGCGTTGAGCAGCTTCCTATCCTTGTAGAGGTCTGTGAGGAAGAGGCTGTTCACAAGAGTGGACTTGCCCAAACCCGACTCCCCTGCTACCATCAGGGTGAAGTCAAAGCCCTTCTTGACAGATTTGCGGTGCACCTGGTTTGGCAGCGTAGCAAAGCCCACGTATTCTTTGTCTGCGTCCTCCGGGTAGTCGTAGGGGTCAAAGCGACCCCAGGGGCTCTTGGGCCTGGCAGGGCTGATGGGCGAGGCCGGGTCACACTCATACCCCTCCAGCTGCAGCCCGCGCTCTACGCCCGGCTCCGCCTGGGCCCGCCCCCCCGCGGTGGGGGGGCGTAAAAAGGTGGGTGTCCCCGGGGTGCGGGGGCGTTCCTCAAACTGCCTGTCCAACGGGTGTGGAACCTCATGGCTGTGGTGGGGGGGGGGGGTGGAGGGGAGGCCTTGTGTCCCCTGGGAGGAGAAGGGCCCAGGTATGAGTCCATTGCTTCATCCATTACTCAAATGGATTTAGATGATGGATGTAGCGTGCTCGGGCATTTTTAAACGCCTGAACGGACCGGTCACCTACATGTGTCACTCTGACATCATTGTACAGGCCGTCTTGGCAGTCCGCCTGGAACTTAACTTCTTCTGGGCCTGGGGCATCTCGTAGCTGTGTTAGTGCCGCTACGGATGCGTGAACAATTGGTCGGATCATGGCCAGATTTACGTCGTCTTTCTGGAAAACCAAGTTCAATTTGGTCATCACCGGTAGTACATCAGCCAGTGCGTGAGTCCAGGCGATAAAGCTATACGGCTGGATTTGACCTAGGAGGCCTTGGGCTTGGGCATTTCCTCCCACAGCCTCTTCATTTAGCTCCATCACCAGAGCAGGCCAGTTACGTTTGATACCCTCCACTGGGGTTCCATGAACATGTTTATTAGAGTTGAACAGAGAAGAACACTGCTGCCATCCAGGTGTTGATAGAGGTGTTAAAGATATTAAATGTGTGTGTGTGTGTGTGTGTGTGTGTGTGTGTGTGTGTGTGTGTGTGGTCTTCGCAGGTCCATTAGTGCGAAGCTCCTGTGCCATGGTTACGGATGACTGCATGTCAACAAGTTCGAGTATGAATTTCCCCTCGTCGATGGAAGGCACCACTCCCTTTCCTCTGGTGGATAAGTCCCCTTCTTTTTTTCCCCTTTTTTTTTTTTACAGAATCATTAAAACCACTTTATTGAGAAGCATCTTGAAACAGCTCACTTAAAAGTTATGCAGGCAACATTTACAAAGCACACTGAACTTATAATATACAGATATAAAATTAACCATATAACAGGCAGTGAAGAAAAAAAAAGGCAATTGTGAACAAAATACCTCTATTTAACAACACAGAACTACTTGTACATGGCTGGTTGTTTCCACTCAACTCTGTCTCCAAAAATATTCATTCACAAACGGGATTCTTTGGCCCATGGAGAGCATCTTTAGGGGACCACAGTGTTAGGAAAATACTGATACCAATTTCTTTACAAACAAATGGATATAATCTTCACAGCTACAGGAATACAAATAAATACAAATCACATACAAAATATGGTACAAAAATATACTACAACAGCTGAGTAGAAACAAAACTTCTTGGTAAAGCACCAAAAATACAACACCGTGACTCGTTCACATTATACACATAGAAAGAGTTGGGGTTCTACAAGTGTGTGTGTGTGTTGATCCGACCATAACGATGACAGTTACCCTGGATAGATACACACAGGGCGTCACGACTCACCAGTTGCTACGGCAACGTAACCGACCCACGTGAGGGGGAGAGAGAGAGAGGTGAACGGTGAGCCGACAGGTAAATAAACTGCGACTTCTGCTGTGCTTCGTCACGGAGGCAGCGAAGACTGTCCTTCTCCACGGCTAAGGAGCAGTGACGTGCACGTCCACAGACACAAGATGGCGCCCCTGCGAAGCTAAGTTAGCGTTAGCTGCCCCCTCGCGGTCCTCTCTCCGTGGCACAGAATGGCTGCCCTGTTCCACTGGTTAGATGGAGATTGGAGAGATATGGGGCCGTTGATAAGTCCCCTTCTATTGCAGCAGTGAACGGGTCTCTGGCAAAGCCCATCACCTCTGAGGGCAGAGCAAGTCCATCCAGTCGACCAGCAAAGTTCTCTTTCAACCTCGCAATGAAAACAGTCATCACATCTGTGATTTGTGCCGGGGATGAGACGCATTTGTGGAGCGTCGGGAAAATGCAGCATTCTGCCGGTGCAGAAGTCGGCCGCGAAAAGGTCCAGTTTGACTTGGAACGCGCCTGTTCCACAAGATCAATCACAGTTTTGTCTCTGCCTTGTAGCCCCACATTTAGGTCATTCAGGTGTTTGAATGTCGCTCAGAAAGCAGACATCAGCCATGAAGTTGTCGTCCAGTATGCGATTCAAGTGTGTTTCTGCCTTCGTTTGCTTGCTGCTGCGGAGGAAAGTTGTAATCTCCTCTCTGAGATCACAGAAACGCTCCAGTGCCTTGCCTTTGGACAGCCACCTGACGTCGTTATGCAAAAGCAGATCGTGGTGCTCAGCAGACTTTTTTTTCTTTTTTTTGTGCTGATGATGTGCTTTTAATTCAGAGTGCAAAAATCAATCACAAATATATAAAATAAAATTACTTTACTTTTAACTTCCACCTTTGACTTCTATCATCACTAAACAAACTCCCAGAACTTTATTTATCTTGTCTATCTTGCCATATTTGTATTTGTGCTGCCAAGGAATGTCAAGGAATGTAAGAAGAAGAAAAAAACATACGAATGAAACAACAATAAAACTTAATTAACAGTAGGTTGAATCATTGGCGTAACCATCCCCCCCCCTGCTTCACTCTGTCCTGGCTGCATGGCTGACATCTCAGCAGACATTTCTGACAGCAGCTTGCGGAACAAGTTAATAATAATAATGTTGGAGGCTCGAAGTGGAGCGAATAAAATTAATTGTAGCCATCACGTTGTCCATTGTTGTTTTAAGCTCCCCGCTTAGTTTGTTTAGAGTGTTATATTCACGTTCTGTAGGCTACTATTGTAGACATTTCTGCATGAATTTCTGAACACTTGCGAAATACGTTTTTCTCTGCTTTTATGGCTGGGCCAATCGGGGGTCACGTCTGGGCCGCATTTCTGCTATGATCCCAATCATTGGCAGTGGCACTGGTCAGGTTGATGTCAGGCAGCAGCCTCTCCCGGTCCTTCGGGGGGGCAGGGTTGACCTTGGGGGCATTTTCCATGGCTCTTCTGATGAGCAGGGGCTTAGGCCTGAAGTTAACCCCTCTGACAGGCGCTGCTGGCTGGGCAATCTCAGGCATGGCAGTGGCACTGGTCAGGTTGATGTCAGGCAGCAGCCTCTCCCGGTCCTTCGGGGGGGCAGGGTTGACCTTGGGGGCATTTTTCATGGCTCTTCTGATGAGCAGGGGCTTAGGCCTGAAGTTAACCCCTCTGACAGGCACTGCTGGCTGGGCAATCTCAGGCATGGAGTGCACAATGATTTTTGTGAACCTTGACTCATCGAAGATAGGCTCTTCCAAGCACAGATGAGTGGGGCACCCAGAGCTGCTAAGACGCTCAGGAGACCGAGTGGGGCACCCAGGGCTGCTAGGTCTCGTAGTAGGCAGACTCATGTCACCACAATCCTGAATCCAGAAACAGAGAATCTGTATTTATTTATTTTTTCTCTTTAGTTTTTAACTTCTTATGATGATCACCTGGATTTGATATAATTGATATAATTATAATTTGAAACATTTTTGAAGAACAAAAGGACATCTTACCTCTTGACAAAAACTCCAAAATGATTGTACATTTTAGAAATTGTTCATAACATATCTATATCACTACATCCAAAAATTCACGGTGAAGTTCTAACCGCTAATGATTGGCATACTTGATGTTTGATGATAACTACATATTGTGACGCAAACTTGTGATAATTACATCTGGACGCATATTGTGACGCAATAATGCATTTTAACTCTCATGCCGGACAACATTCCATATTACTGCAACATTGTTGCCAGCGCCAGTCGGTTAGCAATCCATCTATAGTTTGATATTAAGCAATAAATCATTGAAAAGAGATTGCTGCATATTAGCATCCATTAGTCTACTGACATAAATCACAAAAGAATGCAAGAAAGAAATTAGGCATAGTCTATATAGGTACCCAATGATGCGTCCTATGATTTAGTTTGCCTCCCATTTCTCTCATGAAGCATTTAATTTGCTTCAAACCTTCATCCAACTTCAAATATCTGTTTGAAATCGTGGATGCACAATTCACAAACATGGAACTTGATATTTGGATAAATACATGGATTACAATCATGTCTTCATAAATAGCTCGTTTTTTTAAAGATTAAATTAGATTAGATTCAACTGGGTGTTTGAATGTCGCTCAGAAAGCAGACATCAGCCATGAAGTTGTCGTCCAGTATGCGATTCAAGTGTGTTTCTGCCTTCGTTTGCTTGCTGCTGCTGCGGAGGAAAGTTGTAATCTCCTCTCTGAGATCACAGAAACGCTCCAGTGCCTTGCCTTTGGACAGCCACCTGACGTCGTTATGCAAAAGCAGATCGTGGTGCTCAGCAGACATTTCTGACAGCAGCTTGCGGAATAAGTTAATAATAATAATAATGTTGGAGGCTCGAAGTGGAGCGAATAAAATTAATTGTAGCCATCACGTTGTCCATTGTTGTTTTAAGCTCCCCGCTTAGTTTGTTTAGAGTGTTATATTCACGTTCTGTAGGCTACTATTGTAGACATTTCTGCATGAATTTCTGAACACTTGCGAAATACGTTTTTCTCTGCTTTTATGGCCGGGCCAATCGGGGGTCACGTCTGGGCCGCATGCAGCCCCCGGGCCGCTAATTGAATAGGCCTGGTCTACAGCATAGTTTGCTGGAACAGGCAGTTTGACTTGAAAAGTTTTCGCTGCCAGTAGGGTGTTCAGTGCTCTATCAACCAGGTATGGCCCTGGCAACAAGCCAGAGCCTGACATCAAATGACCAACTGCGCCAAGGAAACTCATGAGCACATGGAACCCATTAAATCGAAGAAAGTTTGATTTCAATGGACTGCCAGGTGCTTCACTTTCAATAATTGTCATCTCTTTCCACCATATTAGTTGATCAAAGGTTACAATTGGAGTGACCTGGTAGCTAGCTGTGTGATCATGAACGAACTGGAGAGTGGAATGAATGCAAGTCAGATCTCCTGGATCCATGTCAATCATAACTAATAATCTAACCTCTAGCTAACATGAAATGAAGAATAACCTGTAATTCAATGCAGCTAAAATTAAGATTGATGACAATTATACAAGAGTTTTTATTGTATTGAGTCATAGAAATAAAGAAATGTCTAATCCTTTGTTTGAACTAGGCTATTTACCACTGACAGCTGTACACACAAGCTAGCTAGCAAACGTCAGCTAACTAGCGAAGAGTAACCTGCAATTCAATGCAGCAAACATTACGACTGATGAAATGGTTTTTATTGTATTGAGTGGTCGAATTAAAGAAATGTCTTTGTTTGAACTACTTACTAAGGACAGGCTGGGGGTGGGGTGTGAGGTTTTAGCTATAGGCTATTGCTCTCACTTGTTTGTATTTTTTTGCTAAATTAAGCATTTAGAATGTAGAGTGCATATTGCGAAATTTCGCAACGTCAAATTATAACAAATAAACGCCATCGGAGGTCAGTGTGCAAGGTCTCTGTGCGTAACGTTTTTTTCCGGATGTCGGATTTAAAAATATGCATGCGAAAAAAACGCATTGGTGTGCAAAAACCTTTAGTGTCTTTGCAGGACAATCTACTCTGTATACTGCAATTACACCTCCCAGTGAGCAAAATTGCGTTGAAAAGACATCTAAAAGACGACTTTCCCCTACATCTATTCTACATCCGGATTTGGTTGACGTTGCAAGGTCAAAAGACGTAGTTTTTAGGTCGTTGAAAATACGTGGTTTTCAGGTCGTTGAAAAGACATGGTTTATAGGTCGTTGAAAAGACGTGGTTTTCAGTTCGTTGAAAATACGTTGTTTTCAGTTCGTTGAAAATACGTTTTCAGGTCAAATGATCGACGTCCTGCTTTTGGCCAACCTGATTATGTACGATGTAGGGAAAAAAACAATGCTCCCTCCCATACCTAGAACATTTCTGTATAAAAAAATCTAACTCTTGAATCAAATCTGCCATACATGTACATGATTTTACATTGGCATAAGAAAAACAAGTACCATTTATTAAATACACATGTACTTTATTAAGCATAACATTTTAAAAAATGCATTGAATACGTTCAGAAAGAACTGCTCCCAAGGCAGAACAATACTTACTAACATTGGAGTGATAGAGACCAGCATGGCCCCTGCGCGTGCAAGGATGACACGCACATTCAGGAAGCTTTCCTTATTTTACACAATTTCCCCACGGGGATTAATAAAGTATCTATCTAATATTGCAAAATACCACAGAATATTCCAAAATATTGCACACAAGAGTTTTTCCCCTGGTAAAAATACAAAAAACCACAGAATATAAAAAAAAATAAAAAAAATACAAATTACCACAGAATATATACCACAGAATATTCCAAAATATTGCACAAAAATCGAGTTTTTCCCCTGGTAAAAATACAAAAAATACAAAATACCACAGAATATTTAAAAAAATACAAAAAATACAAAATACCACAGAATATATACCACAGAATATTCCAAAATATTGCACAAAAATCGAGTTTTTCCCCTGGTAGTCATTGTCCTTTGGGCCTTAGACGTTAAGGTGTAGGGTGAAGAGATGGGTCTTCAGTCTCCGACGGAAGATGGGGAGTGACTCTGCAGTTCTGACAGCCGTGGGAAGTTCGTTCCACCAGCGGGGAGCCAGTATCGAGAAGAGACGTGACCGGGCACCATGGCAGCCGCGTTGGCGTAATGATGGTGGGGCCAGTCGGCCGGCAGATGTGGAGGGGCGGAGGGGGCGGGATGGAGTTTGAGGGGTGACCATCGCTTGCAGGTAGGCAGGTTGCCTTCTCTATGCTTGTGGCACCTCTGCTCTGGGCTGCACTACAGTGGTGTAACCACCACCTCCCGATCTTCCAGGCGCATGCTTGAGGTGGTCCCCAACAGCGAGCCTAATCATGTGGTCCGTGGCCTTAGAATCCCACTTCTTGACTGCAGCTGTAACACCAAAAGACATATATATATAGTTATATTACACAAAACATGCTTTCTGCAACTTCAGCGCACATTTTATAGGCAGAGCATATGGTGTGTCATAAAGTATGTTTCTTGAACTTAGGGCCCCTATTTATTAATCATCTCAGAGACGGAGTGTTGATCTAGGATCAGTTTAGCCTTGAGACCATACTGATTTTGCGAGCTCACATTTAAAAGTTTAAGTTAGTAGACTAAAATTGACGCAATAACAATTTAACAAGAACAGCACACAACAGGATGCGATTTTGCTTTCACAATCTCCAAATTAGCCATACCATTCAGAACGGCGTAGAGGTTGGTTGTAGTGCTGTCCCAAACGACTATTTTTCTAACGATTAATCTAGCGATTATTTTATCGATTATTCGGTTAGTCTAACGACTAATTTATCGATAAGTCTAACAATAATTTTTGTACTGAAAAAAATAAAAAATAAACAATCTTTGGCTCCCCCTCACTGCTATGTTTAGCCAACTTGAATGCCAACATGGCCATTTAGAAGTCTGTCCATCACCACAACACATAGCTAGCTAACGTTACTCTCGCTGCTATGTTATGATTAGCTAAATTGATGCTAACGTAGCATGCGAGCTACGAGCTAGATAACGTACAGTAGGTGCTCGCACCACAATGACAATAGGCTACCGTAGCTAGCCAGCTACATAGCTAACGTTACTAACACCAGAAGACAAGACATACGAACTGTGGTGAGCTACATTGCTTGTGTAACATTAGCTAGTAGCTATCCATTTTTCACTCATACACTTAATTGTCTCGCCTGGTAAAATAAAGGTTTAAAAAAAAAAAAAAAAAAATGTTTCTTTACGACTAACCGACGCATATTACGCTAACCGACGTATTGACGTAGTCGATGACGTCGACGACGTCGAATAATCGTAACAGCCCTAGTTGGTTGGTTGAAAAGCGGTCTTCGAGCGATGACCCTTCATGTTGAACTTGGACATGAGGTTGTTGGTGAAAAGCCTATAAGTACAGAAAAGTTATTGAAAAGACAGTCTAGGAAGAGACAAGTGGAAAATGTGGCAGCGGCTTTGTTGGACATGAAGACTAATATTTAGTGACAGTAGGCCTAAATACCAGTGCATCATCCAAGTTAAGTCAATTCTGTACTTACTGGCATGGTCTTCTTCCAGGTCGTCTACCCTTTCTGAAAGCCACCGTTCTGAAACAATCAAACAAACATTTAAGCTGAATTTAGGCTAAATCAAAAAGAAGCAATGGGGAACTATTTAGAATTGTAGAGGACAAAGCAACGTAATTTATTGGAATTGAACACTACTAACCTATATTAGATAAATTCCTCAAAAACAGTTAGTGGGAGAGAGAGGGGAAGAGAGTGAGTGAGTGAGAGAGAGAGAGCCAGCCACTGTCTGGAACTGCAACCATTATGAAATAGTACACTTAGTGCTCTACAAAAACTAAAATAAAAATATATATCACATATTGAACAACTGAACAGACTAATATACTTCTCTGTAATAAAACGTCAAGCTAAGCCCAGTATCTTACCATATCTGGGAGCGTCAGAGCGTCTTTCTGCATTGGACGGTCCCGATGTAACAGAGCGTCTTGGTGTCTCTGAGCGTCTTGGTGTCTCTGAACGTCTGGGTGTAAGAGAGCGTCTTGGTGTCTCTGAGCGTCTGGGTGTAAGAGAGCGTCTTGGTGTAAGAGAGCGTCTGGGTGTAAGAGAGCGTCTTGGTGTCTCTGAGCGTCTGGGTGTAAGAGAGCGTCTTGGTGTAAGAGAGCGCCTGGGTGTAAGAGAGCGTCTTGGTGTCTCTGAGCGTCTGGGTGTAACAGAGCGTCTGGGTGTCTCTGAGCGTCTGGATGTATCGGAGCAGCTTGGTGTCCCGGAGTGTCTCTGTGTAGCAGAGCGTCCTGGTGTCACAAATTCACAGCCTGAAATACAACAAATGTCATGTTAGAAAGACACTGAAAAACAAGACCACGATAACGGTGTGAAACCTCAGATAGGAGCTTGTCGAGCATTACTTGAACAACAGCAACAACTCACCTTTCTGTGTGGGCCTCACCTCACTGGGTGGCGTGGGGAAAGGTAACATGTCTTGTATGCCTAAACATCAATATAAAAAGAAAATCATAAGTACATAAGTCATTACATTTAACTCTTAAGTTGGTAGTACTTAAAGCTGCGTTCAGTAATTGTTTACTGCTAGATGGCAGTAAGCGACTAAGAGACAAAAGGCTGAAACGTATGATATACATTGAAGGCACAGAGGCGTAGCACAGTCAGAAATGCTGGAATAACAGCAGCCAGGTGGTAGGGATGAGTCATTGATTTGAGGTAGGATAATATGTCTCAGTGAGACAATGTGATATCACTTTTGGAGGTAAGAAAACCATAGTAATTTCGAGGTAAATGCTCTTTCTACTTCTAACCTCCGTGAAGAAAAAAAAACCCGCGGAATCTCCTCGACGAAAGACTTGGCGCGTTCTTGTTTAAACTCCACGATTTGAAAACAAACCGTCTGTTCAGCAACAAACCGAGAGAAATGTGACGTTTTAAATCGAAGACAAACGGTAGCTTGGTGAAGCCTACCTCTGGTCTAACCCCAGCAGAGACACAGAGAGAGCCAACCAGCCAGAGGCTTTTAAACTGCTGAATGCGATTATCTGCGATTGTCTGTCGATTCAGTCTATTTTGGACTTTAAAAAATCGCAAGCTTGTACATTAGCTTGTCTTTAACCGACCGTTTCCGTAGTTTAAACCCACCCATGGATAGCTCCACTACTACTACTGCTCCACTACTACTACTGCTCCCCCCACTCTGTTTCTCTCTCACTCACACACACACACACACACACACACACACACACACACACACACACACACACACACACGCACACGCACACACACACGCCAAGGCCATGGAGTTTCATATTGATCAAATGTATTCTTGTACCATTTCTCACCAAGTAAAAATGTATCGCCTTGTCTGTAATGTACGGATGTAGTGAATATAATGTGCCATCTTACCGTGGGTTTTTCTAAGCTTCCGTTGATGAAAAAATAGGTATCTTGTCTCTCCTTGAATGTAGCAAGTAGTTAGCCGCTCGCTAGCGGATTTAAATCCCAACACCGGTGGGTTGTACGTCATCACACTAACTTCCGTTTTCTCAGTGACCAATCAGAGGCCACATCAGCCTCTATATGACGGTAGAATAATTGCAACAGCGCCACCTGCTGTATTGGAATAATAGCGCAAACAATCGTGGAAGATCTCTGACGAACTAATTAGATTAGATTCACTTTTATTCAACTATATACAACAAAATGCAGTTTAGTATTCAACCAGAAGTGCAGTACTGATATTACATGCATGTTTCATTTACATTTTCGCAACTACACGTTCGCTCATATGTGGGACGTACCGGACGAACGGCTATATTCAGTCGAAATAACGGCCAGACGGACGGACCTTATTTCGCTGTAAAAAAGACGTCCACAGACGTCTGGTGCGCACTGGGCTAGATGTCGGACGGAGAAGAGGCGAACAAGCAACGCCAGCGTCCTCTCTCAACCGGCATTTTTTGAAAAGCTCAAATGTGTATCAAGGTTTTATGAAAGTCCTTGGTTATAATTTGTAGATTACTAAATCTAAATCTAAGTGTCTTTGTAGGACAACCTACTCTGTATACTTTTACACCTAGATTTCAGGTGGAGAAGTGGCAAACAAGCAACTTCAATATTGATAATCAATCAATAGTAGTGCGTTTGTCGGCTAGCTAGTCCACAGCAATGTCTCACGAATAGAAAATATGATAGCGGAGCTACAAGCTCAACAAAAAAACACAATCATCCCCCAGCAGCTTATACAAAACCTGGATCGGCTGGGAGTGAACACCTCGCTGTGCTATTGGCTGTTGGACTTCCTGACCGACTCTGTGAACCATAGACATTATGGTATTTCATGCAGTTGAAAATCAATCAATCAGCGGTGTTATGATACAGTTGACAGATGACATTTATATAGGCTACTTCATTATTGTCTAATTGTGTATAATGAGTAAACATGTACTAACTGTTTATATGTTTTGCTTTATGTCCTGTTTCATTGCAGACAGTCAGCAGGTGAAAAAAAGAGAGCTTTAGCAAAGGCTATAGGCTGACAAAATTCAGAGCCAAAATGTACACCGACCCAGAACTACAGGAAGAGTACAGAAGGTTACAGCAAGATAAATTAGCATACAGTAGCCTATGCCCTTGTAGCCAAGTCAATATTGTCTATTATGCTATTTTATTTGTGTTGTGAATTTCCCCAAAATGAGATTGAGATTATTGGTTCCTACCCCGTTAATTACATTGCATAGCTTTTTTTGTTTCACTAGGGAGCGCTATTACGGTGACACGCAGGGTCCAGCTTCAGAACGTGTTTTACTCTGAGCTGGTAACACAGTCTTGTTCTGCTCTCTCCATCGTCAGTTATTTGAGATTTTGGCAGTGGCGGGCGGTGCATTTCACACCTAGGCCTTCAGTGATGTCCGACACATTCCTACCTGAATTATTCTACCTCTTAATACCATCTTTATGACGCCATGGCTCTAGAAACTAGACAGAAACACAGTATAACCGGGCGTTGCATCACCTTAACATAGTCAGACAAGTACAACAGAGTTATATTAATATTTTCGAAGCATTTTTAATCAATAAATCCGCATTTACAATGAAGAGTGTTAAACTAACATCTTTAAGATCGCTACATTACCCACGTCTGTCGTCTCGTCCACCATAATAGCGACAAAGGGTGCCTTTTTAATCTCCATTTTGATCTCTTCTCCCATCACTTCAGCAATAGCAAAAATCAGGTCGTTTTGTATTTTGCCTGACGTCCCAGTAAACACTTTGTTTGTGGACAGGTGGTAATGTAAATCTGGGTTGTTTTCAGCCAGAAAAGAAAGAAGCTCAACGTAGTTGCCTCTGTTTGTGGACTCGGCGCTTTTATCGTGTCCCCTAAATGAAAGTTATTGTTTACCCAAAAACAGGACACAATCGATCAGTATTATCGATCAGTCAACGAAAGCTTTCGTTGTGGAGCTCCGTTTCCCTGCGCACTTTCAAAAGTTTCACATCTACCGGCATAGTTACGCATCTCAATAGTGTCAATAGTGCGTATCAATAGTGCGTATCCAATCAAAAGACGTGCTGGGTGCTGACATCATTGAGCCTTACAGCAGGCGCCGTTGTTGCTTTTGCTCGCATCTACGTAGGTTTACTAGGTACGCCACAGGTTTTCTCGTTCCAACGTTAAGTTACAGGTCGTATTCGCGGCACCGTTTATCGTGCAGGCGGGCAGATTTTGGAGCCCCCTAGCAACACATTTTGATTGGATAAAAGCTCTAACATAAAGGCCAGCCCTCCAAATCTCAATCGGAGACTGGAAGCAGCGCAACCAAGAGGAAAGCTATGAAATGAAGAGAATAGACTATGGGGAATCATTAATACATATTTGTGGAAAAAATATATTAAAATAAAATGTATATTCTGATGATGTTTAGGCCAGCAGAGAAGGCCTTGCTGGCCCTGACGGCACACCACTGGATTTTGGGGTTGAATATTTTTGCGACACACACTGTAACAGAATATAATGTGGATGTTTATGTGTTTGCTAAGCTGTGTAGAAGAAATTGCCTTCTTATATTTTGTTTTGATTAAGATTGAGGAGTGAGACTGGCTACTAGGTTGTATGCTAGCAGCTAGCCATCGTGTGAACGTGAGGGGAGAGGCACGCGCTGGTCTTGAGAATGTACATTGTGCCAGTTATGTTGGTGTTCATCATTGTATTTGTTTTACAGTATGTGGATGGTGGAAGAGAACTGATGTGACACCTGTTTCTGATGTGTCTATGTTAAAGGGAATAAATCCACTGCTCATCCAACTGGTGTTTCTTCGTGAAAAAGACACAACGCAGAATACTAACCCAGCAGAAAGTAACCTGCTACACCCTCATACAGTGTAGGAAGTCAATACCCTACAGTGTTAGGAAGTCTACACACATTAATACTTTTTACAGTCGCCAAAAGCAAAGCCATATGCAAGCTGTGCGCAGTGGAGGTTACATTTTGTGGAAACACCACACATCTACGGAAACCACTTATTGAGGCATCACCCTGACGTGAAACATGGGAAAGCGGATCCGAAACAAGCCTCAGACATCAGAGCAGTCATACGTCATCTCCCTGTCATCAGGGATTTGGAGTTCTTAATTTCAGGGATTACGTCGCTACGACGGATTTCCGTCAATTTATTCCAAGTTGTGACGGATTTTACCTGGTGTAATATGATTTGTAGAGGCATACAATCTATTTTGATGTTGGTATTAGGTACGGTATATAAATGATATATAATAGCCTATATAGCCTACATATAGGCCTTTATTGGCTACAACTATGCGACAGTAACAGAGCGGGGTGCACTGACGCTGAACCCCTCATAGTGATAAATAGGTGGACAATGCATAGTGCTGAAATAGCCGACATGCGGTGTGTGGTTTGAAAAAAGTAACGTCAGCTCAGTAAATCATTCAAACTTAATGTTTACTTATTGGCTATGTGACAGCACCACACATGTGAACAGTAACAAAGCAAATGCAGTTTAATTTTATGAAAAACATTGACAACAAAATCGGCGCAAAAAAAAAGAAAGCTGAATCCGCTTAGCCTATATGCTCCTGAAACGACAGAGCAAACACGCTACATTACTAGGGATAATAATTACAATGAGCCATTCATTAAAAATAGAAAAAATAATATTAGGCTATTAAATCTCACTTAATGAGAAAACTGGCATCTCCCATCGGTCACTATCTGGTGATATGGACGTCTTTGAGTGTCTAGAAAAGCGCTATAAGTCTAATGTATTATTATTATTTATTATTATTATGGACGTCACTTTAATCCGGCAGTTCTCAAGGTTTTTATGCATCAATCGATTC
The DNA here is from genome assembly GCF_963989245.1 of Nansenia antarctica. NCBI lineage: Eukaryota > Metazoa > Chordata > Actinopteri > Argentiniformes > Microstomatidae > Nansenia > Nansenia antarctica. Next base: position 13,443,890 of record NC_137685.1, on the reverse strand, counting down.
CTCTAGTCCGTCTTTATCGCATTCATTGACGAAAGGACGACTCGCATGTATAGGTGGAAGGGAACATTCATTGTGAGCACGTAAAATGTGAGTCTCACAACGGCTTTGCATTGATGAAACCAGGTAGGATGAACGCATAGTTCGCTGTCCATTCCTCTTTAAATGCCCTGTTTTCACCGTCAACTTTCCTCTTTAGACCTTTGGAGAGTGACATTATGTGTCTCTTGCTAGCTAGCAGGTTAAATGTTTAGCTAACTTCACCAGGCACGCAAACAACCAATCCAATAATAATGTGACCTTGTAAGTCTGGGAGGAGGGGGGAATAATTATCACAATAAAACTATGTTAAATAATTATTAGAATAAGTTAGGCTGCGCTACATCGTCAGTCCACACATTTATTATTCAAAACTATGGAAAAGGGTGAAACTACGTTTCAACGTTGTTGAGAATCACAACACAAACTCGCTAGTCAAGCCAAAATACTGCAGCGAAATGGATTGGACTGCTACCTAGTTAACTAGAACACTACTTTACATTGTTAGCAGGCTCACAAAACAAGCTGTGTTAGTTGACTAGCGATGTGTCATTGATTTTATACAACGCGGAAATGTGTTCACATTTTTCGAAAGAAAAGTCAAAGCATTAGAACATAGAACGGAAAATCGCACGCGCCTTTGCGCACGGAAAGCCACCGGCCCCGATTTGGCCTGAATTTCTTTTTTCATCAGGAGATTTTTTTTTGCTTTAATCCCTGTCATTTGATTTGCCGTGTAAATCCCCAGACTGCCCAAATCCGATGGCCAGTCAGGCAAACAATTATATAGTGTCGTTGCCGATCAATGATCGACGTCGTTATATGGAGAACATTTATGAAATAGGCAATGAATGTGTGTTCAGTCTGCCTCCATCCATGTGGATGAACCACCCGACCTAAAGGCCTGAGGTGTTGTAGGAGGTATGAATATGATTTAGGGGGTATTTAGTATAACAGGCTAATGGGTTTATTGTGAGTTTACTTTGATTGTTTGTTTATTGCCTAGATCACCGTATTGAGAAGTCATATGGTTATGGGGGGTGATATTGCAAGGTAATTTAATCACCTGCGCACCTTGCATGGCGGTAGTGGAGAGAGAGGGGAACGATGTATTTTTGTTGACCGCATTATACGCATATTCTATACGCATAGTTTGTTATTTTTCTGGTTTTGATCGCTTATGGATTATTTTTGTACGTCGCCAAGTTTGATTGTTCTATTCAATAAATGCTCTAAAACGTACTTTTCATCTCAGCGGATTGTTTGGCGCGTCATACAATTACTAGCGACTTTTTTTATTAGCGACTTTTTACTTTTGGCTCTATCTATCTATCTCGCTACAGGTGTCATATAACCCTAACCAATATCCTGTCATATAAAAGTACCTTATTAAATCTCCAGGTAATGTATTTCTGACATCCATCACTTTTGCTGTCGTTAAGATACTTTATTTTTCTGTTTTGGTAGTCTGTCCAATGTGACAATTGCCCTCCTCCACCGGCCCTAGTTTTGGATCTAGCTTGCTGTTCATTATTTTCATGATAAAACGTCATAACATCTTCATATACACCATACAGGATAAATACTGATTAACAGTAGGCTACTTTGGCAAATGCCCATTGAACAGATTTATTTATTATCCTATCTTAAGAAAACTAATGTAACACTCATCTGGGGATTTACACGGCAAATCAACTGAAGAACTACAAATGCCTGATGACAGGGAGATGACGTATGACTGCTCTGATGAATCAACCCCTATTTCATTCATTTTCTCTATATAACGACATCGATCATTGATCGGCAATGACACTATATAATAGTTTGCCTAACTGGCCATCGGATTTTCCTAATATCTAAAAAGCACTACGGTTTTCTTATTTTATCGGATTAAAGTAGCAAAGACCAGAAATTCCCATTGACCGCCAGTCAAACTTCTACTCTTCTATCACCCAAAAAGGGGCGTGGACATTACGGGAGGGGAAAGTACCCGGATGCGTTGCTCTGATGAATACCTCCATTGAGAAGTTGGTGGAGCTCACACAGGAACACCTCTCAAACTTCTCCAGGCACATTTACAATATCAAGCACCAGTTTGAAAGACTGAGGAGTTTGAGAGAAACCCTGACCCAGAATGACGTAGTTATTCACGTAGACTATAGTGAGAACTATTCTTGTAAATATAGAAGAGAGATTAAAGAAACTCACTTTGGAGGTGGCAACCAGCAGGTAACCCTCCATACTGGACTGGAGTCATCTATCACAGTGGGGGCAGGGTGGAGTAATTTGCATCGCTTTCAGCCTGTCTTCAACACGACGCCACAGCCACATGGGCTCACCTTTACCCATGACCATGAGGCTTTGCGGCTGCTGCACCTAAACTTTGGAACAGCCTCCCCCTCCACGTACGGGCCGCTCAGACCCTGGAGATTTTTAAATCCCTCCTTAAAACACACCTGGCTCAAAACAAAGGGTGGCCGTGCTTTTACTGTTGGAGCTCCAACATTATGGAATCGCCTCCCCCTCACTGTCAGGTTAGCTGGGTCTGTACCACTTTTTAAAAAACGTTTAAAAACCCACTTATATAGGATGGCATTTTTATACGTTGTTTTCTCTTTTTACTTCTGATATTTGCATTGATTTTATCATTCGTTCATTTTATCATTTGTTTTATTGCTTGTGTGAAATGCTTGTTTACTTTCTTATGAATTACGCTGGCTCCACCCACACAAAAAAGACTGGCGCAAAAGAATACTTTCCATAAAAGCATTTTTATTATTTACAGTCTCTCATACAACACACTTAAGTCATGTAAAATCAGAACAGGCAAGCATGTACAGATACACAACCCATTAGGTTCCTCTCCTGATCCTCCCACAGAACAGCGATCAGCACATCAGATTACGTTCACAACTGATCTTGCGCTATAGAACAAGAGTGAAATGACAGGGGACTCTCACATGCTGTAGCAGACACAAGTTGAAAGCATCAGTTTAATTCCAACATGGCATATGAACAGTACAAAAAGGATTAGACAGATCGCAGATACCCTGAGAAGTTGCTCTTTCACATTTTAAGACCAGAAATGTTACTATTTATTTGTAACAAAGGTTTTAACAGTAGGTGGGTTGGATTTGAAAAGTGAGAGGCTGGTGTGTGTTTGAATGCATCACTGTTAAGTTTAAAAACATAAAAACATGGGCCAAAAATTTCTTTTCATTTGACCAATACATTTTTATGAGCAATGTGAGATTCATAAATTAAACAAAAAAAAGAAATAGCAAGACAGAAAAATACAAAGCAACATGGTTGGTATATTTTTTAAAAGGTGGACAACTGTGGGATAGCATTAAGTCACAACTGAAAAAAAGACAAACTCCAAACTTTTACATCCAAATATTTGTTTTGAGAGGTTACTGATTCCCTAAATGACCTACATATTCTTCTGAATATCTTCCTGTTCATCTTTACCTTCATACGCTCACCACACAAATGTAGTCTACTCAGGTTCCAAAACGTCTACATTTTTACATGATCAGCTCAGCAACATAAGCGAACAAAAATAACATTATACATGATTTGAGGAGAGTCAGATCCTAGACATGAGACAAGGCAAAGATGGTAGGGGGCAGGAGCTATTGTAAGTGCCGCTGTATGACAACTTGCTAGTTCAGTTATGTTCCACTTGCACTTCCACTGTCTTTCTTAGCATACATAGTACACAATTTCTCTCTTCCTGCAACAACAATTACACATGATTGTACATCCATGGATGACAGGTGACACCAGGCAAGACCACATGGCTCTTGTCTTCACAATGCTAAGTTGGGAATTACCTGAGGATGTTTGAAACTAGTGTTTAGATCATTCTCCAACCAGGTGGTTGCTTCTTTACATTTTCTTTCAGGACTCAAAGGGAAAAAAGACCATGACATGAAAATGAGAGAAAACTCTAATCCATACAGGAATACATCACTTCTTAGTCTTAACATGTGCAGAAATTAAAATACATAGACTGCTGATTGTTCAAGGACAAGGGTTTACCATCAATCCAATGAAAGGAAACGACAGAATAAAAACATCATAAATGTTTGAACATGAACTTTAGTTGAAGAAAATAATAATGATGATGATAATCTGCCCATGGTGATGACCGTTCCCTTCAGACTGACATGAAAGCAACCCTCGTCTCTGCTCAGACAGCATGGAAAAACAACTGAGGCGCTTCAGAAACATCCTCTGCCTCGCTGAGGTCAATGAGAAGTACTGGAAAACCAGCGCCCCCCTGTGGCAGTGATTGGTAGTTCAATGGGTGGTGATTTGAGACGTGGTCACTAGAGGATAGGGGATGGGGGGGGGGGCGGCCTAGCTGTCAATCATCTCTGACAGCTCCAGCAGGAGGTCGTCCTCTCCCTTGCCGGGGTCCAGCTCCAAGTCATCCTCCAGCCAGTCAGTGAACTCGTTCATCAGCTCGTCAAAGTCGTCCATAGAGGAGGTGCTGGCGGGGGCGGGGCGTGAGGATGTGACCACGCTGGCCCGCCGGGGCCTGGGCAGGGTGGGCGACTTCACTGCCGTGGGGCTGGAGAGAAGAGGAGGGGGGAGACAAGAGAGGTTCATTTAACCAATTATGTCACTGCTTTTTTTTTTTTAAGTTATTTTTGACAGATACAGTGAAAAGTAAGGAGAAGAAGGGAGAGAGGGCATGTCAGCAGGGCACGGGCCAGATTCTAACCCATGCCAACATGGGCATATGTGTGCACTGTAGACAGCGGTGCTAGACCACTGGACCCCCCCAGGCCACAAGTAAGTCACTGCTAACAACCGGAAAACACTCTTCTCCCTTCTCCGTTATTCTAGCTGTAATGGTTGTGTGTTCTAGATGAAGAGGGCTGCTGTAACCCTCGGGGAGTGCTTCTGCTGCACATTGATGGTGAACGGGTCTGGGATGTCAAAATACTCAAACTACTGGTATGAAAATAAGGGGCGGCTGTGGCTCAAGAGGTAGAGCTGGCGTCTAATGATCGCAAGGTCGGCAGATCGGCTGGCCATGTGTCGAGGTGTCCTTGGGTAAGACACTTAACCCCAATGAGCGGGCCGGCGCCTTGCATGGTAAGCTTGCCGCCATTGGTGTGTGAATTAATGTGTGTGTGAATGGGTGAATGAGAGGCCGTTGTAAAGCGCTTTGGAATAAGGCGCTATATAAGTCGGTCCATTTAAAATAAACACCCTTCAAAACTCGTCTATGCATTCATCCATTACCTCTGGGGGACCACGCAGGCCTCCCTGGCGGCCGTGGTGACGGCTGTGGCCGTGGCCGCGCTGGAGGTGGTGGTGGTGACTGCTGCTGCGCTGGCCGTGCTGTGCTGGATGACGGGGACCGTCTGGAGCTCTTCTCTGGGGGGGCTGCAGCTGGGGCCGTGGCCCAGCAGGGTGGGGGGGCTCCTGGGGACCAGGGGGCTCATCTGGGCATCTGTGCTGAAGGAGGGGGAGGACACCTGGCGAGAACACAGGTTGTTAGGACTCGGGTCACAATGGACATCTGCTTTTGGACATTGAGTGATTTTACAAACAGGCTCGATCCGTGGCTTACCCGTCTCTGTTTGCAGGGCGGCTCCTGCAGTTGCTCATCCTGCGCCCTGGAGGCGCTGTTGAGCGGTTTGACTGCCGCGACGGCAGACCGGGGGGACTCCGCCGCTCTCCTCTTCTGGCCTGGCTTCACCTGCGCGGCCGGCTTCATCACAGAAGGCCGGACGTTCAGCTTGGGCCTCACTGAAAAAACGCAACAAACATCAATGATTCTCAGGTTTCATAGCTTGACTTTATTTACCGTTTTCAAAGTGGAGTCGTTTAGCAGGTAGGCTTACCTTTGGCTTCAGTAGCTTGCCCAGGGGATTTCTTCTGGGCAACGTCTTGGGTCTTTTCAACCGGAGATTCCTCCATAGGCGGCGGCCCAGGAGACGAAGCTCCTTTGGCCTGCTTAGGGGCACCCGCTGCCAGGGGACCTCTCTTCCTCTTGCCCGGGGAGGCTGTGGAGCTCCGGGGGCTGACAGAGGGCGAGTCGGCCTCCGCCTGCCTCAGTGTCATCTCTGACAGCTCCAACAGGAGGTCGTCCTCTCCCTTGCCGGGGTCCAGTTCCATGTCATCCTCCAGCCAGATGTCAGTGAACTCGTTCATCAGCTCGTCAAAGTCGTCCATAGAGAAGGTGCTGGCGGGGGCGGGGCGTGAGGATGTGACCACGCTGGCCCGCCGGGGCCTGGGCAGGGTGGGCGACTTCACTGCCGTGGGGCTAGAGAGAAGAGGAGGGGGGAGACAAGAGAGGTTCATTTAACCAATTATGTCACTGCTTTTTTTTTTTAAGTTATTTTTGACAGATACAGTGAAAAGTAAGGAGAAGAAGGGAGAGAGGGCATGTCAGCAGGGCATGGGCCAGATTCTAACCCATGCCAACATGGGCATATGTGTGCACTGTAGACAGCAATGCTAGACCACTGGACCCCCCCAGGCCACAAGTAAGTCACTGCTAACAACCGGAAAACACTCTTCTCCCTTCTCCGTTATTCTAGCTGTAATGGTTGTGTGTTCTAGATGAAGAGGGCTGCTGTAACCCTCGGGGAGTGCTTCTGCTGCACATTGATGGTGAACGGGTCTGGGATGTCAAAATACTCAAACTACTGGTATGAAAATAAGGGGCGGCTGTGGCTCAAGAGGTAGAGCTGGCGTCTAATGATCGCAAGGTCGGCAGATAGGCTGGCCATGTGTCGAGGTGTCCTTGGGCAAGACACTTAACCCCAAATTGCTCCCAATGAGCGGGCCGGCGCCTTGCATGGTAAGCTTGCCGCCATTGGTGTGTGAATTAATGTGTGTGTGAATGGGTGAATGAGAGGCCGTTGTAAAGCGCTTTGGAATAAGGCGCTATATAAGTCGGTCCATTTAAAATAAACACCCTTCAAAACTCGTCTATGCATTCATCCATTACCTCTGGGGGACCACGCAGGCCTCCCTGGCGGCCGTGTTGGAGGTGGTGGTGACGGCTGTGGCCGTGGCCGCGCTGGAGGTGACTGCTGCTGCGCTGGCCGTGCTGTGCTGGATGACGGGGACCGTCTGGAGCTCTTCTCTGGGGGGGCTGCAGCTGGGGCCGTGGCCCAGCAGGGTGGGGGGGCTCCTGGGGACCAGGGGGCTCATCTGGGCATCTGTGCTGAAGGAGGGGGAGGACACCTGGCGAGAACACAGGTTGTTAGGACTCGGGTCACAATGGACATCTGCTTTTGGACATTGAGCGATTTGCAAACAGGCTCGATCTGCGGCTTACCCGTCTCCGTTTGCAGGGCGGCTCCTGCAGTTGCTCATCCTGCGGCCTGGAGGCGCTGTTGAGCGGTTTGACTGCCGCGACGGCAGACCGGGGGGACTCCGCCGCTCTCCTCTTCTGGCCTGGCTTCACCTGCGCAGCCGGCTTCATCACAGAAGGCCGGACGTTCAGCTTGGGCCTCACTGAAAACGCAACAAAACTCTTCAGATAATTTGTTCAGTTTGACTGTGGATTTGTAATCCATGGTGACTGCATGTGCTTTCCTCTTGAAGGTATATTCTGTCACCTTTTTCCCTACCATGTCCTTTAAATGAAGGCTGTTCATAATCGTGGTGTAATCTTTCCAAAGTTACGTGGAGTTTTTCAAAATGTAGAAAGTCCTCCACATTCTCTTTGCAGACCGAAGCTATAAACGCCTCTCGCTTCGACATTGTTATCAAATGCCGTGAGATAGATAGCTATGTTGTGAGATTTAAGACCCTTCTACCAACCTCTTTTGAATGGTCCACATTCACCGTATTATGGGCTGTCACACCAGTGATTAGGTGTTGAAGGTGTTCATACCCGGCAACAGATTTTGTGACTCCAACAATCAAGTATCATCAAGTATTTTGATATCTGCCTATGTCTGTTTATTTAGTGTCTGCGTTGTCTCTTTCCTGTGTTGATGCAGAACGGTCCTTGTGCTGTTCACTAGTTTCATAGTTTACCCCTGTCACTTCTTTCATTGCATTGTTGATTTCAGATGTTGCAGGGTTGGAAAGAACCCACATCCACTAGAACCAAACGTTGTGTTTCATACTTCGCATGAGTGCTTGTTCTATTACAAGGTCGGGGGATAGTCCAGCCTAGTATTAATTTGACGTATGAACAACTTGCAGACCATCTTCCAGAAATATTTTGTTAACTTGGGGATGTGTGTCTTCTATTTGGCGCATTTTCTGGAGGTATGGAAAAGATCTGAATATTCATTTATGTAAAATAAAGAAGGAACACTAGTATTTTGTCAATAATAATATCTGTTAAACAATAAATAACCAATGATGTCATCAAATACATGTTTGTAATACCATCAAAGATCTAGAAAAAGTTAAGAGACATTTGGAAAAGCTATCAATCGTTCACATTCAAATCAACGACGAAGAGAATTGTATTTGGCCCACATTTTCGCTGTGTATTCAAGTTACAGTTAGCAGGTGCGGGTATAGAATTATAGGATTATTGTATATTTCACATACAAGCTATGTCCGGAGGCAGCCGGAATGAATGGCATCATGTCTGTCAGGGTATCAACTTGCTGATCCCAATTTCCAGTTTTCTCCAATCTGATGAATGCACGGACTAGGTCAATCATCTCCATGTACTGTGGCCAGAGTGCTGCTGTCCGGTCATCTACCAAGGTTGTCTTCTCTGCCTCCAAGCGCTGAGCTATGATCTGGAGTAATTCACTTGCATTTGTCCCGGTTATGGTGGCAGCCATAGCACTGTCATACAGATCTGAGGCTTCTGCTAGTTCCTCTGGTACTTTGGCATGGTCTGTGGATTCTCCATCTGGCTGATCAGAAACTGGTTAATCTGGAGCTGTTTTACTTGTGTGTCCTCGCTGTCATCAGCAACGGCACCATCTTCAGTCAACTCTGACACATCCTCTGAGTCTACTCTACACCATCATTTTATAGCCTACATACTTTTTTAGATGAGATTTTAGATTAGATTCAGACAACGAAATGCAGTAAAAAGTGTGTCTGAAGAGGGATTTGAACCATCGTCTTAAAATGATGATTTAATACTATGGCAGCGGTCAAAACCACTATGTCATCGTGACAATATGACTATATGTAGCCTGCTACTGATATCACCACAGTAGTAAATATTCATTCATTAAAATATGAACATTTAACAATAACTGGGGCTAGTATGACCTACGCATTTAATCGGTCAGCAATTTCTTGCCAAACCATTTCCCTCGCCTTGTTAATTGCGGCAGTATTGCACTATTTTACATCTTATTTTTCGTCTTCTGTGAACACTGATGACATAAGCCTGATCCTCGTTCGAGGAATCACCTGAGGCTTGAATCCCATTCACGAGTTGCCTGAACGCGGTTTTTATTTTAATCGCTGATATACTAATCAACGTACGTGGAATACCCCCCTGCATTGTTTACTAAGCTGTGTGTATGTACAAGTTTGTATGTTTATTGCCGACACACCGACAGTGAGTTACATGGCATAGCCAAATGTGTTAGTTTGTTAACTATGTAGTAGGTTACATTCCATAGCCAAACATGTTAGTTTGTTAACTATGTAATCACATTCCATAGCCAAACGTGTTAGTTTGTTAACTAGTGTACTGAGTTACATGCTAAGCTGTGTCAGTGTTTACTAGGCTAGCCACACAGGTGTTGGCTTGTTAGCTATCTAGCTTTGTTAGAACCTTGTTTGTTTGTTTTTTGTTAGTGTGGTTTTGTTTGTTGTGTACGAACGTACACAAGTTATTGTGTGTGTGTCAGGGTTTCCGTTAGAAAAAATTGGTGTCGGTCAACGTGTCCGGGAAGATTTCAATTTACCGGACAAACGTGAGATATTCCGGTCATCATATTAAAATATAATATAGCTGTTTGTCGCGGTGATTACTGTTGTGTAGCCTATATATGCCGTTTAATGTCTATTTCTCATCTGATACGATTAGATGCGAGCTATATAATAAATATAATAATATAGGCTTTCATGATTCGCATGCGCGCTATGCCATATGTCCAGCGCTGAACGCGCGCCACACTGGGAACTGAACAGACTGCATCGATCAATGAACGGACTCCACATTACATTAACTGAAGTCTGTTAAATTGTTTGGGATTAATGTGAGTTTTCTATTTTCTCTTTCCAGTTTTACCCTTTTTTATCAATAAAACAACGTCATTTCTATAACCAGGTCTCGCTGGTTGGGAAGGCATTTAGTTTAGCTGCCTGTCAAATCATACTTAATCGGACTCTGGAGTATGACAATGAGGAGAACATAACTGTTTATTGAGAAACAATTGATAGGCAGGCTGGGATACGTATATAAAGAAATACCACAATGTCTAGATTTATAACATTTTATTGAAAAGTGCAAGAGGTTACATGTAGGCTTCTGGCGTGACACATAGGCTAGCCTAATTTCCGTTCATATGCCTTTTATCAGATAAAATAAAATAGAATAAAACTTTGCCTTGTAAACCCTGCTCCTAGGACTCTAGACGGCGCAGCCTCTGTCACCAAATGCGAGGAATTTGCAGCCCACTTCAGGGATAAGATAACAAATATTAGAATGTGTATTACTCAGGAAAGACTAGGTTTGTGTAGCACCACAGATCCGCCACCACAGAACATGACTATGAGCATGTTCACCATGATTAGTACGGAAACACTAGGTAAAATTGTGTCACAGCTTAAACCGTCTACGTGTCCTCTTGACCCTATTCCTACCACCTTTTTTAAGGACATTTTTGAATCTGTGTCTGATGACATACTAGGCATTGTAAATCACTCCCTACTTAAAGGGATATTTCCAGCGGCGCTAAAAACTGCCCTGGTTAGACCCACCCTGAAGAAAAGTAACCTAGATCCTTCTGATCCAAAAAACTGTAGACCAATATCCAATCTCACTTTTCTAAGCAAAATTTTAGAAAAGGCAGCGTATAGACAGCTTCATGAATTCTTAGTCCTAAATAATAGGTATGACCCACTTCAGTCAGGTTTCCGATCATACCACAGCACAGAAACCGCTTTGCTTAAGGTAACTAATGACCTTAGGATAAATGCAGACTCGAAAAAACTCTCGATTCTTGTACTCTTAGACTTAAGTGCAGCCTTTGATACGGTAGACCACTCCATACTTATTGAGAGACTTGAAAACTGGGTTGGCCTCTCAGGTCCGGTCTTAAACTGGTTCAGGACTTACCTGGCTGACCGAGATTACTTTGTAGCCCTTGGTGACCATAAGTCAAAAAATTATAGCACAACCTGTGGAGTTCCCCAGGGGTCCATTTTAGGACCGTTGCTTTTTAGCCTATACATGCTACCCCTCAGTTCTGTTATCAAGAAGCATAGCGTTAACTACCACAGCTATGCTGACGACACTCAGCTTTATATCTCAGTAACTCCCAACGACTACAAGATGATCGACCACCTGATAGACTGTATTGCCGATATTAATATTTGGATGACACAAAACTTTCTCCAACTCAATCAAGAAAAAACAGAGGTATTGATCATTGGCGAGAAAACTGGGAGAGAGAAATTATCTGCACACTTGAAAACACTAGCTCTTAACACTAAGTGTCAGGCCAGGAATCTTGGTGTCATAATTGACCCAGATCTAAATTTTGAAACTCATATTAATAACACTATTAAAACATCCTTCTACCATCTAAGAAACATCACTAAGGTACAATCATTTCTCTCCCAGGCAGACACTGAAAAATTAATGCATGCGTTTGTTACTAGTAGGCTAGATTACTGTAATGCTCTCCTGACAGGTCTCCCCAAAAAAATGATAAATAGACTACAAATGGTTCAAAATGCTGCTGCTCGTGTCCTTACTAGGACCAAACGGAGAGCGCACATCACACCTGTCTTGAGATCACTACACTGGCTCCCTGTCAGTCATAGAATAGACTTTAAGATCCTTTTACTAGTTTATAAATCACTTCACTGTGATGCACCCAATTACATGGTGGACATGCTCATAAGATACACACCAGCTAGACCCCTACGGTCTAGTGGCACGGAACTTTTAATAGTGCCAGAGGCTAGGACAAAGAGATTTGGAGGATCAGCTTTTAGCATATATGCTCCTAGATTGTGGAACACCCTACCTGAGGGCCTGAGGTTGTCTAAAACTCAGGACATTTTTAAGCGTGACCTCAAAACCTACTTATTCAATGTCGCCTTTTGATACTAAGGGAGACATTGGACATTATAGAACTAGGATCACTAGGCCATTACACCATACTCGTGTTTTTGAGATTTGTGTTGACAGGAAAATGGACCCGGGTGCTGATGAGGCACTGTCAGCTCCAAATAGCACCTAGAGCAGTACTGGAACCGGTACAAGGGTGTACCAGGACCACCATCAGGTTGTATTGCTGTCATCTTTATTGTCTCTATTGTGTTGTTGCATCATAACTGTGCTTAAGTTTCTCTTTTGGCAGGACCTGTGACCATACTGGATGCAGAACGATGCAAATACAACACAACATTTATGGACAGTGTGTACGCCGATAATATGCAAGGAATTTTTCCTGGATACATGGTGTACAGGTTTTTGCCCTTGCTTGCTTGCTTTGTGCCGGTGGTCCTGGCCTCCCCTGGGGGACCGCTGGGTACTGGTAAGCAAACTGGCTAGTAGTCGCTCTATTGGTAGAGGGCTGCAAGGGAATTTTTCCTGGCTACATAGTATACAGGTTTTTTACTTTTGCCTGCTCGCGGCTCTGTCAGTATTGATTGATTGATTGACTGATTGACTGAACATTTTCATTGTGTGAAGCGCATTGAGTTGCATCTTGTAAGAAATGCGCTATACAAATAAATTTGATTTGATTTGATTTGATTTGAAAATAAATAGGCTGTTAGGTTATGGGAAAGGACTGTATAAGGTGAATAGTTCAATGAGAGTATGCTCCATTCGCCCCCGGGGCGTCGATCAGGACACACATGACAGGAGATTGACTTTGTGTTCAGGTTTCTTTAGTGGGTTCAGGCAGGGTACAGTTCAGGCATGGGTAGGATGATTGCAAACACTACAATGGGTGTATGTGTGGTTCTTGCAAAACCCGTCGTTGACTCATAATTACAGATTCATAAAAATGAAATAACAATTACAACAACATCTGACAACGGAGTTTCATAAAATAACAGTAGTGTTACTGTTGCCTTACTGTTGATGTCACACCGCTGGCTAACTGACTGGAGTTGTAACATGAGAAACTTGTGGTACTTTCAACTTCTTCTCCGATCTGAATCAATGCGGTCCTGAATGCACTGCGCACTTAAGGTGGCAGGTGATATTACGCACAGCTTAGCTCTTAAGGTGGAAATGATAACCAAATATAATAATCATGAACTTAGAATATTGGAACCTTTCTTTTATTTATTTTTATTTTTTCCAAAGATTTGTTGATGTTTATTTATTGTAATTGGCAGGAAGAAGTACTAAAAGCATTAGCACTGGCTTTGAGGTTGGAAGGGTTTGAGACTGGCAATCTCAAAAGTGTTTGGTCCCCCTGGTGGATGTGTGAGAGTATGGCACCGGTAGAGAGGAATACATTAAGGGCCAATCCCGATTCCTTTTTCTACCCCTATGGCTCATTTTCGAGTGTGACTCGATTGGAAGCCAAGGCCTTCGAAAGGGATGGTCTGCCGTCTGTAAAGAGTGTTTGTTATGTGTAACAATGCTCTTTATTGACGCAGGTTTATTATGCCTGATAATCCGAATGTTGGTGTGGGTAAATGTTCTTGCTTTGCGTAGGTACGCAAGCCGTTTACGCCAGTTATACGCAAAGCTTTATAAATGAGGCTGGTCCCATAGGCTACATGAAGTCAACAATCAGCTCAGGAACACAAAATTGAGAAATATGTAGAGAAAGATAGACAGTTTAATGTATACATCTTCCACTGTATCCAACATATCCAAAATATAATGCTTAATATGTCCGGGAGCCATGGGGTTGAACCAGCTTTTCTGCTGTTTCTTGTTGCATCAGCCATGACTGCAGCATCCTCACTCAAATGAGAGGACGTGACAGAGTTAGGACGTGACAGAGTTAGGACGTGACAGAGACAGCCACTGAGACAGCCACTGAGACAGCCACCGAGACAGCCACCGAGACAGCCACTGAGACAGCCACTGACACAGCCGCTGACACAGCCACTGAGACAGCCACTGAGACAGCCAATGAGACAGCCACTGACACAGCCACTGAGACAGCCACTGAGACAGCCACTGAGACAGCCACTGAGACAGACACTGAGACAGACACTGAGACAGCCACTGAGACAGCCACTGAGACAGCCACTGAGACAGCCACTGACAGCCACTGAGACAGCCACTGAGACAGCCACTGAGACAGCCACTGAGACAGCCACTGACACAGCCACTGAGACAGCCACAGCCACTGAGACAGCCACTGAGACAGCCAATGAGACAGCCACTGAGACAGCCACTGAGACAGCCACTGAGACAGCCACTGAGACAGCCACTGAGACAGCCACAGCCACTGACAGCCACTGACACAGCCACTGAGACAGCCACTGACACAGCCACTGAGACAGCCACTGACTCAGCCACTGAGACAGCCACTGAGCTTTTTTTTCCGGAATATTATTCCGGCGTTTCATGACCAGGTTCTCCTCCACACGCCTCAAAGCTTCCTGGGTCATAAACAACGATACCTTCCTCCTGAGGAGAGCTGCTGCTTGATGATAGGCTGGCTGAAGGGAACCTCCCTGATGACCTGGTTGGTGGAGGGAACCTCCCTGATGACCTGGTTGGTGGAGGGAACCTCCCTGATTGGCTGGTTGGTGGAGGGAACCTCCCTGATGACCTGGTTGGTGGAGGGAACCTCCCTGATGACATGGTTGGTGGAGGGAACCTCCCTGATGATCTGGTTGGTGGACGGGACCTCCTTGATTGGCTGGTTGGTGGAGGGTACCTCCCTGATGACATGGTTGGTGGAGGGAACCTCCCTGATTGGCTGGTTGGTGGAGGGAACCTCCTTGATGACATGTTTGGTGGAGGGAACCTCCCTGATGATCTGGTTGGGGGTGGAGGGGAGGAGGAGGAGGAGGAGGCGGTGTGGAGCAGCCTGGCCGGGTGGAAGAGAAGGAGGAGGAGTGGGGTGGTGGTGGGGGTTCCTCCAGGAGGATGGTGTACTGGCTGTGGCTGGAGGAGAGCCAGGGGTTGTTCTGGTCCTTGTGAGCGTGGGCACAGAAGTCCATGCAGGCGGTGACCCCAGAGAAGGGCCTGGTGGTGCTTTTCCCTGGGGCGATGGGGGAGGTGGGGGTGGAGGGGAGGAGGAGGAGGAGGAGGCGGTGTGGAGCAGCCTGGCCGGGTGGAAGAGAAGGAGGAGGAGTGGGGTGGTGGTGGGGGTTCCTCCAGGAGGATGGTGTACTGGCTGTGGCTGGAGGAGAGCCAGGGGTTGTTCTCAGGGATTAAAGCAAAAAAAAATCTCCTGACTGAAAAAAAAATTCAGGCCAAATCGGGGCCGGTGGCTTTCTGTGCGCAAAAGCGCGCGTGCGATTTTCCGTTCTACGTTCTAATGCTTTGACTTTTCTTTCGAAAAATGTGAATACATTTCCGCGTTGTCGAAAATCAACGACACATCGCTAGTCAACTAACACGGCTTGTTTTGTGAGCCTGCTAACAATGTAAAGTAGTCTTCTAGTTAACTAGGTAACAATGTAAAGTAGTGTTCTAGTTAACTAGGTAGCAGTCCAATCCATTTCGCTGCAGTATTTTGGCTTGACTAGCGAGTTTGTGTTGTGATTCTCAACAACGTTGAAACGTAGTTTCACCCTTTTCCATAGTTTTGAATAATAAATGTGTGGACTGACGATGTAGCACAGCCTAACGTATTCAAATAATTATTTAACAAAGTTTTATTCTGATAATTATTCCCCCTCCTCCCAGACTTACAAGGTCACACTATTATTGGATTGGTTGTTTGCGTGCCGGGTGAAGTTAGCTAAACATTTAACCTTCTAGTTAGCAAGAGAAACATAATGTCACTCTCCAAAGGTCTAAAGAGGAAAGTTGACGGTGAAAACAGGGCATTTAAAGAGGAATGGACAGCGAACTATGCGTTCATCCTACCTGGTTTCATCAATGCAAAGCCGTTGTGAGACTCACATTTTACGTGCTCACAATGTTCCCTTTCTATACATGCGAGTCGTCCTTTTCGTCAATGAATGTGATAAAGACGCACTAGAGGAATCGATTGGTGCATAAAAACCTTGAGAACTGCCGGATTAAAGTGACGTCCATAATAATAATAAATCATAATAATACATTAGATTTATAGCGCTTTTCTAGACACTCAAAGACGTCCATATCACCAGATAGCCAACAAATAGTGACCGATGGGAGATGCCAGTTTTCTCGTTAAGTGAGATTTAAATAGCCTAATATTATTTTTTCTATTGGCTCATTGTAATTCTTAGTAATTATTATCCCTAGTAATGTAGCGTGTTTGCTCTGTAGTTTCAGGAGCATATAGGCTAAGCGGATTCAGTTTTTTTTTTTTTTTGCGCCGATTTTGTTGTCAATGTTTTTCATAAAATTAAACTGCATTTGCTTTGTTACTGTTCACATGTGTGGTGCAGTCACATTCACATAGCCTATAAGTAAACATTAAGTTTGAATGATTTACTGAGCTGGCGTTACTTTTTTCAAACCACACACCGCATGTCGGCTATTTCAGCACCACGCGCCATGTCCACCTACTTATCACTATGAGGGGTTCAGCGTCAGTGCACCCCGCTCTGTTACTGTCGCATAGTTGTAGCCAATAAAGGCCTATATGTAGGCTATATAGGCTATTATATATCATTTATATACCTAATACCTAGGGGTGTAAATCACCAGCTTCATCACGATACGATATTATATCGATTTGTTTGTATGACGATACAATGTTTGACGATTTCACAATGTCAGTCACGATACGATTTCGATTCGATTCAAGATCGATATGACGATATGATCGATATGACGCGATATCATATGCCAATCTAACACAATTATCAATTGTAAAAATAAGTGGTAATTAACATACAGCTCATTAACACACACACACACACACACACACACACACACAGGTTCAGAGAGACATCCAGTCACACACGCACACACACACACACGTCCACACACGTGTCACACACGTCCAGCAGGTCTGATATTGGTCTGACTGGATTCGCCTCGAAGAGTAGATGTTAAAAAATATCTTTGGTGTCCAAAACGGTCAATGTATTCGCCCATTAGACTCCCGTTAGACGCACTCTCATTAGACGCACTCGCACAAGCCGAACATTTCCGAAGATCACCGGAGATTGCCGAACGCGAGAGGAGGAGGAGCCGAGAAGTGGAGCCGAGCCAGTAGACAGTCACACACGGTGAATGCGAGTCACACATTGCGAACGCGAGTATGTTAACGTCCCTGGTTCAGAGAGATGTTCCAAAATATATATTAAAAGGGATAGACTTACTGTCTCTCATCAAAAATGAAAAACATTCGTATCTTTTTCAAGTCTCTCTCTCTCTGCGCGCATAAGATGACGATATAGATCGATATTTTTACATTGCGTCGATGTAATCAGATCGTTAGTCAATGAATCGATGTATCGTTACACCCCTACTAATACCAACATCAAAATAGATTGTATGCCTCTACAAATCATATTACACCAGGTAAAATCCGTCACAACTTGGAATAAATCCGTCGCAACTTGGAATAAATTGACGGAAATCCGTCGTAGCGACGGAGAACTTTAATCCCTGACTGTTCTGGTCCTTGTGAGCGTGGGCACAGAAGTCCATGCAGGCGGTGACCCCAGAGAAGGGCCTGGTGGTGCTTTTCCCTGGGGCGATGTGGGGAGGTGGGGGTGGAGGGGAGGAGGAGGAGGAGGCGGTGTGGAGCAGCCTGGCCGGGTGGAAGAGAAGGAGGAGGAGTGGGGTGGTGGTGGGGGTTCCTCCAGGAGGATGGTGTACTGGCTGTGGCTGGAGGAGAGTGACCCGCCCAGACCCGGAGGCTTCTGCTGCTGCTGCGGTAGCCCCACCAGGGGGGCCTCCGTCTCCGTGTGCCGACCCAGGGAGAGAGAGGACGCACGGGCCAAGCTGTCCTGGTCCATAGTGTAGGCCTATGTCTTCACTGGTCCATAGTGTAGGCCTATGTCTCCTACTGAATCACTGGTCCATAGTGTAGGCCTATGTCTTGGTCTCACCATCACTTCCTAACGATTGTCGGAAGAGAAAAAAAACACACAAGTTAAATGCCAAATGACAATGACATGATTGACACCAACCAGTCTTCAATCATGTCTTCATCTACTCTCCACCAGTCCTGTAGCTCCCTCTACTGGCCAGACGCTGCATGCTCCCCACAGGGGGCCCAAGTGTTTACACAATTTAGTCTGGCAGTATTGTTGTTAATAGGACCACAGTTATAGTCTGGCAGTATTGTTGTTAATAGGACCACCGTTATAGTCTGGTAGTATTGTTGTTAATAGGACCACAGTTATAGTCTGGTAGTATTGTTGTGAACAGGTCTACACAGTATAAATCCTGATTTTATGACATTATAATTGTACTGTGACCGTCATATTTTTTCTCCGCCAACTTGGAATGGATCTCTTATCCTTTAAAACCATAAGAAGAGACATGCACCATGCATGTCCATATGCAATTTTGGACCAATCAGACTTACAGGTGATTTTAAGTTAATTTTTATAAGTTTGGCCAGATTTTGCACCTTCAGAAAAATCCATCATGGCGGACCTTATCGGTTCTTGAGGCAAATATGTTCCCCATGAGGAAAGACACATACGTACCAAGTTTCATACATCCGGGGTGGAAATGCCAGCATTCTGAAGTTAATTATTTACTTTTGGTTATTATAGCGCCACCTATGGTTTAATCATGGTCATTCTTTCTGCCATAGTTACTGATGCTCTCTAGTTGTGGCATGCACATTTATAGCATTTTCGGTCAGGGACTTTTTGAGCTATTTGACCAAAGCGGGGAAAAAGAATAATAAGGAGTATACCACCAATAACAATACTGTTCCTACGTAGTAGTAGTAGGAACACTAATTAAGACAAGTATCCCAGTTCTAGTGGCAGCTGTCATGTGAAAAAGATAGGATACTACATGAAAACCATTGTCTTTTTCAACATATTTAAACATATGGACATTTGATTTTCATTTGAACAATATTGATGGATGGAGGTAATATAACTAATCAAATGAAACAGAAATTATTATTTTCTTAAATATGTAATCTATTTGTAAAATGGAATTAATGGAAATGCAATTTTCTTGTGAGCAAAAACAAGACACCCCCCACATGTATTGCTACTTTGTGTATTGCTACTCTGTGTGTAAATGATTAGAACATTGTTAGAGAGGATTTTGGAGGAGCCTGTCTTATTTAAACCTCAGACATTTAGTTTGGTTTGCTCTTGATTGTTGAAGTGAGTGGTGTCACCATGGAGAGATACATCGAGCTCTCTGAGGCCTGCAGAAAGAGGGTTGTAGATGTGTATGAGTCTGGGAAGGGATTTATAAAGATCTCCAAACAATTAGAAATCAGCCATTCCACTGTCCTGAAAATAATTTACAAGTGGAGAACATTTAAAACAACTGCCAACATGGCCAGGTCAGGCCGTCCAAGCATGTTCAAACGCCTTGACTTCTGGAACAATGTGTTTTGGATGAAGTATTTCTGCACAGTAACAGAAGACTTGTTTGGTACAAACCAAAGACAGCATTTGAGCACAAGAACCTCATAGCAGCTGTGAAGCCTGGGGGTGGAAATGTAAGCAACTTACCATGAGAGGAAGGGGGTTGTGGAGTACCCTGTACCAGTGGTAAATGTCTCCACAACCCCCTGCCCTCGAATGGTTAATTGCTTTTCTACAAAAGCTACCACATAATATAAAAAAATACACAGATGTAACATTATAAAAAATACACAGTTGTAAGTTGTAACATTAAATTCATTTATTTACAATTGTTGGGAATTTGTATTAAAATAACTAGAAGTGATAAATCATGTACTATGTGCTCATTTAAATAATATGTGAATGCGGTCAGTTGAGAACAATAGGAAGGTCACGCAAAGCCAAAAGAGAGGTTCTGTTTTTGAGCGACAAGAAGAAATACAAGCTCCTGACTAAAATAACGTTTTATGATTCAAACTGCCTGTAAATTACTTATTTTTACCTATGTGCTAACAACCATTTTACACCTGCTGTTATAATATTCTATTTTTCTGTACTTTCATAACTAATGATTAATGATAAGTCTATTCTTCTAACTTGTAAATCGAATCCTAATATTACTGTGTAACTTCAATAGTTGTGTTTTCACAAGACATTCTGATAACAAGACATTCTGATAAGGACACTGACACAATGCTCTGCTCATACAAAGTACGATATCACCATGAGAATGAGAGGCTAGCAGGACACTCAAGCTGATAACACACAGTACACTCTCACACCCACACAGGAGAGGAATTGAAGGCCAATGCTAACGAGAAGACTTGCTGCAGCTGCAACGGATTTGTGCTGACGGAACATAGTGGAATGTAAAAACTTTGACGCTCAGTGTCTCTGAACTACCCTAAACGGAGATAGAACCTTATAATTCTAAACTCATGCAAAGGTGTTACGTAATATTGTATGTAAATCATAGTTGGAATTGTTATTATTATTGTAATTATTACTATTAAAAGGGATAGTTGAGTGAGGCGCCCTGGAGCAACTGGGGGGTGTTCCATCGGCGTCGCAGGGGGAGAGTCCGGGTTTGGTCTGACGGGTCTCGCGAGAGTTCCTAAAAATATCCAGGCATATTCTGGGTCTCGCGGGAGTTGTCGGAGGTGGGCCGGGTTTTTTCCTTTGGCGGCGTTGATGGGGTGCTCCCCTGGTCTAGACTGAGTGCTCCCTGGCTTGGTATATCACTCAAATATCACTTGCAAACTTTGTAAAATATGTTATGCCTCGTTCAAGGTGTTTAAAGAAGTGTTGTGCTGCGGGTGTGATCCACCATTGAAACGCAGACAGCAGGAAAAAAAGCTCACTAGGAGTGTCTCTGTTGATACGTGGTGATTTGTGTCTCGTCTGTGATGTGTGTAACAAACACAACCCGTTAAAACAGTACTTAAATGTACACATATCCGGTGCCTCCCTGCCCATTTCGAGAGATATGTATTGACTTCACGGACATGTGATTAGACAATAGAGTACAAGGCAAAAGATACTTGTTGGTGGTGATTGATAGATTTTCAAGGTGGCCTGAAGCATATCCGTGTAAACGGGAGGACGCTGCAGTCTGTAATAAAGTGCCTCTTAAAGGAATTCATACCACGGTTTAGTTTCCCTACAATAATACACTTTGATAATGGGTCACATAAAAAAAATAAAAAAAATAAAAAAAAAGTCCATATGGCTGCAATTGAGACAGCAATGGGGATTAAGCATCGATTTGGTTCAGTCTACCACCCCCAGTAGTCACAGGGTTAGGGTTAGGTTGAGAGGGATAACAAATCTATTAAAAGAAAGCTTGCCGACATGATACAGAGACAGAGGGAGGTGGCTTGGACCCCCTCTCGATGAAAATGAATATATGTCAAAACTCTAACTAATCTCAATCGAGTTTTCTCTTCACAGGAACTGAATGCTGCGGAGAAAGCAGACAACGGCGCAAAACAGACTCCTATTTTAGACCCAGGCGACGTGGTGGACAAGACCGTGGGAGGTATATTGACCACCTCACACGCTGTCAGAGTCGAAGGTAAACCGGGTATAGAGTGGCCTCTCCTGTCACACTGTACCAAAGCAGACCCACCACATGTATACAATTTTCTAATTCCTGGCGGCTCAGCATGCACCTCAATGGTGACGTTTACTGGGGTCCCAGGGGGGGGGTTTGGGTTCCGAGAAGCATTTCATGACTTCAAATAATGTGGAAAGTAACACAACAAGTGGAATATTAATCCATCATATTAGCGAACACCTGCCTGTCTTTTCCTTTTATGAATGTCATTATAGAAAGAAGAGGGAGTTAAAGGAACTATATAAGAGAATAAGAACTGAGGAATCCATATCTGCTTTTAGAAATTAGTTATTAAAATGGAATTGGAAGAGTATTATGAAGAATCAGATGTGGACAAAGCGTATGGGTTATTGCTAGAAACATTTAAAGTTCTATATGACAAAACTGCCCACTAAAACAATGTAGCAATAAGAATAAATATTCTGAAAATCTGTGGATGACCAAGGACATTAAAAATGAATAAAAGAAATAGAATACTCTAGTTGGGTATTTATAAAGCATAAAACAAAGGAGGCAGGGGTTAAATATAAGAAAAACTAATTAGTATTATGAGAATATGTAAGTAGGATGATCTGCAGCAGCTTTTAACGGTGGCAAAGAAGGAATTGTACAAATTAAAATGCTGGGTTGAGACAAACAAGCTATCATTAAATCTGAATAAAGCCAAATTCATGCAATTTGGAAATTGCAATATAAATACAGAACTCCATCTGGAAATTGAAAATGTCAAAATCAAGAGAGTATATGAAATCAAGTTTTTGGGTGTCTTAAATAGACCACAAACTCTGCTGGAAACAAAGTGAAAATATCTGTGCTCAAAGATTGCGAGAAGCTTGTGAGTTCTGGGTAAAATGAAATACATCTTAAATCAGAAATCACTATACACTCTATATTGCACACTCATTGTACCCTATCTGTCATATTGTGTTGAAGCTTGGGGAAATACATATAAAACCAACCTACAAAAGATATGCACATTGAAAAAAAATAAACAAAATAAATAAAAAGAGCTATAAGGATTGTACTTCATGCTGGGTATAGAGATCATACCAATTATATAAAAATAAAAGAAAGTCAAACTGAAGTTTGGAGAAGTGTAAATTCAAGGCTGCACGATTCATGTTTAAAGTAACACAAAATAAGGTCCCTGGCAACTTAAATAATAATAATAATAATAATAATGTTCATGAGCAGAGACGGGGGTTGTATAGTCTAGGAGGGAAATTGAATGTAGAACAGCCTGTTGTCCGTGCAGCGCTCAGGGGCAGGTGCATCTCAGTTTGTGGGGTGTCCATTTTGAATGGCCTTGATGTAACAATGAAAACAAGTAATACTATTGAGTGGTTTGGAGGGATATAGGTTGGAGGAGCTTGAGAATGACGTGAACTGGTATTTTTGTGGATATTTGGTTCCTGGTTAGCTATAGTGGATAGCCATATTATTATAGATATTGATAGATAATCTATTGCGTAATGGTATGATATTGTGGGGAAGGGGCAGGACCAGGTGGGTTTTGTTACTTTCTGTCTTTTATCGAACAGGGCAATTGCCGACTGTTGCTTCCATGTCGAGGAAGATATATTTTATTTCAATTTATATCTTGTTTTATTTGTATTTTTATTTATTTTTTGGGGTTTGTTTTTGTTGTTTTTTGTTGTTGAAGATTTGTGTGTTTTTGTGGTTGAAATGTTCGAGATAAATGGAGAAGCAAATCAAATCAAATTAAAATGTTTGGTACAACTGGGTTATAGCCACAATTATTTATACAATGTATTAATTAATTATTAAATTAACTGGGTTAACTACACAATATCCACCATTTCTAATGTGACATGTTTAGTCTGCTTGAAACCACCTAGAGAGAGTACACTGTTTCCCTCCCCCTACAAGCCTGATAATTGTTCAAATTCTCCAGTAGAGATGGGACGAGGGGGAGAACATGCTGCCCCGGTATGAATAGAACTAAAGGCCCCATGATATATGAGGGACATCACCCTTTACACTTAGAAAAAGCCTACGAATGCCTTAACAGGACGGGAAAGGGGGGCGACGTGGGACGCCTTAATACTACGCACTTCTGCAATATGTTCATGAGTGCATGGTCAAGACAGGGAAACATTTGTGAACAGGACTTTACTTGCGCATGTTGGCGGGGGGGGGGGGGGTTCAAGGATACCAAACAAGGGCTGTGTTTATGCCTCTGTTTTTATACTTGTTAATCATCTTATTTTTTGTGATTTTTTTAGTCCTTTTGGTGTGCTGCAAATTTTCATTTCCTTTTCGGCGGTGTTCCATGGGTAGGCTCCTTTAACTGTTATACATCTTTGTTTTGCATTTGTTTTCATAAATATACATATTCCTCTGAGTTCGTAATTAGTCTGTCTAACTTGGAACAGTCTCTGGATAAAGTCTGGAAGCATCTTATATATTTTTTTTACTTTGTAGAATTACTTGTGCCAAGTCCACCAATTCTTTAAATTTGAGATCATAGGGGTTTATGAATAATTTGTTAGTTGGGTCTTGATAGGCAGCTCTGTTTATTTACGGTAATAGCATTCTACTTACTATTTTACTCCCAATTTCATTGGTAAAAATGTTATCTATTAAAGTAGCACTGTTACTTGTTATTCTAGTCGGTTTTAAGATTGTAGGAAATATACATATACTGTTCATTGTGTCCATGATGTCTGTAACATAAAAAAAAAATTTGTGTTCATTTGGGTTCAACAAATCTATATTTAAGTCCCCTCATACAAAGACCGTCTTTCTGTCATTTAGTTTATCATACATATCAACCATCATATCTTTGAATGTGTCAAGACAGGATCCTGGAACTGTGAACTGTGAACTGTCTCAAATAGTCCTTAGTTTTCTTAAAGTTTCTATAAAGACTTCTACTGTTGAAGTGTATTGTTGATAAAATACCATCCAATATTATATTACTTTTGAATTGTTCCTCTGTGTAGTGTGTCACAGTTGCAGACGGTTATTATTGCTGTAGAAGTGGTTCGCTGTTATTATTGTTGTAGAAGTGGTCGATGTTGTTCTCAATGTCATACATTTTGTCCTCTGTAAAGTCAACTCTTCATAGTTTTTAGGTGCAGCTGGATTATAATTCACACAGTCCAGTGATCCCATTTCTCCAAACTCATCATCATTTATATCGTTTAGTGGAAATGAATAATCCTTGTCCATTCCCATTTTTGACAGTCATTGTCTGTTCAAGTATTTCCACTCAGATTTGAGTCATTTGTCTGTTCAGGTATTTCACAGTCATTATTTGTTCTCTCACCATAATCCCTTTGGAGGTTTCAGGAGATCCATTGGGCCTAATCATCACTTTACAGTTTCTTGTCTAAATGCCTTGCAATTTGTTTTGCTTCCGTAGAATGCGTGACTGCCAGGCAATTTCAGTAAACCTGTAGCAGACATGTTTGGAAAGGTGGGGGCTCACCCCATAGATATCTGCTTTTAGATTAGAGGCACCGCTGAAGGGACACTCGAAAGCCGACACAGACGAAGAAAAAGGAAATTATGCTGCAGATGCAGCCGCTAAATCAGGAGGGGGTGGCTGTGATGCAGGAGGTAGAGCCGCCATCTAATGATCGCAAGGTTGGCAGATCGGCGGTTCGAGCCCCGGCAGGCCACATGTCAGAGTGTCCTTGGGCAAGACACTGAACCCCGAATTGCTCCCAGGGCCGGCGCCTTGTATGGCAGCTTGCCACCATTGGTGTGTGAATGTGTGTGTTGGTGAATGAGAAGCCATTGAAGCGCTTTGGATAAAGGCGGTATGTAAGCGCAGTCCATTGATATGTCCCCAGAGAACATCAGCTGGTCTCAATCCAGCTAGACAAACCTAATGCTCTGTACAGACTATAGATGACATACAGGGGGCCGCCTCCCCCCAAGAAAGGTCAGTGTGGGTAACAAGGGGGGTGACGCAAAGCTGGTCCTCTGAAAAGGGCTACGGGTTGTGGAGAGCGCATGACGGAATAATAGTGGCCCGTGCAGGTCTAATGAATGTTATTGGTGCTGAGGCACATGGTCCCACTCATGGGTCGGTGCGTGACACTTGGGCGCTGATAATGAGAAACTTGGTAGATGGTGATGAGGATGTTTACAAGAGGTGTATGCAGACGCTTGAGTTAGCACTGTTATTGGTGACTGGTTTGACTCTGTTTTTGTTCAATTAAAAAATCTGGCCATGCTCACTGCCCTCCTCATCTCTGCCACATTGTTGATCCTGTTTGATCCTGTTTGGCTATCCCTTGCATTAGAGGCCTGACCCAGCGACTGATTACTGCGGCCCTAACCAAGGTTGATGTTGGAACACAGAGACAATTACAAATGCTTATTGCTGAGCAGCAGCAGTCACTGTTGGAGGGTGAGGAGATCATGGATCATGATACAGGAGTTGAAGATATGTTGTAATTAAGGAGGTTTGTGAAGGAATGGTGTAAATAAAGGCATTTGCGGTCTACGACCCATCTCACCATTTCTGGCTACAAATTCTCTGTAATGGTCATAATTTGTTGGGAATTTGTATTAAAATAACTAGAAGTGATAAATCATGTACTATGTGCTCATTTAAATAATATGTGACTGCGGTCAGTTGAGAACAATAGGAAGGTCACGCAAAGCCAAAAGAGAGGTTCTGTTTTTGAGCGACAAGAAGAAATACAAGCTCCTGACTAAAAGAACGTTTTATGATTCAAACTGCCTGTAAATTACTTATTTTTACCTATGTGCTAACAACCATTTTACACCTGCTGTTATAATATTCTATTTTTCTGTACTTTCATAACTAATGATTAATGATAAGTCTATTCTTCTAACTTGTAAATCGAATCCTAATATTACTGTGTAACTTCAATAGTTGTGTTTTCACAAGACATTCTGATAACAAGACATTCTGATAAGGACACTGACACAATGCTCTGCTCATACAAAGTACGATATCACCATGAGAATGAGAGGCTAGCAGGACACTCAAGCTGATAACACACAGTACACTCTCGCACCCACACAGGAGAGGAATTGAAGGCCAATGCTAACGAGAAGACTTGCTGCAGCTGCAACGGATTTGTGCTGACAATTGGAAAACTACCAGATAGAGGGGGGGGGGGGGGCATCACCCAGCCCAAAATGTTAAATGAAATGTATAAAGGACTATGTACGGAGGTGAGAGGGACTCTTGTTTTGGTGGAGCCACTGCAGTTAACTTGTTGACGGCTAGCTGAGACAGGCCTGCAGAGGTGAAACTAGATAAGACACTTTTCCATGGAAATGAACTATTATTGCTTGCTGATGTGCTTGAATAAATATTATCTTAATGAACAGTTCAGTAGTGGTGCCTAATATTTGATTGGATCATATCATCTTAAGAAGTGATATCAAGGACGTCTCGTTGAGATTAAACGAACTCGCTTGTAAGTGACGACTCAATTAAATCGATTCTGGAGAAGTTGATCGCCTTACACAATCATTAATCATTTCTTGACTTACTTGACTTAGGTCCTTTTTCTTCGGGTGTGAAGAGTAGGGCCTCCGACGAGTTTACGCCACCGGTCTCTGTCCCTCGCCACAGCGGCCGCCGCCTCCCAGGGGGGTGTTCCATCATCGTCGCTAAAGGAAAATCTAGGCTTATTTCGTTAAGTCTCGCGAGACTCTTAAAAAGATCCAGGCATATCTTGATAGATCTCGCGAGACTTGTCAAAATAAGCCTAGATTTTCCTTTAGCGACGTTGATGGAATACCCCCCAGGATCTCAGACCCGGCATGTCCCGCTGCCTCTCGACGGTTCTCCTCCAGGTTTCTTTGGGGCATCCCCTTGTTCTTCGTCCATCATTCAGGGGTCCATCTGAGGGCTGTGCGTTGATGGTCCTCCGGGCTTTTTCTCAACACGTGGCCGATGTACTTCCATCTTCTCTTTCTGATCTGCGTGCTTACTTACCATCTCTATACCAGCACGTTCTCTCACTTCTTCGTTTGACGAAGACTGACTGCTGTTCCACAACTTCTTTAAACGATTCATCATTTCAGAATACATATATCCTTCCGCCACAGAATATAGTCCCATAAACAACATTAACTATTGCATTGTTACATGACAAATTTCCCCTCGGGGACAATAAAGTACAATCAATCAATCAATCAATCAATTGTAGGCTTGGCCACATTCACTGGCCTTTGAGCCAACTTGTTCGTGATTGGTGCCTTGGAATGCCACTCCAGATTGGTAGGCTGATATTGGCTAAACAGTGGGCGGAGTCAGCACAGGTGTTCTTAATCAGATTGATTGGGAGGCGCATTGATACTGGAAATGCGGTCGGAGCTGAACTGAAGGGAGTTGGGGGTATTTACCACTGTTGCTAGCCAATCAGAATCCAGTATCCAAACATGCTGTTGGAGAGGTCATTGCTCACCATCATAGAATCCACTAGGAATTCTCTATTGTATCACAGGGTGCTTGAGGAAAATGTGAGACCATGCAAAACTGAAGCTAAAGCAGATGTGGACCATGCAACATGACAATGACCCAAAACATGCCAGTAAATCCACCAACGAACGGCTCAAAAGAAAGAAATGGAGAGTTCTGGAACGGCTGAAGTGAAAGCCCGGATCTGAATCCTATTGAGATGCTGTGGGGTGATTTGAAACGGGCTGTGCATGCAAGACACCCCTCAAACACCACACATCTGGAATAATTCTGCACGGAGGAATGGGAAAAACTGTGTTAGAGATTTAATCGAGGTTATTTCAGCCAAAAAGTGCAATACCAGCTATGAGGGCAAGTTAGTTTTCATTGTTTTTGAACACATTTCACTTACTTTCAGAATGTCCTTTTGGCCATTTATTTGTTATTTATAGCTCATGGACCTCAATATATCCTGTGTATCAACAGCCAGTCCAGGTGTGTCCCAATGATCTAAAGCAGCAGCGTCCTCCTCTCTCTATCTACATGTCCTTTATGCTAACTTGTGACGTTAGAATTATAAGGTTCTATCTCAATTTTTGTCAAAATTGAGTTTTTTACATAATCTGATCCATTAGGTGTTTATTAATGCCTGTGTGGTGTTATTTTTAAAATGTTGAAATGTTTGAGTTAGTAATGAACAAAATACAAAGGTTCCATCTCACAAAACATAATGGAATGTAAAAACTTTGACGCTCAATATCTCTGAACTGCCCTAAACGGAGATAGAACCTTCTCATTCTAAACGGAGATAGAACCTTCTCATTCTAAACGGAGATAGAACCTTCTCATTCTAAACGGAGATAGAACCTTCTCATTCTAAACGGAGATAGAACCTTATAATTCTAAGCTCACGAACTGACCTGGAAACACAGGACAGAAGAAGACAAGAGGGAGGACGACTTTCAGCTGATGGTTTCATCTGTTCAGGTCTATAATGTCACACACACACACACACACACACACACACACACACACACACACACACAGATACACACACACACACACACACACACACACACACACACACACACACACACACACACACAGACAGCTCATTCAACCTGCACAGAGGAATTGAAGAATATCCAGATCTCTGGAGCCTAGTGTTATATATATATATATATATATATATATATATATATATGTATATCCAGTGTTTCAACTCTTGCATCCCTTTCCCAAGAGAGGATTCGCAGCAAGTCTACCCAAAACCACAGCTGATTATGCAATTCCCACTGTGTTGATCAGTGGAGTGTGGGCGCCACCTAGCGGAGGCAAGGAGAACCTGCAGCCAATGACGACAGATCTGAGTAGTGGTCTGATTCTCAACCCTTCTCACTAATTGTTGGGAGGGAGGAATGATTGTTAATGATAGAATGAACATGTATTTATTCTTAATCATAGAATGAACATGTATTTATTCTTAATCATAGAATGAACATGTATTTCGTGGTGCAACATGGTGTTGTCCTTGTAGCGTCATCTCTTGTGTAATATTATTATTTTTATTATTATCGTGACACAAGCAAGGTAAGCCTGTGTTAGCTACTTGTCAAAGTCTATGGGCTTGTGATATTAGTGATATTATTATTAATGTCTAGCTAGCCTGTCCTGTACTCACTGTGATATTATTAATGTCTAGCTAGCCTGCCCTGTACTCACTGTGATATTATTAATGTCTAGCTAGCCTGCCCTGTACTCACTGTGATATTAATGTGGAACATAGAAAGGAAGTGGGATGACCTTACTTTGCCTTTGTAGAATCCAATTGATAAATCTTCAAGCCTTAAGTTCAAGCCCTCAAACATGTGTATGAAGCATTATGCATCTCTGTAACTGATGTGGCTATTGGAACTTGTATTCCACTCAGATGGGCAACGTCAGTCACTTTTGAAGTTCAAACAGCCTCACAGTCATCCATGAACTCATAGGGGACAAGTAATTCTATAATAATAATAATATATAAATATAAAATACGTAATTTCACATTCTCTTTCCTTGTTCAGAAATGCCAAATAAAAAGAAGAAGAGTCAGGGTTGTTTGTCTAGTTGGATATAATATTGTGTTCATTGTTCAATGTTATATGAATGTTGTCTGAATATTTGTAGCCACTTGTAAATGTACTTTTCACTAAAGCAATAAATCCTTTTCTTTAAAAGAAGGTACCCTTTTGGTGTAGTTGTCAATAAGTGCTTGCACCACACCCATGGTTGTTAATGTTGTTTGACACACCTACTAGCAGAGTGGACTGATCATAGGCTGCAGCAGCAGCAGCAGCAGCACTCTCCCTAGTGAATGAATGAATGAATGAATGAATGAATGGACTTTATTGTCATTGCTACAGTACAGGTACCAAACAACGACATTTAGGAGGGGTGGCTCCCCTGGTGTTAGGAAAGGAAAAAAAAAAATGAAAAAGAATAAAATCACACGAAGGTAAGGAGCTGGTTTACATAAATAAAGGCTATGTACACAATCCACTGTACTATACTGCACAGATAGTCAACTAGGGTTGTCATATTGCACAAAATAATTTTTTCACGTTATTTAAAGTGTCACAGTTTGCAGGCTTGAAATGTACATGTTTGTGCCTCAGCACTAGCTGCCATACAATCCGTCCAGACCGTCCTGGGCCCAGAACTTAGGCCTTTGCTGTGTTCAGGGCCTTGACGGCCCTGTGGTAGAAGCAGTTCTTCAGTCTGTTTGTCTTAGCGGCCGGGGTCCTGTACCTCCTTTTCGAGGGCAGCCTGATAAAGTGTACGTGCCCAGGGTGGGTCGGGTCCCTGGAGATCTTGGAGGCCTTCCTGAGACAGCGTGTGTTGTACAGCTCTTCCAGAGAGGGGAGGGGGGCGCCGGTGATCTTCTGTGCTGTTCTCACGACTCTCTGTAGCGCATTTCTCTCCGCTGTTGTGCAGCTGTAGAACCAGTGGCCTGTAACATCATCATCTCAGGGAGAGCTTAGTAACGGTGATGCACCTGATGTAGCTACTTCACTATGATGGTGAGATGTGAAATGAGATCATGTGAAATGTCTTGAAGTAGATGAGTCTTTTTTTCTCAGGACTGCCCGAGTAGCTCAGTCTTAAGTCTCAGTCTGTCTTTTTACCGCTGAAGGCCAGGGTTCAAATCCAATGACCTATTGACCTTTTCTAGACTGTGTCTGCTGCTGCTGCTGCCTGTATGACAGTGTGATTGATTCTATCAGATATGATTACATGACTACATGACTACATGATGATACACATGATCAGATAGAACAGAGAGACAGAGGACAGAGATTCTACACTGATCAGAGCCTTGTGAACAGATGTGGGACTTAATTTCTTCAAGTAGGCGATTTTTTTTCCCGTCTCCCAGCTCTGTCACAGTGGCTCAGTGTGTTAAGTCTCCTGTCTAGTAGACCGGGAGGCCTCGGTTCAAATCCCCTGTCCAGTGTTTCTTTAGTTTTTAGTTTGTTTGTGTCACACACAGGCAGACCGAGTCACACACAGAGAGACTGTGGATTCTACACATGATCAGTTAGGACACAGACACAGACAGCTCATTCAACCTGCACAGAAGAATATCATTATCCTCTGTATCTGGCAATGACCTTTCATGACCTGCACGGTGGGTCAGTGTGTTAAGTCTCCCGGCTGGCAAGCGGTGAGACCTGGGTTCAAGTCCCAGGTGAAACAGTCCGTATCCAAATTTTCAATTTCAACCAAAATATTGGTTAGGGTACCAGTTATCAATACTTCCAGGATCGCGGAGGGGCTCTTCCTCGCTGCGAGCCCAGGAAGGGGCTTGCATCTCGGGGAGTGCTTAAGTGTGGGACCCCAAGGAGAACCGGAGAACAGGTAAGGCCAAAATGAATGGGAGTCTATGGGGAAGGGGGAGGGGCTTAAAAAAGGGGGCGGGGCTTATTTTTCTTCTATTTTTTCATTCACCTTTTCCCCACACAATACATATTTTTCGACATCTACTCTTCGAGGCGAGTCCAGCCGGACTAATACCAGACCTGCTGGACGTGTCTATGTGCTTGTGTGACTGGATGTGTGTGTGTGTGTGTGTGTGTGTGAGTGTGACTGGATGTGTGTGTGTGTGTGTGTGTGTGTGTGTGTGAGTGTGTGTGTGTGTGTGAGTGTGACTGGATGTGTGTGTGTGTGTGTGTGTGTGTGTACATTACCAGTTATTCAGCCATCTGCTGTCCTGTGACGGCCATACCACCCTGAACACGACCTGTCGTAAAAAGTGCGGGATAGCAGCGAGAGCGTTTGGAATTTTTTGGTGTGCATGAGAGTTTAGTGTTTGAATATTTGCGTAGTTTGTGTGAGTGAAAGGAGAGTCAGTGTGTAAGAGTTTATTCCCCCAGCAGCTTGCTGTTAGGGGGGATATTTTTGTTTTTTCGTTTTGTTTGTACACGGACGGCTCAACATGGTAAAAGAACTCGGAACGACAGACGACACGACTAAGAACACGGACACAGGCATGGCGAAAGAAGGAGAGAGAGAGAGAGAGGAGATGGAGAGACAGAGAGGGAGAGATGGAGAGAGAGAGGAGAGAGAGAGAATAGCGAGGAAGAAGCAGGCGGCGGAAGCGAGGGCGAATGCGGAGAGAGAGGAGCGAGGGGGAGAGAGGAGAGAGGAGAGAGAGGAGCCGGCCTACAGCAAGGAGTTGACGGTGGCGGTGGAGCTGGTCGGCGAGGAGAAGGTGACGATGATGGCGCTGCTCCGGGCGACGAAGGAGGTGTGCGGGCTCGTCGTGGGCTGTCGCTACATCGGTTTGAACAAATATGAGATCACGATGAGCCATCCGAAGGGGAAAGAGAGGCTGCTCGACGGCTTCAAGATCAAGGAGACGAGGGTCATGGCGAGGGAGCTGTGCGGGGATGAAATGGTGGTTTCCTTCATCGGACTGCCGGTCTACACCAAGGACGGGGACATTATCCGGAAATTAACGGACTGGGGGGTGCAAGCGGTCTCCCCGATAAAGAGGAGGATGTGGCCAGGGACCAGCATATGCGAAGGAACACGGTTTGTAAAAGTAAAATTTAATGATGTTGTGAAATCACTGCCGTACTCGACCAAGTTCGAGACGGACAATGGGTCTGATTTCTTTCGGGTGATTCATGACAGACAGGTGAAGGTGTGTAGGATGTGTCTGCAGCCAGGGCACATCCTACGGGAATGTCCCGAGTTCAGGTGCAGAAGGTGTGGGCTCAGCGGGCATTATGCGAGGGAATGCGCGACTTTTGAAAACAAGTGCAGGGGGTGTGGGGACCTGGAATCCCAATGTAATGAATGAATGAATGGTCTTTATTGTCATTGCTACAGTCAGGGGAGGCTGGTTCATTAGGGGCAATTGGACAATGCCCCACCAAAGGGAGAAGAGAGAGATTTTTTTTCTATGACTTCTAGACAGTGTTGCTTCTGA
This sequence comes from Nansenia antarctica, assembly GCF_963989245.1. NCBI lineage: Eukaryota > Metazoa > Chordata > Actinopteri > Argentiniformes > Microstomatidae > Nansenia > Nansenia antarctica. Next base: position 13,410,059 of record NC_137685.1, on the reverse strand, counting down.
ATATCATAGTCCAATCAGCTAGTGTTCTGTGGAGTATATCATAGTCCAATCAGCTAGTGTTCTGTGGAGTATGTTCCAATCAGCTTCAAGTCCCGCCCCTTTCAGGGCAACTTTCAGTCTACTCGAAATTGCACTAGGCTGTTCTCGTAGACTTGCATGTAAAATCTATTTTGGTAACTTCAGGCCATTCGGTCATTTGTCTATGGGGTTTTGGGACATGCACAAAGAATCGTACGTGCTTACGTCATGTCATACGGCCGGCGTCACGTTCGTTCACCTGCTTCACCATGGCTAGTAATGTTCTGAACAACTCGGTTGAATCTTTAAAAGAAACACCGTTCAGCCGTCGTAGCAACCAGGAGAAATTAACAGTAAAGGAATTAGGACCACCCAGACCAAATTTAATTATAAAGCAAGTTTATAAGGCAGGGAAAATTGGAAAATCGTATAACCGAGGATTTACGAGGGGTTGGTATGAGAAGAAAACATGGCTAGCGGGATGTGAAGTAACAAATGCGTTGTTCTGCTTTCCACTACCGGACTTTGTAAACAAATTGAACAAATGGATTAGAAGGAGGCATCTTTTGTTCCCAACTTGATATTGCAACTGGACCTATTACCGAAGTCAAACTTGTGTAAGTAAGTGAATCATCTGTCCTTCAGTCATGATAGGAAAACCAAATCGATGCTGGGAGAAGGAATGGCAGACTGTATTCTGATTGTATCTTCTATGCTCTTTGTATGTTTCTATGCTCTTTGTATGTTTCTATGCTCTTTGTATGTGTCTTGGTGTAGGAGAAACGTAGGACCACGTTGGAAACAAGTGTTTCGGTACACGTTGACGTGTAGAAACTGTAGAGAGAAAATTGTAGAAATTGTAGAGAAAACTGGGGGGGTAGAGGTGATGAAGAGGTCTGTACAGGGGGGTAGAGGGGATGAAGAGGTCTGTACAGGGGGGTAGAGGTGATGAAGAGGTCTGTACAGGGGATGAAGAGGTCTGTAGAGGAGGGTAGAGGTGATGAAGAGGTCTGTACAGGGGGGTAGAGGTGATGAAGAGGTCTGTACAGGGGGGGGTAGAGGGGATGAAGAGGTCTGTACAGGGGGGTAGAGGTGATGAAGAGGTCTGTACAGGGGATGAAGAGGTCTGTAGAGGAGGGTAGAGGTGATGAAGAGGTCTGTACAGGGGGGTAGATGTGATGAAGAGGTCTGTAGAGGAGGGTAGAGGGGATGAAGAGGTCTGTACAGGGGGGTAGAGGTGATGAAGAGGTCTGTACAGGGGGGGTAGAGGTGATGAAGAGGTCTGTACAGGGGGGGTAGAGGTGATGAAGAGGTCTGTACAGGGGGGTAGAGGTGATGAAGAGGTCTGTACAGGGGGGGTAGAGGGGATGAAGAGGTCTGTACAGAGGGGTAGAGGGGATGAAGAGGTCTGTACAGGGGGGTAGAGGGGATGAAGAGGTCTGTACAGGGGGGTAGAGGGTATGAAGAGGTCTGTACAGGGGGGTAGAGGGGATGAAGAGGTCTGTACAGGGGGGTAGAGGGGATGGAGAGGTCTGTAGAGGAGGGTAGAGGGGATGGAGAGGTCTGTAGAGGAGGGTAGAGGGGATGGAGAGGTCTGTACAGGGGGGGTAGAGGGGATGAAGAGGTCTGTACAGGGGGGTAGAGGGGATGAAGAGGTCTGTAGAGGAGGGTAGAGGGGATGAAGAGGTCTGTAGAGGAGGGTAGAGGGGATGAAGAGGTCTGTACAGGGGGTAGAGGGGATGGAGAGGTCTGTACAGGGGGTAGAGGGGATGGAGAGGTCTGTACAGGGGGGTAGAGGGGATGGAGAGGTCTGTACAGGGCGTAGAGGGGATGGAGAGGTCTGTACAGGGGGTAGAGGGGATGAAGAGGTCTGTACAGGGGGGTAGAGGGGATGGAGAGGTCTGTAGAGGTGGGTAGAGGGGATGGAGAGGTCTGTAGAGGTGGGTAGAGGGGATGAAGAGGTCTGTAGAGGTGGGTAGAGGGGATGAAGAGGTCTGTACAGGGGGGTAGAGGGGATGAAGAGGTCTGTACAGGGGGGTAGAGGGGATGGCGAGGTCTGTACAGGGGGGTAGAGCTATTCTCATGCTAAAATTGACTGTAAATCCAGATTTTAAAGTTGATATTCTTCCCCGTGGAGCATGCCCCCATAACCTGTGCCCCACCCAAACATTTTAGCACCAGCCGCCACTGGCTACAGTACAGGTACCAAACAACGAAATTTAGGAGGGGTGGCTCCCCTGGTGTTAGGAAAGGAAAAAAAAAAAAAAAACGTTAAAAAAAAAAATACAAGAAGGGAAGGAGCTGGTTTACATAAATAAAGGCTATGTACACTATCCACTATACTATACTGTACAGATAGACGACTAGGGTTGTCATATTGCACAGTAGTGTTATTTCACATTTATTTAAAGTGTCGCAGTTTGCAGGCTTGAAATGTACATGTTTGTGCCTCAGCACTACACCTGATTTTTTACAGTCCAGCAGCTGCCATCAATCCGTCCAGACTGTCCAGGGCCCAGAACCTAGGTCTTTGCTGTGTTCAGGGCCTGGACGGCCCTGTGGTAGAAGCTGTTCTTCAGTCTGTTTGTCCTTGCGCCCAAGGTCCTGAACCGCCTTTTCGAGGTCAGCCTGGTAAAGTGTTCGTACCCAGGGTGGGTCGGGTCCCTGGAGATCTTGGAGGCCTTCCTGAGACAGCGTGTGTTGTACAGCTCTTCCAGAGAGGGGAGGGGGGCGCCCGTGATCTTCTGTGCTGTTCTCACGACTCTCTGTACCACATTTCTCTCCGCTGTTGTGCAGCTGGAGAACCAGTTGCAGATGCCGTAGGTGAGGATGCTCTCCACTGCGCCGCGGTAGAAGGTCACCAGTATCTCCTGCTTGCTGTGTTCCTTCCTGAGGACTCTCAGGGTGTATAGCCGCTGTTGTGCCTTCTTGATGGTGGCTTTTGTGTTGTCCTTCCAGGTCAGGTCATCCCGCATGTGCATCCCCAGGAATCGGAGGGTTGAGACTCTCTCCACGCTCTCTCCGTCGATGAGCAGGGGCTGGATCTCAGATTTTTTCCTCCTGAAGTCTACGATGATTTCCTGGGTCTTTGACTTGTTAAGCAGCAGGTTGTTAACCTTGCACAGCTTGCTCAGTTGCTCTACCTCATCCCTGTACGCCGCCTCGTCCCCCCCCGAGATGCATCCCACCACGGTGGTGTCGTCTGCAAACTTTACGATGGAGTTGCTGGGGTGGACGGGGGTGAAGTCGTAGGTGTAGAGGCTGTAGAGGATGGGGCTTAGCACGCAGCCCTGGGGGGACCCAGTGCTGAGTCTGAGGGCTGTGGAGGTGTGGGGGCCCACCCGCACCCTCTGGGGGCGGTCGGTCAGGAAGTCCTTGATCCATGCACATATAGAGTGTGATAGACCCAGGTCTAGTAGTTTGGTCACTAGCCTGTCTGGAAGGATGGTGTTGAAGGCGGAGCTGAAGTCCACAAAGAGCAGTCTCGCGTAGCTGTTTCCCCTCTCCAGGTGGGATAGAGTGGCGTGGAGAGTCGTCGCGATGGCGTCCTCTGTGGACCTGTGGGCTCTGTAGGCGAACTGGTATGGATCCAGGTTGGGCGGGAGGCGTGTGAGTATGTGGGCCCGGACTAGTTTCTCGAAGCACTTCATGATGATTGGTGTGAGTGCCACCGGGCGGTAGTCGTTTAGGCAGCTCACCGTGCTTTTCTTCGGGACTGGGATGATAGTTGAGGTTTTCAGGCAGGGTGGGATGGTGGCCTGGGACAGGGACTGGTTGAAGATGTTGGTGAAAACCCCGGCCAGCTGGTCGGCGCAGTCCCTCAGCACCCGTCCCAGGACGCCATCCGGCCCCGAGGCTTTCCTGGGGTCCACCGCCTTCAGCATGCGTCTCACTTCATGCTCTGTGAGGGTGAGGCTGCTGAGAGCTAGAGAGAGTGGTGTTTGTGTTGTGGTTACCTCCGTTCGCCCCTCGTCGAACCGGGCGTAGAAGGTGTTCAGCTTTCCCGCCAGCAGGGGGTCGTCCTCTGCGGCTGTGAGCCTGTTGGCTCTGAAGTTTGTCATCTGCTGAACCCCCTGCCACATCCGCCTGGAGTCGTTGCTCAGGAGGCATTCCTCAATCTTCTCTCTGTGGTCTGCCTTGGCCGCTTTGATTCCGCGCTTTAGGTTAGCCCTGGTGGTGCTGTACAGCGGTGTGCTCTTGCCTGCGAAGAAGGCGTTGTCCCTCTCGTTGATCAGTTTTTGGACCTTCCCAGTCATCCATGGCTTCGTGTTGGGGTAGACCCGGACCCGTTTGTCCACGGTGACTGAGTTGGTGCAGTTCACTATGTGGTAAGTGTAGGGAGGAAGAAGTAGTGACGAGTCCATCCACTGTTTTTAGACAGAGGGAGGAAGAAGGGAAGGGGGGAAAGGGGGAAGAGGAAGAGAAGGGAGAGGGAGAAGAGGAAGAGAAGAGCGAGGGAGAGGAGGAAGAGAAGAGCGAGGGAGAGGAGGAAGAGGGGATGGAGGAGGGAGTATCGTTGACAGCTCAGACTGTGTCAGAGACTCAGAGTACAAGGTGGTCGGGACTGACAGGAGAGAGTGGGATGGGGGGCATGGGGTCGAGCCTCGACAGCTTTATGGGGGTAACCCAGGCATCGGAGTTGCAAGGGAGCGCACAGACGACCGGGGGGAGAGGTTCCCAACAAGAGCCTTTGCCCCCGAGAGTCGTGCGCCCGAAAGGAGCATAAGAGGCAGGCAACAAATCAAAGGAGGGAACCCCCATGAACAACGAGTCGGAATGGCGAGGGGCCGTATCCGTAAGCCCCCCCCCGAAAGCATCTGAAAAGATGTTAACAAACAGTGACGATGGGTGCGGGGAGCAAGACGAGTCTGAGCTGTTGACGATAGTGGGAGGGAGGAAGAGGGCGCTTTTAGAGGGGAAACTAAAGCGCAAATCAAAGCAGCAGAACGCGGAGGGAAAGAAGAAATGAAATAAAAAATGGCAGTAAACATATTTATCCTCCTACACTTGTTTTCAATGGTCACGCTTTCCTCCATAAACATCAATGGGCTCAACAATATGGAGAAGCTGGAGGAGGTGCTGGTGACTTTCACATCTGATGTTCTGGTACTGCAGGAGACAAAGTGGACAGACACAAACATGACAGAAATCAAGGGGAAATGGAGGGGTATGCTGTTTACAAATAATGGGACAAATAAATCATGTGGGGTAGCGATATTAATTAAAGAGAATAGGGTTGAGAATGTAAGAGAGGTTTTGAATGACGGGAAGGGTAGGGTAATAGGGATAGAATTTAATATAAATAATGTTATGTTTAGATTAATTAATGTGTATGCACCAAATAGAGAGGTTGAAAAGAGGGATTTTTTTGTAGAACTGGGCTTGCACTGCACAGGGAATTGTATTTTGGTGGGTGACTTTAATGTATTTTGCACTAAGATGGATGTTTATAGAGTAGATAGTTTTAAGACAGATTCAGCTAGGAGAGGGTTATTAGAAATGATAGAGCAGAGAAATGTAATAGATGTATGGAGAGTTAGGAACACAAGTAAGAGAGAGTTTTCGAGAAGACAGGTAGTTAGTGGGGTTTTGAAGCAGAGTAGAATTGATTTATGTTTAGTGTCACAGGGGATAGAAAAGGAAATAGGGGATATACAATACAAATTCACGGGGTACAGCGATCACGCAGCAATCACTTTTCACTTAGGGGGTAGGCACACAGGAAAAGGGGGGTGTGTGTGGTGTTTGAACACGTGGGTATTAGGGGAGAGTGAGTATAGGGATATGGTGAATGGGCATATTAGTGAGCGAATGAAGTGTGGAATGTATGAAGAGAATGTGTGTGAATGGTGGGAGTGTGTTAAGAGACAGGTAAAACAGTTAAGCATTAGTTATTGTAGAAAACGAGGTCAGGATAGAAAGAGAAAAGAAAGTGTATTGAGAGGGAGGATGGATGAGGAACTAAAAGAAATAGACAGGGACCCAGATAGAAGCGTAGGGAAATACATGGAGATCAGGGGGGAATTAGAAGCGTATGAAAAGGAGAAGTGTAGAGGGGCTATAGTTAGGAGTAGGGCACAGTATACAGTAGAAGGGGAGAAATGCACAGCGTTCTTTTTAGGGTTAGAGAAGCAGAAGCAGGGGAAAACATGCATAGAAGAGATAGAGAATGAGAAAGGGGAGGTAGTGAAGGACTATGTAGGGGTTTTGGAGACAGTGCAGGAGTATTATGAGAATTTATTCAAAAAAGGTAGTGTAGACAATGACAGTGTAGGAGAAGTTTTGGGGACAGTTGAGCATAGGTTAGCAGATAGTGACAGGGAAGGGTGTGATAGGGATTTATCAGAGGGGGAGGTCACCTTAGCCATTCAGAGCTCAAATAATGGCAAAAGCCCGGGCTCTGATGGCTTACCAGGTGAATTCTACAAGTGTTTTAGTGCAGTGCTTAGTAAGATTTTGTTGAGGGTTTATAAGGAAATGGAAAGGGTAGAGAAGGTTAGTGAGTCGATGGCAACAGGGTTAATTACTTTATTATACAAGAAGGGTAGTAAGTTACAGTTAGGGAATTACAGAGGGATTAGTTTATTGAATACAGATTACAAAGTGTTAGCGAAGATTTTTGCCAATAGGATTAAGTCAGTAGTAGGGTCCATAGTGTCATCGACTCAGGCGTATAGCATAGCAGGGAGAGATATAGCGGATACAATAGGGTCAGTCAGGGATACAGTGAAACACATGAAGGAAGAGGGAGGGATAGTGTTGAGTGTAGATTTCAATAAAGCTTTTGATAGAGTAGAGCATGAGTTTATGTTTAGGACGTTAGAGAAGTTTGGTTTTGGGGAGAGGATAGTTCAGTGGATTAGGTTACTGTATAGTTGTGCAAAGAGTAGGGTAAAGTGTAGTGGAGTTTTGACAGATAGTTTTAGTTTAGAAAGATCAGTTAGGCAGGGTTGTCCGTTGTCCAGTCTGCTGTATAGCATTACAGCAGAGCCACTGGCGACGATGTTAAAATCAGACAGACACATTCAGGGTATACATATTCCAGGGGGTGGGAGGAGTTTAATACATCAGTATGCAGACGACACAAACATAACAGTTAGGGACGTAGATAGTGTGAAGAGAGTAGTCAAGTTATTAGAAGTATATGGGAAAGCATCAGGGGCCAAAATGAATGTAGAGAAGTCAGAAATACTGTGTGTAGGGAGTGTAGACATGAGTGAATGCGATTTACCTTTGAAAGTGGCAAAAGGAATGATAAAAGTGCTAGGAGTGAATGTGGGTGTGAATGAAAAAGAAGCAAGGGATGTAACATGGACAGGGATTTTGAACAGGGTGAAACAAACACTGAATTCATGGAGAAGGAGAAAACTGAAACTAAGGGGGAAGGTGACGGTAATAAACTGCCTGATCCTATCAAAGGTGAACCATGTTTTAAGTGCACTAGATTTACCTTTGTGGGTCACGAAAGAATTGAATGGGGTGATAAATAGTTTTTTGTGGGATAGCAAGCAGGCACTAATTAGGCACAGGGTGTTAATAAATAGTTATAAGAATGGGGGGTTAAAATTGATAGATATAGAGGTGAAGAAAAGGGCACTTAGGGTCAAAATTGTGAAAAAGTTTTTGTATGGTAGGGATGAATATTGTTGGATGGGTTTCTTTGAGGATTATTTGCACAGGTATGGGGGGTGTGGTGTGAATGGTCTTTTAATGGTTTTTAATAAACCACGGTATGAGGGAATGTCACTGTTTTATAGAGAGGTGTTTGAGGCATGGGGGAAATATTTAGAGCAGGTAAGGTACAAGTGTGTAGGGAAAGATGAGGTTTTAAATCAGCCCATCTTTTTTAACCCCAAGATAAAGTATAATAGCAAGATGATAGTTAGTAAGCACTTTGAACAGGCAGGGTTTAGACAGGTAAAACATTTAGTGTCAGAGAACAATTTCAAAACAGAGCAGGAGATAGTGCAGGGAATAAGGGCAGTGCATAGGGATATAAGAATAGGTGGGATTGCAGGAGTGTATAATAGAATTAGGGACAGTATAAGTAGGGAATGGAAAACTTTAATGTTAGGACAGGGAGAGGCAGGTGAGGAAAAAAGGATGGTAGAATTAAGGGTAGAAAGGAAAGGTTTAGAGGTCAAGTTTGAGGATGTGAAAACAAAAGGGATATACATGGATTTACTGGGTGATGGGTTGGTGAGGCCAGCGTCAGAGAAGGTGTCGGAAAGGGTTTTTGAAGGTTTTGATGTGGGAAAGGTATGGGCAAATTTGGGTGTGAAATATAATAGCGTAGAATGTGAGCACAATGATTTTAAGATTAGGCACAATAGGGTTTACACAAATGTCGTATTGCACCAAATGGATAGGAATGTAGGTAGGGTATGTGATGTATGTAAAGGGAGGGATGAACATTTTGAACACTTTTTTGTTGAATGTCCAAGTTTGTCTGTCTTATTTGTGAAAGTAAAGGGGTTATTAAGTGTACACTGTGGGGTTACCGTCATGAATGAGATTGAATGGAAGGAATTGTTATTGTTTGGGGTGGTGGGAAAAAAGAAAGAAGTGAACGTAGATTTGGTTAATTTTTTGTTGAGTCACGTAAGGTATGCAATTGTATGTAGGAGGAATGTAGCACATTATGAGGGGAAAGTTACCAGGGTGTGGGATTTGTTTGTGTCACTATTTAAAAAGGATGTTAGGTTAGTGCACACACTGGGGAAGGCAGATTTTTGTAAACACTTTGTCAATAATAGCACTTTGGTGACTATTACGGGATCAGGGATGTTAGGTTTTAATATAGAGGATTAGTATTTGTGTTTGGTTTTGAGTCAGTGTTTATGTTTGTTTTATGATTTTTCTGAGTTGACCAAGGGCTGCCAGGCATAGATAAGACCTGGTATGCTACTTGGTCTCATGTTGGTTTTGTCTATTCTGGTTTAGGTTTAGGGTTTAGGGTTAGGGTTAGGGTTGTGTCTGTCCCACTTTTTGCGCTGTCTGTCATGAATCACCGTGTTTTTTATGTGTCGTATCTTTTGCTTTATCATTCTTTATTGTTTTATCATTTCTTTATTTGTTGCAGCATTCTTTATTGTTTCTTTGTTTGGATTATGGTTTATTTGTTATGTTGATTTTATGATTTTTATGATTTTACCAAGGGCTGCCAGGCATAGATAAGACCTGGTATGCTACTTGGTCTTTTTTGTTGTCGTCTTTTGTCTATTCTATGTCTGTCCCACATTTTGTGTTGTGCTGTCTGTCATGTCTCACTGTGTTATTTACGTATCGTATCTGTATGTGTTTTGTGAATAATGTAAATAACCAACTGAAAAAATTATCTGTGAAATGTATTTTTGATAATAAAAGAAAAATAAATAAATAAATACGCCCGATCTCGTCCGACCTCGGAAGCTAAGCAGGGTTGGGCCGTGTTAGTACCTGGATGGGAGACCGCCTGGGAATACACGGTGCTGTAAGCTTTTCGTTCCTCCGCGTTACCGAGGAGAGGCGCGTGCAGCGGCCGAGGAGAGTGTACTCTTTCCGGATAGACATTTATGCATGCTCTCGGGGTTCGAAACATAACTTCCCGGGGTGCCAGCGGGGTGGTTGATGGCTCAAAATGACCGTATGGTGAAGTTAGCAAAGTAGTATTGTGTTTTTACCACCTTCCTAGCCGGTGTTATTCACGGACAAATACGGTGCCCGGGGTGCCCGGGGTTAATAACGTCGCTTTACCGGGGCTTACGGTGAAAATTCAAATGTGTCCGGACAGGAGAGAGGGGCGGGATCGTAAATCACTTTGAATGGAGTCGATTGGAGACCCCCATCGATGTCGACACTGCTCGGCATACTGCTACTAGCTTACTATATTGTTGTCTTAACAGTTGGTAAAATAACATGATTAAAATAAATATATATGAGCAATAACATATCGTGGGCAAGTGTAACGGAGTAGAAAGTACAGTTCAATTATAGCTAAAATAGAGCTAAACTGCGCCCTCTAGGGGTTTAATGTAAATACAGCTGTACAGTGCATAGCGCGGGACGCAACATGATCCTGCTCAGTTCATCTGAAAACATTGACTGGGTAGGTCACGTTTTCTACAGGGTCTGAGATCGAATATCGTTTGAGAGATTATCAATGTACCTATGTTTTATTTGAATGTTTGATAAGTAAGATAGCTGTTTTGAGTTTCCCCATTTATAGTATTTTAGTTTGGAACATATCACAAGTTTGTTAATGTGAGTTTTCTGTTGTTAACAATGATGGCGCTAACGTGAATGTCCGTGTGTAACATCATTTTAGAATCTAGCCTGATGACCCTGCAACCGTGTCCACAAATTGATGCACTGTATGTTTTCTACAGGTAATATTATTATTGTTGTGCTATTGTATGTCTGTTGTTCTGCCAAAGTTAGTAGACCGTATTGTAGGAGGTTGGGTTTTCCATCTCGCTAGTTTGCACCACGCTCGCAGCTAACCTAGCAGTCAGGTTGCAGCCATGTGTTGCACGTGGTGTGCATGCGTGTATTCCAGTTGCGCTGTTTTTCTATGCATTGTATTGTTATTGTTAATATATATATATAATTGATTGTTTGACTGTTCAAATACCACTATACGATCACACAAGTGAGGATTTATGTAGTCTACACATTTTGTATTTTTGTTTCATATTATTGTTATAATTTGTGTAGTATGAGTGACTACTGTATGCTCAGTTCATCTGAAAACACTGACTGGAATCTAGCCTGATGACCCTGCAACCGTGTCCACAAATTGATGCACTGTATGTTTTCTACAGAATAAATGAACGTGAGCCATCCAGCTGAGAGTGATTCATGCAAAGATACACCCCGTCACACAAGCACTACAACCAACTTGTCCGTCTGAAGCTACAATACTGGGATCATTCGTGATTGGGCTACAAACAGTCAAATACTAGGCGAACATGTGTGTAAGACACAAATAAACTTGGATTTCATGCATTTCAAGTGGCATATTTGTAATCATGACGATGTAGTCATGTCTAAGAATGCATTTCATCATGTTAATTCCAAGTATAGTGAAAATACCACCGCTCATCCGTGATCAGACTTAGCTGGGGTGCTGCAGCTGAAGAGTATCAAATAGAGTGCAAAAAAGCAGCATCTGCACACTCAAATATGTGCAAAAAACAATGTTTATTGCAAGCTTTCGGTCCCCAGGCTATCGGACGATGTAAACAATAGCTGTATGACAAGTTTGTATGACGCAGTTTGACGAGGCTGAAAGCGCACAGGGTTGCCAGATGGGATTGACAATTTACAGCCTAAACTTTCTATAACCTCAAAATCAAGTAGCCCATTCGGCGGTGACCCGCCCCATCTGGCAACCCTGGACGCAACTCTGCAATTCTGGACGCGAAATGCATTTAGGGAAATAGGAGACGAGATAGTGTCCATCAAAACCGACTTCAAATTTCCCGGAAATAACTGCTCGCCTACTAAATTTCTCGCATACTCAAATCTTGCATACTGTACGTTCGGAACGTACTACATACTCAAAATCTACGTCATATCTAGTATGAGTAGTATGCTAGTATGCTATTCCGAACACAGCCATTTATTTAATCACAGGAGCCACATGCAGACAGGTTCAACACTGTCACCAGTAGATGGCGCTCTACAGCAACGAACTTCAATCGATGTCAGAGAGGGACATGAAATAACAAGCAGACACAGTTAACTGTATAATTCTCAGCATTTTATTGTGCAAAGTACCAGACTCCACTGTTACCAAGACAAACTAATTTCTAGAAAGAAAAACTGAAGCTTCGCCAGGTAACTCAAGCCCAACACTTATGGTGGTACCCTACTGGTGTGGGGTGGTACTACAGGTAGTCTAACACAGGATATCAGTTTTCAAAGCAAAAAGAAAGAAATATTCAAGTATTAAAAAGTAATTCAGTGAAATTAAATGACTAATAATTAAGAAAAAGAGTACAAACAGATAGAACTGTTATAATATTATAATGTATGAACATTGTAAAATAGAGAGGAGGGGGGAGGAAGGAGGGAGAGGAAGGGAGGGTAGGAGGAGAGGACGGGAGACATTGAGAGAAAATAATCTAGAAAAGGCTCATGTCATGACACAACCTTCTCCCTGATCCGATCAACAAGTACATATCCATACAGTATATGATGGTGCAGCCAGCAGACCCCCCCCTTCTTCTTTAGGGCTCCTGCCTCCTTTAAACTCCTCCCACACTGGGAGCAGTCGTGTTAACTAGTGTGTGTGTTCTCTGGTGTTTCTTTAGGGATCCTGCCTGACTGAAACCCTGCCCACACTGGGAGCAGCAGAATGGCTTCTCTCCTGTGTGTATTCTCTGGTGTTTCTTTAGGGATCCTGCATGACTGAAACTCTGCCCACACTGGGAGCAGTGGAATGGTTTCTCTCCTGTGTGTATTCTCTGGTGTGTCTTTAGGGATCCTGCCTCACTGAAACTCTTCCCACACTGGGAGCAGCAGAACGGCTTCTCTCCTGTGTGTGTTCTCTGGTGTTTCTTAAGGTTTCCTGCCTGACTGAAACTCTGCCCACACTGGGAGCAGCAGAACGGCTTCTCTCCTGTGTGTATTCTCTGATGGCTCTTTAAGTGTCCAGCCTGACTGAAACTCTGCCCACACTGGGAGCAGTGATATGGCTTCTCTCCTGTGTGTATTCTCTGATGGCTCTTTAGGGATCCTGCCTCACTGAAACTCTGCCCACACTGGGAGCAGCAGAACGGCTTCTCTCCTGTGTGTATTCTCTGGTGTTTCTTTAGTTCATCTGCCCGACTGAAACTCTTCCCACACTGGGAGCAGCAGAATGGCTTCTCTCCTGTGTGTATTCTCTGGTGTTTCTTAAGGGATCCTGCCTCACTGAAACCCTTCCCACACTGGGAGCAGCAGAATGGCTTCTCTCCTGTGTGTGTTCTCTGGTGACTCTTTAGGTTTCCTGCCTCACTGAAACCCTTCCCACACTGGGAGCAGCAGAACGGCTTCTCTCCTGTGTGTATTCTCTGGTGTCTCTTTAGGTTTTCTGCCTTACTGAAACTCTGCCCACACTGGGAGCAGTAGAATGGCTTCTCTCCTGTGTGTATTCTCTGGTGACTCTTAAGGGATCCTGCCTCACTGAAACTCTTCCCACACTGGGAGCAGCAGAATGGCTTCTCTCCTGTGTGTATTCTCTGGTGACTCTTTAGTTTTCCTGCCTTACGGAAACTCTGCCCACACTGGGAGCAGCAGAATGGCTTCTCTCCTGTGTGTATTCTCTGGTGTGTCTTTAGGTCTCCTGCCTGACTGAAACCCTTCCCACACTGGGAGCAGCAGAATGGCTTCTCTCCTGTGTGTATTCTCTGGTGTCTCTTTAGTTCATCTGCCCGACTGAAACCCTTCCCACACTGGGAGCAGTAGAATGGCTTCTCTCCTGTGTGTATTCTCTGGTGTCTCTTTAGTTTGCTCATATAACCAAATCTCTTTCCACACTGAAGACAAGAGTGAGTCTTCTGTCCTCCTTGAGTCTGTGGTTGTGATTTAAGGTGAGTTGGACAAATGAAACTCTCACTGCAATCTAAACAGTGGTGATTCTTCTGTCTTGAGCTCCTCCTCCTCCGTCTGTGTTGTTTATGGCTTCCTGATGCGGAGGAGCTGGGCTCCATGTCTGAGTCTGGGTTGGAGCTCTCTCCTGTAAGAATAGGAACATATACAGGATTAGAAACAACATGAGAACAAGTGCTGCTTCCATAGACTCAGCAGTGCCAGAAGTAACACCACATCTCTGGAGTCTGCACACGCTGTGGGAACATGAAGTGTTCAGAGTGTTAGGATACCTGTAATGGAAAACTGTAATATTCCATCCTTGATAGAACTGTGTCATTTAAATTAGGGATGCACCCAATTGAAATTTCTTGGCCGAAGCTGAATTTAAGGAAACATTTGTCCGAATACCGAATGCGTACCGGCAGTTTTTCATTTCACTATTGATCACTTTTATTGAACACTCCAGCAGACATTAGGCTATACCAACAGCACAATAAGCACAATAACTGGAAATAAATAAATAAATAAGAACAGCATTGCACTGTTTGATCGCGTCATCAAAAACGTCTACTCAGGGTTTTTCCTGCCACAAAATGAGGTTATGACAGAGAAGGTTTGTTAGTCCTTGTTAATGACAGTAGTACCATGTCATTCCCCCCCCCCCCCCCAAAGAGCCACTGCTTTTTGGTCAGGCTGCATTTGCAAATAAGAATTTGTTCTTACATGTTTGCCTGGTTAAATAAAGGTTAAATCTTTTAATAAAAAATAAATAAAAAATAAAATCCAAAACCTATTGTTGACTGTCTGATTAATACAACTTTTCAGCAATTGAAACCCCTGACAGACTTCAAAACTGATCATTTTGCAAATAATACATTAAAAGGAGCACTGACTAACGCTAGTATAGGCTCAACTTGTCATTCTGGATAATGGAACAGCAAGCCAACTAATGTGACTTTCAGGATTTTTGATATGAAATAACGTTTCGACCTAAGACTATTCTGACAGTTGACAAAGTGACGAGTGTGCAAGCCCAGGGCTCCACATGTTGCTGGCTGGTTCCTTGTTTTGTCTTCGCTAGCAAACACCAAAGCTAAGCTTATTTGCAGCACAGCGCCACCAGGGTTAAGGTTAAATAGCGCCCCTGCCACCACATGGGCGCAGTGCCGCAATGCATAGCTTTCATGTGACGTCACAGCATAGTGGAAACGCCCACCTGACGGGCAAAAGGCACTTTTTGCGGGCAAAACCCACGGGCAAAACCCACTTTTTGCGGGTTAATAACTTTGATTTCCCGTGGGTTAGGAAAATAATTCCAACGCGTCCGGATAGAGTAGAAGACAGGGAATCCAACACTATTTGAATGGAGTCGATCCTCCACTCCTATCACCGTGGACACAGCAAGGAGCGAATTCCCGGATATAAATATTCCCTCGCCTCGCTGACAGCGGGAGTTGGGAGTTTCGTCCAGCAGCCGGTGAACGCCCGGTTGATCGAGTTTCATATTAAAAGTATATCTTCTCGGGGTGTCAGCGCGGTGGTTAAGGGCTCAAAATGACCGTATACTGATGGTGAATTTAGCAATAATAGTCTTATGTTTGTACCACCTCCATAACCGGTGTTATTCACGGGAAAAGCCGGTCAAGGAGGCACCCTTTGCAGGTCAATAACTTTGATTCTCCGGGGGTTAGGAAAATAATTCCAACGTGTCCGGATAGAGTAGAAGACAGGGAATCCAACACTATTTGAATGGTGTCAATCCTCCACTCCTATCACCGTCGTGTATCTTGATAGTTCTTCATGAGTGAGGTGGTCTAAATAGTAGGCAGCCATGTTGAGCGATGTTGCTATGATACTTTTTGCCCGTCAGGTTGGTGGTTGCTAGGGAAGAAACCACGTGACTGAAAGCTATGAATTGCAGTTAGAAATGACAGAAATCCACCGAGTGCAACGCTTGTCGAAAATACGACCGTCAGAGTTTTGACGAGAGCTGGAGGCGGCAAGAAATATGACGGAGGCGGCCGCCTCATAATTCTCTATGCAGGAAAAACCCTGAAACCCTGCTACTATTCACCTGTTGATAGGATGTGTTTTTCCATTGTGCATAGGTAAATTCTAAATACTGTATCATTGGTAATTATAATCAAGTTGTAATATCTAAACTGTTGAGATTGAGCAAACCTCTCTCTGTCTCTGTCATGCACAAACTGACCATGTTTTTCTCTGTAACTGGACCGGAGCCAGATTTAGACCACGGCTAGTGGGGCCAGTATACCTTGCAGCAGGGAAACCTGACTAAGGGGCCAGGGGAGAGACTGGGTCAATAGGTCAGTATATTTAGGACCGGCCAGTCAGCTGACCAGAGTCAGGTAACTGAATTGCCATGACGACCAACCCGTTATGGGATGTAATCATGAATAATGATTTGCAAGGTACAGCTGATTCCTGTGTCAGCAGGAATCGAGATTATAAGGAGGCACTGTGAATGTCATTCTGTGTGCGTTCTCTGTCTGTGCCTGCGACTGAACACACCCGGCGCCGTGAATAAACTTGTATCTTAATTGTCTACTTTGAGCAAGCTTTAATTAATTACTTTGGGGAATCAACAAATCTCGGCCTCCGCCCATCATCAGAGAATCATCTATTATCAATTGGCGCTTTCGAACAGGATCAGCTTCAAAAGGTAGGAAATGTCTAACCATATTGACTATCTTCCCAGCTGTACAAAAAACCTGTAATTTCTTTCCTTAAAAGGAGAAAATGGGATGGATGTGATGATGGGGGATAATAACTAAATTGAAAGTTAAAGGACTAATATTAAACTAAGTTTGAGTACTGCTGTTGATAAACATGAAGGTCATTAATTCACATATAGGATAATACGTTATAAAAGGACAGAGCTGCTAGGTGTCACTCTGGAGGAGATATACTGAAACTGGATATTGATTAATTCATAGAAGAATTGATTAAACGGAATTGGGCATTCTGTGGGTTTTTATTTAAACAAGTAATGGTAATACTGTGGACAGGGTTACAGTACAGATCTTATATTGAGGTATTTGACAGGAAATAAGGTGAACTGCAGATCACGCTTGAGTCAACAAAGTTATGTTTATCTGTAAGGTACAGAAATAAGGTATTGTGTTATAGCACAGGATTTGAAACTATGCAGAAGTAGAATGTTGATTAAGACGGTTAAATGAATAAGGGATTAACACGTAAGTGGTTATGGTATGTAAATTAAGGTGTGATTAAAGAAAAGTGTTTTATAAGAGGTCAAGCAATGTGGGTATATTCTGTAGAGAAATAGAATAATGAAGGAATAAAGGACAGCGGTAAAAAGACAGTTGTAGGACGATAAGAATTTGAACAGATATGGTTTTTGTGTTAAATGTTAAAGCGTAACAGATTTGAGTGACAAGATTGACTAATTGAGACAGGATAGAATAGATGAGACGTGGATTTAAATGACCTTGATGAAACGCAATACAACAGACTGAATTAAAGTATACAAGAAGTAATGAACACAAATTGTGTAACTATAAAGCTCTAACGAGACAATTTAGATATAATAATTCCCTTTTACTAACATTGTGTGCATTTTAATTAATGAAAAAAATGGGTAATCAAACTTCTAGGATGGTAAATTGTGATAAACGAACCTTGAAATATAAATCTGAGAGAGATCTACCACGGGCAGAAAGGAAAGCCATTAAGAAACTATTGAAAATTGATCCACATATAATTGATATTCCGATAAAATACACTAATACAGTGACACAAAAAGGATGGATTTTACTTAAATTAGGACCATTCTATGCAGAACCATTTCTAACAAAGATTGCGGAATGGAGTGACGATAATTTCCCAAGTATCGGGAGTTTTGAAAAGAATAAACTGAAGATTATTGACGAATATTTGATATCAAACAAAACAATTAGAGATCCAACATGGGATACCGATTACATGAAAGAAGTCTATCAAGCATGGTTAATAATGTCTAAACAATGGCCTGGTAATATTGTCAGAAAGCAGGAACATGATAGGCCTAGCAAGAAACGGGAGGTAGAGAGTGTCTCTCCCATAAAATTACGGGCTGAGCAGGCTGTGACATGCAGCGTGGTCCAGGTGCAGGCACCGTTGCTAAATATAGAAGAGAAAGTTCTGTACAAACCATTAACGTTATCTGACGTATCTAAGATTATAGAAGACGCACCCAAACCCTGGATTAACCCTAAAGAATTCATAAATTGGTATAAAACAATGTTGTTACATGGTAATTTGAATGGCACGGATTTAAGATACATTCTGATCACTTTAATGCCAGATGTCGGAATTGATACTTTGATAAATGCTTGCGAAACTTTAAATGAACAAAATGATGGACCATGTAAAGGAAAAACAATAAAAGAACGTTTCCCATGGCTTGATAAGGAACACAAGAATACTCACATTGAACAATTAACCAAATTTCTAAACGACCATGCCAGCCAAAACCGTGATATCTCACAAATTCTTAACTGTAAACGTAAGCCTAATGAAACAATGTCTGACTTTGTAATCAGATTCCAAAAGACCTGGAAAGAAAAGGCAAATTTGGAATTAGAGGACAAACAAAACGTATTTTTTACAAACATGATTCTAGATGGTATTGGAGACGATGCGAAAAACTTCAAATTATCGACACCAGACATTTTCTCATTGACCCCAGCATTGATAGAAAAACGGATAAGGGAACTGGACGCTCTGGGATTGTTTAAGCAACCCCAAGCACAAGCTTTGGAGCTTGCACAATACACAGAACTAGACGGATGGAATGAATACTAAGCATTATGGGTAATGAAGTCTTACATGCATGTCGTGTGATATAGTTATATAGTTATAGTTATAGCGAAATCATTGAGTTAAGTAATAATAATCCTTGTTTTGATTAACATATTTTAAACAAATACTAAAGAGTGAAATGAATAACCATTTCATTTTTCAGGACAAGCGAAATAGCTTAGTACTAACATTCAAAAAGTGGTAAGAGACGAGTGCATTTGTGCTCCACAAAGCTGCACCAGAGGCAGACAACACTGTGAACCTACACTATTAATAGAACTGCTCTTGCAAACAAGACGCAGCTTCTGTGACACAGAGACACAGACACGCATTCTTGCAGATAACACATAAAAGTGTTACACACATACATGTAAATGTAGTTGTCCCTTATTGTAATTATCATACAATTCTGCATTGACTCAGCAAACGTAACATTTGAATTTACTTAGTAAACAGAGACATAGACCACGCATTAATGACTGTTAATGTTCACACAAGCAAAGAGGAATATGTGACATTTTGATGGGAGGATAATCCCAAACGGACAACACCTGGAACATTATGACAACTCTTGCCAATTCTATCTCCTGACAGAACCAAGAAAATGCAGAGAAACTGGGCGACGGACTAAAACGGGGTCGCTGCTGAAGGGCCACTCTAAACAGAAGTGGGGGCGAAAAAGATATTGAACGATTGAACCAGATGAGAGAAAGTGGAAATCACAAATGATAATTCTCTGTGTAAACTGTAAATGTAGATGTTGTTTTTCTGTTTGAAAGCGGAAACATGATAATGACATGACAGACTACAGACTTTGATAAAGCAATTACACATACGAATATGACAGTACTTCACACAATCAACAGTGTTAATCGGCCAACAGCTGAATGCACGAGCATTACACGTTGATGCAACATTTATGATAAACCATTCACACTGACTCAAGAATGTCTCTGATAAATATACTAAAACCAACGGGTGATTGACTGAGAAATATTGATTATAAGAGAGGGAGAGAACATTTAAATGTTCACAACAAACTTAAACCTTAATGCAAAATACGCTTATACTGTACATAGACCAACGGGGAAGTATCCACGCTATCAGTAATAATTGTGATCAGAATTTTTTAACATACGGGTAGAATAGAACCTATCTACCTCATTTAAAAAATATGCTTATGGGAATTGACTCAGATTGCACATTGACAGTGACTAAACTAAGTATTGAAGACTGATTTGGAAATTAAAGGGACGGTTCACGGTTTTTCACAACCCACGTCCTAGTTTGATACCCATGAACCTCAAATGACAAATCCTTTTGTTTCCTCTAGGAGCATTGATGAAGGACGAGTTAACCCATTTACGAGAAACTAAAGTGTCTGTCTAACTGTACTTAACGATTGTGCAACCTTTGTATCTAAAACGGTCTCAGCAGGCAAGTGCATAACTCACTAGACTGGGGGGACCACGGGAAGCCCAACCCACTCTCAACTCTGACGATAGGACCCAAGCAAAGGGGAAAACGGACACGTATTATGACAAACGATTACTGATTCCAGTACCATAATGATGACTATCTCTGCTATTAACAGCTATTCTTGATGTTGTTGTGTATTAAGATTGAAACTAGGACAAGAGATACCGGACAGACGATGCGTGCCGAGAGAAACCGTGTGATCCAGACCTCATTATGGATCAGGGGGATACTAGCCACAATATCGGTTATGTATACGATCTGGGTGATAACTAACGAAACAGACATTACTTTAACTGAAGACTCTGATACTAATCTTGTTCGCATGCGTCGTGACATCCAGGGATTTAAACCAAATAGCGCACTAGACTCAGTTGCAGGAGTTTGTCAGGTTGTTAAAGATTGTTGTACATATTCACCACAACAGGATTAAACCTTTAAGATCAGACAATGGGGACATAGCACAACGAACAATATGGGAGAGAAAAGTAGGGGGTGAGGATTTAGAGTTTCAATAACACTGTTAAAACATTTGAGTAAGCATCATGATGGTGAATGAAATAATTTCTACTGTGAGTCTCTCAATAACACAGCAACAAGACAAAAGGACAACAAGGCTAAAGCAGACAATAATGGAAGAATGCTCCATCATCATCAGATAGTGCCTTATTGCTACCGGAAACGCATAAGGTCCCTCTGTTGAAGATCGACCTAGGATATCAAAGAACCAAGACAAGACACCACCTAAAGAAACTAATTGACTATATCCCTATTTGTTAAAAATGTATAATTGTGAAACAAACTATGGAAAAACATTTGATTTGACTTAATGATGGAAATGATACCTACTTCATTTGTAATGAGTATTTAGACATAGTAATGAGAAACCTATTTGGATATTTTCTCCTTTAAACAACAAAAGGTTTTTTATCCAAAGAAGGTGATTATTAATCAGAGTAGTTTAACCACAAAGTGACCTTTTACTCATGCCAAGTCAATTGTGGAATGAGATGTTTGTTCGTTTTGTCAGGCCACATGACTAAAGACTTATATTTGTCTGTGGGGAAAATCATTTAATGACAATTCCGGAGGAGGAATGTAAGATCTCAGCCATGTGGAAAGAAAGAGATATAATTAAAGTTACTGTCCATTAGAGGAGAAAAAAAAGAGTGAGCTGATAGGATGTGTTTTTCCATTGTGCATAGGTAAATTCTAAATACTGTATCATTGGTAATTATAATCAAGTTGTAATATCTAAACTGTTGAGATTGAGCAAACCTCTCTCTGTCTCTGTCATGCACAAACGGACCATGCTTTTCTCTGTAACTGGACCGGAGCCAGATTTAGACCACGGCTAGTGGGGCCAGTATACCTTGCAGCAGGGAAACCTGACTAAGGGGCCAGGGGAGAGACTGGGTCAATAGGTCAGTATATTTAGGACCGGCCAGTCAGCTGACCAGAGTCAGGTAACTGAATTGCCATGACGACCAACCCGTTATGGGATGGAGACGAGCCGAACGTACATCTAACTTTAGTGTAAACAACATGTTTGACAGGAGAATAATGATTTGCAAGGTACAGCTGATTCCTGTGTCAGCAGGAATCTAGATTATAAGGAGGCACTGTGAATGTCATTCTGTGTGCGTTCTCTGTCTGTGCCTGCGACTGAACACACCCGGCGCCGTGAATAAACTTGTATCTTAATTGTCTACTTTGAGCAAGCTTTAATTAATTACTTTGGGGAATCAACAAATCTCGGCCTCCGCCCATCATCAGAGAATCATCTATTATCACCTGTATAACCAGGGGTGCACATAACTTTTTGGGGCCAGTGCTCAGAGGAGCACCTAGTGATGCTGCTTGGTGCTCCCCGAGCTCGCGAGTCACGACCCGTCCCACAGGATGGATAAAAAAGGGATACATGGATAACTTATATTAGCAAAACGACATGTAGTCATAAATAAAGATGAACAAACAAATGATTGTGTGCAAAACAAAAGAAACAAATGCAAATTCAAATGACTGCTCTTTAAGCATGAAAGTCTGTCAGACTCCTTTAAATACAATGAAATCAACTGACATCACTTTAAGCACTAACTGAATGTCTGTTCTTTAAACACACTGAAATAAACGGACATCTCTTAAAGCACTGCTCTGTTCTGTAAACACTGAAATCAACTTTTCAACAAAAAGTTACAGCCTAAGCATTTATTTATGCTACAAGCTTAATCATCATCATCACTGCTCTCTTGACTGCTGTTATCACTGTCCTCAATTTCAACCATGGTAGAGGATGTTATAGGCTATCACTTTAAATAGCTCATTATTTTGATTGTGCAACAAAGTCTTTTTTTTTCTTTTTTCTAATAGAATTCCCAACCATATTCCTTGGGTCAGGGGTCGAGGTGCGATAATGAAGCTGTAAAACAAACGTCTGAACGTTTGAAAGCTTCAGAGAAAAGAAACGTGAAGTCCCTTGGTGTTGATTTTCCTTTTAGCGACGAGTCGTTCGGGACTGAATTTTCACGTGGCGTCGTGATAACCGTGCGATACGTGATACGCGGAATGAAAGTACGAGTTACGATACTTTCCGAATGTTTTCGTGAGGGGAGTCGCCGTGGTCGTCGTCGGTCGACTGTTGTGATGGATTACTCGTCAGGCCTTCGGCTGAGGTGACGGCAAATAGTTACTTAGTGGGGCTGGCTTCTTGGATATTTTGACGGCTCGTCGGGTGCCTCAGTGATGCAGCAGTCAGCAGTTGGATTTTGAGGAAGTAAATTCCTCTCCCAGCGGTTCCAGCTGTTGGTGCGCAAGAGCGCCTTCGTGCGGCTGATCTGCCGCGCAGCATGCATTTTGGCGACGCATGCGCACTGGCGCACCAGTTGTGTGCACCCCTGTGTATAACCCTGCTACTATTCACCTGTATAACCCTGCTACTATTCACCTGTATAACCCTGCTACTATTCACCTGTATAACCCTAACTCTTTGACTTCAATAAATGGAATGATCATTTAAAAACCGCATTTTCTATTTACTCAGGTTATCTTTGTGTAATAGTAAAATTGGTTTGATGATCTGAAACATTTAAGCGTGACAAACATGCAAAAACACACAGAATTGGTAAGGGGGCAAATACTTTTTCACAGCACTGTATATGCGACCTGCCTGCTGAGACCGCAGTAGACATGACACATATCAGATTCATATCTGATAGAGGCCGGCATGAGATTGAGGCCTGAATGGGATCTGAGAATATCAGAGTCAATGTGCTTGTTTACTGCTTACACCTGCATGTTACATAACCCATCTGTGCCACATGAGAAAAAACGTGAGAAAAAAATCTGAATTGTGTCACTTGGACCTGCGGTGTAAATGCAGCCTAAATATCTGCCAGCGCCCTTTGATCTACTCATTAACCTGGCCTTCGCCAAATACATAGCATGAACTCACCATCTTCATCATCCTCACCAACTTCATCATCTTCACCATCCTTGTCCTCTTCATCCTCCTCTTCCATCACCACATCTTCCTCCTCTACTTCCTCTTCTTTCACCATCACATCTTTCTTCTCTTCTTCCTCTCCTCCTTCTTCCTGTTCTTCTTTCACCATCACATCTTTCTTCTCTTCTTCCTCTCCCCTTTCTTCCTGTTCTTCTTTCACCATCACATCTTTCTTCTCTTCGTCCTCTCCTCCTTCTTCCTGTTCTTCTTTCACCATCACATCTTTCTTCTCTTCTCCTCCTTCCTCCTCCTCCTCCTCTTTAATTGCCACATTGAGTTTGAGTGTTTTCCTGCAGTCTTCCAGCTTCACTGCCACCATCCATCGGCCGTGTGTGCTTTCCAGGGCTGCAGAACCACAGCCAGAACCAGGGGACTGTGTGGACCTGGGGTCAGACATGGTAGCTGGGCTGTGAGGTGGATCTGTGCAGTGGAAACAAAGGAAGCATAAACAGTGAAGAGTATATTTCTCAAACAATACCAACAACAACAACCCCTAACCAGACACTTAACTCTCTACTCCCTCCACCTGTCATTCTAACCAGACACTTAACCCTTCTAACCAGACACAACCCTTCTAACCAGACACTTAACACTTCTAACCAGACACTTAACCCTTCTAACCAGACACTTAACCCTTCTAACCAGACACCTAACCCTAACCAGACACTTAACCCTTCTAACCAGACACTTAACCCTTCTAACCAGACACCTAACCCTTCTAACCAGACACTTAACCCTTCTAACCAGACACTTAACCCTTCTAACCAGACACCTAACCCTTCTAACCAGACACCTAACCCTTCTAACCAGACACTTAACCCTTCTAAGGGGGTGTTCACCTTCCGCACCTTCAGCGCCTTTTTACATACAACCCTATGGGAAAAAGGGAAAAAAACTGCCGCTTTTTAAAAAAAGCAGCCGTCTTTTAAAAAGCGTGAGAAAAGCGCAGCTGCCGCCGCCTTTTTCAGTTGAACTGAACTTGACTTCAAAAAGCACAGCCTTCACCGTCTTTTTACATACAACCCTATGGGAAAAGGAAAAAACGTCCGCCTTTTAAAAAGCGTGAGAAAAGCGCAGCTGCCGCCGCCTTTTTCAGTTGAATTTATTTAACTTTTCAGAAAGGCGCTGTGTGTCGTCAAGCGCCTTTCTGACAGCTGACCAATCAGGACGAGGAGAGTAGGTACGCGTGTACCTTCCCTAGTAACCAACTTCCTAGCAACCGGTGCTCCAAGGCGTCAGACCCATCAAGATGGAGAAAAACAATGTATCAGTTGAGCAACTCGTGATTGCTGTTTCACATTACACCGAGTTGTATGACATGAGTCACAAGAGATACAGCAACATTCACATCAAAGACTCAATCTGGGAACAGATCGGTAGATCTTTGGGTTTTTCTGGTAAGTAATGACAATGGACTCATTCACTGACAGCTAGGTAGTTAACTGCTAAATTAACGCTAGATAGGAAAGGTATGCAGCAGCAAATGGAAATATCTCCGAGATAAATATAAGAGGGGGAAGAGAGAAGAGCAGGAGAAGGCCAGGAGTGGTGCTGAGGGTGGTGTCAAGGAGAGGAAGTGGAAGTACATGGACATCCTAGCATTCCTCGAGCCTTACAATCAGGATAGGGAGACCACCTCCAACTTTGAATCTCCAACAGAGATAGGAGAAGTAGTTAAGTAGGCTATTAGTAATGTGTCTTGCAGAAAAACTGTGTATGTGGGCTATGGACCAATGAAAAGACAAAGACCAGGGGCCTCATTTATAGAAAGTACTTTGAATCAAATTTGATCTTACCCGTGTCGTACGTGGAAACGATCGTAGCTCTACGTCAGGTATTGACTTGACGAACGCACATTACCTACTGGTTATGCGGAGTTATTACAGGCATGTGAGCTGCACTGCCTACTGTAATTCATGCGACGGCTCGTAATAAAATTAACGATGTTTTTATCAGCCGAGAAAATTAGTTTAATTCAAGATTTAAAGGGAACTGATGTTTATGATTGTATTTCAGTCTTCCTTTATATGCCAATAGGTTATTGTATGATGTAATCATTCTAGATTGAGGCGTGATAAAGGCGGTCGGGTATATCCCAGCCCTCCTTCATCCGCATGATGTGATCGGGGGAATTCGGGGGCGAGCGTTTGCGACCGCGCGTCTATTTCTGATAAAAGACTGTCGATCTCCTCCTCAGTAAAGTTTTTCTTCTTTCGTTTGTCTACCAACATGTGAACTCGTCAAAGGTGCTGCACAACACCTCAATTAAGCCTATTTATAGCACTTGGCTTAATTCAGCCGCTATAATTGAGCCGCTATCACAGGGCGTAAATACAAGGCTCATTCACCTGCGTTCAATTTCAAGTATATTTGTTATTTATAGAAGGAAGTACGTACGCAATTTTAAACAAGCGCGGTTTTATCAATAATGCAGGGCTCGACAGTGTGACTGTTTTGGTCGCATTTGCGAGTGAATATATTCCTGTACGACTTGGAAATACATTCAATCGCACCAGTGCGACTACTGCTGAACTACTGTCATGCGCAGTCAAACTTATGTGTATAAGCGATGAGGGAATGAAAACAGTGAACAGAAACGCGTGTCGCAGAAATGCTTCACGCGAGTCCTCTCGTAGCGCTGTGTGCTTCCGGTTTCATTACAAAGAGGTTAACCCTATATGTGCCTGACGTCTAACAACATTCAAATGACTAACTTCATATTTTTTCGGATTTCAATGTATGACACATCATTTGAAAGCTTATGATCCGTAGTTCCAATCCACAACACGTCACATTTGAAAGTGTTTATGTAATTTTTTTACATTTGAAAGTGTTTTTTGTTTATATATATTTATATTATACAATTTACCAGTCATATTATGGAATGTGTCTAAATGTTAAAGTTCCATAAGTATAAGCAAAATAAAGCAACAGTTTGTAAATAAATAGTAGCATTTAAAAAAATAAAAAACACGAACCGTGAACCGTGACCCAAAAACCGAGGTTCATACCGAACCGTGGGCCAACTGAAATGAATATTCTTACTTCCCCTTTACATTGTGTGAGTCTCCATTTTTATTACGGCCAAGAGCCGGTTATGATCATTTTGATATGTTATGATTATGATAATTTGTTGTCGTTGATGAAAATTGCACAATTTTCATTGTGCTACTGAAATTATTGGTGTGCTACTAAATTTTTCAACATGGTAGCACAGTGCTACCTGGGGAAAAGGTAAGCGTCAAGCCCTGCAATAATGCTTACGACCATTTAGAAAAATGTGCTTACGTGCAAGTCAAAGATGACGTCCAAGTACATTTTTATAAATGAGGCCCCAGCCACTGACAGATAAACGTTCAGATTCACCAGCCACTCAATAGTAAATCATTATTTTGTGTCTGAAATAAATCTACCAGCCACTCTCATATTTTATCAGCATTTGGCCCTGTTATGGACGTATGATTAGGCGGGTGTTTAAGAAATGTATAAACTTGGAAAACGTAAATGTTCAAGTGCTGTGTTGGGTTTTTCCGTACAGGATCAAACTGAGGACTCCCTAGGCCTAGAGGATAGTCTACTTTCCACAGACCACATGCCTCCCTCAGTGACATCTACACATGCCTCCCTCAGTGACACCAGTCCTTGCCTGTAGGGCTGTCCCAAACGACTATTTTTCTAACGATTAATCTAGCGATTATTTTTCCGGTTAGTCATTTAACGATTAGTCTAACGATTAATTTTTTTACTGTTCGGTTAATGTATCACTTAATTTCCCCCAAAATAATGGCTGTATTGTCTCTCTCTGTTTAACAGTGTCTTTATAAAGCACTCTGGGTAATAGCTGCTGCTCTTATAAAACAAAGCAGCGTGTGACATGCACATTACTCAGACGGCCGCCCCTTTAAATGATCAGCTGATGTATGGGGGCTGTCTGTGGGCCCGCAATTAAACACAGACACCTTTAATTCGGCAACCTGCTACTACTACTACTGTAACTGCCCCTGTCAAACAGCCCCAGACACAGGGCAGACTCACTGCTATGTTTAGCCAACTTGAATGCCAACATGGCCATCAGGGTTTTTCCTGGCTCAAAATGAGGCGGAGGTGGTACCAGTGGTGTTTGACATCGGGGGGGACCCATGAAGCAGGGCTGTCTGGGGGTCCTTAAACATCAAACACTTAATTTCTTGCATTCTGGTGAATTGATATGCACCAATTTTAGTGTTGTTCCGATACCGATACTAGTATCGGCATGGCCACCGATACGCACAAAAATGCTGGTATCGGTATCGGCGAGTACTAACAAATAATAACACCCGATACCAAACTCTTGTTCAAACGCAGCAAGTTGCGTTTTTCTCAGCTTGTCTGCTATAGTAGCCTGACACAGCCTTCCTAACACAGACATGCCCAGGCATGCTCCTCTGCTGGAACGCTATTGGCCCAGAGCAGCTGCTCTCAACCAATGGCGTGGCAGCTTTTCACTATCGCGGAAAAACAAACACGCATGCTGAAAAACAAACACGCCCTGAGTACCAACCAGTGGGCTTTAAAAGTAAACATCGTCCTGGCTCCATTCGAGGAGATTACGAAACAAATCAGCTTTAGCACCTCCATCGCATCTGAAGTCGTCCCCACGGTGGTGGTACTGAAGCGACTGTTGACCCGAGAGACCGAGGAGGACAGCGGGATAAAAACAATGAAAGCAACCCTACTAGCGGCTGTCGACAAAAGGTTCCAGACCGTCGAGGAGGAGCCCCACTACTACTACAAAGTTATTTTGTTTGTAAATGTTCACTTGCTGTTGCACTACTACTACGACTGTTTTATATCTTAAAGTTATTTTGTTTGTAATTGTTTACTTGCTGTTGCACTACTACTACGACTGTTTTATATCTTAAAGTTATTTTGTTTGTAAATGTTCACTTGCTGTTGCACTACTACTACGACTGTTTTATAATGGCTATTGCACTGATTGGCATCTGTGAGAGCCACATTTCAGGTTTTATAAGGGGTTGATTTTCTTGTCACCATACCAGGTAGACAATAAAAAAAAGTTCTATAGCATTCACTCTCTTTTGGTATTATTTCCTGTTTTACAAAGGTTTTGAGCAGTGCCAGACTAAGTGTTAGCAATAATTTTACATCGAGGTGAGTATGCGGCTCAAAAAACATGTTTTTTTGTTTTGTTTTTTCAAACGCCGTGGTATCGGATCGGTACTCGGTATCGGCAAGTACTGCACGGTCAGGTA
Source organism: Nansenia antarctica (assembly GCF_963989245.1). Lineage (NCBI taxonomy): Eukaryota > Metazoa > Chordata > Actinopteri > Argentiniformes > Microstomatidae > Nansenia > Nansenia antarctica. The sequence continues at coordinate 13,381,430 of NC_137685.1, read as the reverse complement.
TCGGTATCGGTATCGGGATCAAAAAATGGTATCGGAACAACACTAACCAATTTGTGCCCTTTCTGCATCAATTTATGGTGGAAATGTCATTATTTATGTAAAGGAAAACACAATATTCAGGCACCAGATGACCATTCAAAATATAATGTAATATAATGCAATATAAGGCTCTGTATGTATTAATATAAGGCATTCTGTCCTTTCAAATATGTATTCTCCTTGAGCAGTCAACATACTATCAGCTATTTCGGTAGCAAAAACGAAAGCTAACTTATTTGCGAAACAGCGCCCCCGCCACCACGTCGGCGCAGTGCCGCAATTGCAGCTAGATTTTTTTTTTTGCGACGCACCAACGCACATTACGCAAGTCGACGTATTGACGTAGTCGATTACGTCGACTATGTCGACGCGTCGTCCCAGCCCTACTTGCCTGGTCCCTACAGACCCTACTACTAAGTCTAGTGGCTGGGGGAAAAGGAAGGCCTCTCCTCCAGAACCTCCAAGAGAGCTGACCCCATACCAGGCTCAAATTATACACAGATTAGACCAAGCACAGACCAAATACACCGAAAATGAACACTACCTCCTCAGTTTGGCACCCACATTAGATCGTCTTGACCCCCGAAAGCAAGCCATGGTGAGGCTTCGCTTCAAACAAGCCTTATTTGATATTGAATTTGGAGAGTAGTGAGTTCACTGATCAGGTAGTGTTCATTTTTGGTGTATGTTGGTGTGTGTGTGCTTGGTCTGATTTGTGTATAATTTGTTATTATACTGTACATTTGTATAGAATAGAATAGAATATAATAGACTTTATTGTCCTTGTACAGTTGCCTATACATAATTATGTATATAGTACATTTGCCATGTTTTGTATATATTTTGTAGATTTGTATGTAGTCCTCTTCTTCCTGCTTCTGAGTAGATTAGACGTGTTTCTCCCTCGCTCCTCTCATACCACTGCTTTCCAGCTTTTTTCTTGCTTCTTTTTTATAGTTTTAACATTTTTTTTATATAGCTGTTATTCCTACCATGCCTGCTATCTGTCAAAGTTGTGTGGATCTTTCAAAGAGAGTAGACTTATTGGAATATACTCTCCAGGGGCGACTCTCCGCACTCGAGAATCGCTACGCTAATGGTTCTCCACCCACGCAAGCCTTTGAAGAGGATTTAAATCAAAATTCACACTTCCCAAAGCTAACGAGGCAGGTGACAGCTGCAAAATTCACTGGACAGATGAATTATCCCCCGAAACTACTGAAAAGCAGCCAACTGAAGTCCTCGTTAGCACCGTTAGCATCATTAGCAACAGGTAGGCCCGAGCCATGGGCTTGCATGACTAAACAGAGCCGAGATAGGAGTCTGAGACACCGGCCCGCGGAGCAGCGAGCTGGCATGACTCCCAAGGCCCGAGATAAGAACATCAGTCACGCCAAGATTTCCCAGGCCTGGGAATCACGAGACTCCCCGGCCCCCCCCCGGTGACTCCCCGGCCCGCAGACACGAGCTCAAGGTCACCCCCTCCTTCTTCTACTTCTCTGTGTGACATGCAGCGGATGAAACAGACGTCACCTCCAAAAGATACTTTGTTGATTGGCGACTCGGCGATCAGAAACGTAAGAGGTAAAAAATTACATATCCACTGTCTTCCTAACCTAACGGTCTCAGAAATAACAAAAGATTTGGAAGAAACACTGTCTAAAAACCCAGACACAAAGCGTCTTGTATTACATGTGGGACAAACCGATTCACGTAAAATGGGCTCAGTAGACTTGAGACGTGATTTCATGGAACTTTTCAATAGACTTGACAAGCTTAAGATTGAGACATTCATCTGTGGACCGCTACCCACTGTTGACAGAGGTAACCTGGAATTCAGCCGGCTCCTAAGCCTTAACACGTGGCTCTCTGGTGCGTGCCAACTTAAAAGGCTGAAATTCATTGACCACTGGAACATATTCTGGAGGCAGAGAGACCTATTCAAAAGAGATGGCCTCCACTTAAACAGATCGGGAGAATACCATTTGATGAACAACATACTCTTCAACCTCATAAACTCTGCTCCCCCTTCCCTCGCTCTTGAACCAACTGAAAGGCCTACAGTGCAGGATTCTTCAGACTCAGCACAGGCAGCTGAACTGCTCACAGTGGATAAACTCTCCCCACAGTCCTGCGACTCATCACAGCCTACAGTAAAGGGCCTTCCAAACTAGGGCTGCACGATTTGGGGAAAAAATCGAATTGCGATTATTTGGACAGATATCGCGATTGCGATTAATTTGTGATTATTTTTTTTTTAAATAGCAAAAAAAAATAAAAAAAATAAATAGGAAGTTTTTGTAAAGTGTGGCCATATCTCCGGCTAGGAAGGTCGTATCAACGTGCAGTTTGTTTGTACGTCTTCAGGGGACTTAGAGGCTCCCTCCTCTAGCACCCCCACAGCCCGAGCTACGAGTGAAAGAACTAAACTTACATTGGGTTGCTTTAAAGTTGGGTTGCTTTAAAATCAAGCTTCAGATTAAAACATGTGATGGAGCATTACTAACCTGACTCAGGTGGTTTGTTTCACACAACCATCTAGGAAAGCTTAATTGGAAGCTGTTTGGAAAAGGGCAGGTACTTTCAAAAAATACTTGGCAGGTGATTGGATGAATCTATCTATCACCAATTTTCAGAGAGCATTACCACATGATATCATCAAACTATTAACTGCTCTAATTCTAATGCAAGGATGAGAACTTAAAAGATATGAATTGGGACAACATATTTATTTATGTTTTTTTTAAACAGCAACACCATTTTGTTTCTCTCAACAAGTGTATATTTTTTTGCTAGCTACCGAAACGTGGGCGTTTCACGTGCGATGTTGTTGGTGTGCGTTCATTGACGTTGACGTTCATTGACGTTCACGTTCATTGTTGACGTTCATTGTTGACGTTCATTGACGTTGACGTTCATTGACGTTGAATCCGACGCGCTGTATGACGTATCCCATACGGGTAGTGGTGGTCTAGTGAGTTGGACTTGTGATCGGAAGGTTGTGTGAGTTCAAATCCCTCCTGAAACCACACCACTACTAGTGTGCCCTTGAGTAAGGCACTTAGCCCTCAGTTACTCCAGGGGGAATGTCCCTGTAATTCGTAATTGTAAATCGCTTTGGATTAAAAGCGTCTGCTAAATAGCAAAAAAAAAAAAAAAAAAAAAAAAAAACGCAGGCAAATCGCAGGCTTTGCGATTAGCTAATCGCATCATTTCAAATCGCGATTTCGATTTAAAATCGATTAATCGTGCAGCCCTATTCCAAACTCATCACAGCTGGCTGAAGTGCGTGCTGCAGATGACTTATCAATCTCCCCATCGCAACTGCCTAAACTGCGCTCCACAGTCGCCAGGGCAAAACTAATCATTAGCCAACTCGTTGAACCCCCACTAAGGCGACGGTCCAGCCCCTTTCCTCTCCCCCCACCCTCCCTCCATTTACATTTACATTTTTGGCATTTAGCAGACACCTTATTCCAAAGCGACTTACAATCAATACATTTGAAATCTTGGGTGTTTCGGCCAGTTATCACAAGACACCCTCTGCCGAGGTTGGCCCACCACAGGCTGATCAGGCCTGGGTGTGTGTCGCACGGTGGCACCACGTGGTCATTTGGGAGCCCATGTTGGGTCCCTACGTTTCTAAAGATAACAAGACACCAATTCTTATTGAGTCAGCACCCCCCAATTTTAGAACCTTAGATGTCGTTAGATCCCACAAAAAAGGTGGTGGAATAGCCTTTCTTCCGAGACAGTTTTAACTGCAAACAGAAATCCTTCGGGGAATTTTTATCATTTGAATATCTTTCAGTTGTTTTTAAATGTTCCACTCGAATTATTTTTATAATTGTATACAGACCACCCCAATACTCTACTAGCTTCTTTAATGAACTTACAGAGCTTCTCTCCATCATTACTACTGAATTTAATGGTCTGATCATTGCTGGTGATTTCAATATTCATGTAGATAACTCAGAGGACAACAAAGCCAAAGAACTCTCTGTTCTGTTAGATGTTTTTGAACTTCAACAACATGTGAACCTCCCTACTCATAATCGAGGTCACACTCTGGACCTTATCATCACCAAAGGCCTAGATATTTCAAATGTTGTTGTAACTGACATTGCCCTGTCTGACCACTGTTGCATATTCTTTGACGTATCTATCTTTCCTGTTATTCAAACTATGTCTAAAACTATTTCAAAACGATATATCAATGAAAAGACCAGTGCACTGTTCACACAGGCCTTTTCCCTAGCCCCCCCCCCCAAAAAAAACTTCTATTCCAACCTCAGTAAATGACCTTCTACACGATTTTAACTTAAAAATCACAAAAACCATTGATTATATTGCACCCATTAGATCCAAATGCATCTCTGGTAAGCAAAAAGCTCCCTGGAGAACTGCCCCATCCGTAAAGACCCAAAAAAGAGAATGTCGTAAAGCAGAGCGCAGATGGAGAAAAACAAACCTTCAAGTCCACTATGATATCTATAAAGAGAATCTTCAGAACTATAACTTAGAAATAAGAAGTGCCAGGCAATCATTTTTCTCTAAGATCATAAACAATAACATCAATAATGCCCGCATCCTTTTCAGAACTGTTGACAGACTAACAAATCCCCCAACACCCATTGCTCAGGAATTTCACTCAACTAGTAAATGCAATGAGCTTGCATCCTTTTTTAACAATAAAATAGAAACCATTAGACAAGGCATTAGGTCTTCTGTGTCAGGCATGAAAAACATGTCCCCATTAACAACCCCAAATAGGGCGGACATAACAACCATGTCACAATTTAACACCATTGATTACAAGACCCTAGATAAAATCATGTCACGTCTTAAACCATCCACCTGTGCCCTTGATGTCCTGCCAACAAGCTTTTTTAAAAACATATTTAGCTGCATGGCAGGCGAACTAATACAAATAATTAACACCTCCCTTTCATCAGGAATCTTCCCTGAAGCCCTGAAAACTGCAGTTATTAAGCCTCTACTAAAAAAGAACGGCCTAGACCCATTTGTACTAAACAACTACAGACCCATATCAAACCTTCCCTATACAGGAAAAATTATTGAAATGGTTGCCCACGAACAACTTAGCAATTATTTGACCCTAAATGATCTCTTTGATGACTTTCAATCAGGCTTTCGCCCCCTACATAGCACTGAAACGGCCCTTATTAAGGTCCTTAATGACATTCGCGTAAACACAGACTCCGGAAAAATCTCAGTTTTGGTACTACTAGATCTTAGTGCTGCCTTTGACACTGTAGCCCATGACATTCTAATAGATAGACTAAAAACCTGGGTAGGACTTTCGGGCACTGCCCTAAACTGGTTTAGATCCTACCTACAGGACAGAAGCTACTATGTCTCCATTGGCAACTTTGTATCTGACCAAATTAAAATGACATGTGGGGTTCCCCAAGGGTCAATCCTTGGCCCCCTTCTATTCAATCTCTACATGCTTCCATTGGGACACATCATAAAAAAGAACAAAATTGCCTACCACAACTATGCGGATGACACTCAAATCTACATAGCCCTCTCACCGAACGACTATAGTCTAGTGATGCTCCGATCTGATCGGCGCCGATCGGTATCGGCCGATATGGCCTTGATCGGTTTTGATCGGAGTTCTCAAAACGGCCGATCAAACACGACCGATCAGTTTACAAAATGGCGTCGCCAGTCTGGAAATATTACACAGTGTCGGAAAGAGACAACAAATATGCCGTTTGTAATGTCTGCTCAAAAGAAATACCTCGGGGAGGAACGCACGCAAGGTCTTTCAATACCACGAATATCATACGGCATTTGCTGCGTTCGTCGATTCGCTCAGAGAGCGCCGAAGCGCACACTGGGCTCGACGTCATAAAGGGACCGAGTGCTTTGATTGGACGAGAGGCGTTCCACGAGTGCTGGTCAGAGTTCCAGCGCGACTTCACGAGCGTAGTGTAGGTAGTGTGCAGCGACGTCATGTGACCCCGCGAGCAGGAAGTCACTTGGCCCATAGCAACAACTATTAGCGCGTGAGTTTTAGGTCTTCCTCTGTGCACCTTGCACAAGTGTAGATAGCGAGCGACTTTTCAGCAGCAGGACATATTTTAGATGATAAGAGGAACAGGCTGAGTGCCAAAAACGCTGAGATACTTGTATTTCTCAAGGCTAATCTGCCAGTGATGCTGCTTAATCAGAAGTAAGGTTTGAGTCTGAAATCTCCTTAGGTGCAATGTTTTGTTTTTTTGTTTTATTGATTATTGCTGACTTGCTGTCTTATCTCCTCCTAAATATGACTTGAAACTGACTGACTTGAAACAGTATTTTATATTTGGCTATAGCCTGTTTATGTTGCAGTTTAGTTTGGGTATGTTTATTGTTCCTCAGGAAAGCTACAGTATAAGCTCCAAGTTCTCTAAGAGCCCCTAGTTCCTCTCATTCGAGTGGAATGTTGCACATTTGATGTGACAGTGTACATTTTATTTATTATGATTTTTATTTTCACATTTTATTTGTTTTTCCTGAAGTAAGCTACAGGTGGTTGTGAATTCAATAAAACAGATGGTCGTCAATTCATGATACTTTCTCATCTCCTAATTTCATTTAAATACTGAATATACAATGTCAATGGTGTTAAGAATAATTAAAAACATAAATAATGCTACACAATAAATAGAATGCTTCAATTGCCATTTTCGACGCTGTGATCGGTGATCGGTGATATCGGATCGGCAGATCACTGATTCCAGTGATCGGTGATCGGCACCAAAAACCCTGATCGGAGCATCTCTACTATAGTCCCATTGACAATCTCTGTAATTGCATTGAGCAAATAAACGCCTGGATGACACAAAATTTCCTCCAACTAAACAAGGACAAAACAGAGATAATTGTATTCGGTGCACCTGACAAAAGATCGAAAGTCAGTGCAAAACTTGATTCTCTCTCTCTTCACAGTAAAAAAACAGGTCAGAAATCTTGGTGTAATTCTAGACTCCGATCTAAACTTCAACAGCCACATAAACTCAATAACTAAATCAGCCTACTATCACCTGAAAAACATAACAAGAATGAGAGGTTTCATGTCCAAGCAAGACCTTGAAAAACTCATCCATGCATTTGTTTCGAGTAGACTTGATTATTGTAATGGTCTACTAACAGGCCTATCTAAAGGAGCTGTTCGTAAATTGGAGCTCATCCAAAACGCCGCTGCTAGGGTCCTAACAAAAACAAAGACATTTGAACACATTACACCAATCCTGAGATCCCTGCACTGGCTACCAGTCTCTCAGAGAATTGAATTCAAAATCCTCCTAATTACATACAAATCACAAAATGGTCTTGGACCAAAATACATATCAGATCTCCTCCCACCCTATATTCCCGCAAGGTCCCTAAGGTCAGCTGAGACAAATCAGCTAATAATTCCAAGAGTAAAAACAAAACACGGTGCAGCAGCTTTCAGTCACGCTGCTGCATGCTCCTGGAACAAACTCCCTGAAGAAATCAAACAGGCCCAAACCCTTAAAATATTTAAATCTAAGCTAAAAACCTTCATGTTTTGCACCAGTTATGATTAAACACAAACACTTCAATGTCTTTTTTCCATTAACTATTGTCTTTTTAAATGTTTTATCTATTTACTTCTTATATTTGCTTTTATTCATTGTAATTTTTATTTTCTTATGCTCCTCTTGCTGTATTTTTAAATAATGCATGTAAAGCACTTTGAATTGCCCCTGTTGTATGAAATGTGCTATACAAATAAACTTGCCTTGCCTTGTGTATATGTTTTGTATGTATACATGTTTTGTATGTTAATTTGTTAATTGTTAATTTTATTTATAAAATAACAATAAACATAATATTATATGTATTGTACATTTGTATAGTTAATTTGTTCTTTAAATAATAACTCACAAGACCACACCTCAACTGAATTAGTTGGGAATGTGGGATGTAAATGTATTGGATACAGATCCAGTGACTGCGAAGAACACAAGAACTAAGAAGAACTCCAAGACGCCAGACCCATCAAGATGTAGCACAATGTAGCACATGTTGTAGAATGTTGTAGAATGAACTCGTGATTGCTACTGGTGTTTCATAACGTGGTTCCAGTGTTAGCAGCATTCGGCAGAAATCTTCATTTTCCGCAACACTGTTGCAAATATACCCAGTTCAACACAACACACCTTGTAAATATACCCAGCGATAGACTTGGTAATAGTCGTAGCCTCTGGGAGTAAAAGGGAAGCCTGGTCTGCCTCTTAGACATGACTACATCGTAATGATTACAAAGATGCCACTTGAAATGCATGAAATCCAAGTTTATTACATATCCGTAAAAAAAGTGCAACTTCTCTGCTTTCAGAAACTGTTTGATTTTTTTAGATTGGGCATATAGTTCATGAATTACGATAGTTTGAAGGAACGCTGTAAAATCCTTTCTAGACACGAATCTATCGGCATTAGTCAAATACATGCTCACATCCAGTCATCCGCTCACTGCTCTCCATCAAAAATGGCACATCCATCAATAATATTACATAATAACAACTGCTCTGATTAGATTGCTTAGATTGTTTAATACATCAACGGGGGGAAAGCGAGATGAACTCGCGAGTATCATGCTTCCTCCATTGAACGGAAAGTCCTATCTATTCCATGCAAAGTGTTTTAGCCTTCCCCCTTTCCACTGGTAATAAGGAATTGACAAGAATAGATCGATATAAATAGATCAACATAATGCAGCACTATCATGCACAGATCAGCCTTAAAACATGTAACGTTATATATATAACGGAGCGATGTATTTCTACGGAAAGGCTGACTGACGCGGGGCTCATACAATCTCCGTGTGTGAAAGAGGCTTGAATGTTGAAATAACAGTAATAGTATTACAATGTTCATTGATAAAATGACATAAGGGATGGAAAGGGGTTTTAGAAGGGGGATGACGAAGCGCGCTCGACTGAGGAACAGCATAGGCACAGGACATAGCATAGTCGTAGCCTCGGGGAGTTAAAGGGAAGCCTTGTCTGCCTCTTAGACATGACTACATCGTAATGATTACAAAGATGCCACTTGAAATGCATGAAATCCAAGTTTATTACATATTCACCTAGTATTTGACTGACTGTCAGTCACGAATGGTCCCAGTATTGTGGCTTCAGTTGGGTTGTAATTGTGCTTGCTGCAGAGCACAATGTTATTGCTGATATTTTTGTTTTAATCCTGTTCTTTTACCAACTGTTAAGACAACAATAAAGTAAACTAGTTACTTTAGCTAGCTAAAGATATTGGCCCCCCAAATAATTTTACAACTTATAATTATGTTTAGGGATGCACGATATTATCGGCACCGATATTTATCGGCCCGATAATGGGAAATTAATGTTTATCGGTATTTATCGGTTTTATAACATTTTAGCCGATATTTAACCGATAATATGAAGCCGGAAATATAAACATGCCTTCCCCGGTGGCGAATTTGCGGAACCTAGGATGGTAGGGGAAGGTAGGGCAATACCGCTACCTGATTGGTTGGCGAAGCAGGGAAGGCGAGTCGGCAGCCAATGAGGGGGCTCTTCACGAGTGCTTCGCCAACCAATCAGGTAGCGGTATTGCCCTACCTTCCCCTACCATCCTAGGTTCCGCAAATTCGCTCCCCGGTGTGGACATTCTTCACAGTTTCTGAGGCAGATAGTGCGTTTGCAATTTGCAATACATGTTCGACAAAAGTTCGGAGAGGAGGGCAAAGGTCTACGAGTTACAACACAACGAATCTCATAAGTCACCTTAAGATTCACCATTGCAAGCACGCTGTATGGAAGGAATATCAACACTAGTAGCCTAGTAGCCTAGCCGCGAAAAAGAAAGCTGCTGTGCCTATTGAACACGCATTTGAAAACTGCGGGAAGTTCACTCGAGAGACAGCTCAAAGGCTCAAGCAATCAATGAAAAAATAATGGAGTTGATGGCCCTCGACGACCAGCCTTTCTCTGTAGTAGAAGATAAAGGATTTCGCCAGCTAATTTCACATTTAGAGCCCCGGTATACACTCCCAAGTCGCCGCTATTTTGCAGACGTGTGCCTGCCTGCTCTGTATGATACAGTCGCCACACACATCCATAGTCTGATCGATACTAGCGTAAGCCAGATAAGTTTTACCACGGACATATGGACTTCTGACGTTAGTCCAGTCAGTATGCTTAGTTTGACGGCCCAGTGGCTGGATGAGGACTTCAATATGAAGAAGACACTGCTGCATGCGCAGGAGTTCTCCGGTTCGCATACTGCGACAGCCATCCGCGGGGCTTTTGAAACCATGTTTGGAGAAGGCTTAGGTGAGCCTTTTTTGTTTTCATAAAAGGAGGCCAGATCTTGGCTAAAAAAAGCATTGTGCACTGTCTATAACAGATTCTGTTTGTTAGAGGAAATAATAAATGAACATTTGAAGAGTCAGAAGTGTTCTCTTTGTTGTGTTAACAATAGTGATGTAAGTTAGATTTGGTGAGATCACTATGGAATATTAAATCATCAATCTTTGCTCACTACATAGCCTTTCTTACCTTCAGGTGTGCATGAACTACAGGTTATGAACTGTGAAATTATATCTGAATGGTCTTTATTGTCATTGATATAGTACCAAACAACGAAATTTGGGAGGGGGGGCTCCCCTGGTGCTAGGAAAGATTTAAAAAAATAATAATATCGGTTATCGGCCACGAGAAGCGGGTAAATATCGGTATCGGTATCGGTTGGGAAAAATGCATATCGTGCATCCCTAATTATGTTACGAAGTTTCTCCGCATTGAAGGTATATAAGCAACGCAGGGTGCGCTCGTAAATTCGCTCTGAGAGCGCCGGAGCGCACACTGGGTTCAACGTCATAAAGGGACCAGGTAATTTGATTGGACAAGAGGCATTCCATGAGTGCTGATCAGATTTCCAGGGCGAATTTACGAACGCAGCTAGCGAACAGAAGACGAAAAAAACGTCAGATCAGATATATAAACAGGTTATTTTGATAAACTGGACACATTTTGGGAATGTATATGGTTACTTTCACACCTGAAAACATTAAAAATTCATAAAATGACATGTTAACACTTGTATTGCCAAAATTACAGCTTTTAGCCAATGGAAGTTAAAATGGACGATTTAAATTGCCCGCTGCTAGCCGGTGCGAAATGCATTCTGGGAAAAAGACGGTGGCTGCGCTTTTTTCCCATGGGTTGTATGTAAAAAGACGGTGAAAAGGCGCTGAAGGCGGCGCTTTTTTCTAAAAAAAGACGTCAAGTGTGAACGCCCCCTAACCAGACACTTAACCCTTCTAACCAGACACTTAACCCTTCTAACCAGACACCTAACCCTTCTAACCAGACACCTAACCCTTCTAACCAGACACCTAACCCTTCTAACCAGACACCTAACCCTTCTAACCAGACACCTAACCCTTCTAACCAGACACCTAACCCTTCTAACCAGACACTAAACTCTCTACTCCCTCCACCTGTCATTCTAACCAGCCTGGGAGTAACTCTACCAACAACCTAACAGGGAGGACATGAACACAACTCACTGTTACTAGGATAAAACACACACACATCAAGTATGTTGCTATATCATTTGATGTGTGACCAGAAAATGGGGCATAAAATAGTAAAATACATAAATATAATATGTATGTATAAATATAGGCATATATGGCTTTTTCTGATGCAGTTACATGTTTCAAGACAATGAAGTAGGGCTGCAACTAACGATTATTTTGATAATCGATTAATCTGCCGATTATCTTATCGATTAATCGATGAATCGGATACACAAAAAGCGGGGGGAAAAGATTTTAGAAAAAGTTTTTTTTTTTTTTATATTTATTTTGCAAATTGTATTTTATGTTTTCTAAATCAGCCAGGCCTATACATATACATGTGCAAAATGAATAAGTATTAATAAAAAATAAAAAATAATATAAATAAAAAAGGCTTTGCTACATCAAATAGGTTTAACAACAGGCCATGGACTATGGCGGTAGATTGTTTCAATAAAGTAGTTGAACTCTAGCTCAATACATGCATTGTTTTAGGTAATAACTTTGCTTAATGTAAAGGTCAGTAACCCAAAGTGCAATATAGGCTACAGACAAGACACTAATGTTTTTATATAACAGATATGCTCCAAAACAATGCAATGTGTCCTCTCACTCCATACAATAGGCTAGGCGACAGTCAGTGCCTCACTCTGCATTTGCATGGAGAGCAGGAGACCATGGAAGGGCTGAGCCCAGCAGAACTTATATAATAAAACAATAGGAAGTTAGCTGTAACCCTCCTCTATAGAATCATAGTTTGTGCTCTGGTTCTCAGCACAGCTACGCAGACTACAGCTGGACGAGCAGCGTAGTGACAGTCAGCTAGCGGCAGCAGCGAGCTAACCCTGCTAGCTAACTCACTAGCATGTCCTGACAGCAGACAGTCATAGGACAGTCATAGGTTCTACCCTTTCCGGCCATAGGTAGCGCTATGATTCGCTATGATTCGCGATGCCTACACCGGCCGCAAGACAGCGTGGCGTGCGTCAACAGGAAGTAGGTTTGTTATGGAAACAAAACCCGAAAAAAAAAAAAAAAAAAAAAAAAAAAAACGACGAATCGATAATGGCATTCGTCGCCAACGATTTTCGTTATCGATTATTAGCGATTTAATCGATTCGTTGTTGCAGCCCTACAATGAAGGCTTGTTGCTTTATCCAGACCACAGGACATGGTTCCAGTAACTCATGTTCTTGGATTCATTGTCTTCAGCAAACTGTTTGCTGGCTTTCTTATGCATCGGTTTCAGAAGAAGCTTCTGTCTGGGGCGACGGCCATACAAACCGATTTGAGCACTGGGCACTGACAGGCTGACATCCCACTTCTGCAACCTCTGCAGCAATGCTGGAAGCACTCGCACGTCTATTTTTGGAAACCAACCTCTGGATATGACGCTGAGCACGTGGACTCAACTTCTTTGGTCGACCCTGGCGAGGCCTGTTCCGAGTGGAACCTGTCCTGGAAAACCGCTGTATGATCTTAGCCACTGTGCTGCAACTCATTTTCAGGGTGTTGGCAATCTTCTTATAGCCAAGGCCATCTTAGTGAAGCGCAATAATAATTTTTTCCAGCCACTCAGAGAGTTCCTTGCCATGAGGTGCCATGTTGTCCAGCATTCAGAGAGAATTGTGCCCAAAACACCAAATTTAACAGCCCTGCTTATCATTTAGACCTGAATCCTTGTAACACTAACGAGTCACATGACACCAGGGCGGGAAAACAACATCATTGGGCACAATTAGGACATGTTCACTATGGGGTGTACTCACTTTTGTTGCCAGCTGTTTAGACATTAACAGCTGTGTACTGAGTAATTTTCAAAGGACAATAAATCTATACTGTTATTCATGCAGCACACTGACTACTTTAAGTTATATCAAAGTTTCAGTAGGATAATGTTATCCCCTGAAAGGATATAACAGAATATTTGTAAAAATCTAAAGGGTGTACTCACTTTTGAGATATACTGTATATTTATATATACAGCATATGGATGTTACGTGCCTGTTACCTGCCGCTTTCAGTTCTAATAGTTTAGATCTCGCAACCAGGGAAACGCCTTAAAGGGAGCAAGACACGAATCTACCGGCATTTGACTGCCGCTGGACTGAGGAACAGCATAGGCACAGCACATCGCCATAATAGCGATTTTTTTGTTATGCTTGTTGCAAGAGCCAGATATGGTCCTGTCATATGTGTTGTAATTCACTGTGTGGGCATGGGGTGGCGCTGTCACAATACCTGAGGCAGGTCTTTATAAGGTAGTACATTTGTTGTTATCGTCAGGTGTTGACCCCGGAAGGGCAAATAGGTTTGACCGCAAGGGCGCTGAGTTTGTGATTATTATTGTTTTGTATCAGTGATTAAGCCATAGATGGCAATCAGGAACGCAATAAAGGTTTATTATGCAGCAAACCAATGACTACGGATCGTGTATAACCAACAGCACACATCAAACTAGAACGCACGGCGTGTCAACCAGAGTCCGCGGGTTAGCATCTCAGTAGCTCAGTATTAGACTGTGCTCCTTTAACACTTGTTGTAAATAAAAGTTCTATGATGCATTGAAATTACATTAAACTAAGATAATACGATGGTTAGCATAACTTTTCTAATCTTTATTAATAGGTTATTACAGAAACAGTAAGTGACATTTTCCTAGAGCGAAATCTGTTGTGGTATTTAAAGATGGCGGTTAGCGAAGAAATCTATGAACATGGGATGACGATTTCCATTGACCAATCAACGGTGTGCAGCGTCACACGTCACACGCAGCCTGGCAAAAAGGTACCTTTCGGCCCTGTAGTTCCTGCTCGTGAAGGGTAGCTAAAGAACCGTGCCGTACCGTGCCGACCCGGGCCGACAAATGGAAAAGCGCCATTATACTTTCAAATTGAACATGATAAATATGTTGTCTATGTGCAATCACAGTATCTATTTGACTAAAAACATGTAAAATCTAATTCCGATTTTGTGTTTTTCTTATTATTACACTGTTATTACACTCTTATAACATGCAGTCAGTTGTAAATAACTGACAGATTTTGAAAAATGGGCCAAAGCAGCCAGACGGTGTGGCGGGACGCGTGCTGACAGACTGCGCTGACCAGCTGGCGGGGGAGAAACATGTCTTTTATACAATAATGATGATCTTATCATTCACTGAAGACTGGATGAATAACAAGAATGGTATGTGACTAAAAGTGCAGGTGCTAGATAAAGAGAGACTCTCACTCCCTTCTCTCCAAGGCTAAAGTGAAATAGTTATGCTCTGTGTTATCTGTACCCACGTGATGTTGTACAAGAACTGAATGTTGAAACTATAAGAAGAACCAACCCCATAGAGAGGTGGGCTTTGTACTTTGGAATAGGGCTGGGCAAACGATCAAAATTTCTTTTTCGATAATCGCAAGAATTAACGATCAATTATCGATTAATCGATAAGCTTTTTTTTTCATTTAAAAAAAATAATTTAAAAATATTGGAAAAAAAATTAAAAAACGTTTTTCATTAAAACAAAAACAAAAATCCTTGGGGAAAAAACTTTATTTGTGTTGCCATTGCACACATTCATTCATTCACTTTCAAACTAGACACTACAGTCAGATAACAATCCTCTTAAACAAGGCAGTGAGTAGCCTAAATTGTTTAACTTTAAAACACATTTTACGTTATAAATAAAAATATAGAAAATAAGTAACTCACCATAGGAGCAGTAAAAAACAGTTACTCACAAATAGGAGGATGACTGAAAACGTTAGTGTCCTTAAGAGCGTCCAGCTTAACTTAAATGTAAACTCCAGCGAGAGACTGTAGGCGGCAGGCCTTCTTGTTCTTGTTCAAAGATGATCATGTTAACATGTTCAGGGGTGAGAGACGAACGCAATCTGGTGACACGTGGACAAACTAATTTCCATTATTATTATTATTAAAAAAATACAAAAATACAAATATTAACGATTATCGAGCAAAATATTTTGTGATCGACCAAGATCCTTATCGATCAATTATCGATCGTCGATCATTGATGCCCACCCCTACTTTGGAACCCTATGTTGACTGGGGCCCACCCGCTGTGCCGACGGACCACGATGCCGACAGTTTATTAGCGGATTTCTGCGAGAGCTGACAAGACGGTACATGTGGGAAAACTAGGGTTAGGGTTAGGTGCTAGGGTGCTACGGTTAAGGTTAGGGTTGGGGTTAGGGGTAGGGTTGGGGTTAGGGGTAGGGTTAGGGATAGGATTAGGGTTAGGGTTAGACATGCCAGCATGTACCAAGTCGACGTAGCACCTAACCCCAACCCTAGTTTTCCCACATGCACCTAGACAGAGAAGCGGAGAGCATTCACATGCAGGGAGGGCTGTCGGCACAACGGTCCGTCGGCATATTGATGCGGCACCATGTTGACTGTACAGAAGCTCCTCTTGCAAGATTGAAATAAACACTCTGAAATGACATTAGTTAGAAAGGGATACAATCAGTAGGCAGTGTTTCCTCTATATGCATTTATTCGTGGCGGGCCGCCACGAATACATTTTCTCCGCCACTAATTGATTCAGTCCACTTTATGACCGGAGAACAGAAAAAATCAGATTGAAGCTAGTTTAGGCCGCTTTCAGACATACATTTCGTTCCGATTTAGGATGTAGTAAGTTACAATATGTTACAATGTTGCAATTAACCTCGTCGACGCGCTTGCAAAACAGTTTTGTGATTGGTCCGAATTTAGCGGGACATTTGGATTTCTGGAAATCCCTTCCCTCTCTCTTAGCCCGTCGCCCGTCCCTTTAATCCCGTAAGCGTATCCTAATCGAAAATGCAACATCATCAGCGACGACCTTGGGTTCTTGCATTTACTGCTGTTCTCTGGTTCATGTTCTTATACCAGTGTTCACTATAGAGTATTTTAAATGAACATTCGTATTAATGTAGTCTAGTCTCTGATGTTCATGGTCAACTAAATCAGGCTATTTTGTGAAACAAATAATGTTCCCGAGCAGCCTCGCATCTAACGCTAGCTTCGAACTATTGATAGCATAAACGTTGGTAAATGTCACAAACGACACAGTATTGGCAGGGGGAAAGAAGGGGAGTCGGATTTACATGCTGGAAAAACATGCAGCTAAAATTCAGGGACAATAAGAGACACAACGGAGCTGTGGTCGCGTGGTCTAATTACAGGGCAATATGCGCGGGGCAAAAACAATCTATTGCCTCCCAAATCACCACGAACAGAACGGCGGAGGTACGGGTAAACAGGGCACATATTTTTTTAAATGTTGCTACCCTCTATTTTTCGGTGAAATTACGTATTTGTATTGAGCGCCAGTGCGTGTTGCATACGCTACGCGCGCGAAAAAAGAACACTCCGCCACTAATGTGAAAAATCCTGGAGGAAACACTGAGTAGGCCTACAGAAAAATACAATCTCATAACAGTCTTGTTAGTCTTCGTCCAGTGTAAAGTCAATCTTGTAACTATGTGAAGCCTCCAGTCATGTAACTGTAGTCATTCTCCTAGTAGTCCAGACTGAGGAGGTTTATTTACTGTCAACAAACGGCATGAACGCGCAACTTCCACCAGAGAACCTACACGGACGCTTTCACATAGCGGTTCATTTCATCCATATCAACTTCAGCACACAGCAGCTATGTGACTTAGAGCATCACGGACATTTCAGGTGAATGAAACAGCTGCATTACAGAGACGCTCATGTTTCTTACCTGCGCTCATGCGATATTCACCTTGTTATGGTCGAGCTGCTCAACTTCCTCACGACCAGGAAGTAGTTACTACAACAACTTCCGCTTTGGAGGAAACGTCACAATAAAAGCTCAAATGTTTATTGAAACGTTGATATTTGATTAGGAACAGTATAGTAATACTATAGTATAGTATTATAATATAATATATATTATTATATATACACTACCGTTCAAAAGTTTGGGGTCACTTAGAAATGTCCTTATATTTGAAAGAAAAGCACTGTTTTTTTCAATGAAGATAACATTAAATTAATCAGAAATACACTCTATACATTGTTAATGTGGAAAATGAAATTGTCTGGGTGACCCCAAATGTTGAACGGTAGTGTATATATATATATATATATAATATAGTAATATTAGGAACAGTTTAGTAATACTGGGCCTCCCTTTGTAAATGACCCATTTAAAGACAACGTGTCTAAGTTATATTGTAGTTTAGTTTATTTCGTTTATTTGTAAAGGGACAATGCATTTTATGTAATTACGCCAGATTTAGCCAGAACAGAAGGCTAATTTTCATCCGTAGTCCCTTGCAGTGTATATAGCCTATATATATATATATATGTGTGGCGGTCTGGGAAAACCCTTCACATGGTGGCATTTTGACATTTTCATTTTTTATATTTCCATAAATTAGTAGTTCTCAGCTATTCATAACTGGTTGAATGACTGAGATAGCCCTTTATTTTAAAAAGTTATGAGCATTTTAATGTATCATGTCAAAAAAGTGAAAGGCTTCAAACCACAGGATCGACGTGACGTTGACGTTAACGGTACGTCAACGTGACGTTGTTGTTAACGGTACGCCAACGTGACGTTGTTTCGCTAGCAAACTACCCACCACAAAAACGTAAAAATAAGTACTTTCTCTTTTGTTTTCTTAAAATGTTTATTCACCATAATGTAGTATGGAGTTCAAAGTACTAGAATACCACATAATATCAAATAATATCAAAATATAATATCAAAATATATATATTGTGAGACAGTCCACCATGGATGGCTTTCCCTGTTGTTGTTGTTGTTGTTGTTGTTGTTGTTGTTGTGTTTAAGAAAAAACACTGGATAAGGTATACACCAACATCAAGCGTGCTTACAAGGCTAGACCGCTAGCTCATCTAGGCATGTCTGACCATGTGTCAATCCTCCTGATCCCAGCCTACACTACCATGAGGAAAAGTGCTCCTATCACCACTAAGACTGTCAGAACCTGGCCAGAAGGGTCCGCTCCACTGCAGATCTGCCTAAATGACACCTCATGGCAGGAATATGAGCATGAGGACCTGGAACAGTTCACGTCGTCGGTTCTGAACCACATAGTGAACTGCACCAACTCAGTCACCGTGGACAAACGGGTCCGGGTCTACCCCAACACGAAGCCATGGATGACTGGGAAGGTCCAAAAACTGATCAATGAGAGGGACAACGCCTTCTTCGCAGGGAAGGGCACACTGCTGTACAGCACCACCAGGGCTAACCTAAAGCGCGGCATCCGGGAGGCCAAGGCAGACCACAGAGAGAAGATTGAGGAATGCTTCCTGAGCAACGACTCCAGGCGGATGTGGCAGGGGGTTCAGCACATGACAAACTTCAGAGCCAGAAGGACGACCCAGAGGACGACCCCCTGCTGGCGGAAAAGCTGAACTCCTTCTACGCCCGGTTCGACGAGGGGCGAACGGAGGTAACCACAACACAAACACCACTCTCTCCAGCTCTCAGCAGCCTCACCCTCACAGAGCATGAAGTGAGACGCGTGCTGAAGGCGGTGGACCCCAGGAAAGCCTCTGGGCCGGATGGCGTCCTGGGACGGGTGCTGAGGGACTGCACTGACCAGCTGGCCGGGGTTTTCACCAACATCTTCAACCAGTCCCTGTCCCAGGCCACCATCCCACCCTGCCTGAAAACCTAAACTATCATCCCAGTCCCGAAGAAAAGCACGGTGAGCTGCCTAAACGACTACCGCCCGGTGGCACTCACACCAATCATCATGAAGTGCTTCGAGAAACTAGTCCGGGCCCACATAGTCACACGCCTCCCGCCCAACCTGGATCCATACCAGTTTGCCTACAGAGCCCACAGGTCCACAGAGGACGCCATCGCGACGACTCTCCACGCCACTCTATCCCACCTGGAGAGGGGAAACAGCTACGCGAGACTGCTCTTTGTGGACTTCAGCTCTGCCTTCAACACTATCCTTCCAGACAGGCTAGTGACCAAACTACTAGACCTGGGACTATCACACTCTATATGTGCATGGATCAAGGACTTCCTGTCCGACCGCCCCCAGAGGGTGCGGGTGGGCTCCCACACCTCCACAGCCCTCAGACTCAGCACTGGGTCCCCCCAGGGATGCGTGCTAAGCCCCATCCTCTACAACCTCTACACGACTTCACCCCCGTCCACCCCAGCAACTCCATCGTAAAGTTTGCAGACGACACCACCGTGGTGGGCTGCATCTCGGGGGGGGACGAGGCGGCGTACAGGGATGAGGTAGAGCAGCTGAGCAAGCTGTGCAAGGTTAACAACCTGCTGCTGAACAAGTCAAAGACCCAGGAAATCATCGTATACTTCAGGAGGAAAAAATCTGAGGTCCAGCCCCTGCTTATCGACGGAGAGAGCGTGGAGAGAGTCTCAACCCTCCGATTCTTGGGGGTGCACATACAGGATGACCTGTCCTGGAAGAACAACACAGCAGCCACCATCAAGAAGGCACAACAGCGGCTCTACTTCCTGAGAGTCCTCAGGAAGGAACACAACAAGCAGGAGATACTGGTGGCCTTCTACCGCGGCGCAGTGGAGAGCATCCTCACCTACTGCATCTGCAACTGGTTCTCCAGCTGCACAACCGCAGAGAGAAATGCGCTACAGAGAGTCGTGAGAACAGCCCAGAAGATCACCGGCGCCCCCCTCCCCTCTCTGGAAGAGCTGTACAACACACGCTGCCTCAGGAAGGCCTCCAAGATCTCCAGAGACCCAACCCACCCTGGGTACGAACACTTTGCCCGGCTGCCGTCGAAAAGGCGGTACAGGACCAAGGCCGCAAGGACAAACAGACTGAAGCTCAGCTTCTACCCCAGGGCCATCCAGGCCCTGAACACAGCAAAGAACTAGGTTCTGGGCCCTGGACAGTCTGGACGGATTGATGGTAGCTGCTGGATTGAAAAAATCAGGTGTAGTGCTGAGGCACAAATGTGTACATTTCAAGCCTGCAAACTGCGACACTTTAAATGAATGTGCAATAATACTATGTGCAATATGACAACCCTAGTCGTTTTATCTGTACAGTATAGTATAGTGGATAGTGTACATAGCCTTTATTTATGTAAACCAGCTCCTTTCCCTTCTTGTTTTTTTAGTTGTTTTTTTTTCTTTCCTAGCACCAGGAGAGACACCCCTCCCAAATTTCGTTGTTTGGTACCTGTACTATAGCATTGACAATAAAGACCATTCATTCATTCATTCATTCATTATGTTACCGTTATTGTTGATTGGTTACTGTATGTCACATGATCACCCAGAGAGAGATATAGCTCGTTACCTAGGTTACGTAACAGTCAGTTAAGGGAACAACGCTCCCTATGGACAGCAAAGCTGCTGTTCTGTGCCAGAGCTAGTTTTCCCGTCATCTATTAACCTGCCATCTCGGACACAATTAGTTGTATCTTGTATTGTGTATTGAAGAAGTTCACTAAAGAACAAGAAACTGAGAATTCCTTGTCGTGTGAGTCATTATACCCACGCACATTAGACGAGCAAGTTACTCTAACGGACAAAACACGACAACTGGTATCAGAAGTAGCGATCATCCGTGAGTACATCCACCTGACAGAGGAAAAGCTAACGGAAGATAATAAAGTTAATAAGAGCCAAAGCTAACGGAAGATAATACAGCTAATAGGAGCCAAAGCTAACGGGAGCTGGTTGGCTAGCCAGCTGACTGGATTCAGGAGTTAATGCAACAACTGCGGACAATTCCATGAACAGACAACTCAACAAAAGTAAAGGGACAATTACATGAATAAACAACTAAATAATACAAAGAGACAACTACATGAATAAACAACTAAATAATACAAAGAGACAACTACATGAATGAGAACAAGACAAGTGGAACAGACAATCCACCGAAAATAAAAGGACAATTACATGAACAGACAACTCAATAAAATGACAGAAGAACAAGGAGCTACAGTAGGACCTACTGAGCCTGATAGAGCCCCAATATGGCTACAAGCTTTGTTGGATAGCCAAAATCAGCAGACAAAACACCTGCAAATGATGCTAGCCCCCGTACTAACACACATAACAGGAGGAAATCCCGTTGCACAGCAAGCCTCACCACCACTTGCTGCTTCCAGTGGAAATGGGGATAAGATCTTACAGCGCCCCACATTGGACAGGCATGCTTCTGAGCCTCAAGCTATACCTTCAGCCTCTTGGGATATACCAGTAAGACCAAGAACTCGTGTTGGTGCCCCCTTTGCAGCTGAGTTGGATGTCATCAATCAGCGCACTCGCAACTTTGGTGCCACCAGGAGGGGCGGCAATGCTGAACCTGACAGTAGTGATAGGATATTATATGTCTATGTACAGACAGTTATGAATGATAAACTGTACAGTAGGTCTCGCTATAGCTATCGCAGCAAAGTACTTGCAGTAGCCTACATTTGATTATGTCTGTAATCCTCAACGGATTTTCATGGAACAACATGGAACAAATACAATTTTATTTATGATACAGTATATAATGTGTATAAAGTGTATTTATGATACAGTATATAATGTATATACATTTTCAAATGTTAGCATATTTTTTTATTTATTTTTTTATAATGATAATCAACCTCTTCTGCATCATCCGTGCAGCCACTCCCCGTGATAATCTGACCGTAATCCTGTATGGTGGTACGATGCTTGTACTGTAGGAGGTGCAGAGGTTTATCTCTCTGAGAGACATACTTAGATAGATAAACAAATGTTGATATTTAATTTCTCTATATATTATTTTTTCTTAATATCCTAATTAGGGATGCACGATATGCATTTTTTTCCAACCGATACCGATGTTTACCCGCTTCTCGTGGCCGATAACCGATATGATAACCGATATGAGAACATATATATTTTCACAGTTGATAACCTGTAGTTCATGCACACCTGAAGGTAAGAAAGGCTATGTAGTGAGCAAAGATTGATGATTTAATATTCCATAGTGATCTCACCAAATCTAACTTACATCACTATTGTTAACACAACAAAGAGAACACTTCTGACTCTTCAAATGTTCATTTATTATTTCCTCTAACAAACAGAATCTGTTATAGACAGTGCACAATGCTTTTTTTTAGCCAAGATCTGGCCTCCTTTTATGAAAACAAAAAAGGCTCACCTAAGAGTAATTAGATCAAAAAAGTGTCAAAAATAAAGTGCATCTTGTCTATCCCTGTAAATTGAAAATGCATAAATAAAATATCAAAAAATAAATGAATAAAGTGCATCAGTCAATACAAAAATAAAGACTTTTAAAGAACCAAAAGTTTTATAGAACTTTTACAGAAACTAGTGCCAAATGGCTGCTTAGTCTGCAGATAAACAGAATGACACAAGGCACATAGTAGGCTACACTAGTATGCTTAATAAAGCAACTGAAAAGGGCTGGGCTATGCTACTTTTAGTGCATGAGGATGAGGTAGGTTGTGATAAAGCCCATCAAACGTTTTGCATAAGAATTCAAAATAAATTGCACTGACATGGAAAAACTAAAAGTGCATGTTTTCCTTGTAAACAACTTGTCTTGTATAGCCTACATTCACATTCTCACCTAAATAATAGACACGTTTTCCATTGGTGTTCCCTAATATACAAACTGAATACAATTCCTACCTCATAGAACCTTTGCAATGGCCTACCACTCTGAGGCTACTTTACACTATGCTAGCCTACTTTGAGGGCATCAGGTGAATATTTTTCTTCATAAAAAGAAGCATCTCTGCTCTCTCGCATCCGAGTCTGTTTCTTTTTTCATCGATCACATGAGCAGCTGCAGAAAATAAACGTTCGCTGTCGACGCTAGTGCAAGGGGCTGACAGGTACTTCCTTGCAAGCAGGGCCAGGGTCGGGAAACGGGATTTGTTGCTTCTCCAGTATTCCATTGGGTTCTGCGTCCTGGGAATCGTTGACTGTGAGAGGTGCATCTAAAAGGACAACAAAATCACAATATACTGTAAGTACAGATGTCGCTAGATTTGCCAAGCTCTCCACTTCCTCATAAACATCCGCCCCTCCTTACGTAACACCCTACATAGCAGCGCACATGTCACATTATCGTGATGTGGTGTATTTTTTAACAAGTTGAAAGCTAAACATTAAATTGAATAAATTACCTGCCTTCCGTTTGAGTCCTCGCCTGCTCTTCTGTGGGTTCAGTGTTTTCTTCCAAGATTCCGTCGTACATTTCCAGCAAAGAATGGTTACCGTCTGTCCTTGTCTTCTTTGCTTGCGGCTCGGCTGGCTTGTCAGCTGTTGCACAGCTGATCATCTTCTCTAGCAACATGTCTGCTGCTTGCACTTTTGTTCCCAGCTTGAAGAAGCGGTCCTTGTATCTAGGGTCCAAGATTGTTGCAAGATTATACAGGGGCTCTTCATGGATGTGACCGAATCGCTGGTCTACTGCTTGTAACAGGGTGCTCTTGGAAGTTTTCACTCCCTGGTCTGTTGCAACGGCCTTGTTTAACAGACGTTTTAAGGCTTCGACGGAGGGGATCACGTCTGCTGCTGTGGCCGTAGCTGAACTAATATCTCTAGGCACCTGTTCGCACGGATCGAGGATGGTCAACATGTTTTCAACTAGCGCCCATTGGTATGCGTTTAGAGACGCAGGTAACACGTAATCTACTCCATATGCTGCGAGCGCTCGCTTCTGCTCCAACAAACTCCTAAGCATATAAAACGTGCTGTTCCATCGCGTTGGTACGTCTTGTTGGAGCCGTGTGGTTTTCATTCCCAGTTGTGTCTGTAAATCTTTCAAACGGGAGGAGGCGAGTTGGGAGTGCTTAAAATGTCCTACCATCTTCCTCCCGATCGCAACACAGTCGGATATACTTCTCTGGCTCAGTACAGCCTCATTAACGGCAAGCTGTAAACTGTGTGCCATACAGCCCAAGCTTGCAACTTCACATTCCTCACAAGCCTTGGCCATATTGCGCGCATTGTCCCTCAGCACAACGTGCACCCGCTCCTTAGTTATCTTCCACTGTCCAAACATGGTTTCAAAAGCCCCGCGGATGGCTGTCGCAGTATGCGAACCGGAGAACTCCTGCGCATGCAGCAGTGTCTTCTTCATATTGAAGTCCTCATCCAGCCACTGGGCCGTCAAACTAAGCATACTGACTGGACTAACGTCAGAAGTCCATTATGTCCGTGGTAAAACTTATATGGCTTACCCTAGTATCGATCAGACTATGGATGTGTGTGGCGACTGTATCATACAGAGCAGGCAGGCACACGTCTGCAAAATAGCGTCGGCTTGGGAGTGTATACCGGGGCTCTAAATGTGAAATTAGCTGGCGAAATCCTTTATCTTCTACTACAGAGAAAGGCTGGTCGTCGAGGGCCATAAACTCCATTATGTTTTTAATGATTGCTTGAGCCTTTGAGCTGTCTCGAGTAAACTTCCTGCAGTTTTCAAATGCGTGTTCAATAGGCACAGCAGCTTTTTTTTTCGCGGCTAGGCTATCTTCTGCTACTAGTGCTTGATATTCCTTCCATACAGCGTGCTTGCAATGGTGAATCTTAAGGTGACTTATGAGATTCGTTGTGTTGTAACTCGTAGACCTTTGCCCTCCTCTCCGAACTTTTGTCGAACATGTATTGCAAATTGCAAACGCACTATCTGCCTCAGAAACTTTGAAGAATGTCCACACCGGGGAAGACATGTTTCGCTCTCGTCTCTACACTGCGTGGCTGTAAGCAGGCGCAGCATCATGAGCGCTACAACCGGAACCAGAAATATTTCCGGCTTCATATTATCGGCTCTATATCGGCTAAAATTTAATAAAACCGATAAATATTTAATAACATTAATTTCCCATTATCGGGCCGATAAATATCGGTGCCGATAATATCGTGCATCCCTATTAAAAACCCACCTCTTCCTAAATGGTATTCCCTTAGTCTACTCCCTATTTGTTGTGAATTGTATGCCTGAGATTTACGTTTAAGTCGTCTGTGTCTGATTGCTTTCTGTGTTCCTTGTCTTTGTCTTTATCTGTTCCTTTACCCGGGCTGCGCCCCGGGCCGATGTAAAAGTTGGATGGGGGGCGCATTCAGGGGCGCCGCTAGGGGGTGGTAAGTTAGGACGATTCTAAGGGCCCAGCACTGACAGGGGCCCATGAGAATCTTTAAAAAAAAAAAAAAAAATATATATAAATAATAATAATATTATTATTATTATTATCATAAGGACGTTAATGTAGCCGAATTCAAATTATAATTCTATGTATTAAAAAAAGTCACAAAAGAAACAAACTGGAGTTTTGTTTCTCTATGTTTACATTTACATGTTTGGCATTTAGCAGACGCCTTATTCCAAAGCGACTTACAATCAATACATTTGAATACTAAGCATGTGAATCAGCAGTCCACCATTCGTTGCAGGAAGAGTACTCTAGCTCGGGCCCGGGGCCACTGATAGAAGGAAAAACCTTCTCCCTATTATCGCCTTCTACTAAAACTTTTCTAAAATATATATATCTATGTTTAACAAAATGAAGCCTTATTATTTACCCCTCTATTTATTCACTGCATGGTTCAGTCCACCGCGCGCGAGCTGCTAGACTAGAGGAACGTTACCGCCAATATTCTGACAAGGTTTCCATGACCAACATGTCCTGCTGTAGTATGTGTGTGGGACAGATGGAGGACAGCCAGATTGGAAATGCATCAAATGTACGTGTGCGTGCGTGGACGATGTCGTGAAAGGCAAAGCCAAAGTCAGGGTCTCAAAAGAGAAAAGTAAAAAAAATCACTAAAAACAGTGGTTTAGTGATCTAATCACTGCGTGGATGATCTAGTTAGCTCGCTATAGCTAATTAACATTAACTTCAAGTATAGTTAACTTACAGTGCACTGTCAGTATAATTTCAGTTACATGTATGAGATGAGTGCAATTTTGGTCCAAATATAGGTTATTAGAGCTCAGTGAATTTGTATCCAGCAGCTATGCACTCTTGCTATAGCTAGCTAGCTAACTAGTATAATGTTACATGCTAATGACGTCATGCACAGATGCAGCTTCAGGATCAGGACTCCTTCCCTCAACCCACCTCCCAGCTGAAGGAGAAGGAGGTGAGCAGTAGGAGTTTGGGGTTAACAAACATATTTAGAATATTTTAATGTATGCTGCATTACCATGCAAGCATTGAATACAACTTTAGCTAATATTCATATTTAGTTAATAGTTCTTCCAGTAATTGCAATAACATTGACCACTGGCATCTTAATAATATTGTTAGCTAGCTAGATAACATTTAAGTTAGCTAATCTGGTGTAATGTATGTGTTATTATGTTAATACTATTATAGGACATCTATGGACCTATGGATACTCCATGCCAGGGCCCTCTTCAAGCAAGGCAGCCAGAGAGGAGAGCAGAGGTGGGGGGGTAGTGGTGGTCTAGTGGATAGTGAGTTGGACTTGTGATCGGAAGGTTGCGAGTTCAAATCCCGCCTGAAACCTCACCACTACTAGTGCCCTTGAGTAAGGCACTTAGCCTTCAGTTACTCCAGGGGGAATGTCCCTGTAATTCTTAATTGTTTGGATTAAAAGCGTCTGCTAAATGGCAAAATTAATTAAAATTAAAAAAATTAAGAGGTAAAGAGGCAGAAGAAGAGCAAGAAGTAACAAAGGACAATGACAGCAGCACAGCAAGTTGGCTTCATCACTAGATTTCAAGGATCTTATTAAAGATTTTGCTACTAAGAAGGCCCAGCGTTTAGCTTTGATTTGATTTGATCTCTTTACTCCTATCTTGAATCGTTGTGCATTAGGCTAGATATAGTTTTTAGCTCTCCAGGTATACTATTCCACAGTACTGCCGCAGTGTAAAAATAAAAATCTTCCCATTTCACATTCAATTTCGCTGGCACCATGTCTGTGTTGCTCCCTCTTGTATAAGACACGTTTGTCTTTGTGGAACAAGCAATGCTGAGTCAGTAAATATCTCTGCTAAAATTCTTCATTGATCTAATCCTGACAATATTATGGCCAACTGATCTTTACAAGATCTACATTTATTTAGACACAATACCACCCCATTAAAATTATATTTTTTTACTTTTTGTGTGATTTATACTTTTATAATTGGGTTCCAATCTTCATTTAATTATACTTTTGTCCTTGTGTTGTTCAAGTCTTAATTTAATAAGTTAAAGAATGTTGAGATTTCTTTGCTGAATTGTTGATTCCTGTATTAACTGTAATTTTAAATTACATTTACAAAAGATGTCCATCATTGGATTTCTTGCAGTGCATCAATAGTTCATCAACTTCAACTGGGTTTAGGTTGATGGGTGGTTTAGGTGGGGGGGGCCCAAAATGATATTCTGTCATGGGGCCCAGAATCTCTAGCGGCGCCCCTGGGCGCATTATAAATAAAATTAACATAACTTAACATAACATATAATATATATAGCTAATATATATATATATAGATAATAATATATATAATACTATATAGTCTAGCAGCAAGTCCTCAAAAAAGGCTTTAGTTTTCGAGATACCCCTACCCGAGGTAGAGCAAATGACAACAATGATTTTTCTTATCTTTAGGGTCTCCCATTAATTAAATTGATTGTTGTCAAATTTTATTTTTGGGGAAAAGACGTTTTTTTCGTTGTTCTTTAGAGCTACCCCAATCCCTGAAAAAGAGCCAAATTAGACCAGGCCGAATATGGGGAAGGTGACAAAAAAGCCCATAACTTGAGAATGATCACTCCTTTCCTCTTCAGATTTGCTGAGGTATGAACCAGGTGGTTGTCCTACATCACCAAATAGTCAGACAACTATTTACCTAAATAAATACTGAATTATAGTCCTGTAAACTTAGCTTTAGTTTAGACGGAAATTGTACTTTTTGGTGACAGGAACATAGGACTCCATCACTTTTCTCTCATTTATCAGAAAAACAGAAATCCCTGAAAAATATATCATTACTGAATTGTCTAGGGTGCTATTGAACAATAACCAGTAGTTGTATGGAAATATCTCATACAGTTCTATTGCAAATGAGATTTCTTTAGACATAGGCCTACCTCTTCTCTGATACAGTCAAATTCCGAATGGGGGATAAGTGGCATAATAGCCTATAAGTTAAGAATGCTCACTCTGATGGTCATTATATTTGGAGAGGGAAATACCAGGTGGCTGAACTACATCACCAAATAGTCAGAATAAGAGTAACCCAATAAAATAAAGTTTATTAGTTCTAAATTGCAAGCCTCTAAAACATAGGTGTAAATAGTACAGATTTTAGTAAAACTGGAACCTTAATTCAAAGTACAGTATAGAAATAATTTTGAAGCTTGACAGTGGAACACTCTCTGCCACTCTGGTTTGAGTGACAGCTGCATGTTTCAAAACTGTGTAGCCAACTGGGCAGCAGCAGCCATAACATTCTCCATCTCAGAGGGAGAGGGGCTGTGGATTGACAGTTCTGTTCAGATTATCACCAATCTAATGACAGATAACAGGTAACACATGATATTAATAACAAATAACAACTATGATATTAATATGTTGTTGAATATATTGTTAGATTTGTGAGCTTTTAAACCATAGTGCAGGCATTCTGATCTAGGCAGAGGCTAGCAGAGCCCAGCTTACAAGGACTCAGAACCATACTGAACGTTGCTCAAGGACGAGATGATGAAGTTCATAAGAGACTATCGCCCCACTCAGATGACATACTGTCCTTCAAGGTCAAGGTTTCATATCACAGGTCATGTCGGGCCAGTTATTCAAGCACACATAACTATACGCCTACAACCAGTGATCAAGAACCACCCCAGGATCAGTAAAAGACTTAGACTGTCCAGAGACACTAGATTTGACATCCGTAGCTAGTGTTTCATTTGCAGCCAATGTTTCAATTGCAGCCAGAAAGTCACAAAGAGAGAAGGCCTGACCCCTATATGTACCGGTACAGGTGAAAGTACAAGGTCAAAGGTCCTCAACGCAGCCTCAGAGAGGTTTGATGAAATAATACATCACCGTATGCTGACCTATGAAGATCTTTTTGCCTATGATGCAAAGTATCACAGAAGTTGCCTAGGACACTATCTTTCAGAAAGGAACATTCTAGCAGCTAGAAACAAACATTTAACAGAAAAGAAGTTAAATGAACATGAAAGAGCTTTCATTGAGCTAACTGAAGAATTAACTAAGACAGTTTTTTCAAAGCATATGACTGTCACAACACTGAGTGGTGTAACTGAGAGCTATAAAGGAAAACTGAGTACAGCTACAGAACCAACAATGTATAAATCCTGGAAACTCAAAGAAAAGATGAACCAGCATTATGGGGATAAACTCATCTTCATTGAACGTCCTGGAAAATCTGATCTGATCTGTTCTGGTGTCATGACTGTTGGCCATGCAATGAGAGAAGCTTCTCTCCTCAGACAACAAGGCAGCACAAGCCATGCTCAACTCCACCTCTGAGGACATCTCCAGAGATGCATGGTTGGCAGCAGCTTGGAAGCAGGAGTGGGAGTCAGCCGGGCCCTCCCGAATCCACCGCTACATCTGGGACCCAGGAGATGGCGCCATTGGAGGAGACGACCTACCACGCCGGCAATGGACCACACTGAACCGTCTACGAACTGGTGTCGGTCGCTTTAAAACATCAATGAAGGCGTGGGGCCTGGCGGACAGTGCGGCATGCGAGTGCGGTGACCCAGAGCAGACCGCCGACCACATAATCACCATCTGCCCCTTATATAGACCACCATCAGAAGCCAGCCTCTTCGACCTAGAACCAGAGATGCGGGCATGGCTACGCAACACCGAGTTGGACCTCTGACGTTACACGAAAGAAGAAGAAGAGAAAACATAACAGAAGACAGGGAGACAATGCCTCCACAGAGAACAGAGACCCTCACTGACACTCAAATCCTCCACCAGGCTGCAGGTATATTGAGGAAAACTATGGAAAAGGTTGAGCATGAGCCTCAATTCTACATAAGCAGTGACAAGCTTTCCCTTCTCCAGTGCAGTGAATATGTGCCAAACACTCTGTATGATTTTGTGAACTGGTGTGTCAATGCAGGTGCATTTAAAAATGTGCAGACCTGTGATGAGGACCCAGCTCTGAAGAATAACACAAGTGTTATAACCTTTTGCCATGATCTAATTGCACAGTGCTGCAGCAGGCGTACACCTATCACACTAGGACTTGGGATTATGATCCATCATGAGTTTGGCAGCAAGGCCCTTATCAACAAGCTACACATGATGGGTCATTGTGTGTCGTATGATGAAGTGCGTCAATTTCTCACATCAGTAGCAGCAGATCAATTACAGAGAAGCAAAGGTGTTTACATTCCAAATGGACTGACAAGAACCACAGAACATGGGATAATTGATGCAGCCATTGACAACTTTGACCAGAATGAAGAGACGCTGGATGGCAAAAATACAACAGATTCCATGGCAATTGTTGTATACAGAAGAGGTGATGTTGCCACAGCACACAACCCCATCCTGAGAATCCCAGAGAGATCTCTCCATGCCCTGGACAGCTGTGATTTGGATAATGAAGAAGTTCAGAGGTAAATATTATAGACCAACTATCTGCCAGACACATGCAATACTTGATTGAAATGGCTCTGATATACTATATGTTAATGAAATATAATCCAATATTAAAATGTAAAATGTGTAATGTGCACTGGAGGCTTCAAGTTTCACATTACACTTGTGTAAGTCAGACTAGCATTTGTCCAATATTCAAGTTACACATTATTTGTGAGGTCACACATCATAATCTAAGGAATCTGGAGTGTTGTTGTTTGTAAGGGCATTTTGTTAAAGATTGAATTATATGACAAAAGATGCCTAATGACTTGTTCTTGAATTTCAGATACATCAAGCCAGGTAGGCGATCTGAACCACCAGCAGTTCTACCACAGGTCCTCAAATCAGACAGCACAAAAGCTCAGGCAGCAGAAGGCCAAGACTTACTTTGGAAGGTGAGCCGTATCATGAAAGAAGAAGACCAGAGAATCCCAGGATGGTCTGCATTCAATGCCTATGTATCCACGTCAGACATCCCATTAACAACAGTACAATATATGCCCTTCATAAGAGCTTCACCATCAGACCTATCTACAATCTATACAGCTCTTTTGCAGCTCACACAGCTTGCTCAAGAACTGGGACAGAGGCATATACTTGTAACTGCTGACCTTGCCATCTACAGCAAAGCACAGCAAATTCTGTAGAGCAAACCTGAAGCTTTGGATGGCAAGATCACCATGATAATTGGAGGAATGCACGTCACCATGGCCTTTCTGGCAAGCATTGGGAAGGTGTATGCAGACGGGGGCCTCTTTGACATGATAACCGAGTCTGGAGTCTATGCTGATGCAACAGCTCGGCAGATGCTTCAGGGGAAACAACTGACAAGAGGTGTGAGGAGCATCAAGGTTGTTTCAGAGGCTCTGTTCAGGCTCTTCTGGATGGCACTGGTCTCCTGGCTGAACAAAAAAGGCCAAAGTCCATTGTCTGCTGAACAAGAACACCTCCTGCGAGATGTGCAGCATGCCTTTCATGGCGACGACCAGGTCTCTGCCAGACAGTTCTTAAGTGAAGTGGAGACAGACCTTCCTGAACTGAGGAGAAGAATACAACAGTTTTCAGAGAGGGGAGTTCAACAATCAGCAACTTTTAAGTACTGGCTGAATTTCCTCAAAGGGGCTGATCTCTTACTCAGAATGCTACGATCAGAGCGTGAAGCTAACTTTGACCTTCATCTCAACTGCATGTCTGAAGCAATACCATGGTTCCGGGCTGCTGGCAGGATGAAATGCAATGTGTGGTCATGGTATTTGACAGGTATGACGGCCCACAGTCAATCAAAGACCTGGAGAGGCAAAGGAGAGGTGCAAGTGATGGAAGGCCTACACATGTTATCACTGGCAACACAAATGTCCCAAACTACAGGAAGTACTTGAGGAGTAGTGGAAACAAGACTGCACTGTGCATGTTTGTGAGCAACTACATTGTCACTGCAGCCCCATAGAGACTACACTCAGATGACTCCATCATCTTGGCAGGTGGATTTGACAAAGGGGAGGAGGTGAAGAGCATCTGTACAGCAGGAGTCAGCAGTTTGACATCACTGTACAGTGATCAGGAGGAGGCAGACACAAGGATGGTGCTCCATGCCATACATCTTGCAGAGTCATATTCCCGCATCATTGTGAGGTCTGATGACACAGATGTGGAAGTACTGCTCATATACTATGCAAGCAAAGAAATGTTTGGTTCATCTCTGGTGTACATGCATACAGGCCATGGAATGAGAGAGAGCTATGTCCCCATCAACACCATATCTGAGAAGATTGGAAAAGACATGTCTAACTGTCTACCAGCATGTCATGCACTCACTGGCTGTGACACAACAAGTAGTTTGTACAGAATAGGAAAGACAACAGCATTCAACAAACTCAAGACCCATCTCAGCGAGCTCAAAGATCTGGCCCATTTTGGACTCTCTGCCAGCTTGGAAGAGTCTTTGCCAGTCGCAAGAGAATTTGCGCTACTCCTATATGGAAAAAAGAAAATGGAAAATGGATTGATTGGGTTACTCTTATTCTGACTATTTGGTGATGTAGTTCAGCCACCTGGTATTTCCCTCTCCAAATATAATGACCATCAGAGTGAGCATTCTTAACTTATAGGCTATTATGCCACTTATCCCCCATTCGGAATTTGACTGTATCAGAGAAGAGGTAGGCCTATGTCTAAAGAAATCTCATTTGCAATAGAACTGTATGAGATATTTCCATACAACTACTGGTTATTGTTCAATAGCACCCTAGACAATTCAGTAATGATATATTTTTCAGGGATTTCTGTTTTTCTGATAAATGAGAGAAAAGTGATGGAGTCCTATGTTCCTGTCACCAAAAAGTACAATTTCCGTCTAAACTAAAGCTAAGTTTACAGGACTATAATTCAGTATTTATTTAGGTAAATAGTTGTCTGACTATTTGGTGATGTAGGACAACCACCTGGTTCATACCTCAGCAAATCTGAAGAGAAAAGGAGTGATCATTCTCAAGTTATGGGCTTTTTTGTCACCTTCCCCATATTCGGCCTGGTCTAATTTGGCTCTTTTTCAGGGATTGGGGTAGCTCTAAAGAACAACCAAAAAAACATCTTTTCCCCAAAAATAAAATTTGACAACAATCAATTTCATTAATGGGTGACCCTAAAGATAAGAAAAATCATTGTTGTCATTTGCTCTACCTCGGGTAGGGGTATCTCAAAATCTGAGGGCCCTTCCTGCTAGACTAATATACCAGGGGCGGCGCTAGGGGTGGCTACTTGGGCTCAAGCCCCAGATGTTTTCTGAAAAGCCCCGAATGTTTTACTTTAAAAAATTATTTAACTCGTGAGTAACGTGCAGTACCGGAGTCCAACAGAGAGGCAGCAGCTGCGCGACATTAGCCTGCGTACTGCGTAGCCTGCCCTGCCCTGAAGAAGAAGTGATCTCAATCAGTGCCTCTCAATCAGTGCCTGACAAAAGTGTAAGGATGGATATCCGAAAGTTTTTTTCAAAAAAACAATCGCCAAGAACTGTTGCAGCAGCCGTATCAGCAGCTGACAACAATGACATCACCAGCAGTGATGACATAGATGATGTTTCAGGTTTGTGAATCTTATTAGAAAGGTGACTGACCCACTGACACTACTTTTCCGGTTTGCTAATGCTAGCTGGCTATCATAACATAACGTTATGTTATAATGAAAATGAAAAATAGCAAGGTACTGTTACGGTACATGGTAAGAAATCAAACAAAGGATAATACTTATACAAATAAAGTGAATAACAGGCTGATAGTCTTTGATATCTGCACTCTGGTTGACTGAGTAACAAGTGAAAAATAATGATGTAACGTTAATGTTACAGCTAGTAAACATGGAGTAACCACATTAAGTATGCCCTTATGGTAGTATGTATGTATACAGAACATGACTCAAATCTATCCTAAGATGTAACGCTAACTAACTAAGTTTGTTTAATGTCCCAGGGGGGATTTGATTTCACAGTACTATACACAAGCCAACAATACATGTAATATATCGTCATATAACACAGGACAAGACTCTAAATACAATATAAGTGGTGAGCACAGAGTCTGCCCTGATATACATACTGTAACATAACTAGCCTCAGCCCATCAATTATGTAATTCTATACAAATATAAATGATGGTGACTGACGTGTGTGTGTGTGTTTACTGTCTGTTTTGTAATACAGCCTTTTGTCCGCTTTAAGGTGGTGGTAAGTTGAAGGTTGAAGGCACATTTTTCCGGCGCGCTCCGCGCGCACATTATATTCTCCCTCTGGGCTAAGCCCCGGATCTCCTACAATCCTAAATCCGCCTCTGCTATATACTATATACTCTGTATATCTACTGCAAGTATATCTAGATTTAGTCTAGAACCTAGAATGAATGAATGAATGCAGATAAATAGAATAAAAACCTGAAGGCACTAAAACTAGAAATCAGACAGAAACTCTTTTTTTTCTTCTACAATGAATCCAAGATATGGCATGTATACGTTATTCATCTGTGTAAATTTAGGTTGCATAAAAATAGCTGATGCATAATAAACTTTATGATAATTGTTGGAGTGCCTCTTGCTAAGATGTTTCTAAGACGATAAATAATATCACAGCACTGGTTTATAAAGTGTAAGTTATTTATAGTACAAGACTGCTGAATGATTGGTTCGCACGCAATGCGCACATACATCAATCATTCAAACTTTATTTATACAGCATATGGATGTTCCGTGCCTAATGCCTAGACCTTTGATGCGCACACTTGTTACTTGCCGCTTTCATAATATAACCACCTAAAACAAAGCGACCCTGACACATCCCACAACAACGCCCATACCTACAGAGAGACTCTAGGGAGATGCCACCTCAGCCAGCTGGTTCTGGGACTCTGTTCACAAACACAAACAGAGCCACCAGACAGAAACCTCATGAGAAAGAATCAAAACTAATGAAATCCATGACTATGTACAGACTCAGCGAGCACAGCCTCGCCATGGAGAAGGGCCAGCAGCAGGCAAACCCGGTTCCCAAGGGAACAGAGACTGTGCACCCACTGCAAACACAATGAGGTGGAAACAGAGCTGCACTTTTTAACTAACTGCCAACTGTACAAAAACATCAGAGAAGGTATGAAAGGAAAGGGAACAAAGGTTTAATTATTCATCCTCAGAGAGAAAGATGCCCCAAGGCTCACCAATGGGGCATTACAAGGTTATTCAAGTCTGTGGGCAAAACCAGAATCTACTGTCATCACTTGGTGGAGGAGGCCAAGATCTTGGCTACCAGGCTTTGGAATGCTCTGCCCTTGGATCTTAGATCAGCTGGCTTGGTCAAGGTTTTTAAAAAACAGCTAAAGACTGTCTTGTATAGACAGGCTTTTGGATAGCCCCAAGGGCCTGTCTTTCTGTGTCCTGTTGATGTTATTGTACACCTGTTGTCTGTTACTTGTTTTTATTTTCACTTGTTTGCCTGTTTTAACCTGCGGTGTCTTTCGCTCTTGTATTATGTTTTATTGTTTCTTCCTTGTTATGTAAAGCACTTTGTGACCCTTGGTCTGGGAAAGGTGCTGTATAAATACATTTTACTTACTTACTTACTTATTATTTCTCACATTGGAGAATATCAGGACCTGACTTAGAAAATTATGTGACAATTATGAAGACTGTTGTAAATGATCATTTGGTTTAAGTTTTGTCTTGTCTAAAATAAATGCTATTGTTTGGTACATATATGATATATTTTGTTGTCACATCCACATAAAAAAACATGATCCCAGTGACTTCTGATTGATTCAGGTGATATTACAAACGTGTGATTTGAAAATGTTCCAAAAAGATGGTTTCCAAGTCTCCAGAGACAGCTCATTCCAAAACGTTTGTTGTTGTTGTTGTTGTTGTTGTTGTTGTTGTTGTTGTTGTAGTACTGACCTCATCCCTCATTTCATCTCCTCTGTCCTCTTCTTTCACCATCAGACCCTTCTGCATTACATCTTCTCCTCCATTTTCTTCTTTCACCATCGCACCATTCTCCTCTACATCTTCTTCCTCCAGCTTCAGTGCCACCATCTCTGGACCCCACTGTGTGATTTTCAGGTCTGGAGGACCACAGCCAGATCCGGGGGACTCTGTGGACTCTGGTTCATACATGGTTGCTGCTCTGAGGAGGACCTGCAGCTAGAAACAAAAGAAGCACAAACAGGGAAAACTATAAATTACAGCCTAACATCTGATGAGACAAGTTCTGCAAAGGGGCAATACCACAGTATCAGAATGATAATTGGGACTCGATTTTCCAATTGGGAAACCACTTTCATCAAGATATGAATGAATGAATGAATGAATGAATGAATGAATGAATGGACTTTATTGTCATTGCTACAGTACAGGTACCAAACAACGAAATTTAGGAGGGGTGGCTCCCCTGGTGTTAGGAATGGAAAAGAAAAAAAAACTTTTAGAAAAAGAATAACATCACAAGAAGGTAAGGAGCTGGTTTACATAAATAAAGGCTATGTACACAATCCACTGTACTATACTGCACAGATAGTCAACTAGGGTTGTCATATTGCACAAAAGTATTTTTTCACGTTATTTAAAGTGTCACAGTTTGCAGGCTTGAAATGTACATGTTTGTGCCTCAGCACTAGCTGCCATACAATCCGTCCAGACTGTCCTGGGCCCAGAACTTAGGCCTTTGCTGTGTTCAGGGCCTTGACGGCCCTGTGGTAGAAGCAGTTCTTCAGTCTGTTTGTCTTAGCGGCCGGGGTCTTGTACCTCCTTTTCGAGGGCAGCCTGATAAAGTGTACGTGCCCAGGGTGGGTCGGGTCCCTGGAGATCTTGGAGGCCTTCCTGAGACAGCGTGTGTTGTACAGCTCTTCCAGAGAGGGGAGGGGGGCGCCGGTGATCTTCTGTGCTGTTCTCACGACTCTCTGTAGCGCGTTTCTCTCCGCTGTTGTGCAGCTGTAGAACCAGTTGCAGATGCCGTAGGTGAGGATGCTCTCCACTGCGCCGCGGTAGAAGGCCACCAGTATCTCCTGCTTGTTGTGTTCTTTCCTGAGGCATCTCAGGGTGTATAGCCGCTGTTGTGCCCTCTTGATGGTGCCTTTTGTGTTGTCCTTCCAGGCCAGGTCATCCCGCATGTGATGTCCCAGGAATCGGAGGGTTGAGACTCTCTCCACGCTCTCTCCGTCGATGAGCAGGGGCTGGATCTCGGACTTTTTCCTCCTGAAGTCTACGATGAATTCCTGGGTCTTTGACTTGTTTAGCAGCAGGTTGTTAACCTTGCACAGCTTGCTCAGTTGCTCTACCTCATCCCTGTACGCCGCCTCGTCCCCCCCCGAGATACATCCCACCACGGTGGTGTCGTCTGCAAACTTTACGATGTAGTTGCTGGGGTGGACGGGGGTGAAGTCGTGGGTGTAGAGGTTGTAGAGGATGGGGCTTAGCACGCAGCCCTGGGGGGACCCAGTGCTGAGGCTGAGGGCTGTGGAGGTGTGGGGGCCCACCCGCACCCTCTGGGGGCGGTCGGTCAGGAAGTCCTTGATCCACGCACATATAGAGTGTGATAGACCCAGGTCTAGTAGTTTGGTCACTAGCCTGTCTGGAAGGATGGTGTTGAAGGCGGAGCTGAAGTCCACGAAGAGCAGTCTCGCGTAGCTGTTTCCCCTCTCCAGGTGGGATAGAGTGGCGTGGAGAGTCGTCGCTATGGCGTCCTCTGTGGACCTGTGGGCTCTGTAGGCGAACTGGTATGGATCCAGGTTGGGCGGGAGGCGTGTGAGTATGTGGGCCCGGACTAGTTTCTCGAAGCACTTCATGATGATTGGTGTGAGTGCCACCGGGCGGTAGTCGTTTAGGCAGCTCACCGTGCTTTTCTTCGGGACTGGGATGATAGTTGAGGTTTTCAGGCAGGGTGGGACGGTGGCCTGGGACAGGGACTGGTTAAAGATGTTGGTGAAAACCCCGGCCAGCTGGTCGGCGCAGTCTCTGGAGAGAGTGGTGTTTGTGTTGCGGTTACCTCCGTTCGCCCCTCGTCGAACCGGGCGTAGAAGGTGTTCAGCTTTCCCGCCAGCAGGGGGTCGTCCTCTGCGGCTGTGAGCCTGTTGGCTCTGAAGTTTGTCATCTGCTGAAGTTTGTCATCTGCTGAACCCCCTGCCACATCCGCCTGGAGTCGTTGCTCAGGAGGCATTCCTCAATCTTCTCTCTGTGCTCTGCCTTGGCCGCTTTGATGCCGCGCTTTAGGTTGGCCCTGGTGGAGCTGTACAGCGGTGTGCTCTTCCCTGCGAAGAAGGCGTTGTCCCTCTCGTTGATCAGTTTTTGGACCTTCCCAGTCATCCATGGCTTCGTGTTGGGGTAGACCC
This sequence comes from Nansenia antarctica, assembly GCF_963989245.1. Classification (NCBI taxonomy): domain Eukaryota; kingdom Metazoa; phylum Chordata; class Actinopteri; order Argentiniformes; family Microstomatidae; genus Nansenia; species Nansenia antarctica. The sequence continues at coordinate 13,342,306 of NC_137685.1, read as the reverse complement.
GGACCCGTTTGTCCACGGTGACTGAGTTGGTGCAGTTCACTATGTGGTTCAGAACCGACGACGTGTACTGTTCCAGGTCCTCATGCTCATATTCCTGCCATAGGGTGTCATTTAGGCAGATCTGCAGTGGAGCGGACCCTTCTGGCCAGGTTCTGACAGTCTTGGTGGTGATGGGAGCACTTTTCCCCATTGTAGTGTATGCAGGAATCAGGAGGATTGACACATGGTCAGACATGCCTAGATGAGCTAGCAGACTAGCCTTGTAAGCACGTTTGATGTTGGTGTATACCTTATCCAGTGTTTTTTCTCCTCTCGTTGCACATTTCACATGCTGATAGAACTTGGGTAGTACTGCCTTCAGGTCGACATGATTGAAGTCCCCCGCTATGATGTGAATAGCCTGTGGATCAGTGCTTTGTTGGCTACTGATGACTTCATATAGTCGCGCCAATGCTACTCTGCTGTCTGCGCTAGGCGCTATATACACACATGTAATTAGCACCGCGTTAAACTCCCTAGGGAGGTATGTGGGTCGGCATTTAACAGTCAAGTATTCCAGGTCTGGGGAGCAGTGGCTACTTACAGTTTTCGTGTTTAAGCACCAGCTGTCCTTCGTAGATATAATGAGGCCGCCTCCGCGGGTCTTCTCACTAAGCAGCGTTCGGTCAGCGCGGTGCAGCGTTCGCCCCTCCAAGCTAACAGTAGCGTCCACAATGTTGTCATTTAGCCAGGTTTCGGTCAGAATAATCACACAGCTATCCCCTACGATGTTGTTTTTGGCCACCTGTAGTCTCAGTTCATCCATCTTTTTCGTCAGGGATCTGACGTTAGAGAGGAAAATGCTTGGCAAAGCTGGTTTGTTTGGGCTGCGTCTCAGTCTTGCTAGCAGGCCTCCCCGGCGGCCACGCCGTTTCCTACGGTCTCGGCGCCGGCGTTTCCGCCTCAGGGAGGGGACTGTGAACCAGGGCTCTCCCGGTCGCCGTGCGATGTCCTTGTTTATCCTGTATTGCTCCAGGAAATCCGCCGTAACTATCTTGTCGTTTTGCGTGCCGACTTCTAATAAGTCGAGCCTGCTGTAGGTACTATATACACAACTGTTCCCTATAAGTACTAAAAAAAAAGTGAACATACAAATGTTCTTAAAAACACAATGAAACACCAGTGTGGTAGCCCCCCCAGCTGCAGCGACTAAGCGCGCGGCCATCTTGGGACATCATCTATATATATAGTACAGGCCAAAAGTTTGGACACACCTTCTCATTCAATGCGTTTCCTTTATTTTCATGACTATTTGGTACATTGTAGATTCTCACTGAAGGCATCAAAACTATGAATGAACACATAGGAATTATGTATTTAACAATAAAGTGTGAAATAACTCTAAATATGTCTTATATTTTAGATTCCTCAAAGTAGCCACCCTTTGCTTTTTTGTTGTTAATAAAATATATAATAATAATAATATTAAATATAATATGTGTTAATAATAATATGTTATTATATATATATATATATATATTTAATATTATTATTATATATTTTATTAACAACAAAAAAGCAAAGGGTGGCTACTTTGAGGAATCTAAAATATAAGACATATTTAGAGTTATTTCACACTTTTTTGTTAAGTACATCATTCCACATGTGTTCATTCATAGTTTTGATGCCTTCAGTGAGAATCTACAATGTAAATAGTCATGAAAATAAAGGAAACACATTGTATGAGAAGGTGTGTCCAAAGTTTTGGCCTGTACTGTATGTTGTGCCCTAAGCTTGACACAATTAATATCCAAGTCCACACGCCATCATTTGGAAAACCCTAGGAAATCTACCCTGCTTGACATTCTATTGACTAATAGTCCCTACAGTATAGACATATATATTTGTATAAAAGTGATCACTGTTCCATTGTGTGTCAGAGATGCTTATTTGCCTGTCAGTCTGTCAGTCACATGTATATTATACGGTAACCTATGTTCAGTGCTGTATGTATGCGCGTTCCGCATGTTCTGCTGCAGCTGTAGGATATCTTGGTATTTGATCACCTTCTATATAAAATCACCTGCTCGGCTTTAATGGCTTAACCGCAATTTAAAAAAAAAAAAAATGTTGCCATCCTCTAGTTTTTGGTGAAATTACGTCTTTGTTTTGAGAGCCAGTTCGCGAAAACTGACCACCCCGCCACTAATGTGAAAAAATCCTGGAGGAAACACTCCACTAGTTGTTACGAAAACCACCACTGTAGCTTGCTATGAACAACTAACTACATTTGACTGATTGTATTTGATTGTAATGAATAAGTATGTAATAATGATCTTGTATCACTAACGCAGCTCCACCTATGAGCGGCTGCAGCTCTGTACTGACCATTGTACAACAGTTAGTTCTGACCAAGTAATTTGATTGGACAAGAGGCATTCCATGAGTGCTGATATACAGTATAAAGGGCTCTGCACACAGCGTGCGATTTCTGTCGCGCGTCAACGTTCCATTTTGAAGTTTGAATGGAAGTCTATGAGAACATACAACAGAAATTGCATCGCACGCTGTGTGCATTGGGATGCGATGTTTTATGATTTTCTCATAGACTTCCATTCAAACTTCAAAATGGAATGTTGACGCGCAACAGAAATCGCACGCTGTGTGCAGAGCCCTTAACAGCACTGGGACTTTTAACTATATGTATCACTCCGCCGCACAGATGTTCTACTAAATGACCGTTAATTAGACTACATGTTTGTGTTCAGGTTACTAGGCAACCGTCCATTTGAAGTTCAGTTGCGGAACTATTTTTTGTTTATTTTCTGTTGTATAAAAGCAATATCACACTCGAGGTCGTGTGTTATACTGAATATCACAGTATATCACAGAGGCCTGCGGCCTCGTACCTACGACCGAATCACAGCCGTGCTGATATTCAGTATAACACACTCCCTCTCCTGTGATATTCAGTATAACACACTCCCTCTCCTGTGATATTCAGTATAACACACTCCCTCTCCTGTGATATTCAGTATAACAGCACTCCCTCTCCTGTGATATTCAGTATAACACACTCCCTCTCCTGTGATATTCAGTATAACAGCCTCCCTCTGTATGATATTCAGTATAACAGCCTCCCTCTGTGATATTCAGTATAACACACTCCCTCTGTGTGATATTCAGTATAACACACTCCCTTTCCTGTGATATTCAGTATAACAGCCTCCCTCTCCTGTGATATTCAGTATAACACACTCCCTCTGTGTGATATTCAGTATAACAGCCTCCCTCTGTGTGATATTCAGTATAACAGCCTCCCTCTGTGTGATATCCAGTATAACAGCCTCCCTCTGTGTGACATTCAGTATAACACACTCCCTCTCCTGTGATATTCAGTATAACACACTCCCTCTCCTGTGATATTCAGTATAACAGCCTCCCTCTGTATGATATTCAGTATAACAGCCTCCCTCTGTGATATTCAGTATAACACACTCCCTCTGTGTGATATTCAGTATAACACACTCCCTCTCCTGTGATATTCAGTATAACAGCCTCCCTCTCCTGTGATATTCAGTATAACACACTCCCTCTGTGTGATATTCAGTATAACAGCCTCCCTCTGTGTGATATTCAGTATAACAGCCTCCCTCTGTGTGATATTCAGTATAACAGCCTCCCTCTGTGTGATATTCAGTATAACAGCCTCCCTCTGTGTGACATTCAGTATAACACACTCCCTCTCCTGTGATATCCAGTATAACAGCACTCCCTCTCCTGTGATATTCAGTATAACAGCCTCCCTCTGTGTGATATTCAGTATAACAGCCTCCCTCTGTGTGATATTCGGTATAACAGCCTCCCTCTGTGTGATATTCAGTATAACAGCCTCCCTCTGTGTGATATTCAGTATAACAGCCTCCCTCTCCTGTGATATTCAGTATAACACACTCCCTCTCCTGTGATATTCAGTATAACAGCCTCCCTCTGTGTGATATTCAGTATAACAGCCTCCCACTGTGTGATATTCAGTATAACAGCCTCCCTCTCCTGTGATATTCAGTATAACACACTCCCTCTCCTGTGATATTCAGTATAACACACTCCCTCTCCTGTGATATTCAGTATAACAGCCTCCCTCTGTGTGATATTCAGTATAACAGCCTCCCTCTGTGTGATATTCAGTATAACAGCCTCCCTCTGTGTGATATTCAGTATAACAGCCTCCCTCTCCTGTGATATCCAGTATAACAGCCTCCCTCTGTGTGATATTCAGTATAACAGCCTCCCTCTGTGTGATATTCAGTATAACAGCCTCCCTCTGTGTGATATTCAGTATAACACACTCCCTCTCCTGTGATATTCAGTATAACAGCACTCCCTCTGTGTGATATTCAGTATAACAGCTTCCCTCTGTGTGATATTCAGTATAACAGCCTCCCTCTGTGTGATATTCAGTATAACACACTCCCTCTCCTGTGATATTCAGTATAACAGCCTCCCTCCAGTGTGATATTCAGTATAACACACTCCCTCTCGTGTGATATTCAGTATAACAGCCTCCCTCTCCTGTGATATTCAGTATAACAGCCTCCCTCTCCTGTGATATTCAGTATAAGATATCAAAAGCAAGATGGCTGCGCGCATAGTCGCTGCGGCTGGAGTGGCTTCAAAACTGGTGTTCTTTAGTGTTTTTAAGTGCATTTGTATGTACATTTTTATTTTAGTACTTATAGGGAACGGTTGTGTAAATAGTACCTACAGCAGGCACGACTTACTAGAAGTTGGTACGCAAAACGAGAAGACAGTAACAGCGGAGTTCCTGAAGCAACAAAGGATTTATCACGAGATCGCCCGCTTACCGGGAGAACCTTGGTACTCAGTCCCTACCCTGAGGCCGAGTATTTTCCTATCCAACGTCAGGTCCCTGACGAATAAGATGGATGAATTGAGACTACAGGTTGCCAAAAATAACATCGTGGGAGATAGCTGTGTGATTATTCTCACTGAAACCTGGCTAAATGAAACTATCTTGGACTCCGCGATTAGCTTGGAAGGACGGACCCTACACCGCGCAGACCGCACGCTGCTCAGCGGTAAGACCCGCGGAGGCGGCCTCATTATATCTACGAAGGATAGCTGGTGCTTAAACACGAAAACTGTAAGTAGCCACTGTTCCCCAAACCTGGAATACTTGACTGTTAAATGCCGACCCACTTACCTACCGAGGGAATTCAATGCAGTGTATATTACAAGCGTTTATATTGCACTGAATGCAGACGGTAGCTTAGCATTGGTGCGGCTATATGACGTCATCAGTGGTCAACAAAGCACTGATCCACAGGCTATTCACATTATAGCAGGAGACTTCAATCATGTCGACCTGAAGGCAGTACTACCCAAGTTCTATCAGCATGTTAAATGTGCAACAAGAGGAGAAAAAACACTGGACAAGGTATACAACATCAAACGTGCTTACAAGGCTAGACCGCTAGCTCATCTAGGCACGTCTGACCATGTGTCAATCCTCCTGATCCCAGCATACACTACCATGGGGAAAAGTGCTCCCATCACCACTAAGACTGTCAGAACCTGGCCAGAAGGGTCCGCTCCACTGCAGATCTGCCTAAATGACACCCCATGGCAGGAATATGAGCATGAGGACCTGGAACAGTTCACGTCGACGGTTCTGAACCACATAGTGAACTGCACCAACTCAGTCACCGTGGACAAATGGGTCCGGGTCTACCCCAACACGAAGCCATGGATGACTGGGAAGGTCCAAAAACTGATCAACGATAGGGACAACGCCTTCTTCGCAGGGAAGAGCACACCGCTGTACAGCACCACCAGGGCTAACCTAAAGCGCGGCATCAAAGAGGCCAAGGCAGACCACAGAGAGAAGATTGAGGAATGCTTCCTGAGCAACGACTCCAGGCGGATGTGGCAGGGGGTTCAGCACATGACAAACTTCAGAGCCAACAGGCTCACAGCCGCAGAGGACGACCCCCTGCTGGCGGAAAAGCTGAACTCCTTCTACGCCCGGTTCGACGAGGGGCGAACCGAGGTAACCACAACACAAACACCACTCTCTCCAGCTCTCAGCAGCCTCACCCTCACAGAGCATGAAGTGAGACGCGTGCTGAAGGCGGTGGACCCCAGGAAAGCCTCGGGGCCGGATGGCGTCCTGGGACGGGTGCTGAGGGACTGCGCCGACCAGCTGGCCGGGGTTTTCACCAACATCTTCAACCAGTCCCTGTCCCAGGCCACCATCCCACCCTGCCTGAAAACCTCAACTATCATCCCAGTCCCGAAGAAAAGCACGGTGAGCTGCCTAAACGACTACCGCCCGGTGGCACTCACACCAATCATCATGAAGTGCTTCGAGAAACTAGTCCGGGCCCACATACTCACACGCCTCCCGCCCAACCTGGATCCATACCAGTTCGCCTACAGAGCCCACAGGTCCACAGAGGACGCCATCGCGACGACTCTCCACGCCACTCTATCCCACCTGGAGAGGGGAAACAGCTACGCGAGACTGCTCTTTGTGGACTTCAGCTCCGCCTTCAACACCATCCTTCCAGACAGGCTAGTGACCAAACTACTAGACCTGGGTCTATCACACTCTATATGTGCATTGATCAAGGACTTCCTGACCGACCGCCCCCAGAGGGTGCGGGTGGGCCCCCACACCTCCACAGCCCTCAGACTCAGCACTGGGTCCCCCCAGGGCTGCGTGCTAAGCCCCATCCTCTACAACCTCTACACCTACGACTTCACCCCCGTCCACCCCAGCAACTCCATCGTAAAGTTTGCAGACGACACCACCGTGGTGGGATGCATCCCTGGAGGCGGCGTACAGGGATGAGGTAGAGCAACTGAGCAAGCTGTGCAAGGTTAACAACCTGCTGCTGAACAAGTCAAAGACCCAGGAAATCATCGTAGACTTCAGGAGGAAAAAGTCCGAGATCCAGCCCCTGCTCATCGACGGAGAGAGCGTGGAGAGAGTCTCAACCCTCCGATTCCTGGGGGTGCACATGCAGGATGACCTGACCTGGAAGGACAACACAAAAGCCACCATCAAGAAGGCACAACAGCGGCTATACATCCTGAGAGTCCTCAGGAAGGAACACAGCAAGCAGGAGATACTGGTGACCTTCTACCGCGGCGCAGTGGAGAGCATCCTCACCTACGGCATCTGCAACTGGTTCTCCAGCTGCACAACCGCAGAGAGAAATGCGCTACAGAGAGTCGTGAGAACAGCCCAGAAGATCACCGGCGCCCCCCTCCCCTCTCTGGAAGAGCTGTACAACACACGCTGTCTCAGGAAGGCCTCCAAGATCTCCAGGGACCCAACCCACCCTGGGTACGAACACTTTACCCGGCTGCCCTCGAAAAGGCGGTTCAGGACCATGGCCGCAAGGACAAACAGACTGAAGAACAGCTTCTACCCCAGGGCCGTCCAGGCCCTGAACTCAGCAAAGACCTAGGTTCTGGGCCCTGGACAGTCTGGACGGATTGATGGCAGCTGCTGGACTGAAAAAATCAGGTGTAGTGCTGAGGCACAAATATGTACATTTCAAGCCTGCAAACTGCGACACTTTAAATAAATGTGCAATAACACTATGTGCAATATAACAACCCTAGTCGTCTATCTGTATAGTATAGTATAGTGGATAGTGTACATAGCCTTTATTTATGTAAACCAGCTCCTTCCCTTCTTATGTTTTTTTAAAATGTTTTTTTTAAAAGTTTTTTTTCTTTCCTAACACCAGGGGAGCCACCCCTCCTAAATTTCGTTGTTTGGTACCTGTACTGTAGCAATGACAATAAAGACCATTCATTCATTCATTCATTCATTCATTCATTCATTCATATCCGGTGATCAAAAGTAGCCCATTCGGCGGTAATCCGCCCCATCTGGCAACCCTGCTTTGCACAGTAGCTAAGTACAGATGCTAGCTCTACCAAGCTGTCGAGCTAGCATAACCTCGACCGTTCTCTTAGTCTGCAGAGATCAATATAAATGTTTTAAACAAACAACATCTATGTCATGTCAACTAGAATACACAGGCAGGCACTCCAAAATCTGCCAAATAGAATATATATGAGGAATTCCTCTCAAAGTGGTGAAATGGTTACTCACATCACAGGAGTGTCTTGTTATCACGGATTAGAAGTTTGCTGCTTTGCCGAGTCCTTTCCCGCCTTTTCCTCTGCCAGCCCGCACAGGTTCAGGAGGAGGAGGGGGACACGCACGCGCCTTTGACTCTGCAGTAGCCTGTACAGATGCTGCGAGCTCTACCAAGCTCTCAACAAGTCACCTCAGGGACCGTTATCAAGTGATGTCATACAAATGCAGAAATTGTATTATTGTACCAAAAATGCACATTTTGTTGCAATGTTTTAATAAGTTATTTCAGTCCAGTGAATACATGTTTAAGAAATACACTCCCGTATTGCAATTAGAAAACCATTTACTTTTCCAATTTAATGAGAAATACATTTAAAATATTGGCTACCCCCAATCTATTGTTTGTCTGCTTCTTATCAGTCTTTATCATATCATCGGTTTCATCGTTCTATGAAAGCTGCACTTCGGGCTGCGTCCTAACGATTCCCACCCGAGTTGGGGTAGACCACGCCCCGAGTTGGGGTAGACCACGCCAACTTCTGGAATATGTAGGGGTGTTCTCTGTATCTTGTTCTTCCGCCCCGCAGGTCGTTCCGCAACCCCATTGGATTTTAGCTTGTGACGTAACACGGGGGTGCACGATTAGATATAGGTTACCCATCTCTGTATGCAACTCGGCGGCGCTATTTAGTGTTTTTCACCCTATTCTTGTGTGTCAGTGATTGTGTTTGTGTTTGCGCAAAAAACAAACAAAAAACCCTACATATTCCAGAAGTTGGCGTGGTCTACCCCAACTCGGGTGGGAATCGCTAGGACGCCTTCGGGCTAGCCTCAAGGACGGTGGTTGGGTCGACAGGCTGCCGTGGGTCATGTTGGGCCTTAGGACCGCCCCTAAAGAAGACCTTCGGTCGTCATCCGCCGAGCTTGTCTACGGACAGCCGCTACGGGTTCCTGGGGATTTCGTCCCTAACGCCACGATCCCTTGGTCGGCGCTCAAACAGCGAGCCGAGTTTTTGGATAATGCCAAGGCATTCGCACCTGTACCCACCTCACAGCATGGGCTACCCCAGTCATATATGCCACCCTGCCTGCGAACGGCGGAGTACGTGTTCATCCGCCATGACGCCCACCGAGGGCCATTTCAACCGCCCTATGACGGACCGTTTCGGGTTCTGGAGGCTGGAGACAAGGCTTTTCTGGTGGACATCGGGGGTAAGCCAGATTACATTTCAGTGGACAGACTTAAACCAGCTCACGTGGATCTGGACCAGCCCGTGGGGTTGGCTCGGCCCTCCAGCTATGCACCTGTGTGTTTGGTTATGGGGAATTGTGTGCGGGCACCTTAACGCTGGTCACTGGGGTGTGACGTATGGGGGTTCCAGGTAACATTTAAGGAAGTGTTGTATGTTGCTATGGGGGCTATGTCATCAGTTCAATAAATGCCGACACGGTCGGCTTTATACTGGCACCAAGTCTCCGTTTCGTTTGTACGCTCCAACTCCTACAATGGTATATTTACAGTACATGGACAGTGGATTGAAGCATTGGCACAACCCTCACTCATTGGAAATGTCTGTTTTCTATAGATGGATATACCATTTATTTTTCAGCAAACCAATATTCAATTCGAATTATGTTATGAATTGATATGGATCAATTTATACCTCTTATTAAATTATAAATACTCTGGTTGTTATGTTTGCCTTTTGGTTGACAGCAAAAGAGGAGGATAGAGAAGGAGAGAAGGAGAGAGAGCAGGATGGTGTCGGCACACCAAAGAGAGAGAGCAAGAACCAGGTGAGAAAGTGGACAGGTAGTCAAGACCACATATGCCACAGTCCATGCCACCCCCTCCCCAAGGCAGCAAACCTAGGGGAAACACTGAGAGCAGATAGCTGAACTGTTCAGTGTTAAGCCTGGAGAAATGGAGATGGAGGTTATAAAGCTCCAGAATAATGTCCAGCTACAATCGCAACAACATTCACAACATTTCTGGAGCCTGGTAGACCCAGAAAACTATAAGAATATTCACCAAGCAGCCCTGAAAGTATTTGTTGTATTTGGCTCTACATACCTTTGAGAATCAGATTTTTCTGATATGAATGTAATGAAATACTACTACTACTTCTGAACAAGACTGACAGATGAGCATCTAAATGACTCTATAAGAGTGAACCTAAGTGGATACACTCCAGCATACACAACTCTTGTAGACTCCATGCAGTGACATTCATCTCAAGTGTAGGAATGAGTGAATGCATTATTACACACATGCACTTTTTTTTTTGAAAGAGACAAAAGAAGAAAAAAATACTAATGTTTTCTGACTGAAAAAACTAGAAAAGGTGAATGCACTTATTACACACATGTGGACCATACAATTATAAGCTTTTGATATGTGAATGGAGGTGATGTGATACATTGATATATGGATACAGAATATACTGCTACTACTATAGTGAGCTTACACATTGACATTTGAAACAGAGCATGCTAGTGAAGAATTTCAGAGTGTTTTGATACGTTATGTGAATGAATGTAAGTAATAAGATATGAGTAGCTCTCGGCCACTTACATTTTTTCAAAGTAGCTCTCGGATGAAAAAAGGTTGGAGACCCCTAGCCTACAACATCCTCTACCATGGTTGAAATTGAGGACAGTGATAAAAGCAGTCAAGAGAGCAGTGATGATGATGATTAAGCTTGTAGCATAAATAAATGCTTAGGCTGTAACTGTTTGTTGAAAAGTTGATTTCAGTGTTTACAGAACAGAGCAGTGCTTAAAGAGATGTCCGTTTATTTCAGTGTGTTTAAAGAACAGACATTCAGTTAGTGCTTAAAGAGATGTCAGTTGATTTCATTGTGTTTAAAGGAGTCTGACAGACTTTCATGCAGTCATTTGATTTTGCATTTGTTTCTATTGTTTTGCACACAATCATTTGTTTGTTCATCTTCATTTATGAATAAATGTCGTTTTGCTAATATAAGTTATCCATGTATCCCTTTTTTATCCATCCTGTGGGACGGGTCGTGACTCGCGAGCTCGGGGAGCACCAAGCAGCATCCCTAGGTGCTCCTCTGAGCACTGGCCCCCAAAAGTTATGTGCACCCCTTATTATTATTATGTAGCGGAGGTCATTTTAAATCACGCTGTCATGATGACGTAGCCCTGTCTGTGACTTCTGATAGCCCAGATATACAGTCGTCACACCACGAGGATGTCCTCTGTCTCTGGGTCTGTGGGTCCCATGTTGGACTGTTCTAGGACTCACCTTCTTGCTGTAAATACATGTTGAGCCTTGGATGAGCAGTGCTGCCTCTGCAAAGAGGTTGCAGAGAGCATCCGGAACCACATGAAGACCTACGTCAAGTTGCTATGACGACGACGACGTGTGTCGAGGAGTCACGGACTCACCGGACTGAACGGTTTGGCGACCCGAGAGCGAGGTTGCTCTTCGTTCTAGAAACTTCTGCCCTAACTGTGGGGGAGGGAGGGAGGGAGGGGAGTCAGGGAGCGAGAGAGGAAGGGAGGGAGAAAGCGAGAGGGGGAAGGAGGGAGAGAGCAAGAGGGAGGGAAGGAGCGAGAGAGAGAGAGAGAAGGATGGAGGGAGAGAACAAGAGGGAAGGAGGCGTCTGGACTATTAGAGGGAGCTACAGGACTGGGGGTGGAGAGTGGATGATGATGGGATGACCCCTCGTCCACTCTCCTCCACCCCGGTCCTGTAGCTCCCTCTACGGGCCAGGTGCTGCATGCTCCCCACACCCACCGTTTGATCCGTTTCACAGATCTGATAGATTGGGCATCTCTGGGCTAAAGCAGCTGTACCTAGCTTGTCCTACATTGCTTACACCCGTCCAGGCTGTCAGATCTGTGAAGGGGAGTGAACCAGAGGCGGGAAGGTAGTACCTTCTGGAATGAAACATAGCCAATTCTGTAGCAACACTGACAATGTGGCTAAACTGGCTAAACTGAAGACCTTCTAGAGATATTCTCAATGTGAAAACGAGGGCCTGTTAAGTTATTCACTGATCAGACTGAACCACAACGTGGATGGATACTTCTCGATACGTCTGTGGCAATCGATTCTATCTTTGTACCATCAGCCTACTCTTAGGGTACTTAACTACCGTCGTGAATAATGATTGTGTGGTGTATGTTCATTTACTTGGCATCCTTGCAGTATGTATATAAATTGTCATTTTAATTATATACAGTCATCTGGCCACCTTATAAAGACTTTTGTTCTTTACAAAACAATACAATTTCCTCCAGACATACAACATTATACTAAATACATTTGGTCATGGCTTTCTTTAAAAAAAAACATTATTAATAAGAGCCGGGCATCTTTCCATTGACGTATAGTTATTAGAACCTAGGACAGAGCCAGCAGAACAGGACATGTAAAAAGTGTGTGTTTAAAGCGCACACACACACACAGTCTCAGGAGAGGTCAGACGGGGTCAGCGGGTGCTGCCGTGGGGGCGTGTTTGAAGCGGTCGTGGGCCCTGGTCTTGCTGAGCAGCGTGAGCCCCATGCTGTCCACGGTCTCCTCCAGACCCTCCTTCCTGTCTACCTCCACTGTGTAGTCGTTGGCCTGGGGGGGGGAGAAGGAAGGCAAGGCTTTACCACCCTGGTTACACACTCATCTCCTCAGTCCCAGTCCTGAGCCGAACTGTGCTGAGCTGTGCTGAGCTGAGCTGTCCTACACATCCAACAGTTGTGGAAAGGACAATGTGAACGGAAACTACCAGAGCGCCAGCACAGTATGGTTGGGCTCGGCCCTGTTGGTGTATAAATCCCCTTAGAAAACACACTCACTCACACACACACACTCACACACTCACACTCACACACACACTCACACACTCACACTCACACACACTCACCAGCTGCAGGGAAGCAAGCATGTACTTGCAGGCCTCAAAGTTGTCCAGGCCGTGGACTATGGAAGCGAATGACTTCCTGTTCCCGACCTCACTCAGGGCTGCTACGACCCGGTCTCCGTAGTCATGGATGTCGAAGGTGGGACGCTCCTCCTGGAGAGAGGGGGGGGAGGGAGGGGTCAGGGGGACTAGAGGTTAGCTAATAGCCAGCAGAGCATAGGGGGGGGGGGGGGGGGGGGTTGGTTCTGTGACTGTGTCTTTTCTGTGTCACTGGGAGCCTCCTCTCGAAAGGACGGTAAATGTGAAATGTGAGTCAGGCCAAAGTGGGGGGGGGGGGGGGGGGGGGGGTTACCCCGGTTACGGTGGCCTGGTGGGGCCAGGAGCAGCAGCTCAGGCCTCATCATGTCCTCCCACGTCTTCACCCGCCGCGACAACTCCGACTCCTGGGCGTAACCCTGAGAGTTCTTCAGGAACTGCTCCTGAAGGAGGGAGGGAGGGAGGAGCAAGAGGGGGAAGGAGGGAGGGAGAGGGAAGGAGGGAGAGGGAAGGAGGGAGGGAGGAGGGAGGGAGGGGAGGAGGAGAGGGGGGGAGAGGGAGGGAGGGAGGGGGAGAGGGAGGGAGGAAGGGGGAGAGGGAGGGAGGGAGGGGGAGAGGGAGGGAGGGAGGGGGAGAGGGAGGGAGGGAGGGGGAGAGGGAGGGATGGAGGGAGGGGGAGAGGGAGGGAGGGAGGGAACGACCATTCTGACGATAAAATGAATCACCAAATCTCTTCTTTTGTACATAAAACCAGCGTCAGAAGACCTGAGAGCTCTATTGGGCTGATATGCTAGCAAAAGGTCTAATGATATGTACATTTACGTAATGTAAACAGACGCTTGACATCTTTACAAGCTTGCTAGGCAGATGTCCGTTGGTATCAATTGTATCAATTCTAGCTTTTGAAGGGACACCAAACCACCTCACAGATGCTTCAGTCCAACTTGTTTTGTGATCCCCAGTATGACTAGTTGTGACTAGTGGATGAACCATCCATGTCAGCCACGAGCTGGGTGGGCAGGTCTCATCCGAGGGTCGTCTTGTGTTGCAGGACTCCAGGGTTAGGGTCAGTGTTAGGGTGAGGTGGTGGACAGCATTCATCCAGGGGGTCATCTTGTGTTTCAGGACTTCAGTGCCAAAGTGGAACGTGCAGTCTCCTTTCAACTAGAAGAGAACACGTCGACGGATGTAGCTGTCTGTCTGTCTCTCCTGTCTGTCTCTACTGTCTGTCTCTCCTGTCTGTCTCTCCTGTCTGTCTCTCCTGTCTGTCTCTCCTGTCTGTCTCTACTGTCCATTCTGATGTTCTAGTGGGGCTTTTCCATCAGCAGCCCAGGTCGGCCCAGTTCGGTTCGCGTCAGGTCGGCCCAGTTCGGTTTAGATCAGTTCTGGTTTTCCATTATACACAAACCGACCCGGACTAGTAGGAGGAGTAGACGATAGTAGGCGGAGTTACGCGTCACACGCAGCCTGGCAAAAAGCTTCCGGGTGTACACAGCAACAACAGCCGTGATTTTTTGGGAGAGAAAGAGAAAGAGAGAGAGGAAGCTATGTACACATAATAAAGTCATGTTTTTTGAACCCTTAAAACCACTGCCTTCACTTGTCTGCTTTATGAACTGTAGTATCATCATCGGGAAACGCCGACAAGACGCGAATCTACCGGCATTTGACTCATGAGTGAACGGTGAAAATGGCTGGACAGCACAGCAGCAGCGGCCGGGTGAACTCCCGGTTCATCGAGTTTACGGTTAAAAGCATAACTTCTCGGGGTGTCAGCGCGGTGGTTAAGGGCTCAAAATGACCGTAGACAGATGGTGAAGTTAGCAAAGGAGTATTGTGTTTGTACCACCTCCACAGCCGGTGTTATTCACAGACAAACACCGTGCCGTTTGCGGGTTAATAACTTCGGTTTACCGGGGGTTAGGATAACAATTCAAACGTGTCCGGAAAGAGGACAAGCCAGGGAATCCAAAAGTTTTTGAATGGAGTCGATCCTCCACTCCTATCACCGTGGACACAGCGCGGAGCGAATTCCCTGTTAAAACCGGCATTTGACTCATGAGTGAACGGCGAAAATGGCTGGACGGCAGCGGGCGAACTCCCGGTTCATCGAGTTTACGGTTAAAAGCATAACTTCTCGGGGTGTCAGCGCGGTGGTTAAGGGCTCAAAATGACCGTAGACAGATGGTGAAGTTAGCAAAGGAGTATTGTGTTTGTACCACCTCCACAGCCGGTGTTATTCACGGACAGAGACGGTGCATAATAGCGATTTTTGTGTTGTGCTTGTTGTAAATAAAAGTTCTATGATTCATTGAAATGACATTAAACTAAGATAATACGATGGTCAGCATAATTTTTTTAATCTTTATTAATAAGCTATTACAGAAACTGTAGTGACATTTTCCAAGAGTGAATGTGGTATTTCAAGATGGCGGTTAGTGAAGAAATCTATGGGATGGGATGACGATTTCCATTGACCAATCAACGGTGTGCAGCGTCACACGTCACACGCAGCCTGGCAAAAAGATCCGGATATGAAATTGTAGACCCTGGGGTCGATGTGGAGCTAAAGAAGCGAGCCGAAGCGAACCGAACCGACCTGGGACGACTAATGGAAAAGGGGAAAAGAAGCAGACCGAAGCGGGCTGACCCGGGTCAGCACCGTAGTGGAAAAGCCCCATAGGAGTACTAGATTTATGTATTTGTGTGTATTTTAAAATAACGTTTGCATGAACATTTACTTGATCCTATGTGTCACTGCTTATTAACTACACTGATGTTTTAAACGGGGCTGTGTTTCCAAAGCCTTACTGTATCTACAAGATCAGTTGTGTTTGTTTGGTGTTGTAGAGAAACGGAGACCACACCTTAGGATATTGGAAGTGAGTTTTAATGAGTGAGTATTAATCACAAACATGTTGTTCAGGAATTGTCAGTACATCAGTCATCCCTGTACCAAGCCCCCAACGGATGTTACATCAGGAAATCATCTTCTCAACAAAACAAAGTGACAACCTTATACTTTTACATTTGGCCCAGATACTTACTGTGTGTTTACTTTAGTTTTGTTCTGAATTATTATTAGGATGGTTGTTGTGGGGGGGGGGGGGGGGGTTGCCCAATTTATTTGCTATATTTGGAAATAAAGTTACATGAACATTTACATGATCCTGTTGGTCACTGCTTATTTTAAACGACTCTGATGTTTCTAACGGGGGTAAATATAGGACCTGTCTCCAACGCCCTGCACCAGAATGCGAGGCTCTCTCTGGCCTGGTGGTGTGTGCAGCTTCAGTGTAGCTTCAGTGCAGCTTCAGTGTAGCTTCAGTGTAGCTGAGTGCAGCTTCAGTGCAGCTTCAGTGTAGCTTCAAGGCTCCATGCTGTTGTGTTACTCAATCTATTTAATCTGTTAACAAACGTTGTGTATATCTTCATCTCTTTGCATATTAATGCTATGTCTTTACCAAAAATAATTCTCACTATAATTAGGCACTAAATACATAACAAATCTCTATTTCTACTCCAATGAAGAAGAAAAAAGAAAAGAAAGTTGAAAGCTTAGAATGAATTAAAAAATAAAGATATTTACAAAATAGCAGATATGTTAAGTGTTTTGAGTGGGGTGGGGAAGGTTACACTATTCTTGGCTTATTAAGAACAGGCAACAGAGTCATCGTTTTTGTTTCTTTAACGCTGTTCTTGAAATGCAATTCAAGTTTGTATGTTATCTTGCGGAATTGAGATCGAAGAGAATCCCTTTGAACTGTACATGTGTTTGATGACGTGACTGTTGGTGAGCTGATGGTAGAAGGCACTTAGAGCAGCGATTCCCAACCTGTGGGCCGCGAGGGTACAGCAAGTGGGCCGCCAAATCATCATCAATTTTTATGTTTATTTAAGTGTTTTACAAAAACGAAATGAAATCATGGTACTGTATTTTTTTTCTTTAAAACCTTCAAATGCATCATCAGTGTGATATCGATAGATAGGAACTTATGGTAGGACTAGGAACTACATCCGTTGATTGCCCCAGCGCCAACCGGAAGGTTTATTCATTTTCAGTTGAACTTGAGGCTAATCAAAATGGATAGTTGGCTAGCATCTGGCACACTAAAAAGAAAAATAGATGGTACATCTGTCCCGTCCACAAGTGATGTCCCGCCTGTCAAGCAAAAAAGAAGACTTCATAGAAAGTACAGTGCTGAATATTTAGCCTTGGGATTGTTTTGGACAGGCACAGAAGACCAGCCGTTACCGCTGTGCGTGGTGTGCTCTGAGGTGTTATCGAATGAAGTTCTAAAGCCAAGTAAACTACGTCGTCACCTTGAGACAAAACATCAACAGTATGTCCAAACCACTAGATTTTTTCAAAAACAAACTCAAGGATTATCAGGCCAAGAAGAAAGTAATTGAAACATTGTGTATGGGCACTGAGAACGCAAACGCAGTGGAAGCATCTTATCGGGTCGCACGACTGATAGCCAAAGCTGGTAAACCACACACAATCGGTGAGAATTTAATTCTCCCCGCCACAAAAGAGATAGTGGAGGTGATGTTGGGAGAGAAGGCACGTAAGTCTATCAACCTCATCTCATTGTCTGATAACTCAGTCGCCCGCAGGATTTACGACATGGCCGAGAATGTGTCAGAACAGCTGATAACGGGCATACGAGAAAGTCATTTTTATGCCCTCCAACTGGATGAATCGACAGATATCGCAAATATGTCACAGCTGCTTGCCTATGTAAGGTATGAAAACAACAGAGAAATAAAAGAAGAGTTCCTGTTTTGCAAACCTTTGCCAATGCGTTCTACTGCTGAGGCCATTTTTGACATTCTGAACGAGTTCATTGTTTCAAACGCGATTGATTGGTCCAAATGTGTGGGAGTGAGCACTGATGGGGCCCGTGCGATGCTAGGCCGACACAGTGGAGTCATCACCCGGGTGAAAGCAGTGGCTTCACTCGTAACATCTGTCCACTGCAGCATACACAGAGAAGCGCTGGCTACGAAGAAAATGCCTGCAGATCTCAAGACTGTTCTAGACGAGGCAGTCAGAGCAGTCAACTTTATCAAAAGCCGCCCACTGCAATCACGTTTATTTTCAGTTTTATGTGACGAGATGGGCAGTGACCATAACAAGCTTCTGTTACATACCGAAGTCCGGTGGCTCTCAAGAGGGAAGGTACTGACGCGACTTTTTGAATTGCGCGATGAGGTCAGGGTGTTTTTCATCGACACAAAGTTAGAACTCGCACATCGTTTCAGGTATTTTGAATGGTTGGCTAAATTGGGATATCTGGCCGATATTTTCAACCACTTAAATGGACTCAACCTCAGTCTCCAAGGAAAAGCAGTGACCATTTTCAATGTTCAGAATAAAATAGAAGCGACCATAAGAAAAATGTATGTGTGGGCCAGACGAGTTGAGCAGTCAAACTTATGACTCTTTTGAGAATCTGACAGATTTTTTGACAAAGGAAGAAATGCAGGTTCCCGTCACCATGATCAATCACACGAAAGAACACCTGCATGGTTTGAGGACCAAGATGCGCGAATACTTCCCCATCCCAGACGTGCAGTGCAACTGGATTGAAAACCCCTTCGCCAGCCACAGTGACGAGGCCCTCGCAGGCCTGAGCGCAAAAGAGCAGGACAATCTTACTGATCTCTCCTGCGACAGCGCGTTGAAACTGACTTTCTCACAGAAGCACCTGACAAACTTCTGGCTTCACGTTGCCTCGGAGTATCCTGAGCTGTCCAACAGAGCTGTGCGCTTTCTGATGCCTTTCCCGACGACAAATCTCTGTGAGACTGGCTTTTCGGCGCTTGTGGCATTAAAGACAAAATACAGGAATAAACTGAATGTTGAGCCAGATCTTCGACTGAGGCTGTCATCCCTTAAGCCAGACATCAAGCATTTGGTGTCTGCCATGCAACATCAGCCTTCTCATTAGGTGAGTCAACATTAATGTGTGCTTATTGTTGGTTTTATTGTTATTACTAGGCCTACTGCACTGTATGTATGATGATGCATATGAAAGAATAAGAGAATTATATATTTTTTTGCTTAGGACTCTCAGTTTCTGACTGATGATTCTCCTCCACCAACCAAAGACTGACACACCACCAGAGAGACTGATATGTATTTTTTGGTTTTCTAAAAGAATAAGAGAAAGAAGAATGATATTAAATATTTGAGTTTAATTGAAAGGTGTGTTAAATGTTGAAAACCTTGAAAGCTGTCTTTATTTATCTTTTATGTATTTATGTTAAAGTGAGAATATATTTGTAAAGAATGTAAAGCTAAGAATATATTTGAGTTTAATTGAAAGGTTGTGTGTTCGACAATTGTTTTATATTGAAAGTTGATGTATATTGAGGAAAGGAGATGTAATGATGTGTCTATTATAGCACGGCTATATATATCATCGACCTGTAGAGGTCAGAGTTATTATTAGAACGAGTAAGAGAGAGAGAGAGTTGTGGATGCTCGGGGAAGCACGAATAAACAGCTAGCACCGCGTGAACCTGAACCAGCCCGTCCACGGCCTGGCCGTGTGGGAGGCCAAAATGAAGCAAGAAGCGCGGGGGCGGCGGCAGGGGCAAGAAGCGCAAGTACCAGCAAAGTACAAGTACGGGGCGGCGGCAGGGGCAAGAAGCGCAAGTACCAGCAAAGTACAAGTACGGGGCGGCGGCAGGGGCAAGAAGCGCAAGTACCAGCAAAGTACAAGTACGGGGCGGCGGCAGGGGCAAGAAGCGCAAGTACCAGCAAAGTACAAGTACGGGGCGGCGGGGCCGCAAGTACGGGGCGGCGGCAGGGGCTAGTCCAGCTGAGTTCCCACCTGAACTGGTGGAGGCCGGGGTTCGCCCAGAGGCTCGTCCGGCCCGTGCCCGGGTCAGACCAGCACACCTGAGAGACTATACCGTGGACTAGTGAACCCAAGGGTAAGGTTTAGTGCATAGCCTGTTCAGTGGCAGAATAACCCACATGGCTATGCTGGTGACTGGCAGTCTACCCAGTTCACCCCCTACGCCTTCACCCAGGTCACTGGGCCCTACAGGCACTTTATGTGAGGACAGACAGTTTATTGCATGTTTGAAAATGTATTTTAAACACCATCCACTGGAAGAAAAAGAAAAAAAAACGTAAATGTTGAAAACCTTTAAAGCTGTCTTTATTTATCTTTTATGTATTTATGTTAAAGTGAGAATATATTTGTAAAGAATGTAAAGCTAAGAATATATTTGAGTTTAATTGAAAGGTTGTGTGTTCGACAATTGTTTTATATTGAAAGTTGATGTATATTGAGGAAAGGAGATGTAATGATGTGTCTATTATAGCACGGCTATATATATCATCGACCTGTAGAGGTCAGAGTTATTATTAGAACGAGTAAGAGAGAGAGAGTTGTGGATGCTCGGGGAAGCACGAATAAACAGCTAGCACCGCGTGAACCTGAACCAGCCCGTCCACGGCCTGGCCGTGTGGGAGGCCAAAATGAAGCAAGAAGCGCGGGGGCGGCGGCAGGGGCAAGAAGCGCAAGTACCAGCAAAGTACAAGTACGGGGCGGCGGCAGGGGCAAGAAGCGCAAGTACCAGCAAAGTACAAGTACGGGGCGGCGGGGGCGGCGGCAGGGGCAAGAAGCGCAAGTACCAGCAAAGTACAAGTACGGGGCGGCGGCAGGGGCAAGAAGCGCAAGTACCAGCAAAGTACAAGTACGGGGCGGCGGGGCCGCAAGTACGGGGCGGCGGCAGGGGCTAGTCCAGCTGAGTTCCCACCTGAACGGGTGGAGGCCGGGGTTCGCCCAGAGGCTCGTCCGGCCCGTGCCCGGGTCAGACCAGCACACCTGAGAGACTATACCGTGGACTAGTGAACCCAAGGGTAAGGTTTAGTGCATAGCCTGTTCAGTGGCAGAATAACCCACATGGCTATGCTGGTGACTGGCAGTCTACCCAGTTCACCCCCTACGCCTTCACCCAGGTCACTGGGCCCTACAGGCACTTTATGTGAGGACAGACAGTTTATTGCATGTTTGAAAATGTCTTTTAAACAACATCCACTGGAAGAAAAAGAAAAAAAAACATATATGTAAGATGTTCTGACAGGATGGAAAAGAAGTCTTTAGAAAGGTTAGGGTAAATCTAACATGACACGATTCTACAGTAAACATTTAGCTTCAAACCTCATCATTTATATAACATTTATTTTCTACCAGCAAAATGTCAGACTATTTTTGATGGAATATATTTTGAAATGCCTAAATAGATAAAAGGTTTACTTTTTAAAAATATTTGTAAAATACTAACACCTTTTTTTATTTGGTTGTGGGAAACATATTTAACGTGTTTAACCTGCTCAGTATTCAGTTGTAAGCGTTCATACCTTTCCTGATTACGAAAAGAAAAGAAAGAAGAAAAAAAAGTTACACAAATGATAAATGACTTGATAAAGGATAGCATATCTAGGTTTGGTTCTTCGATCGACGGTCTTACACAATTTATTTTATTGCTGGGATTTCCATGTTAATATTACAAGAAGAGTTTCATGTTGATGTTTTGTAGATAGTCTTAGACAGTAAGAAGCTTCAGATCACCAGACACACGCTGAGGAACACCCAACACAATCAGCATCCTTGATTTAAGTGTCCTTCTCTGCTTGCTGTTTATCTTGTATATATTGAATATACTGTCCAGTTAGGGTTTTATTTTGCTGTATGTCAGGAATACGTTCAGTATTACTTTGTTATAATCAGGGGTGCACATAACTTTTTGGGGCCAGTGCTCAGAGGAGCACCTAGGGATGCTGCTTGGTGCTCCATGAGCTCGCGAGTCACGACCCGTCCCACAGGATGGATAAAAAAGGGATACATGGATAACTTATATTAGCAAAACGACATTTATTCATAAATAAAGATGAACGAACAAATGATTGTGTGCAAAACAAAAGAAACAAATGCAAAATCAAATGACTGCTCTTTAAGCATGAAAGTCTGTCAGACTCCTTTAAACACAATGAACACAATTAAACTTTTCAACAAAAAGTTACAGCCTAAGCATTTATTTATGCTGCAGCTACAAGCTCATCATCATCACTGCTCCCTTGACTGCTGTCATCATCACTGTCCTCTACCTGTACCATGGTAGAGGATGTTGTAGGCTTACTCCCCCCCCCCTGGTTGAGCCTGCGATCAGCTGTTTGCATCCAAAGGTCAACAGCTGGCTTTGGGTCAAACATCTCTGTTGTCATCTCAGACAGGTGGATGTGCATCAGGGATGAGAGGCGAGAGTCTGACAGGCGGGATCTGTACTTGTTTTTTATGATATTGAGGTGTGAAAATCCCCTCTCACATGCAGCACTGCTCAAGGGCAGTGTAAGGGACAACAGAATGACTTTCCAAATGTTGGAGTAAGTCTCTTGGTTGCTTGTATTCACTATGTTGACCAAGTCATACACTGAGGAGGCTGTTTTGCTGACTGCTTTAACCTCATCCATTCTCTTAGAGTGGAGTCTTTGTCAACAGACATGCTGGCCTCATAATTCTGGAGGATGCCATCAAGTGTGGTGTTGCCAAAACTGTGGAGGCCTTTCATTTCCTGAGGCCAAGTTGAAGGATCAAAAATGAGAAATTGATCACATGACTTGAGGGATTCATATCGGGTTTCAAACTCTTCAATTAGACCTCTCAGTACATGAATCTTGTCCCTGTCAGCATCTGCATTTGCAACAGCCTCTTTCCTGTACTTGCCATCACTGTCAAGCAGAAGTGTCAGCTGTCCAATAGCTACCATGAGCTCATCTTTGCATTCACCAATACTCAACTTATTTTGCTGGAACTTGAGGGAGAGGAACTGTAAGATTCCTCCAGTGTCGAGCATGTTGGCTAGGAAACAGTGAAAGTGCTGAGTGCAGACATGTTTCAGGTCACTGTCATCACTTGTAGACAGTTGAATTTTGATGGCAGGTAATAGTCTCCATATTTTCAAGAGAGTCTTCTGTCTCCATGCAGACCATCTAATATTGTGAAACTTTCCTAGTTTTAGGAAGGCAATGCCATTCTCATCACACAGTTTCTGTAGTTGTGCTGTTCTTTTTGCACCCCCCTTCTGCAAATAAAAGCTAAGCAACTTGACAACAGAACGATTGAATGACTCACAGTATGGTACCATGCGATCAGCTGACTTCGCGGTGTTCTCCAGGGTGTGGGCCGTGCACAATATGTGCACCAGGGAATCCCCGATGACCACCTTCTGACGTAATTTGGGAATGACGCCGTTGTATACTCCCACGTTGACAGCCGCTCCGTCGGTGCACACAGAGACTAACTTCGTCTGCCACTCCTCCGCGAGACCACATTCCTGGAATAGTTGCACAAGTCCATCCACTATGTCCTGTGCTGATCGCTTCACCCCCAGATTAATTAATCCAAGGAAATCTGAGCTAACCTCTCCGTTGCTCGACACCGACACAATGTACACGATTTCCCGCTCGGTTTTGTTGATGTCTTCTGATCCTTCAAAGAGCAGACCCCAGAATTCTGCTGCTTTTAATTTCTTAAACAGTTCCGAGCTGATTGTCTGTGCGATAGTCTGCACGATGCGGGACCCTGCTTCTCGTGTATGATATGCACTCCCGACATTAACTCCAAGCCTCTCGAATAGAGGAATGTCCTCTTCAAATGAACGCATTGGGCGTGCATGTTTCGCTTTGTGAAAGGCCAGGAGAAATATATTACACAGTCCTTAACGCTGTTCTTCACTAATCTTGTCCTGCCACCTGTCAAGCGGGCGACTGCGATCCTGGCTGCTCCTGTTATCAATAGTTTCAACTATCTTAACGTGCTCTTTGCTTTTCTCATGCTTATCAAACGGTGGATGACTGAAATTCTTTGTCCCCAAATAAAAAGCGTTGCTTTTATCGGCCAGATTGGGATGCTCACGGCATATTTTGCACCACATCACGGTGCGCTCATCATTAGCCATTAGCCAGCCGACATCCTGCAGCCACTTTTCAACAAATCCACGTTTTCTGTGCGGCTCAGGTAATGGCTCAGTCTGGTGTTTTTTTTTAGGAGGTGGCGGAACACCAAAATAATTACTTAGTGGGGCTTGCTTCTTGGACATTTTGACGGCTCGTCGGGTGCCTCAGTGATGCAGCAGTCAGCATGGATTTTGACAGCTTGATTGCTTCCAGCTGTTGGTGCGCAAGAGCGCCTTCCAGCGGCTGATCTGCCGCGCATCATACATTTTGGCGACGCATGCGCACCCCTGGTTATAATACAGGGTTTATGTTGGCCGTGTGGGAGGCCAAAATGAAGCAAGAAGCGCAAGTACGGGGCGGCGGCAGGGGCAAGAAGCGCAAGTACCAGCAAAGTACAAGTACGGGGCGGCGGGGCCGCAAGTACGGGGCGGCGGCAGGGGCTAGTCCAGCTGAGTTCCCACCTGAACTGGTGGAGGCCGGGGTTCGCCCAGAGGCTCGTCCGGCCCGTGCCCGGGTCAGACCAGCACACCTGAGAGACTATACCGTGGACTAGTGAACCCAAGGGTAAGGTTTAGTGCATTCAGTGGCAGAATAACCCACATGGCTATGCTGGTGACTGGCAGTCTACCCAGTTCACCCCCTACGCCTTCACCCAGGTCACTGGGCCCTACAGGCACTTTATGTGAGGACAGACAGTTTATTGCATGTTTGAAAATGTCTTTTAAACACCATCCACTGGAAGAAAAAGAAAAAAAATACATATATGTAAGATGTTCTGACAGGATGGAAAAGAAGTCTTTAGAAAGGTTAGGGTAAATCTAACATGACACGATTCTACAGTAAACATTTAGCTTCAAACCTCATCATTTATATAACATTTATTTTCTACCAGCAAAATGTCAGACTATTTTTGATGGAATATATTTTGAAATGCCTAAATAAATAAAAGGTTTACTTTTTAAAAATATTTGTAAAATACTAACACCTTTTTTTATTTGGTTGTGGGAAACATATTTAACGTGTTTAACCTGCTCAGTATTCAGTTGTAAGCGTTCATACCTTTCCTAATCACGAAAAGAAAAGAAAGAAGAAGAAAAAAAGTTACACAAATGATAAATGACTTGATAAAGGATAGCATATCTAGGTTTGGTTCTTCGATCGACGGTCTTACACAATTTATTTTATTGCTGGGATTTCCATGTTAATATTACAAGAAAAGTTTCATGTTGATGTTTTGTAGATAGTCTTAGACAGTAAGAAGCTTCAGATCACCAGACACACGCTGAGGAACACCCAACACAATCAGCATCCTTGATTTAAGTGTTGTTCTCTGCTTGCTGTTTATCTTGTATATATTGAATATACTGTCCAGTTTGGGTTTTATTTTGCTGTATGTCAGGAATACGTTCAGTATTACTTTGTTATAATACAGGGTTTATGTTGGCTAACAATTGTACTGATTGTATATAGATAATTGTTTTCTCCACTCGATGCTACGAGTCATGTGACTAACGAGTTAAATGACAAAGTCTTATTTCTTAATAATAAGAAACATTACAGACACCCAACACTTTTTTACGCATGCATAAAATGCCTGTGTGGGCCGCGAATATTTTTGAGATTTTTAAGTGAGCCTTGAGTCCAAAAAGGTTGGGAACCGCTGACTTAGAGGAATGGGCTCCGTTATCAATGTACAAATGAAAACCTTCAGTACCTGTTTGGTGAATAATAACTTCGTATCTGCGTGAAATGATTCAAACTGCGGGCGATCGCTATGTACACAATGTGTCTCCAGGAAAAAAAATTCTAACTCTGGAATAAATGTCTGAAATAAATTCAGTTGTGAAGACTGATATATACAATTTGCTTTTTTTTCTTTTTCATCTTATTCTGTCATATTTGTTTAATGTGTTAAATCGTGATCTTAGAATTATAAGGTTCTATCTCCGTTTAGAATCATAAGGTTCTATCTCCGTTTAGGGGAGTTCAGAGATATTGAGCGTCAACGTTTTTACATTCCATTATGTTTTGTGAGATGGAACCTTTGTATTTTATTAATTACTAACTAAAAAATGTCAACATTTTAAAAATAACACCACACAGGCATTAATAAACACCTAATGGATCAGATTATGTAAAAAAAAACTCAATTTTGACAAAAATGGAGAAAGAACCTTATAATTCTAACATCACGTTATGTTTTAGCCTGGAGGAGTGGAGATGAAACCATGACAACTTCCTCTCTGAACGCTAGGCAGATCGTCTCTGTCGGGAGCGGTCTCGTCTTTTTAAAACCGCGGACAGAGTTTCATATCGCCTCTATAGGAAGTCACATGACTCATATCACCTCTTATAGGAAGTCACATGACTCATATCGCCTCTTATAGGAAGTCACATGACTCATATCGCCTCTTATAGGAAGTCACATGACTCATATCGCCTCTTATAGGAAGTCACATGACTCATATCGCCTCTTATAGGAAGTCACATGACTCATAACGCCTCTATAGGAAGTCACATGACTCAGCGCCTCTCATAGGAAGTCACACGACTCATATCGCCTCTATAGGAAGTCACACGACTCATATCGCCTCTATAGGAAGTCACATGACTCATATCGCCTCTATAGGAAGTCACATGACTCATATCGCCTCTTATAGGAAGTCACATGACTCATATCGCCTCTTACAGGAAGTCACATGACTCTATGGCCTCTATAGGAAGTCAATTGACTCATATCGCCTCTATAGGAAGTCACATGACTCATATCGTCCTCTTACAGGAAGTCACATGACTCATATGGCCTCTATAGGAAGTCACATGACTCATATCGCCTCTATAGGAAGTCACATGACTCATATTGCCTCATTCCCGCCTTCTCGTTAATCAGATCTCAAGATTTAAAAAAAAAAACGGTGCAATATATTTAGTGTCTTATTTCCTAGAAAAGTCTCAATGTCAGCCGTGCAGATAGACGTGGGGAATTGGGGTGGAAGTGGCGCCCTCTAGCGGCGACGGGTCAATTACATAAACCAATGTACCACAGGTTCTTGTGCATGTAGAAGACCAGGGAGATGCGCGTGGGGTGGGAGCGGTCGGGCCTCTTCAGCGGCGTGGTGGCATGCAGCTCGCGCCGGGCGCACTCAATCAGGATGGAGCCGTGGGCCGGGGCCACCGCCACGCCGCTGATGTTGGGGTCCAGGAAGTTGTGTGTTTTGACGACCGCGGTTTTCTTCTCCGGCTCGGGGAGCTTGCGGACGGCGCGGCAGAAGTTGTCCAGCACCTGGATGGTGCCGGACTTCATCTTCTGCCGCTGGCCCTCCTCGCTGCCGTGCTCGTCGGTGAGCGAGACCTTGTAGAGGGGCAGCACATGGAGCTGCTCGTCCTCGGGGATCTCCCCCACCTTGCGGTTTTCTTCTTTCGTCAGGGTGCACACCTGGGAGAGAGGCGGTGGTGGGGGGGGGGGGGGAGGGGAAGGGGAGAGGAGAGAAGAAGAAGGGACAAGGTTTAGTGTCTGCTGAGTCATCGTGGCGGTGACCGGGCAGGGGGACAAGGACCAGACCAGAGTGTTGTGGAATTTAACGTGTATGCAGAGTGAACATAACACACTCTGGCTTATATGAGAGAGGCCACTTAGAGTACCGAATGGACACAATTGTCTCATGTCAGCGCAACCAAGATCTCTCTGGCTTCCCAACTGTCTGTTGAAGAACCCGTCGGAAGACAATGGTATGGGCTGTCAACTGATTATCATGTTGGGATAACAACAATCCCCTTCAATTCCTCTATTAAGTTACATTTACCCATCTGTCTTGCATTGTTGAATATAATAAACGTGTAATAACAATGAACAGATTTCCGAATTACACCTAGCGGAGTAGATATCACAGATGCCAATACCAGTGTTTCCTCTATATGCATTTATTGGTGGCGGGCCGCCACGAATGAATTTCCTCTGCCACTAATTGATTCAGTCCACTTAAAATTAAAATTAAAATAAAAAATAAAAAATCCACCTCTGAACATTTTAGCTGATTAAAATATATCTGATCCTAGATCAGCGCTATAATGGATGTTGACTAATGCGATTTTCGGATGTCTGAAAACGACAGAAAACGCCCGGTTATCAGATGGATCTTAACATTTTCCAATAACAAAATCCTGGAGTGTGAGGTGTGTTAAGAGTCACTTCTCTTTAATTGTGCAATCAACTCTCCCGGCAACCTGCTCGGAAAATGGGCGTGGCCGGCAATCGTAAATGTGAAATGCGTTCAATACTTCCGACCAGAAACCATAGGGTTGCCAGATTGTTTGGTGAAATTAGCGGTTTTAGAGAGCAATCTCGCGTGAACCCATCGTTTTTTATCCTTTATGGATATGATTTTGTTTGTGGTTTATTTTCTCTTATTGACATGGCTTGGGGAACGAGACTAGAGAGTTTGGAGTCTGTCGTAACGAACATCTTTATGTCTGTGGGGTGCTGAAATGGGGAAATTGGCGCACACCAGACACAACACGATCAAGGCTGTTCAAATCCAAGATTTTGTTTCTTCATGTGTGGGGTCTGTCTCAGATAAGATTTCTGTTAAGATTTTGAAATTCCTTATGTGTGTACCCCGCTTAAAAGTGCACCTAAATCCACGCCCATCTCTCTCTAACCGCTGATCCAAAATCAGATTAATGACATTAAACATTCAGTTGACGACGTGACACAAGGGCTACTCCTGATTGGTCTAAATGTGAACCGGCATGAGAACCGTGCAGACTCAACCATCCCTGCTGAAAAACTGTCGCAAGTTGGAGAACTCGCGCAAGTTGGAAATACTCGGAAACTTTCGCCAAGTTGGACATACTTTTCCTGTTGTGTTTGAGACGGAGCCAAGACTGCTCGTTTGGAAGGACATTGGATCCGTGAGTAACGTAAACCTTCAGAGCTGATGGATGGAAACCGGTATCACAAGTTTATATTCTGTATATTCTTTTTATTTATTTTTTCATCCTCCCTCTAGTTTTGGTTGAAATTAGGTCGTTGTTTTGAGCGCGCATGCGCGTTTCATGCGTGTATACGAGGGCTCTCCGCCACTAATGTAAAAATTCCTGGAGGAAACACTGCACTGCTATGTTTAGCCAACTTGAATGCCAACATGGCCATCAGGGTTTTTCCTGTTTGACATCGGGGGGGACCCATGAAGCAGGGCTGTCTGGGGGTCCTTAAACATCAAACACTTAATTTCTTGCATTCTGGGGAATTGATATGCACCAATTTGTGCCCTTTCTGCATCAATTTATGGTGGAAATGTCATTATTTATGTAAAGGAAAACACAATATTCAGGCACCAGATGACCATTCAAAATATAATGTAATATAATGCAATATAAGGCTCTCAGGCATTCTGTACTTTCAAATATGTATTCTCCTTGAGCAGTCAACATACTATCAGCTATTTCGCTAGCAAAAACGAAAGCTAACTTATTTGCGAAACAGCGCCCCCGCCACCACGTCGGCGCAGTGCCGCAATTGCAGTTAGACATTTTTTGCGACGCACCGACGCACATTACGCAAGTCGACGTATTGACGTAGTCGATTACGTCGACGCGTCGTCCCAGCCCTAACACACACACACACACACACACACACACACACGCACACACACACGCACACCTCTAAACTGGGGTCCTGAACCAGCATCCAAGCATTACCTTGGAGGCCTCCTCGTGCAGGCTGCAGTACTGGATGCTGCGAGAGCGACCGCGGACAGAGCTCTGGGGCCTCTCTCTCTCTCCCAGCCATACTGCACACTGAGGGAACGGAGCTTAGGCCTGCCCTGGCAGTGGTGGTGGTGGTGGCAGCCTGGCCGGGTGGAAGAGAAGGAGGAGGAGGAGGAGGAGGAGGAGGAGGAGTGGGGTGGTGGTGGGGGTTCCTCCAGGAGGATGGTGTACTGGCTGTGGCTGGAGGAGAGTGACCCGCCCAGACCCGGAGGCTTCTGCTGCTGCTGCTGCGGTAGCCCCACCAGGGGGGCCTCCGTCTCCGTGCGCCGACCCAGGGACCCGGGTCAGCCCTCTAGTGGAAAAGCCCCAAAAGTCATCAATATAGTGAACAAAGTCATTGTCTTCCTCGTTCTCCTCCTCCTCCTCAAAGTCATCAATATAGTGAACAACGTCACACGTCACACGCAGCCTGGCAAAAAGGTACCCTTCGGCCCTATGGTTCCTGCTCACGATGGGTAGCTAAAGAAGCGACCCGACCCAGGCCGACAAATGGAAAAGCGCCAAAGAAGCAGGCCAGCCCGGGCTGACCCGGGTCAGCCCTCTAGTGGAAAAGCCCCAAAAGTCATCAATATAGTGAACAAAGTCATTGTCTTCCTCGTTCTCCTCCTCCTCCTCCTCAAAGTCATCAATATAGTGAACAAAGTCATTGTCACTGTCACTGTCAAGCACCACAGTGTCACTGTCACTGTCCAGCACCACACTTGGACATGAGGAATTGCTCCCCTGGCTCTGCTCCTCTTCATCCTCACTGTCCAATACTAGTATGTGTTCTGGCACATCATCATCATCATCATCATCATCATCGTCCGATAATACGATCAGTGGAGGAGGAGCGTAGAACACAAACTCCCTCCCTACTTCATTCCCTCTGGTTGTCCAGGGGATCACTCTCAGGGGTGATCTGTCGCTGAAGCCAGGAGACGATACATGAGTGTCTCTCAGACGATGGTGGGACACAGAGGAAGAAGGATGACCTAAGAGAATAATGACATATTATCATATAGTCATCAGTGTTTGTACAATTAGTGTAACAGATTAGTAACAGAACAAGTTATCTCTGTAATATCATAATATCAATTATGTGACTAGAACAAATATGATAATTTATAGACTTTATTGTTGAGCCACAAAGCCATCACTTATTTTTTATTAATTGTTTTACTGTTTTGACACTATAACAATCTTGACTTCACTATCTGTTCTCTCTCTCTCTCTCTCTCTCTCTCTCTCTCTCTCTCTCTCTCTCTCTCTCTCTCTCTCTCTCTCTCTCTCTCTCTCTCTCTCTCTCTCTCTCTCTCTCTCTCTCTCTCTCTCTCTCTCTCTCTCTCTCTCTCTCTCTCTCTCTCTCTCTCTCTCTCTCTCTCTCTCTCTCTCTCTCTCTCTCTCTCTCTCTCTCTCTCTCTCTCTCTCTCTCTCTCTCTCTCTCTCTCTCTCATCTCCATCCTCCTCTCTCCCTCTTTGCACTGACAATCACACACAAACATATATGACAGGGTCTGGTTAAAAAGTCTGCAAGTCTAGCAACATCATTTTCCAGTTTTTTTACTACCTTTCATTATCTACCTGTCATCTGTCAGTGATGACATGCTGACATGTTTAAATAGCAAAAATGTTTTGCTAATTCAAGATTCATGTTTTTTTATTGCCATGTGTGTCAAACGTTTATTACATCCTATTACAAGTAATGAAGGGGGGTGCTGAGGGTGCTGCACCAGAACCATCAGTACTCAAGGCTACTTGTGGTCTTGACTACCTGTCCACTTTCTCACCTGGTTCTTGCTGTCTCTTTGGTGTGCTGACTCCATCCTGCTCTCTCTCCTCCTCCTCTCCCTCTCTATCCTCCTCTCTCCCTCTTTTGCTGTCCACCGAAAGGCAAACATAACAACCAGAATATGTATAATCTAATAAGAGGTATAAATTGATCCAAATCAATCCACTGCCCTGCCCCCCCTCTGAGTCCGCCAGTGACCAGTGGTAAATGTCTCCACAACCCCCCGCCCTCGAATGGTTAATTGCTTTTCTACAAAAGCTACCACATAATATAAAAAATAAACCACAGATGTAACATTATAAAAAAATACACAGTTGTAAGTTGTAACATTAAATTCATTTATTTACAATCATTAATCATTTCTTAATGACTTACTTGACTTAGGTCCTTTTTCTTCGGGTGTGAAGAGTAGGGCCTCCAACGAGTTTACGCCACCGGTCTCTGTCCCTCGCCACAGCGGCCGCCGCCTGCCAGGGGGGGTGTTCCATCAACGTCGCTAAAGAAAAATCTAGGCCTATTCTCGCGAGACTCTTAAAAAGATCCAGGCATATCTTGATAGATCTCGCGAGACTTGTCAAAATAAGCCTAGATTTTCCTTTAGCGACGTTGATGGAATACCCCCCAGGATCTTTGGCCCAGCATGTCCCGCTCCCTCTCGACGGTTCTCCTCCAGGTTTCTTTGGGGCGTCCCCCCCTTGTTCTCCGTCCATCATTCAGGGTCCATCTGAGGGCTATTATATATTATATATTATATTATATGCGTTGATGGTCATCCGGGCTTTTCCTCAACACGTGGCCGATGTACTTCCATCTTCTCTTTCTGATCTGCGTGCTTACTTAACATCTCTATACCAGCACGTTTTCTCACTTCTTTCGTTTGACACCCGTGTATATATATATATATATATCCTTCCGCCACAGAATATAGTCCCATAAACAACATTAACGATTGCATTGTAGGCTTGGCCACAATTCACTGGCCTTTGAGCCAACTTGTTCGCGATTGGTGCCTTGGAACGACACTCCAGATTGGTAGACTGCTATTGGCTAAACAGTGGGCGGAGTCAGCACAGGTGTTCTTAATCAGATTGATTGGGAGGCGCATTGATACTGGAAATGCGGTCGGAGCTGAACTGAAGGGAGTTGGGGGTATTTACCACTGTTGCTAGCCAATCAGAATCCAGTATCCAAACATGCTGTTGTGGAAGTCATTGCTCACCATCATAGAATCCACTATGAGTTCTATATTGTATCATAGGGTGCTTGAGGAAAATGTGAGACCATGCAAAACTGAAGCTAAAGCAGATGTGGACCATGCAACATGACAATGACCCAAAACATGCCAGTAAATCCACCAACGAACGGCTCAAAAGGAAGAAATGGAGAGTTCTGGAACGGCTGAAGTGAAAGCCCGGATCTGAATCCTATTGAGATGCTGTGGGGTGATTTGAAACGGGCTGTGCATGCAAGACAAGACACCCCTCAAACACATATGGAATAATTCTGCATGGAGGAATGGGAAAAACTGTGTCAGAGATTTAATTTAGGTTATTTCAGCCAAAAAGTGCAATACCAGCTATGAGGGCAAGTTAGTTTTCATTGTTTTTGAACACATTTCACTTACTTTCAGAATGTCCTTTTGGGCCATTTATTTGTTATTTATAGCTCATGGACCTCAATATATCCTGTGTATCAACAGCCAGTCCAGGTGTGTCCCAATGATCTAAAGCAGTGGCATCCTCCTCTCTCTATCTACATATCCTAAATACAAAGGTTCCATCTCACAAAACATAATGGAATGTAAAAACTTTGACGCTCAATATCTCTGAACGACCCTAAACGGAGATAGAACCGTATCATTCTAAGCACACGATACTGACCTGGAAACACAGGACAGAAGAAGACAAGAGGGAGGACGACTTTCAGCTGATGGTTTCATCTGTTCAGGTCTATAAGGTCAGTGCAGAAGAACAGTAGGAGACAAAGAGAGCAGATTAATGAAATAGGGGTTGATTCATCAGAGTAGTCATACGTCATCTCCCTGTCATCAGGGATTTGTAGTTCTTCATTTGATTTGCCGTGTAATAGCTAAGCTCTTTCTGGGCTCTGATATGGGAATGTAAACGCAGCATTTAAGTAATCACTTAAGGACATGGGGAGCTTGGGGGGGATTGGTCTGCACTCTGGTACCCCTTTGTTTTAACCTATTTAGGCGCTATGCAGTATCAACTGAAGAACTACAAATCCCTGATGACAGGGAGATGACGTATGACTACTCTGATGAATCAACCCCTATTTCATTCATTTTCTCTATATAACGACGTCGATCATTGATCGGCAATGACACTATATAATAGTTTGCCTAACTGGCCATCGGATTTGGGATCCTAATATCTAAAAAGCACTACGGTTTTCTTATTTTATCGGATTAAAGTAGGGAAGACCAGAAATGTCCATTGACCGCCAGTCAAACTACACTTCTATCACCCAAAAAGGGGCGTGGACATTACGGGAGAGCAAAGTACCCGGATGTGTTGCTCTGATGAAGAAGTGAACACCTTCCTTGGCAGTTATCGTAACTCGCTCCTTTTATTTCTAAACGTCACACGTTGTTTTACATCGCTTTGTTATTTAACAAGTCTGAGATATGGAGTCAGTTACTTTGTTACTTTCGCCTGGAGAGGCAGAAGGATTCGTCCGAAGTCTGCAAACGTTCTCTCTGAAGGAGATGGGCTCTCCCAGGTGTGTGAAGCTGCTCAGCATCGCAGGGACACACACTAGCTAGCGGCTAGCTGGTTCGCCTCTAGTCTAACTGAACTTTACATTTTGAATTTCGTGAGTTTAGAATGATAAGGTTCTATCTCCGTTTAGAATGATAATGTTCTATCTCCGTTTAGAATGATAAGGTTCTATCTCCGTTTAGAATGATAAGGTTCTATCTCCGTTTAGAATGAGAAGGTTATATCTCAGTTTAGAATGATAAGGTTCTATCTCCGTTTAGAATGATAAGGTTCTATTTCCGTTTAGAATGAGAAGGTTATATCTCCGTTTAGGGTAGTTCAGAGATATTGAGCGTCAAAGTTTTTACGTTCCATTATGTTTAGTGAGATGGAACCTTTGTATTTTATTAATTACTAACTCAAAAATGTCAACATTTTAAAAATAACACCACACAGGCATTAATAAACACCTAATGGATCAGATTATGTGAAAAACTCAATTTTGACAAAAATGGAGATAGAACCTCACGATTTGTCAGCAATATGATGTTCTGTTTGTAGCTAATTCCGTTGTGTTTCTTGATCGCCAGGTGGTTCAGACAACACGAGTATATAGAAAAACTCTACATGCAGGCGATAGTCGCTTCATTCACGCAGGACGAGTTCATCAAGGAGCTCCTGGTGTCGCACGGGAAGGTGAGCTTAATTAACCAAAATAAGACATTTTGGGCCGGTTTCACAGACAAGGCTTAAGCCTAGTCCTGGACTAAATCACACTTTCAATGTAAAATCTCCATTGAAGATGCTTTTTAGTCCAGGATTAGGCTTAAGCCTTGTCTGTGAAACTGTCCCTTTGTCTGTCAAGATGTCTTAAGACCTAACCTGAAGACATGCACACATGCACTCACTTAAGACATGGAGCATAAGAGCCATATTTTCTGTGTCTTGAAGACACAGAACATCTTGAGGTGTCTTAAGACACTGAATATCAATGTCTTAAGACAATCAGGCGATCTTGTTCCAATTGGAATAATTCAAGTATAATAATGATAATAACACTAGTAGTGTGCTTCCAATGATGGGGCCCGTTCGAATACTCTAACGATGCGTCCTTCCTTCCTCCCCCTTGAAGTAACATACTAAATTAGCTTGGATTGGGTTTGGTTTAAACACGCTTTGCACAGCATGCATTGCCTTCACCCATCGAGTCATATCAGATCAGTGATTTCATTCAGTCTAGAAAGGAAGGAAGGATCAATTATAAGACCACTCATTGCCCTGGCTGGTTCCATTGACAACATTCATTCTCCTTTTCCCTCTTCCTCAGATCCCCACCTTGGTCCATGAGATGATTCTGGTGGAGGTTTGGAAACAAAAAGTGTTTCCTATTCTTTGTCAGCTTCGGGACTTCGATCCGAAGAGCACGTTTCCTCTGTATATGATGGTGAGAGGAGAAACCGTGTCTGACCTCCGCTGTGATCATATTACAGTGGAGGCTGGTGGAGGTAGAAATCGGAGGACGGGGCTCAGTGTAATGCAAGGAATGCACCACCTCCTACCTCCACTGACATTCTGTATTCACATGCTGATGTCGTTGTTATACTGACAGTTCATTCCATTGTTTCTTCTGCTCTATTGTCTGACATTCAGATTCGCCACGAGGTTTCAATCATAAACCTTCTGGAAACAGTTATGTATCATAAGGTGAGCAGTAGTTTACATACGCCTCAGCACAACACTAGCAATGTTTGCAGTTTGCTTGTTTTTTTTTAAACATCTCAGGATCATTGTGAAGCTCTATGTATATTTTATATGTGTACTTTAACTGTGTAAATTACAATCGAACCATCAGTGAGGTGCAGGGTTGGCCGGTGGAGGTAGAAATTGGAGGATGGGCTCATTCTAATGCATGGGACGGAATGAGGAATGGTATCAAACACACGTGTGTATCATAGGATGCTCTGAATACAGTTTGTGTGTGGTGCCGTGGTTACAGGATTCCTGTGAGGCAGCTGGTGACTCGGTCCTGGACCTGGTTGATTACTGTCACCGCAAACTAACCCTGCTGGTTGGCCGAGCCTCCAAGGACGACACCCCCAAGCAGGACAGACTTAATGGAACACCGAGTGCAGACCTCTCCTCCATACAGGTGAAGAGTGTAGCAGTGTTGACTTCAATTCAGTTGAACAGAACTGTATTCATCCCAGAGGAGCAAATCACACGTGATATAATCATATATTATTATTATACAGATATAACAATTATCACGTGAAAATATTTAAATAGTACACAACACCAGCGTTTCTCCTACTATTAACCCTAACCCCACCCCCTCCACGTTGGACTGGTAATCAGAAGGTCTTGATTTCAAATCCCAACCTGGGAACACCACCACTAGTGTGCCCTTGAGTAAGGCACTTAGCCCTAAGTTACACCAGGGAGACTGTCCCTGTAATCTATCTAACTATAAGTCACTTTTGGATAAAAGCGTCTGCTAAATGGTAAGAATGTCAAGTGTAAATGTACCCTGCTTAAGAAAACATCTGAGGGAAACGCAACATAAAAACATGAATACAACACTGAAAAATCTGCCGTCTGGATTCCAGGCAAGTAGAGCGTTGTTTAACCCACTCCCAGGATAGAGGAGGTGGTCCTTTGGTTGTAAGAGCTCTACTGTGCTGTGTGTGTCTGATGCAGGAGTTGCAGGGGCAGAATACTACACTGGAGTTTGATATCTCCCTCAAGGCTCTGTCTGTCCTGCGCTACATCACAGACCATACTGACAGGTATGGGATTCACTGGGACGGGTCCGTTAGGGACTTAGATAATGTGACTTAGATAATGTGACTTCGAGAATGTGACTTAGATAATGTGTTACATCGTGGGACTTGAAGCACTAAGATCAACGATTGCATTGTAGGTCAGCACAGGTGTACTTAATCAGATTGGGAGGCGCATTGATACTGGAAATGCAGTCTGAACTGAAGGTTCAAGGGAGACCTTGATCTCAGTGGGACTCCCTGCCAAAATAAAGGTTACATTGAAAAAAATAATTTAAAAAAAACTAATCTTTAGATATATAGATTCTTGTGATAATAGTAATGTTGCTGATGAAAATGGTTGCCCTTGTTGTTTTACAGTATCAGTGTGATCAGTAGGATGCTGTGCACTCATAACCTGCCCTGTGTCCTGGTGCAGCTGGTAGAGAACTGCCCCTGGAGTCGCTACACTGCAGGTTTGTCACACACACACAAATGCATGCACATGGTCACATGTTAACATACTTAAATCTGTGGATAGTCTAAGTGCATGCACAGATTGCACACGCTCAGACACACGCACACACACACACACACACACACACACACACACACACACGTCACTGAACATCAATCTGGAAAATAGATCAAAAGACAATTTTTGGTTTGATAACATGAAGTTGATAAACATGATCTTTATAGCCACTACAGAAACAACTGATACACTTTGATACCGTTTTTTCATTTCCATTAAACAATGAATTAAGTTTGCATGGCCCTTACCCTACATATCATTATAGCCGTACCTCTGTCTCTCCCTACAGTCGAGGTGGAGAAGTACATGGCAAATGGCAGATGCGAATGGCAGAAGATTCCATCGGAGGACCGTGTGAAGATGACGAAGCTGGACGGCCAGGTGTGGATCGCTCTGTACAACCTGCTGCTGAAGGAAGACTGCCAGAGGAAGTACGACTTCCACAACTACAACAAGAACCAACTGATGAAGGTAAACAAGTTCTCTACTGTAGATAAGGTCCCACGTGTCTATTGGTCTTTATTTTGTATTTTTATATATTTTATTTGGATTATTATTTAATTGTGACTTTATTTTGTTGTTGTTGTTTTTGTGGTCAGAGCTTCTGTAACTCGTGAATTTCTCTCAGGGATCAATAAAGTATCGATCGATCTATCAATCTATCTATCTATCAGTGGCGGGTGGTGCTAAACATTTTTGGTGGGGCACAGCAGTGTTTCCTCCAGGATTTTTCACATCAGTGGCGGGGGGGT
Organism: Nansenia antarctica; assembly: GCF_963989245.1. Classification (NCBI taxonomy): domain Eukaryota; kingdom Metazoa; phylum Chordata; class Actinopteri; order Argentiniformes; family Microstomatidae; genus Nansenia; species Nansenia antarctica. The sequence continues at coordinate 13,303,978 of NC_137685.1, read as the reverse complement.
CCTATTTGTCGCGCGCGAGAAAAAAAGTTTTTTCCCGCGTGCACGATTTTTTTTGCGCGTGCACGCGCATAAAACGCGCACTGGCGCTCAAAACAAAGACGTAATTTCACTTTACCCACGCAATACCCACTTAAACATGTGTGAGGATACGTAACGGCGTTTTGTGACAGAACTTTCACTTTCATTCATGAAATTCACCCGTCTGTGTTACGAAGCACTTGAATTTTGGACCATTGCGACTGACTATAGCGTCATATACCATCAAAGGGGGGAGATGCGACATGAAATATGTCAGAATGCAGCAATATCATGCACAGATCAGCCTTAATACTCTCGCTGCTATGTTATGATTAGCTAAATTGATGCTAACGTAGCATGCGAGCTACGAGCTAGATAACGTACAGTAGGTGCGAGCACCACAATGACAATAGGCTACCGTAGCTAGCCAGCTACATAGCTAACGTTACTAACACCAGAAGACAAGACATACAAACTGTGGTGAGCTACATTGCTTGTGTAACATTAGCTAGTAGCTATCCATTTTTCACTCATACACGGCCGGAAAAGTGAACAGAAATACAACGCTGACTTACGGTGGTATCTGTCTTCACAAAGAGCTCCAGGATGCTTTCGCTTGAGGTGCTCGTTCATTGCAGATGTACTCCTGTGATAGGCCATTTCATTTCTGCACAGTTTACAGACCACCACATTGTTTTCTTTTTTTGTAAAAGCCGGAAATTGCAAAACGTCACGTTTGACGTCAGACTTAACAACCGGATATTCTGGACGCGCATTTTTGCGCCCCGGCCTAGAAATAGGAGACAGCCAATTGGAGCGCTGCTACAGCTCACGTGTAAGCGAAAAGTATTCGGCCTGCCATAGACTTGCATTGACCGGCGCCCCGACGCCTCCCCCTATGTATTTTAACAGTGAATTTTACACACACACAGATAAAATGTTTATTGTATTGGAGGATTTTTAATGAATGCTGATAGGTGCCGACAGAATATCAGCCGCATTTTGTGAATAAACAATGTTTATTTAAAAAAAAAACGTACAAATCGCAACTAGGAAGTGAAGGTGGGGAACTAGGAAGTGAAGGTGGGGGCAGCGCCCCAGCGCCCTCTATCGGCCAGCCGCCACTGCTATCTATCTATCTATCTATCTATCTATCTATCTATCAGAACCCTTAGTTACCTTCATCTCCCACTACTAAGAGATATATATTTTAATTTTTGCTATATACCAGGGGAGACTGGTGGAGATACAAACAGGAGGATGGGCTCATTATAATGGAACGCAAACATGTGTGCTTGATACTATTCCCTGTTCCATTCCCTGCATTACAATGAGCCTGTCCTCCCATTTCTACCTCCACCAGCCTCCCCTGCTATCGGCTCAACTGTGGTAGTTGTGTGTAGTCGTGTAACTGTGTGACACACCCTCGTTACACTGCCTCACTTCACTTCCAATAATGCACGGCTACATCCTAGCGACCCCTGACCCTCAGCTTTCAGAGCTGTATCTCAGGAAGATGGTCAGTGCCAGATGATTGTCCTCTGACAGTCTTATCTGATCTCTTGGCTGATTACAGGACAGATGAGGTTAATTCAGGCTCTGTTTCCACTGAGGGGTTTCTTCATAGGATTATTTCCAAGGTTTTTCCCTTCTTCCTGACTGTGCAGGGGAGGCTGCTGGAGGTCGACGGGTTCATTGTAATACATGTGTTACAATGAGCCTGTCCTCTGGTTCCTACCTCCACCAGCCTCCCCCGTCACTGAGAGCACAGCCATAGCTTACCACTTGACTGAGGAGGAGATAATTATCAAGCCCGGACTATCCATATATTGCATCGGGTGAACGCCCTGGGGCACCAGCTAATGGGGGGGCACCAAATTATTCGGACAATGAAGAGACCTTTAAAATATTTTGCGCACATTTTTAAAATATAGGCTATATTTACTGGAAGTCATCCACATAGGTACAAAACTAACGGTTATATTTAGGCTATCATGTATAAAAAGATAAATAATTGCGATTTCGGTGTAAGTGCCCCCTCCCCAGTCACAGACAAGTGCGCGATGACGCAGTGCCGCCAAACTATCAACGAAGAAATCCAAATGTCCAGGCGACAACTGAGTGGCTCTGCCAAGCGAAAAACTAAGCAAGGCAAAGACTCCAGACATACGGCCACACTTAAAAATGTGACTTTCACCTAGGCCTAAAATTAGCACCGAAGTTAACAGTGTGTGTGTAGCAGAGCGAGCGAGCCCATTCACAGCCACACTGGAGCAAGTCTTGCTGAATGTGGAGTAAGAATGGTTCATGTCATGACCTGAATGTGGAGTAAGAATGGTTCATGTCATGACCTGAATGTGGAGTAAGAATGGTTCATGTCATGACCTGGGGTTAGACATGTCGGGTAAATATAACGGCCTCCAGGCGCATCTTAAAAAAGCAAACCCCCTGATTCATTACGTGCCCTGTGCTGGACATTCCCTTCATGTTGTCGGTGTAAACAGCATTAATAGCTGTAAGGATGCGAGTGATTTCTTTGACCTACTTCAGTCATTGTATGCGTTTTGTGCAGCATCCCCTCACCGATGGAGCCGGATATTTAAAAAGAAGGATGTGAACATCAGCAGGACTCTAAAACCACTGTCCAGTACTAGATGGAGTTGTAGGACTGACTCTACCAAAGCGTTGAGAGAGAACTATAGTGCAATAAGAGAAGCCTGATAATAATAAGATTCCCTGCTGGCAATTGAATCCGAGTTGGTCAAAGAGATGGACTTAGAGGATTTAGTAAACGACTTTGCCTGCGTAAAATCAAGAAAAAATAAGTTCTGCTAAAGGTAAGGCTTATTTATGATTATTTGGGGCTAATATGAGGCTGTGGCTGATTTGGGCAGGCTGTGTGATGCACAGGGCTATAGCCTACGTCTGATACAGCATCACAGGGCTATAGCCTACGTCTGATACAGCATCACAGGGCTATAGCCTACGTCTGATACAGCATCACAGGGCTATAGCCTACGTCTGATACAGCATCACGAAGGTGAGCAGAGCGGCAAAGAGAGAGGCGCTGTTTATTTCCATAATACCTGTAGTACGCTTCATTAATGCTGACAGACAATATGTTCTTATTCTTATATGCCTGCAACAGTCGTTATTGGACTTGGTTGGTATTGAGCTTGTTTTATTGTAGTATACAGTATGTGCATTTTCCCCCTTTGTTATGGTTTAGCATGTAGTCTCAGGCCATTTATGATGGAAATAATTAGCCTATATATAGAAAGTCGTGTTGCATTGGGATGTGAGTTGCATTCAGATTTGAGCATCAGTGTAAAGGCTATACTACGGCATTAGGCCCAACTGTGATGAGCCTGTACTGTAGTTATATGCTCTTGTAAATCTATGGGTTTTGTAACCATAGTAAATATCACACTTTCACTTGCAAAGTGTGTTGGGGGGGGGGGGCACACATCATGTCTGGTCACCCAAGGGCACCCTAGGGGGTTAATCCGGGCCTGGGGCGCTACCTGATTGGTTGGCGAAGCAGGGAAGGTAGGGCAATACCGCTACCGGATTGGTTGGCGAAGCACTCATGAAGAGCCCCCTCATTGGCTGGCGAGTGAGGGGGCTCTTCACGATGAGGGGGCTCTTCACGAGTGCTTCGCCAACCAATCAGGTAGCGGTATTGCCCTACCTTCGCTACCATCCTAGGTTCTGCGACCGGGGGCTGGTGCGTTCTCTGACCCAGAGGGGCCTCAGCGTGGACAGCAGAGACAACCGTGGCTGAAACGCGCTCCACGAAGCTGCGGCGCTCGGTGCCACGGCGTGTGTACGTGTGCTCCTCAGGGCTGCAGGTGAGAAACGAGTGGGAGAGCTTTGTGATGATGGCTGTCTGCATGCTTGGTGTTAAAAATGAATATTTACATTGTCACTTTAGCCATTTATGCTCTGGTGAAATAGAGAGGATGAAGGGGACGGTGCCAAATTAGGTAGTTGAAACATGCCACGATATGTACTCCCCCTCTCAATCTTCCCTATTGTTGTGACTGTAGACCTTGTGCACTCTCACCTAAGATTCCCTCTCTCCATTGACTCTGAGCAGCAGGTTCCTCCCGCGGTCATTGTGACTATTCATAACTCATTGTGAGCAGTTAAGATGTAACCTGAAGAGATAGGTCTTCAGTCTACGACGGAAGATGGGTAGTGACTCTGCCGTTCTGACAGCCGCGGCGTGGGGAGCTCATTCCACCAGCGGGGAGCCAGTGTTGTGAAGAGACGTGATCGGGCAGCCCGACTGCTGTGTAGAGGAGGTGGGGCCAGTCGGGCACACACACACACACACACACACACACACACACACACACACACACACACACACACACACACACACAGAAATTCACTCCCACTCTCTCCTCAGGGTTACAGGGAGATTGTGTGTATCCTGGCGGGCAAGTGTATTCTTGAAGTGTATGACGACTACAAGATCACACCCTTGTTTGTAGCTGCACAGTACGGACAGCAGGAATGCCTGCAAATCCTCATTGATGCAGGTACACAGCTCTGCATCTGTATGCTTTTTGTAAATGGCTGCTTGTGTGTGATGGCTTACTGGTGGAGTTGTTTATATTTTTCATGTGCATAATCATTACAGTTGTTTACACGACAAAAAAGATGAAAGATAAGCATCCAATGCTATGTATGTATGTATGTGTATATATATATGTATGTATGTGTATATATATATATATATATATATATATATATATAAATATTATGGGAGCCAATATACTGCCTATAAATACTGTGATATATTGCATATTAATATATGTCTTGGTTGTAGGTGCGAATGTTAATGCCCAGGCATGGGACTTGGCTACGCCCTTGATGCTTGCCTCTCAAGAAGGGCATGAGGGTTGTGTGGATGTTCTCCTCACCCACGGTGCTGACCCAAACCTAGCCTGCCATGGCGAATGGCCACAGCTCCCCATCCACGCCGCAGCGCAGTTCGGACACATCAGGTATGCAAACATGCATTTGAAACATATTTTCTCCTGCTCAAAGAAACATGGCATCTTCTCACATGTGTGTGGGTGTGTTTGTGTTTGTGTGTGTGGGTGTGGGTGTGGGTGTGGGTGTGGGTGGGTCGGTGGGTGTTTTTGTCTTTGTCCTTGCAGTATCCTAGCCAAGCTTATTACTGTGACTGATCGTGCATGTGACCGTGGTGAGTCTTCAGTGAGTCCGTTGTACATGGCTGTGGTGAATGGACAGAGCCACGCTGTGGAGCTGCTGCTGAGAGAGGGCTTCAGCCCAGACGGCCAGAACTGTAACTCTGTCTTTGGCTGGGAGTCACCCCTATCCTACGCCCTCAGAGATAACTGCTCTGTGTGTGTGTGTTGAGGTATACACACACACACACACACACACACACACACACACACACACACACACACTATGAGTGACATGGATTGATTACTCACACACACACTTCCCTTGCACTCCACCAGTCTTACCTTTACCCTCATCTCTCTCTCTCTCTCTCTCTCTCTCTCTCTCTCTCTCTCTCTCTCTCTGTGTCTCTCTCTCTCTCTCTCTCTCTCTCTCTCTCTCTCTCTGTCTCAGTGAATCTGTCCGGTTGTTGTTAGCTGCGGGGGCAAGTTTAAATCAGGAGGTATGGATTTATGCCATTTGCACCCACAAACCCGAGCAGCTGCAGCAAATAATCCAGCAAAGGAGTATCTCCAGACCAGAGCAGTTGAGTAAGAGCATCAACATATCCGGACCAGAGGAGAAGAACAGAAGCATGTTCACGCCAGAGGAGTTGAGTGAGCTGTTGTATGTGGCGCTGCACGCAGGCTTACGGACTGCTCTCTACTGGCTTCCCGCTCTGTTGCAGGCAGGACTGGAGCCCTCCCTTTTCCTGCAGCCCATCATGTAAGACACACACACACACACACACACACACAGAAACTCTTATAAGCTAATGTCACTGCTTTACATCGTCTGTTGTGTTTGATTGGTTTCAGGCTGAAGAAGGCGGAGCCTGAGGTGCTAAGTTACTTCCTGGAGTTTCAGAATTGGTCGACTCTCCCGCGGCCGCTATTAGACATACTTGACCAGCGACGGACACAGAACACCTGGACTCCACGCTCACACCAAGGTAAGACACATGTCAAGTGTAAAACAGAATATAGCTGCCCAATTGCATATTGCCCTGATCCCAACACTCTACCCTGATAGTAGAGGTGTACAGAGATGTCATTATCTGTATATGTATCTTACTTTCCTGTCTGTCTTCACTATATCTGTCCAATACAATTAGAAATATGAGTGGGACTGCCCCACTCAGAAAAAATTACTTAAAAAGAAAAATCGTATCGAATCGTGAGTTGAGTGTCCTATGTTGCAAACAAAATGGGCATTTTTATTTTGTGGCCATCAACAATGATATGAATCGATTTGAAGAAACATAATGGCTGACGCACAGACATGTCAATCATAGCTTTTTTCCGAATAATAACGAGCAACTTTGGGTAGAATCTGTGTCTGGTTCCATCGCATTACTTGTGCTTTCATCTCTCACATTTCACCTGTGTATTCTCATGAACTGCCAATTATGTAGTTCACTTGTTTTTAGGTGGTATGGGCTAGTGGTCTATTTGGCGAGTATATAACAGCCACATATGTGTCTGTGTCTGTGTCTGTGCGTGTGTGTGTGTGTGTGTGTGTGTGTGCGTGCGTGCGTGCGTGCGTGCGCGCGTGTGCGTGCGTGCGTGTGTGTGTGTGTGTGTGTGTGTGTGTGTAGTGTCTCTGCCCTCTCTCTCTCACCTCTGCAGGCTCCAGATCAGGGTGATGTTGGGCTCTGAGACTCTGATGCAGACAGCTGTAGTTCAGCAGCTCCCTCTGCCCCCTCCACTACAGACATACCTCCAGTTTACAGACATCCTACCACCCTCACTAATGGGGCTTTTCCACTACGGTGCTGACCCGGGTCAGCCCACTTCGGTCTGCTTCTTTTCCCCTTTTCCATTAGTCGTCCCAGGTCGGTTCGGTTCGCTTCGGCTCGCTTCTTTAGCTCCACATCGACCCCAGGGTCTACAATTTCATATCCGGGTCTTTTTGCCAGGCTGCGTGTGACGTGTGACGCTGCACACCGTTGATTGGTCAATGGAAATCGTCATCCCATGTCCCGTCCCATAGATTTCTTCACTAACCGCCATCTTGAAATACCACATTCACTCTAGGAAAATGTCACTACAGTTTCTGTAATAGCTTATTAATAGAGATTCGAAAAATTATGCTGACCATCGTATTATCTTAGTTTAATGTCATTTCAATGAATCATAGAACTTTTATTTACAACAAGCACAACACAAAAATCGCTATTATGCACCGTCTTTGTCCGTGAATAACACCGGCTGTGGAGGTGGTACAAACACAATACTCCTTTGCTAACTTCACCATCTGTCTACGGTCATTTTGAGCCCTTAACCACCGCGCTGACACCCCGAGAAGTTATGCTTTTAACCGTAAACTCGATGAACCGGGAGGTCGCCCGCTGCCGTCCAGCCATTTTTGCCGTTCACTCATGAGTCAAATGCCGGTTTTAACAGGGAATTCGCTCCGCGCTGTGTCCACGGTGATAGGAGTGGAGGATCGACTCCATTCAAAAACGTTTGGATTCCCTGATTTCTCCTCTTTCCGGACACGTTTGAATTGTTATCCTAACCCCCGGTAAACCGAAGTTATTAACCCGCAAACGGCACCGTGTTTGTCTGTGAATAACACCGGCTGTAGAGGTGGTACAAACACAATACTCCTTTGCTAACTTCACCATCTGTCTACGGTCATTTTGAGCCCTTAAACACCGCGCTGACACCCCGAGAAGTTATGCTTTTAACCGTAAACTCGATGAACCGGGAGTTCACCCGGCCGCTGCTGCTGTGCTGTCCAGCCATTTTCGCCGTTCACTCATGAGTCAAATGCCGGTAGATTCGCGTCTTGTCGGCGTTTCCCGATGATGATACTACAGTTCATAAAGCAGACAAGTGAAGGCAGTGGTTTTAAGGGTTCAAAAAACATGACTTTATTATGTGTACATAGCTTCCTCTCTCTCTTTCTCTTTCTCTCCAAAAAAATCACTGTTGTTGCTGTGTACACCCGGAAGCTTTTTGCCAGGCTGCGTGTGACGCGTAACTCCGCCTACTATCGTCTACTCCTCCTACTAGTCCGGGTCGGTTTGTGTATAATGGAAAACCAGAACAGATCAAAAGTGACCCGAACCGATCCGAACCGATCCGAACCGCACTAACCCGGGCTGCTGATGGAAAACCACCAAAACATGCTTGCACCCCCACCCTTAGAGGCATCCTCATGTCCCAGAGGTGCCTGTAATCGGGCCCCTATTATAGGGGATGTACGCAAACATAAGATTCAGCTTATGTCATGCCAATTTGACGTCATTCAGTTTGTCACGCCTACAGTTTCACCTCATTCAGTGCTATGACAGCTGCATTTCTTTATGGTTTGATGAAATGCGGACAGGCAGGAGCAACAATGGTAACTTGTCGGTCTTCAGTAACTACTTATACTGCAATAAGAAAATGGAAAGACTGGAACCCATGCTGCACGCAGACTTAACTGTCAATGAACTGCAATCTGTCAACAATGCGCTGTGAGGTGAGTTTGTAGGAATGATGGCAAGCTGTCTTAGCACTAAATGTGTAATGCACAACTTTAAGGTTGACCTAAACTTAACACAAGATGGCAGCATTGAGTTATTTTTTGTTTTGACATTTGTCTTTTCTAATCCACATTTGACATAAGAAGATTGCAACACAAATGTACAAAGATGTTTTGAAAATAAAGAAATTTAAATAAAAAATGTTTTTTTTTTAAAATAAAATGTTATCAGTAATTAAACATGACTGTGTCTGTTATTGCAAATGAAAGTACTATACTACAATTATAAAACCAGTTTGGTTATATGATACCATTTCAATATTGCTTTTACACCGTTCACACTGAGTGGGCTGGCATGGTACAATTGTTCAACACTTGCCTCTGCTTCACTGTTGGTGAGTTTGGCAGCAGACCGCAGAGTCTCGCTTGAAGTCTTCTTTGCCATTAAAAACACAAGAGGTCTATTTTCCACTTCATGGCATGGTTTACCCCATCTGCCATTGTGACGGCCAGGAGCTTAAGTTGCACCAACAGAGAGTTGCCTTTGGGGGGCTGCAGGGACTGGTGTCCTTCTGTTAGCACTGTTCATGACGCTGTTCTGTGTGGCTCTTCCCATGTGGTATTCCTCCATAATGACTCATTGCATTTTCATTAAGTATGCTAGGTGGAATATGCCTAAAGACACGTAGAGGAAAATCACTTAGAAGTGTCATTTATTATATTGCTATTGTATGACAGTTTCTTTTTTGGATTTAGCTTATTTGATATGTTGTTTGCTCAATTTGATAAGCATTGTGGGGTGAGTGTGATACAGTGTTCAAATGATTAAGAAATGTGACATTTAAGAGTTTTAGAAAACATGAAAGCCCAGTTTAATATGAAGGATCTGGGGAAAATATCATCTTTCCTGGGCATTCAGTTTGAGCAAAAGGGAGAGGAAATCAAAATGAATCAGAAAACATACATCCAAAAAAATGCTTGATAGATTTGGAATGTCAAACTGTAAACCTAGATATACACCATGTGAACTAAAAGTGGAAGGTGACCGAAACGAGGAGAGTGACACCAGCAAAGATTATAGGCAGTTTGATCTATGCTATGACTTGTACCCGACCAGATATTAGCTGGATAGTTAGTAAACTATCACAAACACTGGCAAACCCAAAAGCAGAGAACCTAGTAGCTGCTAAACATGTTTTGAGATACCTAAAAGGGACAAGTGACTATGAGTTGTGCTTTAAGAAATCTGATGAAGACTTAAGTCTTATAGCTTATAGTGATTCTGATTGGGCATCTTCTGTGGAAGATAGACGTAGTACTACAGGGTACTGTTTTAGCCTGACAAAACAAGGCCCTGCCATATCTTGGAAGTCAAAGAAACAACCCACTGTAGCACTCTCGACATGTGAGGCTGAATACGTCAGTCTAGCCACCACTACTCAGGAAAGCATGTATCTAACTCAACTATTAAACGGCATGGATAATAGAGTCTACAGTATTTAAAGCTATCGTATTATCGCTATCCAACTGTTTCGTTTAGTTTGTCAAGCTGTGACATCGGGAGGTAAAGTTTAATTAGTGTTGTACAAAGATTTATGAAGACAACCAGGGAGCCATTGCACTAAGTAAGAACCCAGTGAACAGACAGAGGTCCAAACACATTGATGTAAAATATCACTTTATTCGTGATGCACTCAGTGAAGGAAAAATAGATATTGTTTACTGTCCATCAGAAGACATGGCTGCAGATACACTTACAAAGCCAGTAGTTAAGTTTAAGTTCAGAAAATTCAAGAGTTTTTTCTTTGGAAACTAATATGGGTATCATCATTTTCGTCTTGAGATGATGAGAACAAGTGGGGGTGTTGGGATGTGTGTTCTCATGTGTTAGGATGAGTGTACATTCATGGTACATATTTGTGTTGTAGTGCCTTGTGCACATTTATTGTGAAGGTTATATTGTTATCTGTACATGTGACATGTGTAACACGTGACGTTTATGTATATATATATATACCACGTGACGTTTATGTATAAATATCCGTTTTGGCGCGAATGTTGTTTCAGACAAGTTGATGGATACCACAGTATTGAGGAGTTTGCTGGTGCTGTGAAGATTTTGGTAAATAAACCAATAATATGAACATGTGAGTGTGATAGTCCTTCTTTTTATATGGACAAGGATAATATATTGCACATACAGATGGCGGATCAAGAAACTGAACGTCTTACAGAGATGATTTCAACTTGCGTACATGCCTAGCTACGGAATCTTTTCTCCTCAATAATCGTGTTTTCACGTTCGCAAGCTCTCAACGATCATATTCTGCTGTTGCACAATATTCTACTGCGCCCCATAGTGTATTGGTGGTAAAGTGCAGGCAGTCAAAGGCATACTGTCATTCACAGGAGATTAATGCTGGTGCGTGTAGTTCTTTTGGAAAACGTGTTTATTTTAGAATATTTCTCATATAAATAAATATAAATAATACTCATTACATTTACATTTTTGATCAAATAATGGTTGTGGTAATGTATTATTAGCGACCCCCACAGATGTAGGATTTAGTTTCTCTTAGAGAGAGAGCTGTCAAACACTTGTGATCTGTACATTGTGACATCATAATAGGTGACATTTCAGTGATGTCATATGATTCTATAGTAAAAACAGAGGAACGCAGTTTCAGACAGTCTTTCATTTCAGTAGGAGATGTAAGAAGTATAGCTAACAAGAGAGAGAGACGATTAATTAAAAGATGAGTTGTGTTCTAAACCAGCTGGGAGGACGCAAATTAGTCTGTGTGGCTGGCCTGGCAGCCGCTGCTGGTTACTACATCTATAAAACCTGGGGCTCTGAAGAGGCCCCTGTTATTATCACTGAGGAGGAAGGTAGGTTACAGTTATCTCTGAACTGCCCTAAACGGAGATAGACCTTATCATTCTAAGCTCACGAAATGTCAATGTCATTATTCCTTCTAGTCCACCGAGTGGACAAAGTTGGATGGTAATTTAGCTACGGCAAGCATGGCTCGAATTTTACAAATCACGTTACAGTACATAACATCAACCCACTATAATAAAGTGCATTTATTAGTTCAGGGGGCCTCATTTATAAATAAAAATAAATAAAAAAGTACTTGAACGTCATCTCATCTTTGACTTTCACGTAAGCACATTTTTCTAAACGGACGTGAGCAATTATTTATAAAACGGGCTGAGATGGTTTAAAGTTGCGTGCTTCCTTCTATAAATACCAACGCAGGTAAAATGAACGCAGGTGAGGTTTGTATTAACGCCCTGTGATAGCGGCTCAATTATATGAATGAATGGTCCTTATTGTCATTGATATAGTACAGGTACCAAACAACGAAATTTGGGAGGGGGGGCTCCCCTGGTGCTAGGAAAAAAAAAACTAAAAACAAGAAGGGAAAAGTAGATATGTACACTGCAGGTTATCAATCATATCTACATTACATATCACATTTGATTATGTACATATCAGGCGGTCGTGTTGTTAAGAGAGAGGCTATCTTTAGACTCCCCACCAAGGCGAAACAGCGGAAATATCAGTTGTTTTTCAAATGTCAGTTATTTTTCAAATGTCAGTTATTTTTCAGATGTCAGTTATTTTTCAAATGTCAGTTATTTGTTCTAATTGGTATTTGTACCGATAGTGGCCTGTAGGGGCGCTATACCAGCTACTGCATGTTGAATGTACAACGTGACCAATAAACCAGTTTGATGAATGGCGACCAAGTGTGTGTGTGCACATTGATACATGGTACCAGGAGTGGGGTGACACTAGCCTACAAAGATGAATAACATTCGGTCGCCGGACGAGTTGAAGTTAAGTGGAAATGTCCACGAGAACTGGAAAGCTTTCAAGCAAAGTTTTGAGCTGTACGTGTTGGCAATCGGTCTGGAAGAGGCGAAACATGAACGTCGAAGGGTAGCACTGCTTCTCACAGTGGCAGGCAGAGCCGCGAGGGACGTTTTCAACACGTTTCGGTTTCCTGAGGGCGATGACCAAAAGTATGCAGCAGTGCTAGCAAAGTTTGAGGAATATTGCACACCTAGGAAAAATGAGACGTACGAACGGTATGTTTTTCGCAACAGAGTACAGGCCGAGTCAGAATCCATTGAACAGTTTGTCACGGACTTGCGTCTGAAAAGCCAGTCGTGCAACTTTGGCACATTGTGTGACTCGCTAATAAGGGATCAGGTCGTCATCGGCGTTGTCGACAAGAAGGTGAGAATGCAACTGCTCAGAGAATCCAATTTGAGCCTGGAGAAGGCAGTACAAATCTGCCAGGCGTCAGAGAGCGCCAAGATGCAGCTCAAGTCATTCGAGCCCGAACCAGCATCGGTGGACGCGGTGCATGAGAGAGTGCATGAGAGGGCCGCTAGCAGGTGGAACAGCAAAGGAAAGTCCCGCGCGCCCAGGCCCACAAAGGACACAGACTGTGACAGATGCGGGGGCAGACATGCAGCGAATAACTGCCCGGCTTACGGTGTGGACTGTCGCAAATGCGGTAGGAAGAATCACTACGCCCGATGCTGCCTGTCAAAGAAAGTACAGGTGGTGCAACAAGGCAGCGACACGACCGACACAGACGAGGATGACGAGAAGTGGTTCGTGGGAACTGTGGAGAACGAGGACAATAAGGAGGAGTGGATAGCCAATCTGGAAATCAATGGAACGACAATTCCTCTGAAATTGGACACGGGGGCTCAGGTGAACATACTGACGATGAAAGACTTTAATAAACTGTACAAGAAGCCAAAAGTGCATGTGAAAAAGGTTAATCTGAGAACGTACAATGATGAACCGATTCCTACAAAAGGGGTATGTAGGGTCACACTGTCAAGGAAAGGGCACTCTGTTAATGCTATGTTTGTGTTGGTTGAGGGTGATAGACAGCCCATATTAGGTCTGAAATCCTGTGAGAGATTGGGCCTCATCAAAAGAGTGCATGTAATTGACAGGTCTGTAGTGACACCTAGTGGTGCAGCTGAGGAACAGCATGAGACTGTAGCTGACACAGAAAAAATAAGGAAGCAATATAGAGACGTCTTCGGTGGTATAGGATGCCTACCTGGGCAGTACAGAATCCAGTTAAAAGCAAATGCGGAACCTGTCATCCACCCGGCAAGGAAGGTGCCGGTGACCCTTAAAGCTAGGCTGAAAGCAGATCTACAAGCCCTTATAGAGAAGGGCATAGTGAGGAAAGTAGAGGAACCGACTGAGTGGGTCAGTTCTCTGGTGATAGTTGAGAAAAAGAATGGTGACTTGAGGCTCTGTATAGACCCAAAAGACCTGAATAAGTGGATCAAAAGAGAACACTACAAACTACCAACTAACTCAGACATAACTAATGCTATGGCAGGCGCGCGTTTCTTTTCTAAGTTAGACGCATCATCAGGGTTCTATCAGATCGTTCTAGACGAAGACAGCTCCAAACTGTGTACCTTTAACACACCATTTGGAAGGCATTGCTTTCTCCGCTTACCGTTTGGGATATGCTCAGCTCCAGAGGTGTTCCACAAAACAGTGCAGCAGCTGTTTGATGGTATGGAGGGTGTGGGTGTGTTTATTGACGACATAGTGGTCTGGGGCACAACAAAAGAAGAACACGACGAGAGGCTACGCGGGGTGCTAGAACAAGCACGTAAAGCAGGGCTTAAACTGAACAAGTCGAAATGTGAGTTTGGGGTGACAGAGGTTACTTACCTAGGTGACAAGTTGTCCGCGGAAGGGATACAGCCTGATCCAGAGAAAATAAGGGCAATAGTAGAGATGCCAGCGCCAAAAGATAAAACAGACCTGCAAAGAGCATTAGGGTTAGTCAACTACATGGGGAAGTTCATACCAAATCTGTCTGCAAGCTCAAAGGCCCTCCGTAGTCTACTGGAAAAGCAAAACGAATGGCAGTGGGAACACGAACATGCAAATGAGTGGGAGGTGTTAAAGGCCAACCTGATCAAAGAGCCGGTGTTAAAGTACTATGATGTTGACAAACCGGTCAAAGTCTCTACTGATGCATCCAAAGAGGGTCTCGGAGCGGTGCTGCTCCAACGACACGGCACAGAATGGTTTCCCGTCGCTTACGCATCCCGAACGATGTCATCTGCAGAGCGCAACTATGCGCAAATTGAGAAAGAGACATTAGGCGCGGTTTTCGGATGTGAAAAGTTCCATGAATATATCTACGGCAGGGAAATAATACTAGAGACTGATCACAAGCCGCTTATTGCCATTTCCAGAAAGCCACTTGGAGATGCACCGCCACGCATCCAGCGTCTCATGTTACGGCTACAGAAGTACCACATGACGCTCGAGTTCACTCCAGGAAAGTACTTAATAGTGGCAGACGCTCTCAGCAGAGCGAGTTTGAGTGACACGGGCCCGAGCAGCACCGAGCAGGAGGTGCAAATCCATGTGGACTGTGTGAAGGCCCAGCTGCCTGCATCAAATGAGAAATGGGCCCAGTTCGCGCAGGAAACAGCAAGCGACAGAGAGTTGCAGGAGGTCATAGCGGCCATCCTCTCACCAGGAGATGAGGCCAGGATACTGCCAAGTCCGTATCGTCACACTAGAGATGAACTGACAGTGATCGACGGGGTACTCCTTAAAGGTAACAAAATAGTAGTTCCCGGCTCCATGAGACCAGAGATGGCTAAGTTAGCACATGAGGGCCATTTGGGAATAGAGAAAAGCAAGAGGCGGGCTCGTGAGGTACTGTTTTGGCCATACATGAACAGAGATATTGAGACTGTAGTACAGCGATGTGGGATTTGCCAACAGCATAGATATATGCAGCCTAGAGAGCCGCTTCTGCCTCATAGCAAACCAACCGAGCCATGGGAAAAAGTAGGTGCAGACTTATTTCAGCTGAAAGGGAGAGACTATTTAATCATAGTTGTTGTGAAGGCCCACAGTTTTAGAGCCAGTTTAGTTTCCCCAAACCAGCCCGATTTTGCCCCTGGTATTTCTTTATTATTTTCTATACAATTCATATACGTTTGTGAAGTGTATGTATTATTATTGTACTGTTTATGTATATGTTGATGACGTAGTATATCCGGGGTGTGTCTGTGACCCGGATGTTACGTTTGGTGGTGCCTATATAAGAGACGGAAGTAGTCCGCGAGTGGGAGTGTGTGGTGAGCAGCAGAACGAGAGAGAAGCAGAACGAGAGATAGTAACGAAAAGCCGAGCTAAGATGGCGGATTCAGCAGCGCGCACACCGTGCAGCAACTGAAGACGCCAGGAAAGCGATTATCGAGTGTACCACGGTAGCCTGTTTAGTTGTGTTCCCGTTGGACCGTCTTGCCAGCAGCCGGCTGTTCAACGTTGGACCAAGCGGGACGCCAGCTGGACATTAATCGTCGTCTCCACGAGCGAACACAGACTCCCGCGGAGCTTCGACGCGGACCACTTCATCGACGCACATGCCATTCGACCAGGCCTCAACGCGCACCACGCCACTGGACTATAAGCCTGTTCAGGCCAGAGACTATCAGTGAGTGATTGAGAGTGTGTGTGGCCGGCCGGGAGGGAATGTGTATTTGGGGATGGATACAACCGTCATGTAATAAATGTGTTGTTCATATGTAATACCGTGTGTTAGTTGTTTGTAGCTCCAATGCTAATGCTAGTTGTTTGTAGCTCCAATGCTAATGCTAGTTGTTTGAATGCTAATGCTAGTTCCCTTGCTAATGCTAACGACATTAACTGCTAGTCTAACGGTTTGCTGGCGCCCCCTGCCTGTATCCTCCTATACTGCCTATTTAGCTCCATTAGTTAGATAACCAGCCCCTTCCTAAATTATACAGTCCTTTTCAGCTACTCCCTGGTTACAATTGGTCCTTCGAGCCGGATTGGTAGTGTAGTGATAGCATGGCTGAGCGCAGCCAACCAGACCAGACAGTTACCCCCCCTTCTCCGCCCCCTGAGCCAGAGCCACGACCACAGAGAGTCCCGCGGTTGCCTCCGAGGTTACAGGAGTATGAGCTTGAGCTCGAAAGCTCCCCGAGTGGTAGCGAGGAGCGCACTCCACGGGATACAGTGGTCGGAGAGGCCGAGGTGTCCGCCGGCGCGCGGGTGGCTAGCACGGAGACAGCCCTCAAAGAGCACCAGCCTGAGGATGAGATGGCAGAACCGCAGGGTTTTGCCGTGGAAACGGAAGAACAGGAAGGAGAGGCCCGGTCCGACAGCGCCTGCGGGCGGAAGAGGGAGGGCCTCAGCCTTAACGATCTGCCTCCCAGTACGGCGCGCTCGAGACCTAGCTCCTGCCGCTCAGTGGCTTCCTACCGGTCCAGGGCTTCCGTGGGCAGTTCTGCCTCTGGGGCGGATAGCCTGCACTCCAGAGGGAGTAGTGCCGCGCTGTCCGAATATATGCGCCAACAGGCCGAGATGGCGTTAGAGCGGGAGCGCCAACAGGCCGAGACGGCGTTAGAGCGGGAACGACTCCAGTTCGAGCGTGAACGCCTCCAGATGAACGGAGCGGAACGCGCGGCGGAGAGACAGCGCCAGGAGGCGCTAGAACGTGAACGCTTCCAGATGGAGCGCGGCCGCCTCCAGACGGAGAGACAGCGCCAGGAGGCGCTAGAACGTGAATGCCTCCAGCGCCAGGAGGCGCTAGAACGGGAACGCTTCCAGATGGAGCGCGACCGCCTCCAGACGGAGAGGCAGATGAACGGAGCGGAACGTGCGGCGGAGAGACAGCGCCAGGAGGCGTTAGAGAGGGAACGCATCCAGTACGAGCGCGAGCGCCTCCAGATGGAGGGGGCGGAACGCGCGGCGGAGAGGCAGATGGCGAGAGAGCAACTGCACGCAGAGAAGATGGAGGAAATGATGCAGACCATGCGCGACGTGTGCATCAGCAGAACTCCGTCGGCCTGTAGCTCCAGAGTATCATCAGCACGGCCCTCTCGAGTGCCATCTCCTGAACCCCCCGCCGATGGCTCCATGACCCCCGCCAGGACTGTCCAACTACAGGCCCAGCTGACCACCTGGAAGGAAGAGGACCAGGGACCCGACCGCTACGCGGCCCAGAGGGAGCCAGCGTCGCTGCCCGGGAGGGGAGCCATCCCCCAAGAGCGTAGCACACCCCTAGGTCCTCCAGTGCACCAAAATGCATGCAGGCCGGACACCCAGACCGTCACTCCAGCACCGATGATCCACTACAGGATGTTCCCCCAGGTGGAGGGACCCAAGTTCCCCTTCTTCAAGGACGAGGACAGGAGCCAGTATGTGGAGCTACGCATCTGCCTAGACACGCTCTTGGACAACTCCTGCTCAGAGTCCTACAAATATGCGATTCTCCTTCAGCATGTGAGGAACCCCAGAGCCCACAACATGGTACTGGCCCATGCCTCCGCACCGACACCTTACACCAGAGCGCTCGCTGACTTGGATGCCCGCTACGGTCGTCCCTGGAACCACGCCCTTGCTGAACTGCAAGCCCTCGAACAGCAGGCCCCCATCAAGGATGACCGGGCGCTGGATGACTTCGCGCTCCGCGTGCACACCTTGGTTGGGATGCTGAAGACGCAGGGCCCAGCTGGCGCCAGCGAGATCAACAGCACCTCCAACGTAGAGCGGCTGCTCCGCAAGATCCCACGCTTCCGGCAGGAGAGGTTCCGGCGACAGCAGCGCGTTCGTAACCCCGAGAAGTTGGGTCTGAGCATGGCTGCCTTCGCGGAGTTCCTACTGGAGGAAGTGCATGACACCAACGTAGACGCCATGGGTTACGCTGAGCCGAAGAAGGAGAGGGAGAAGGGAGACCGCTGGGACGGGCCGAGCTCGAACAGAGGACGCCCAGTAGGAGTGCTGCACACGGAGGAGGAGCCTCGGAGAGAGAGGACCACCCGACCTGAGGGAAAGGATTCCTCTCAACCCCCTCAAAAGGGACGGAGAGGTCCACCGCCATGTCCGTACTGCCCCAGCGAGCACTGGTTCAATGAGTGCAGTGACTTCAACAACCTGAGTACCGAGGCCAAGCAGAGGTGGCTCGAGGAGCACAAGAGGTGCTGGAACTGTGGGCGCGACCATCTGGCGAAGAACTGCACCTTGAAGAGGAAGTGCAACCGCTGTGAGGAGGTCCACCTCCACATCCTACACGAGGTCTCCCTCGCCAGGTCCACGGAGGGCAACAGAAGCCCTAGGTCCGGTCGCGCACCGGAAGAGGAAACCCCTGTCTACTACCTAGACTCGCCACAGAGCAGCGGCTCCAAGGTTCTACTGAAGGTGGTGAAGGTCCGACTTCACCACAACAACGCTGTGTACGACACGTACGCCGTTCTAGACGACGGGTCGGAACGGACCATCCTTCTCCAGGGGGCAGTGCGCCAGTTGGGGCTCCAAGGGACTGCGGAGAAGCTGACTCTGCGCACGATACGTCGCGACCTTAAAGAGGTCACCGGGGCGAGAATCAACTTCTCTATCTCCCCGGCGGGGCGGCCGTCGGATAGACATCGGCTTCAGAATGTCTTCACCGCCGACCAGCTAGCGCTCTCCCGCTACGACTACCCCCTGGAGAGGTTACGCGCAAGATATCCCCACCTACGGGGAGTAGACCTACCTCCGATAGAAGGAGCGGAGCCAACCCTTCTCATCGGCTCGGACAACGCTGAACTGATCGTGTCGCTCCGTCCTCCGCTGAGAGGACCACGAGGCTGCCCGATGGCTGTTAAGACTGCGCTTGGGTGGGCCCTCCAAGGCGCTACCGAGTGGAGAGAGAGGGACGGGAGAGCTACGTCATCCCTCCATGTCCGAACCGAAGAAGCAAACCAACCAACCGGACCGCCTGGAGTGGAATCTATTGCTGCCAGTGCACCTGGAACAGTTAGTACCACAAATGGTTCACCACAGGATGACCAACCGAGGAAGAAGTCTCTGTGGACAGAGCATAAGTCTCTGGATGGGAAGCCTTACTACTACAACTCCCAGACTAAGGAGTCCCGGTGGTGGCGCTACCGTGCCATGGCGGCAACAGCTGTTGCCGAGGAACACCTGCAGGTGGCCATGCACCCTCACGTGGCCGAGGTCAGCATTGACGCACCCGTCAACTCCGTCAAGTACACGTCAGCCATGAAAGTCTCAGCCAGTATTGTAGACGCCTCCAAGGAGGAAAGGCCGAAGTTGGCGAAGAAGAGAGTAAAGTGGAACCCAGAAGAGGAGGCCAAGCAGGCCTTCAAAGAGCTTCTGGAGGAGGATGGTGGTTCATCCGACGCGTCATGGGAGCAAACCATGAGAATGATCATCAACGACCCACGCTACAGCGCCCTGCCCAAGCTGAGTGAGAAGAAGCAAGCGTTTAAGGCCTACCAGGCTAAGAAGGAGAAGGAACAAGCCAAGCAGCTCAGGAAGAGGAACTGTGAGGCGCTGACGAGCATTCTGGACAACATGGCCAACGTCACCCACTGCACCACCTGGTCCGAGGCCCAGCAGTACCTGCTGGACAACCCCACCTTCGTTGAGTACGAGGCGCTGGAGAACATGGACAAGGAAGACGCTCTGATCTGCTTCGAGGAGCACATCCGCGCCCTGGAGAAGGAGGAGAAGCAGAAGATTCTGCTGAGGGAGAGAGACAAGATGTCCGAAGGTGCCGTGGTACTGGGGATGGACCAGTCCCTTCCGCGCGCCGCCTGGCAGACAGGCAGAGTGGTCGACACTATCACCTCCTACTTCACGCTGCTAGAGCAGCCTAGCCAGTGTGCCTTCTTAGTTAACTGAAACCGAGGGTTTCATGGGGCGGCTGTTGTGAAGGCCCACAGTTTTAGAGCCAGTTTAGTTTCCCCAAACCAGCCCGATTTTGCCCCTGGTATTTCTTTATTATTTTCTATACAATTCATATACGTTTGTGAAGTGTATGTATTATTATTGTACTGTTTATGTATATGTTGATGACGTAGTATATCCGGGGTGTGTCTGTGACCCGGATGTTACGTTTGGTGGTGCCTATATAAGAGACGGAAGTAGTCCGCGAGTGGGAGTGTGTGGTGAGCAGCAGAACGAGAGAGAAGCAGAACGAGAGATAGTAACGAAAAGCCGAGCTAAGATGGCGGATTCAGCAGCGCGCACACCGTGCAGCAACTGAAGACGCCAGGAAAGCGATTATCGAGTGTACCACGGTAGCCTGTTTAGTTGTGTTCCCGTTGGACCGTCTTGCCAGCAGCCGGCTGTTCAACGTTGGACCAAGCGGGACGCCAGCTGGACATTAATCGTCGTCTCCACGAGCGAACACAGACTCCCGCGGAGCTTCGACGCGGACCACTTCATCGACGCACATGCCATTCGACCAGGCCTCAACGCGCACCACGCCACTGGACTATAAGCCTGTTCAGGCCAGAGACTATCAGTGAGTGATTGAGAGTGTGTGTGGCCGGCCGGGAGGGAATGTGTATTTGGGGATGGATACAACCGTCATGTAATAAATGTGTTGTTCATATGTAATACCGTGTGTTAGTTGTTTGTAGCTCCAATGCTAATGCTAGTTGTTTGTAGCTCCAATGCTAATGCTAGTTGTTTGAATGCTAATGCTAGTTCCCTTGCTAATGCTAACGACATTAACTGCTAGTCTAACGGTTTGCTGGCGCCCCCTGCCTGTATCCTCCTATACTGCCTATTTAGCTCCATTAGTTAGATAACCAGCCCCTTCCTAAATTATACAGTCCTTTTCAGCTACTCCCTGGTTACAATAGTGGACTACCATTCAAACTATCCAGAGTATGCGCTGTTGTCTGATACCACAGCAAAGCAAGTGATCGCTCATTCTAAGTCTATTTTCGCAAGGCACGGTATTCCAGTGACTTTAGTAAGTGATAATGGGCCGCAGTTTAGCTGCCAGGAGTTCGCAGAGTTCGGAAAACAGTATGGATTCAAGCATGTAACCTCAAGCCCACTGTACCCGCAGTCAAATGGTCTAGCGGAAAAGGGAGTGCAAATCGTGAAACGACTGCTAAGGAAAGCAGCGGAAGCGGGTGAGGACCCGTACCTGGCAGTCCTCAACTACAGAGCATCACCGCTGGAAGGTGGCCGCTCACCAGCAGAGTTGCTGATGAACAGGAGGCTCAAGACAAAGCTGCCGTCAGCAGAGCACCTGCTCCAGCGCGCTGACCACCGCACACAGAGAGAGCACCGGTCCACACAGAGAGAGGACCGGTCCAAACGTGCCTATGACAAAAGAGCACGGCCCTTGGGACCTCTTGAACGAGAGGACCTAGTGAGAGTCAGATGCGAAGGAAGATGGGGACCGGTCGCACAGGTCCTTAAAGAGACTGCTCCAAGATCATACGAGGTACTTACCGAGAATGGCAATACAATCCGCAGGAACCGGAGACACCTGTTGAAGATTCCACGCCCAGAACCACAGCCTGCAGAGAATGGCAATGACAGGGAGACTCCGGGAGAGCAAATAGAAGGGGGGCATACTCAACCAGACACGGACAGCCCTCCTGTCGAGTCACCCTCCCCTGGGGTGGAGCGGGTTCAAAGGCCGAGTAGGTCCATTGTCAAACCTAGGAGACTTGTAGAGGAGTGCTAATAACACGCACAGAAAGGGTGGGTTTATTATTTTTATTTAATTTTTTATTGCGGACTTGGAGTTCTGTTCTCAGGGTCATTACTGTTTGTTTCTGGACTCAGGTTATTTGTGAATTGATGCTGTATGGTTCCATTACAGTTTGTTTTCAATGAAAAAAAAAAAAAGGAAAGAGTTAAGAGAAGTGTAATAATTGTACTGTTTAGAGTACCGTTACATTGTTTATTTGTACAAGCTGGAGAGTACATCTTGAGAATTCTAGTACGTATGCTAAGCTATAGATATAGACTTGTAATATCTGTGAACTGTTATTCTCTGAGATCAACTTCATCTTAATCCTTAGAAAAAGGGAGATGTACCGATAGTGGCCTGTAGGGGCGCTATACCAGCTACTGCATGTTGAATGTACAACGTGACCAATAAACCAGTTTGATGAATGGCGACCAAGTGTGTGTGTGCACATTGATACAGTATTGGTCTCAGGTATCTGTAGTTAGGTAACGTTACAACATCCACGTCTTAACGTTAGCTGGCTAGCCATGTCCTCTGTGTTACCATAGCTACGGTACGTTAGCTCGCTGCTCTCGGGTGCGTTCGTAAACACGCTCTGGAAATCTGACCAGCACTCATGGGAATGCCTCTCGTCCAATCTAATTACTCGGTCCCTTTATGGACGTTGAACCCAGTGTGCGCTCCGGCGCTATCAGAACGACTTTACGAACGCAACCCTTGTCGGTTTTCTATGAATGAATGAATGAATGAATGAATGGCATTCCCATTATTCATTAGTTAGGTTACCACAGAATGAATGAATGGTCTTTATTGTCATTGATATAGTACAGGTACCAAACAACGACATTTGGGAGGGGGGCTCCCCTGGTGCTAGGAAAAAAAAGAAAAGAAAAAAAAAAGCGGCTGAATTAAGACAAGTGCTATAATATAATATAATATAATATAGGGTAGCCGTTCGTCTGGAAGCGGGAGAGGGCAGAGAAGGGTGGCTTCTCTGTAAGTTGCATTTGTAACGTTTGATCATGACAACTAACCAGGCACATGTGTAACGATGGTCAAACAGCCAAACTTCTTTCAATCAATTCTTTTATTTGACCTGCAGAGAAGACATATAGAACACAATTCTTCTCTGGTCTGCTTGTGAATCCATTAAGATGGCGGCCATGTTCTGCCACCACCGTCTATGTACATTTCACATCAGGACAATTTGTTCACAGAAAGAACACAAACTTCCCTCAAACATTACAAATAACAATTACAAACAACATGTGGAGCGACATACCTGCAGAGAAGACATATAGAACACAATTCTTCTCTGGTCTGCTTGTGAATCTGCACGTTCAAAACAACATACAATAAATGTTCTGTTTCACATCATCACAATACATCACATCATCACAATACATGTAAAAACAAACAGCACAGTACTACACCAACACCTTCACCCTACATTACAAGATTCTCCATACAAACAACAAAACACGAGGAGCATTTCACATCACGCACATACCCATTAAGATGGCGGCCATGTTCTGGCACCACCCCAAGTACGGCAACAAGAGAAGGACAAAAGAACGTGCAGACCTGCAGTACACCCAAACTCCAAAGGGGGGCTCCAACAACAACCAGGGCTGCTCAAAGCACGGCGAAACTCATCTACATTCACCACAACTAAACATACATTCCCAACTCTGTTACACCCACCTCCCCTGAATTTCGCCAACCTTGAGCAGCAACTATACATTTAAACACTACTTTTTACTTTTTACACTATTACATAGGGCCGCCAAAGGACAGGACAGCCAACTTGAAAAGTATCCTATAAGGATGAAGTGGAAAGAGAGGTAACCTATCTCTCCAACCAACTACTGGCGGTAGGATGCGTTCTACACCCCACAAGACCCTTTTTTTTTTTTTTCACTGTGTATTACTAGCCTTCAAGAGGCCACAACCTCTTATGAAACAATCAGAATAACGAACAAACCTATATGTCATAGGATGTCAGTGTGCACAGTGTATACATGCACTGAACTGAGCTTCGGCTTATCTAACTGTGGAAAGCCTGAAACACTGACCTACAAACAGCTCGAATGTTTGACTTAGTGTCTTGGATAATGTCTTGTCCTGACATAGTATAAATCAATCTGTCAACTGGTTTGATAAGGCGACCAAACTTGGACTTGACCTGTGTGACTGTACTAGGATGTTCACACTGTGTAACAGAAGCTAGAGTGTCAGTACGCTGTGTGTCACTAGCATCATCTATCTGATTCGTGTTACCAGAAACATCAGTACAATCATCAGCGCTAACCACAAATCTAGAATCAGAGTTAATGGACTGATCTACCATTTGCTCCTCAGCCATCTGCTCGGGAACCCTCTGAGGGGCAAACGAGACTGAAGACACTACAGTGTTAGTAGCCTCTGTCCGTGAGTGGTCAGGGAATGGTAACTGGGTGACCCACTCCAGGGTTCTTCCCTTGGGATCCTTGGGCTCTGGAACAGTCAAGGGAACATCCCTCTCCCGAACAGCTCTACCCCCATACTCCATGTCTTCAACCTCCCCTCCCTCACTCCCAGGACAGGAATCCACTCTCTCCGACTCGAACGCGGTTCCTCTACTCACTTCCCCAGGCAAGGAATCCTGTTCCACTTCCGACACGGACATGTCACTTGGCTCATTTGATGTATGAACAGCAGACAGGGATGAAACTGGGTCAGAGATCACACTTGTATCATACACCGGCAGAAAGTTCACCAACAACAATAGATTACGGTGGACTACCTTCTCTCGTCCAGTGACAGTGTCTTGTATCCTATATGTGTGAGTCTCAGAGTTCCTATCCACCACAGTATATACAGTAGACTCCCAACGGTCAGCCACCTTTCTCTTTCCTCTCTCTCTCTTGTTCGCCAACAGCACACGGTCTCCGACGTCAATGGTGGGCCCTTTCACTCGTCTGTTGTAGAGCTCTGTGTGACGGTGCTGTTCTTTTATGACATGTTCCTGGGCTATGACCATAGCTTCTCTCAGATCCTTCGTGAGAGACATCACATACTTGTCGTAGCTGACCACAGCTGGATCATTCAGGACTGTCCGGAAGAGTATATCGACAGGGAGACGAGGAGTACGCCCAAACATCAGATAGAAAGGTGCATAGCCAGTTGACTCATGTGCTGTGCTATTGTACATGAACGTCAGAGTTTGCAAACGCCTCGGCCAGTTGATTTTTGCCTCTGGTTCAAGCGCTCGGATCATGTTACCGAGAGTTCTATTGAAACGTTCCACACTACCGTTACCCATCGGGTGATACGGGGTTGTGTGCGACTTTCTGACACCGGAGACTCTGAGCAGCTCACTCACTAGTTGACTCTCGAAGCTAGCTCCCTGGTCGCTGTGGATACGTTCTGGGAACCCAAAGACGCAGAAGAACTTGTCCCATAGAACTCTCGCCACCTGTTTGGCTGACTGATCTTTGCAGGGGAATGCCTGGGCCATTCTTGTAAAATGGTCAGTAACAACTAACACATCAACTGACTTGTTCCTTGAGTCCTCCGCTGACCAGAAATCAATGCAAACCAGCTGAAGTGGCCTGGTTGATGTGATACTCTGCAAAGGCGCCCTCGCAGCAGGTTCAACAGTCTTACTGACAATACACCGCTGGCAGTTACGGACGTAGTCTCTTACGTCTCTGTCGAGGTTGAGCCAGAAGAACCTCTGTCTGGCCAAGCCAAGACTCCTGAACTGACCTTGATGGCCGGCATGGTCATGAACACCTCTCAGAACTTCAACTTTCTTAGACTCAGGAACCACATACTGGCGGCGTTTTGACTTCACGACTTGATCCCTCGAGACTCTGTAGAGTATCCCATTGCTCACAACAAGTTTCTCCCAGTGCTTCAGGTACCTCATGACTGTGACTGATTCCTTATCTCTCTCTCTCCTGGAGGGTCTCCGATGTCTCTCCACATAGTACAAGACTCGAGAGAGAGTTCTGTCTCTGAGCTGTTCATCCCGGAGTTCCTTCTCACTGTAAGCAGGAAGTGAGTCCTGACCACCTGGGACTAACTGAGGCAAATGGTGCAAGACTGCTACAGCACGCGTTCTTGCTCCGACCTCCCACAGATCGTCATATGACTGTAGAACAACAGACACTTCATCCATCTCCATAGACTGAGCGTGGACATGCAGAGGTGATGGGACACTTTGAGCGTAACTCTCTGCCTGGCGTGGAGTGTCACCACTATCATTGGACGACCGGAAGGCGTCCTGTACAGAAGCACTCGACACATCCTGGACTTCGGAGAGGAGATTCTTGTAGGGCTCTTCAAGTAATCTGTGACTGACTCTCTGCTTGACGAAAGGCACACGACTCAAGGCATCAGCGACAACATTCTGTGGGCCTGGCACGTACTTGATGTCGAAGTTATAGCTCGCTAACTTAGCCACCCATCGTTGCTCGCAGCAGTCCAGCTTGGGCTTCGTCATGATATGAGTCAATGGATTATTGTCCGTCCAAACAGTGAAATCATGCCCCTTCAACCAATGGCTAAACTTGTCACAGACACTCCACTTCAAGGCTAGGAATTCCAACCGATGGGCTGGGTAGTTTCTCTGAGACTGAGAGAGGGACTTGCTGGCGAATGCGATTGGCCTCGCTCGGTCTTCACCCTCTTGGATCTGCGACAGGACAGCACCGATGCCATCAAGGGACGCGTCCGTTGACAGCATGAAGGGACGGCTGAAATCAGGGTGAGCCAGGACAGCCGTCTCAACCAGCGCCGTTTTCAGCTTCTGGAAAGCCTGCTCCGTTTCGGGGGTCCAGTCAGTAACCTTCAACTTCCTGCTTTGTGACCTTTGTTTGGACTGTTTCACCTTCCCTTTTCTCTTCTGGCCCGTCAACAGAGAGAAGAGAGGCTTTGCAATAGCGGAGAAGCTAGGCACAAAGTGCTGGTAATAATTGATCATCCCCAAGAAAGATCTGATTCGTTTCTGTGAGGGGGTTACACCGTCCGCTTCCATCAGGTCAGCACTTGTCATCTTTGCGATGCTCTCAACTTTGCTGGGATCAGTCAACACACCGTTGTCATTAATTATGTGGCCGAGGAATTTGACGGATTTCCGGAGAAAAAAACACTTCTTGGGGGCCAATTTCAGGTTATGACCACGCAGTCTACTGAACACCATCTCCAAGCGTTCCAGAGCTGTCCTCTCATCAGGGGCGTACACCAATAAATCATCCAGATAAACCAGTAAGCTCAGATAGTTCTGGTCTCCGAAAATGCTAGTCATCATACGCATGAAGCTCCCAGGACTATTACAGAGGCCCTGCGGGAGGCGATTATACTCATACAAGCCCATAGGTGTTGTAAAGGCAGAGTACTTTCTGTCATCCTCGTGTAGTGGCATGTTATAAAACCCTGAGGTTAGATCCATAGTACTAAACAAGGAGTTACCTCCAAGTGCAGCTAAGCAGTCGGCCTGGTGAGGGAGAGGGTGAGCATCCTTCAGGGTCCTCTTGTTCAGCCAGCGAAAGTCTGTACAGATACGGAGATCTCCGTTCTTTTTCCATACAAGAACCAACGGAGATGCATATTCACTGGTTGACTTCCTGATTATATCTTTCTCCTCCATCTCACTCAGTACTTGGCGCAACTTCTGATACTGACTGGGGGGCACTCGTCTGAATGGGAGCCGGAATGGCCTGTGATCTGAGAGGTGAATGCGATGTATGAAGCCCTTTGCCTCTCCACAATCCAGGTGATGGCGTGAGAAGATGTCCTTGTAGCGCACAACCAGGTCAGCCATCTTGCTTCTACACTGTTCAGACACGTCACAGGAGTGTATGTCGAGCCCACTCAATCCCATGTACTTCAGTTCCTCATCAACAGTGCGGGCCGCATTTTCACTGGACGGGGTTACTTGACAGCAACTGAGTAGTGGGACCTCAGCAGGTCCGGTCTCATCCATGTCCTCGAGCGCAATGCAGGAGAAGACGTCGGCCAATTTAGCATTGCGTCTTACCAAGACGGGCCTGTCGGACGAGTTGATCAGCTTCAATGGAACCCATCCGTCTCCCCACAAAGGAGTAACAACTCTGGCCACCAGAACCCCTCTTGGAGCTGAGCGACACGATGTGGGCTCTGTCATCACAGCGCTACCAGGAGACACAATAGTGGACTTGGGTAGCTTGCCCCACATCAGGTACTCCCGACCAGGCTCAAGACACACGGCTGAGTTGCACCTGACTGTGCCTATCTTGTCAGGTATGACGTCACCTCGCCAACGGTTCAGACCAGCGAGCATCGAGAGAAACTGTTCAGATTCTGGATCGCCAGCAGGACAGGGCGTAGACACAGCCTTCCAGTAGCCATCACATTGCTTATACTGCCGGAGGATATATTTAATAACATTGGTGCCTAGTATCAACTCATCATGCTGGCCTTCAACTACCAGAGTGGGAACCATAATCCTACAGCCATACACCTCCATTTCCACGTTGAAAGCTGACTCAGGCTTGACACGGCGACCACCACAGCCAACAAGCACCACATTTGAACTGAACTGGTTATGCTCTGTAGCAACTCCAACCTCTCTAAGCTTTCCCTCTGCCGTCTTACTCATTGTACAAGCCATAGACCCACTGTCTAGCATAGCATTTAGAGTCACTGTATTACCAACTGTCACAGGTGTGTAGAAAAGGCTGTCACTACCACTAATTGTATGCGTATTCTGATAAACAATATCTTCAGAGTTATCACTTGAGCTTTTGAGAGCTATATACACTGTCTCAGCACTAGATTCGTCCTCACAATGGGAGTTTACTTGGCGACCTATACTTTCTCCCTCTGAATACAGGCCACCTAGTTTCCCTGAGGCTGAGGTGCTCAGGACGACCTGGTGGGACACTCAACTTTTGTGTGACCTGGGGCTAAACAGACAAAGCACAGCTTCCCTGACATGCAGTGTGAGATGGTAGTGTGTCTACTGTCATCACAGACTCGGCAGGCCTTCTCACGGGCGCCACCCTGGTATCTTCCGCCACGAGGAGCACTGTCACGCTGCTGCACTTTCCCCATCATCTGCTCCAGCCTCTCCATAATGCGAGCAAGAATCCTGTCTTCAGATTGCTGAGTGTTCTGGGCCACAGCAGTCGCGGAGGAGTGGCACGGAAGCTGGCCTAAAGCATGGTCCTGGGAAGGAATGAGGGTAGAAGGCGGACACTGTGTGTGGTACACTGGACTATGGGCAGGAGCAGGGGGGTACTGGGTGGAACACTGCTCAGACACAGACTGAATCGAAGGCTCTGGATGAGACTGCACAGTGTGGAGGGCGGTGGCATGGCTCTTCAATGGCACAGAACTACCGGTCCTGCCAGAGGCTCTCAGCTCTCTCTGATAATTATCAATCTTCAACTGTATGTCTCGTGAGCTCCACTCCTCAATAGCCTTGCATTCCAGAATACGGGATAGTCCAGAGTCCGGGCAATGCCTGACAAACATCCGTGCTACCTCTTCACCCACGTTCTCCATCCTCCTACCTTGTCTGCGAAGGCCCTCACCAGCTACATCAGCTGCTTTGTTGATCCTCAACCAGTAGTCTACAGGGTTCTCATTGGGTCTGGGTAGAGTGGCATAGAAATCTGACAACGGGAGGCATGATGACACATCACTGAAGTACTTGAGAAGGATATCATAGATGAGATCAGGGTTTTGCTTCACATCAAGTGTCTGATCGCTTCGCAAACCAACCCTCACAACATCCTTTGCCTTACCCATCAGCCTTGCCAGTATCTCCTCAGCCTGTTCATGCATTGGACATTTCTGCTTTCTCAGATAAGCTTTAGACATGTCAATCCAGTCCTGGACTGAACACTTATCAGAACTATCACCTCGGAACATTGGTGGTTCCCTGTCTGATGTTACATTCACAGTAACGCACGGAACCTCCTGTCTAACAACATTAGGATCAGTTACAGGATCTGGAGGCGATGTGCAGTTGAGGTGTGCACTGCTCATACTACTTGAGTGAACTACACCAGCTGAAATTAACTTGGTTACAATGGACTCGCCAATCTGAGCACCTAGCTGACCCATCATGTCTGAAAGGTGATGAAGAGCTTCAGTGTCATTAACACTGGGTGTGGATGTGGGAGGAGCCTCCCCTGTAAACTGTCCGACAGCAGCACAACCTGGGTCCTGACCTGACCCTGTGCCTCTACCACTGTCAGTAAACAACTGGGAACACCCCACCTCCCTACTATTCAACCCACCGATGACAGCACTGTCTGCTCTGCTCTGACATGCCCCCCATGCACCCCTCCCCATAGGCAACACTGGACTGGCAAAAATCTCATCATTAAAACCTGGCCTCTGAGCCATAGTGGTACAGACTTGCGTTGTGTAATATTACTGAATGAAAATAATAATAATAATAATAATGTTTAAAAAAAAATATAAAGTTACAGCAGGACATAAAAACCAAAACAATCAAAGCACTTTTTAAACTGATGTAATCACAGACCTCAGACTGAATGACCATTTACTATAATACTCTGACCACACTTGATCTATCACACTAAGACCTGGCATCCACGCAGCATCCACGGAGATCGGCGTTCAGCTGATCTTGAGATCGACGTGTCACGGCACCAGTGTAACGATGGTCAAACAGCCAAACTTCTTTCAATCAATTATTTTATTTGACCTGCAGAGAAGACATATAGAACACAATTCTTCTCTGGTCTGCTTGTGAATCCATTAAGATGGCGGCCATGTTCTGCCACCACCGTCTATGTACATTTCACATCAGGACAATTTGTTCACAGAAAGAACACAAACTTCCCTCAAACATTACAAATAACAATTACAAACAACATGTGGAGCGACATACCTGCAGAGAAGACATATAGAACACAATTCTTCTCTGGTCTGCTTGTGAATCTGCACGTTCAAAACAACATACAATAAATGTTCTGTTTCACATCATCACAATACATCACATCATCACAATACATGTAAAAACAAACAGCACAGTACTACACCAACACCTTCACCCTACATTACAAGATTCTCCATACAAACAACAAAACACGAGGAGCATTTCACATCACGCACATACCCATTAAGATGGCGGCCATGTTCTGGCACCACCCCAAGTACGGCAACAAGAGAAGGACAAAAGAACGTGCAGACCTGCAGTACACCCAAACTCCAAAGGGGGGCTCCAACAACAACCAGGGCTGCTCAAAGCACGGCGAAACTCATCTACATTCACCACAACTAAACATACATTCCCAACTCTGTTACACCTGCTTAAATACTCTACTCAAGTTGTAAAAGAAAATCAGGGGAGGTGGTGGATTTGATCATAAGAGGACAATTTTAGCATCCCCACAGCGTCAGTGACTTCAGTGTCAGTAACTTGGTAAAAATGTCATTGCATGTGTGCGTGCCGTGCCCCCTCGCACCTTGAAATAGCAGTAATACCACGTTCATTGATAAAATGACATAAAGTATGGAAAGGGGGGGGGCGATTTTGACTGTTTTTATCGAGTGCTGCTTATACTGTAATAATATAATGGTCTTATTCTTATATGGCTGCTCTCTCCCAGACACCGGGTAAATCCAGTATAATTGAGCGCGTGGCCGGGCAAGGTCCGTTGTGGAACGCACTAGGCATGTTGAAGAGAGATAGACAGCTCCGGAGGCATATTATAAAGAAAGACTGAAATACAATCATAAACATCAGTTCCCTTTAAATCTTGAATTAAACTCATTTTCTCGGCTGATAACAACATTGTTAATTTTATTACGAGCCACTTGCATGAATTACAGTAGGCAGTGCGGCTCACATGCCTGTAATAACTCCGCATAACCAGTAGGTAATGTGCGTAAGCAAGTTGAATACTCGACGTCGAGCTACGATCGTTTCCACGGTCAAATTGACTCACGTTGAAATTGTATAAATCACTACGTTGACGTGGTTTTCTACGTACGACACGGGTAAGATCAACATTTGATCTAAGCACGTTCTATAAATGAGGCCCCAGAAATGATTACAACACTTGTGTGTTGTTGTGAACCACCTATGTAGCCTGTAGAACATTCTAGAAACCCTACCAATAAACATAATCATGTTTGATATTACTAGTCCTGACCGTGGACGGCGTGGAGGATCTGCCAGTGACTCAGTGTCCTGACCCACCCTGTGGGAAACCCAGACCTCGGTCAACCAGACCAAGACTCACCCACTGTCCTCATCTGTGAGGTAAGATCTCCCACTAGGAGAGAATGATGACAGTCTCTAGTCTAGGTGTATGTATGTTAGTAGTACAAAGCATTACGTTTATTTTGTATTGAGTATAAAACAGTATTAATGCATTTTAACATTGAGACATATATTTTGTATTGACTATAAAATAGTATTAATGCATTTAAACATTGAGACAAGAAGCTGTCTTCTGTACCCGCTCTCCCAATATCTCAAACTGTGACCCCCCTCTCCAAGAAAAAGTTTCAGGCGCAGCATTTTTCCCCACTTTAAGCCCTGATGCTGGTGCTGCTGAGTAGCCAGTCAGTTTCCCTATCCCCAACCCCCCCTTGTTCCCAGTTATCCTGTGTGTCAGACACCTGACCCTCCCAGCCTGCTTATCTGGGGTTCCCCATCTCTTGCACGTCTTTCTCCTGCTCCTATTCCTAGCCAATGTGTTCCTCCCTTAGGTGTATCACAACCAATATGGTAAGGGCATTCAACTGCAATCCTTAAGGGCCACAGTCTCTGCTGGTTTTCTTTTTTCAATTGATGTAATGAATCACTGAGAGTGTACACGTCTGGGTTTCCAGATCTAATTCGAAGTATGAAAACCAGGAGACACTGCAGCTCCTGGGGGGTGAAGTTCAAAACACCAGAGGTGTGCTGTGTGAGAACTGATATGGTACCACCAAACTATATCCACTAGAGGGCAGCGCAATACATTAGGAACAGGCATCCTATATTACAAATGTGGGATTAGAGTGTCATTTGATGTACTTATACTACTGCTATGATGGACCTCTCTGCCACGTGTTTGTATAGGGCCCTATTTAAACTCAATACAGACCCTTCCTCAAAGACTTGCGCGATGCCAGGGATATTCAGCAGTTACCTTGTCTTGCAAGTGTATACAGAACACACTCTTTTTGAGCCAGAGTTGTCCTGTCCTATAGGTTGCCACGGTGTCCGAGAAGTCCCGCATCATGGAGCTGGAGAGGGACCTCTCTCTGCGGACAAGGGAAGTGGCCGACTTGCGGCTGCGTCTGGAGTCCCAACAGGTCTCTGAGGGTGCTGACTCCACTGCCTCACCTCTTCTTGAGGAGGTGATCACACTAAGAGCTCAGCTGGCCTCTCAGGAAGCCAATCAACAGGGTGAGCTGACTGAGCTAAAGGAGAGGATGGGGGCTGAAGAGAAAGCCCACCGTGAAGCACTGGCCCAGCTTCAGGCTTCATCCGGGAGGCTCTCCGGTGACAACGAGCAGTTGCGAATGCGCCTGAGCCAAGGTGAGAAGGAAAATGCAGACATCATAGAGTTGTGGCGCTCTAAGCTGGAATCTGCCATTGCCTCTCACCAACAAGCAATGGAGGGGTTGAAGGTGTCCTTCAGCAAAGGGGAAGGTGCCCAGGCGACAGAGCTAGTAGAGACCAAGAGTGCCTTGGAGAGGCTGAAGGTGGACCACAAGTTAGCGCTGGAGGAGGCAGGGGCCAGGCACAGGGCAGGGGCTGCAGTCTTGGCACAGGAGACAGAGGAGCTAAAATCACAGCTGCTGATTGTGTCAGAAGAGAAGGAGCATCTGGATGAGTCTCTGCGGACCAGTGTGAAGAGTGCTGAGGAGCAGCACCTGGTGGAGATGGAGGATGTGCTGGGCAAACTGCATGCTGCTGAGATGAAGGTAAAGGAGCTGGAAGACAACGAAGCAAAGTTAGTCCAGCAGGTTCAGGACAGAGCCAGAGAGGCCCAAGAGCAGGTGGCAGCTATGGCAGCTATGGAGGCCCTGAATTCCCAGGAAATTCAGGGCCTCAGGCTCTGGAGCTTATTTGAGCTCCAGAGCCTGAGGACCCAGCTGGAGGAGGCCCAGAGCCAGGCCCGCTCACAGGGCGTCAAGGTGGGCCTACATCCATCTTCCCATTGTCAATCACCATTTCAATCTCCAAATGTATATCCAATCCCATATGTTATAACTAACACATTTGCCAATTGATCATGGAATACATCTGTATGATACTATCTGTTATAGCTTATCCCTTTCATCAAATTCCTTACTTGAATTTATTTTTGTTCATTATTACCCTTTCCTCCATATTTATTTTGTTTACTTATTGTCATTTTGTTTTCTTCAAAATGTCCTCCATGTCCATGCATGGTGTCACCATCTGGCCTGTGCTATAGTTCAACGAGTTAAGCTCTGAGTTGGAAGGACAGCAGCAGAAGCTTCTCTCTGTGCAGCACAGCCTGACCTCTGTTCAGCAGGAAAAGAGCTCCTTGGAGCAGGAGCTGGTGAGTTATGGGGCCTACAGAAGGGTGGTGAGGAGCCAGGGGTTGGGCATGGGTGGCATGACTGTTGGGATAGGACTTAAGGTAAGCTCAGGTAAGGAAGAGCATAGCATCATCAGCATGCTAGTGAATGCTACAAAGAATGCAATGTTGTGCTACAAAGATTCATCACATGGTGGTGACACATTCTTCAAGAGGCTAGATGCCTATAGAGGTTTTGACTTATTATATCATCATGGATAATCATTTCAGTCTTTAGTATAAGCATAACTTGGATGTCTCATTATGAATTGTGAGTAATTTTGAGGTGTGTCTTGGAACAACACATTCCAGCATGCACACACATACTAATAACTTTTTTTATTTCCTCAGAAACAAAAACTGGAAGAAAGCACAGATGAGAAGATTAAATCAACACAAACTATGCAAGGTAAATGTATTTACTTGGGTTGATCTTTCATACCCTTTTTGTTTGACAGATCTTACTTGTAGATACATGAAGTAATCTGAATTCAACTCCTTCTTTCAGAGTTGCTTGAGAAG
Organism: Nansenia antarctica; assembly: GCF_963989245.1. NCBI lineage: Eukaryota > Metazoa > Chordata > Actinopteri > Argentiniformes > Microstomatidae > Nansenia > Nansenia antarctica. The sequence goes on along the minus strand of NC_137685.1, from coordinate 13,268,652 downwards.
CTTGGCAAAAAGGAGGAGCAATGCACATCTCTCTCCGATGAATCAGAGGCTCTAAGGAGCCAACTTGCAGGTCAGAGCTTTGGCCAGAATTGTGGTGTTTAACGTACAGCACACACACAGTACAAGTCACCATTTATGTGACATTGTTTTTTTGTTCTAGTTGAGTAAAGTGTGAGTAAATTCCAATGAATTGTCTTCCTTATGGGTTATTTTTCATTCCATAAAACACCGGTGTAAGTGTGAATATGCCTGGTTAAAAAGGGGACACGTGATGATAAAAAAAAATCACAAAATATCACCATTATTGCTCTCCTTGGTGATAAAGTTGTGTTTATGTCCATTGTGTGGGAAAGTTGTCTTTACTGACATGTCCATTGTGTGGGAAATATGCGTATGTTGTAACAAAACGGCGTGTGTTCTTGTTCAGGGACTGACTAGTAGATTTAATTGTGTTTCTCACATTCAGGCCTGGAGAGGAAGCTAAAGGCTGGGGATGAGAAACTTGATCAGATCACAAAGGACAAGGCCCAACTCAAAAGTGACATCTCAGACATGATGAAGTCAACAGGTGATCGCTCAGAACAGCTCACCAAAATGAATGAAGACCTCACTCAAAAAGAAAGGTACATGCCTTTAACAGCCCAAAAATGTTCTGATTAAGGGCCAATCCCAATTCCCTTTTCTACCCCTATGGCTCGTTTTCGAGTGTCACTCGATTCGAAGGCAAGGCCTTCGAACACGTCACAAGCCCTACCCCTTGAAATCTAAGCCCTATGAATTGGGACAGCCCTTCACGGCGCCTACGTCATCACGCGGTACGGGTGACGCGTTGTGTTGCCGGCGAATTCTCACATCTCGCAATGCCTTCTTCAGCTGTGTTTATTTCTGTTGCGTGTGCTATAAGCATCTATTTTCGTTTGTTATCAACACACTGTAGTGTTTAGACGTTCCTTTTTTTGTCTCTTCCGTCAGCGATGTCTTTTTTGTGGACATCGCAATAATGACAATGAATTTAATGACAATGAATGACTCCAACCAAAACAACCAGTCCATCAGTAGTCATAAAGCGTTGTCCAAAAATCACGTTACCAAGCGCCTTTCTCAGAACAATTCGTCGTCTAGAATCCAAAAATCAATCCATCATAGTGGTGGTCAAAAACGTAGAAAGAGGATCTCTTGGGGACGCGGCCACATTTGCCCGTGAAGGAGAGATGACAAATAAGCGGAAACATTTCTCAGTAGAGTCGAACGGTGATAGATCATCATCCTTTACGCGTATCCTTAACTGTAGTTACATTTCGCGTGTCATATGCCATTAGACATGGAAATATGTCAATGCACGGCTGTCATGCACAAATCAGCTTGTAACGTTAGACACACAGCACATCGGCATGATAACGTTTTGTTGTTGTTGTGCTTGTTATAAAGAAAAGGTCTATAATGCATTGAAATGAATGATACAACCCATTAATAATATTACCTAATAACAACTGCTCGGATTAGATTGCGGGTGGAAATAGGTCAAAATGCGCATCATGTACAAGTCAGACGAACGTTTGATAGATAACTTTACATATGTGTACCATCATCCGCTGTCAAACGCCACAGGTAATAATTGATTTATGACTGTACATCTCTGAAATGCTCGACTGTCATGCAGCGTTGCGTTACTGTAACGTTAGACACAGCACCGACATAAAAGCGATTTTTGGGTTATGCGTGTTATAAATAAAAGGTCTATAATGCATTGTAATGACATTAAACTAAGACAATAAGATGGTTATCATAATTTTTCAAATCTTTATTAATAAGTAATTACAGAGAATTAAAATGACATTTCCGCATTGAATAGAGCGACATAAGATTTCTGTAGATGATTCGCAATGCATCCTGGTATCAAGGGGTAGCGTACCCCTAGCCCTTCGAAGCTAGTGTGGTCCTGGAATCGCTCGAAACGAAGTAATAGTTAGCCCTCCCCCTTACCCCTAGCCCTCGATGAAATATGAATTGGGACAGCCCTCGCCCTAAACGTGAACGCGCAAATCGAGCCATAGGGGTGAAAACGAAGGGCTAGGGGTGAATTGGGATTGGGCCGAAGTCTCTCGTACATTGCATTTTCAGCAGAGGTGTGTCCTCAAACATGCCAATCCAAATGTTATTTGCTCTGTTGTAGAACAATGAAACGTTAATTTTTATCTTACAAATGTTGATACCTGACTTGCCTTTAGTGTTATTTAAGAAATTACAGTTGTATAATCTTGGGTGATGTTGAAGTGTCTTTACATTGCTTGCTGAACAGAATACAAAATATTCACAAATTACTCATCTTGTACTTGTACTGTAGTTTTAATGCTCATCTCAAATAGTAAGATGTTGCTCATAAAGCATGTGATAGTTGCTATATTAAAGTAGGTCTCACCATATTTCTATCTTGGTTTATCAGGTCTTACTGAGGTTAATTTTGTCTCCATATGTGACATGGTCTGGTGAAAAAGTCCCCAAGTAGGGCAAGGTAATTTTTCAGTTCAGAGATTATGAAAGTGCAGATTGTAAGCTTTCAAAGGATGTGTCATACATTGAAAAATAGTTGAAGAAGATTTGCTTATTTGAATGTTGGTATCATCTCGTTGAGCTACCTAGCAGCTAAAAAGAAAACATCGCTATACTGACATGTAACTGCATGTTTAGCACATCAGAACACGCTGATAGAACATCAACATAACTACACATAATTAGATGATCACACTGTCCTTGCTTTTGAACATGAACATTTTAAAACATGTTTGTTTAAAAGCCATGTATCTCTAACCCAGTAGCCTAGGAACAGGACGGCTGGCGATACAGTGAATCCAATTCACAAATTATAAGTAGTTAGTGATTCTAAAACTGTTATTTGTTATATTGAGTGGGTTTTTCAACACTTCAGACCTCCTATCTGCAAAATTCACTTTTTCACAGACAGACTTATCATGTGCAGCCTGAAGGCCGATTTAAACTTCTGCGTAAAATCGGCGGGCCCACCCGCGTGGGCCCGCCTTGCCTACGGAGAGGCTTGACGCGTACATCTCCAAAAATTTAAGAACGCGTCAGTTTCTACGCAACCATAAGCTCTGTGATTGGTCCGCTTGGTAGCACATGATTCCGACTCTCTCGGCGGCCAAAATGCGGAAGCCATGACAGAAATGTCATTTACTTTTTCTGTAATTACTCATTAATAAAGATTTGAAAAATTATAATAACCATCGTATTATCTTAGTTTAGTGTCATTTCAATGGATCATAGAACTTTTATTTACAACAAGCATAACAACAAAAAGATCGCTATTATGCAGCTTTGAGCTTTGAGCTCCGTTGAGTTCCTAACCGGAAGAGGCACAGCACAGGGGCATAGAAAACACACTGCCACCTAGCGATGTGATGGTGTAATTGCAGCGCGGCCTACGCAGAAGTGTAAAGTGCGAGACCCCTTACGTAGATTACGTAAGCTACGCACGTAAATTCGATGCAGAACTTTAAATCGGCCTTTACTTTAATTTAAAGTGAAAACCGCAAATCAGAACATTTTGCAGATAGGAGGTTTTGCGTTTCGGCCATCGATATGATCAATATTCAGTCTATCATTCTTTAAAACTGTCCCATAGAATGAGCCTCTAGTTTGTAGTAGTAGTTTAGTTATCCCCCTCTCCCCCTCCTTTTCCTAGGCAGTTAGAGGAGTTACAGACCCAACTGGCAGAGGAGAAGGAACGGAGGGCACGTTCCGAAGAGCAACAACAGCAGGAACTGGGCCGGAAGGACCAGGAGCTGAAGGAGATCACAGACAAACATCAGGGTCAGCTAAACAGCCTGCAGAAGAAAATTGTTGACCTGGTGAGTGATGATCTGGATAAAACATTGAAAGTCAGGGACAATAAGAGGTTGGTGAAGACTACCGAAATGGCTTTGAATGTTATTAGAAATGCCTTTTCTTGAGTGCTGCCACATATTAACCTATAACACATAAATTATAGGGACTTGACCAGACCTTTTCCTGATCATTCTCTCCCTCCCTGTCCCTTTCCTAACAATTGGTGATGTAATTAGTTAAAATGTCTCTCTTCTTATGCATTGTATAGGAAAAGCATGTGCAGCAGTGTGAGACCCAGGCCAAGGAGCTTGAGGCCTCTCAGGAGAAGGGCCTGTCTGAGGCCTCAGAGCGCCATGCACAGGAGCTTCAGGGTCAGGCTAACAAGGCGAGGCAGGAACTGAGCATCTCCAGGGAGAAAACCCAGGAGCTGGAGAGGCTGGTATCTGACTTGCAATCTTATAAGGAGAAGGCCCAGGTAAGCACCAACTTATCATAGCATCATATTGTCTCCAGTGTATTAGAATCACAGATTCTGTGGAGGTGCTGCCTTTTAGTACCAAATATCCACCAATGCAGTGTTTCCTCTATATGCATTTATTCGTGGCAGGCCGCCACGAATGAATTTCCTCCGCCACTAATTGATTCAGACAGTCCACTTTGATTCAGGCTGCGCAGAAAGGCAGCGAGTTATTATGACCGGAGAACAGAAAAAAAGCAGATTGAAGCTAGATTTAGGCCGCTTCCAGACCTACATTTCGTTACGATTTAGGGCGTAGTTAGTTACAATATGTTACAATGTTGCAATTAACCTCGTCGTTTGTGTTTGCACTGCAATCGAGACTGAATCGCTCTCAACAGGCACGCGGCGCGAGGCGACGCGCTTTCAAAACAGTTTTGTGATTGGTCCGAATTTAGCGGGACATTTGGATTTCTCTTTTAGCCCGTCGCCGGTGCCTTTAATCCCGTATGCTAATCGAAAATGCAACATCATCAGCGACGACTGTGGGTTATTGCATTTACTGCTGTTCTCTGGTTCATGTTCTTATACCAGTGCTCAGTATAGAGTATTTTAAATGAACATTCGTAATGTATGTCTCTGATGTTCATGGTCAACTAAATCAGCCTATTTTGTGAAACAAATAATGTTCCCGCTAATGGGTTAACCGAGCATTTTCGCACCTAACGTGCAAGCACCTAGCTTCGAACTATTCATAGCAATATAATCTATTGCCTCTAAAATCACCACGAACAGAACGGCGGAGGTACGGGTAAGCAGGGCTCATGTTGGTGTCCTCAAAGGTAAGAGTTGGTTTTCTTTAACTCAACTGATAGCATTACCTTGCTGTTGTTGTTTACCGAATGCTCCATCTGACTGTCACACTGTGATTTTACTTGTGTAAACAGTTAATGAGTAACGTTAGCCGGTTTTGTGCGTGTACTCTCATGTAGGCCTACTTCGTATTGATCTTTCTCTGTGTGTGTGTGTGTGTAATGCGCCTTCCGCATGTTCGGCTGCAGCTGTAGGATATATTGGTATTTGATCACCTTCTATATAAAATCACCTGCTCGGCTTTAATGACTTATCCGCTATTTAAGAAATTATAATTGTTGCCACCCTCTAGTTTTTGGTGAAATTACGTCATTGTTTTGAGCGCCAGTGCGCACCGCGCGCGAAAAATTACCGCTCCGCCACTAATATGAAAAATCCTTGAGGAAACACTGCAATGGCCTTGTTTTGTGCTGTTAAGTAATGTTTGATTGTTGTAATGCAAACTGTGATTCCCACATGTAGTGGCTATAGACATACAGGATGTTCACATTTTGTTGCCTCAGAGCCTGGAATCTGATTTTATTGTCTTTGTTTCACTGATCTAGACAATACAGAAATACAAATTCTAAATATTTGTAGTAGTAATTTATAAAAATAAATTTAAAAAATACCTGTTTGTAAAAGACCCCCCTCGCTGTGGCTCAAATGCAAATCAATAATTGTGTTTGCAACAATGAATTCAAGTGATGCTAGAAATGTGTTTCTTTGGCTTTACTACAAAGCATTACGTTTATTGCAAACCCAGCACACTGGTGCACCTTGTCCCATTTGAAGAATAGTGGTAGCTGCAGCATGTTATGGGTGTGCTTGTCACTTGATCAGGGGTCAAGAGAAAGTTGAGAAATTTGCTGAGTTGGTAGTGACATCCTAATCTACACAGTGTGTAATTGTTTTCTATTAAAATCGGGGACCCTACAAGGACAATGATATTAATTCCGATATCACATGAACTATTATCCTTGCACTCAGATGGACTCAATTCATCTGAATAAATTGTTGAATAAATGTTTGCATTTTAGCTAATTTTAGGAGCGCCACAGCGAGGGGGGTGTAGACCTTTGCAAACAGGTCTTTACTTCACTTTGTAAGTGTCCAGTAGGCTGTGTAGATCAGTGTGAAAGAAATCCTAATTTAATGTATTTCGATTCCAGCCGCTGGCGCAAAAAAAGATGAAAATGTTCAAAGAGGGTGTAGCCTTTCTATAGGCACTGTATATACACTTTATACTACAAATGTCATTGCACATATTTTATTAAGGTTGCTCACCCTGCTTCCTTCTACTACATATTTTGGATGTGTGTAAGAAAATTTGCCTTTGGTCAGGATGGGTGTGAGAAAATGTTTATGAATGTTGGATCCCAGCTCGTCCCTTCAAATGCCCTAGCAGTAATCATAAATGTTCATGTTTATGTTACAATTAACAACCAGCAAATTATGGTCCTAATATTCATCTTCATTTCAGCATTTTCTGTGTGGCTATGTTTTTTTTTTTATGGGCTACTTTGAAAGCAGGGGTACTATAAACTGATGCTTGGTGGTGGTTTTAGTTTACCACCTTGCTCTTATAGATGGAGTTTGATAAACGTATGTGTGACTTGTGAGTTTGTTTTGTAATTGTACCTCAACTTCTTAAGAATCTTGATTGATTGAATGGAACTGCTCTGATCATTTAGCATAGTGTTTTGGATGCAGTATGCATTATGCCATATGAAAAGGCTAATTGATATTTCAACCCATGAACTGCTCTCCTGGTTTAGTCAGTGTTTATCCTGTTTTACATGCAAAATGTAAGTAATGGAAAAGTAGACACTTTGGTCCTTGAGAAATCACTAACATAGACCTAAAAAGAGTTGCCATCACAATTATAATTCACACACAAACCCATACTCTCAATTGAAAATGTTTGATTGCTGTACCCCTGTTTTCAATGTATTTGTTGTAAGTTCAGGGTGGTGTCTGCTGTGGTATCTTTTCCCCCATAATGTTTATGCTTGCACCAGCTTAACCCTTCCAGTTGCATTTTATTACTTTTGTTCATTTGCTTTACTTCATTTTTGGTTGTGTTCACTTCACCTTTCCCCTTTTTCTTTCAACTTTTTTCCCTCAGTCTCTTTCTGCTGAACTTGACTCCTCCAAGCAGGACGTTGAACGTTTGTCTGCAGACCTGCAGAAGCAAATCACAGCTCTGGATTGTATATCTAAGGAAAGTGCTACGTTCAAGGCTCAGAAGGAGAATCTTGAGAAGCAGCTCTCAGATGTACAGGCCAATCTCTCTGCCTCTGAGGCTTGTCACAAGGAGCTCTCATTCAAGACAGAAGAACTCTTGACATTTAGGGACAAACTCACAGAAGATCAAGATAAACTTTTGACCACAAACCAGCAGTTAGATAGAGAGAAGGCTTCACTGTCCAAAGAGGTGGAGAATCTGAGAGCTGTTGTTCAGGAGGCACAGGTCAAAAACACAAGCCTGAAGAATGCTGAAGCTGAGCACCAAGCCCAAATTGAAGAGCTTCAAAAGGTCAATACAGAGAAGAATGAGGTCCTCCTGAAGTACCAGCAAGAGATTCAGCAGCAGGAGACTAAGAGGGAGGAGCTTGAAAAAGACAAAACCGATCTTGCAGAGGAGCACAGCAAACTAAAAGTTGAAGCTGAATCTGTAAGTTTGGAGCTTGTTCAACAGAGGAATAACCTAACAAAAGAGAGGGAGCTCCTGCTGTCCCAGCAGGCAGAGCTTCACAAGAGCCTACAGCTCCTGCAGAAGGGCAAAGATGATCTACTTCTGCAGGTTAAGGAGCTCAAAGGCCAGGCAGAATCATCTGCAGAGGCAAAGAAGCTTCTTGAATCTCAGCTGCAGGCTAAAGCCAATGAGCAAAATACACTGACCTCTGCTAAGGATGCCCTCTCTAAAGAAGTACAGGACTTACAGACAAAACTGTCAACTGTGACACATGAAAGGACTACTCTCCTGGAGTCTGAATCCAATCTGAAGGCAGAGGTTGCCTCTGTTTGCATTGAAAGAGATACAGTGGCCTCTGAACAACATCGCTTGCTTAAAGAGGTAGAACAATTTAAGGCCACTCACACTGGATTGATAGCTAAGAAACAGGGTCTGCTTGACGAGAAAGTCCAACTGCAAGCCAAAGTACAGGACTTTACTCAACAATCTCTCACTGGAGACAAGGCCATGGATGAGATGTCTTCCAGCCTTAACAATGCTGCACAGGAAATAAAAGCCTTGAATGCAGAGGTTAAGGCCTTGAAGTCTGAACTGAAGCAGAGAGACCAGGCAAAGGGGGACTTGGCTGGAGAAAAAGAGTGTCTGTCTACCAAGCTGGAAGAGCTTGGCAAAGAGGCCTCCTCCCTGGCTAAGGAGAAAATGGACCTCCTAGCTGTACAGTCAAGGCTGGAGCAGGACATTTCCTCTCTCCGCAGCAGCCAAGAGAGCGGTGATGGGGAATGCTCAAGGCTCCTTAGTGAGGTAGAGAAGCTGCGAGCTATCCAGAAAAGGCTTGAAGCAGATGCCCAGGCCCTACATGCTGAAAGGGCACTGATAGAGGGACATTTCAATGCTGCCACGGAGGAGGCATCGGTGTCTGCTAAGGCAAGAGAAGAATTGGACACCAAGGTGGCATCCCTGAGTGTTCATAAGGAAGCCTTGCAGAACGAGAGAGACAAAGCCACTCAGCAAGTCACCCAGCTTGAGGACCAACTCAAAAATGCTCTTTCCAAGCAGCTTGAGGTATTCCACACTAACATGTCCTGAAACTAATAATCATATTTGAATGGCTGAGGTTGTGCTGCACCCTTAATGCTTGCATGCTGATTTGGTCTCCTTTCCTGTTGTGCTTACATTTTTATTTATTTTTATTTTACATCTTCACATACTAACTTCTTTATCTTGCTTTTAGTCCCTTACAAATAAGTGCTATTAAAAACCTGGAATCCTGTGGACTAAGAACGTGATTTGAGAAGTTGGGGTCTTCTGTTCTGGACTAAACGCCATGTTCAATAGTTAATTTCCTAATGCGTTCTAGTCCAGGAGTAGGCTTAACCTACTAACGGATTTGCACTGTCGGACATTAGTTGTGTTTCTACATGCACACATGATTCAAAGACGCAGCCATCAGAAACAGAAAGGCGAAAATCAGTGAGCCCACTCCCCTAGAACATCCCCTGGCCACAACATGTTTGTATACATACTGAGTATTGGGTAGGACACATTTTAAAAACCGCTTTTGTGGGACCAAAATAAATAAACATTGTTATACAGTACAGCTGTAAATCACTGATGGATATTTCCATTGACACAACAGATTGAAAGTATCCGTTCTCAGACCACAGGATGTAATACATATATTTTCTCAACTCACTTTTCACTTTTAAGTTAACCTTTCATGAGGTCCCTCTCATTAATGCTGTAGACAAAGCCATTTGCCTGTTGCGTAGCTGTAGATCTTGGCATTGCTATGATTCCTGAAAATTACGACTAAATCACACAAGATCATTGTAAACCCACTAAAGCCTCAAAATCTAATTTGGAATGGGATGACTGACATGCAAAGCATGCAATTTAATTCTGCATGGTATTACAAATGTTGAATAATTGTCTCACTAACTAGTTAAAGGTAATTTGGGCTGTACAAAACAACGCTTAACCAGAGGATTTGCAAATCTCATGATATCTGAGTTTGCCACTCACCTCAACCAACCCACACACTAGTGAGTTCTTCTGGCATTATATTTGTCTGGTTGACAATGTCCATCTTTCCATACAAAGGCAGCCGAGACCTCAGGGAAGACTTCAGAGGCCCTGGAACAGCTGACACAAGAGAAATGCCGTCTGCAGCAGGAGAAGAGCAAGGCCCAGTCTCTGCTGGAGGAGTTCCGCAGTGCCAAACAGGAGATGCAAAGTCAGGTGAGACAGGAATTCCAATGCTGGAATACCCTAAGGGGAGCATTGTGGGTTGTAAAAGTAGGAGGAGTGTAGAGTGGCAAGTCACTTAGCTTGGGGTTTCCTGATAGATCAATACAATCAAGGGAGATTAGGGGTGTAACGGATCGCCCCCCACGGTTCGGCACGCATGTGTACCGCGGATCAATTGCAAAATGTAACCAAGTAATAATATTACTTAATATTAGTTAATATCCCTTGTAAATCACAATGTAGAGTTGCCATGAAAAGATAGACGCGACAGTTGCGTGCTTTGTTTTACTCTAAAGCGCAATGATAGGTTGATAATGGGGGAAAAAACTCCAGAACAACAAGGCTGCGTTCGTAAATTTGCTCTGGAATCTGATCAGCATTCATGGAACGCCTCTTGTCCAATCAAATTACTTGGTCCATTTATGACGTCGGACCCAGTGTGCTCTCCGGCGCTCTCAGAGCAAATTTACGAACGCAGCCCAAGTGTATCATGGCGAGTGCTGCTAATGTTGGCGACAGAGAAGAACTCGAAATGCCTCCCTCGTCATTTAAATCCCATGTATGGGAGCACTTCGGCTTCTCTGTCAATTATAACAATGACGGACAGTGTCATTGGAAGTGTGGTCGATAAAAAAGCGTTGTGCAACGAGAAAGTCGTACGAGCATGGCCACACATTTGCCGCGACATCACCCTGGTGTGTTGACGGGAGGCACGAAAAAGGCAGCTTGACAACTTCTGATAATGTAGCCAATTTTTTCATACCATGTTTAAAGTAAGGTTTCACTTTATTATTTATTTAAAAGTGGCATAAAACATGTTTATTTGTCTGCTTTAAAGAGCCCAGTGATTCACTGCTGCAACCAGGTGCCTCCTCCCTCTCTCCTACTGGCTACTGCATCATTTAAGTTGAATGTGTGTTTCTGTTTAATATGTAGCCTAATGTTTGAGTGTAGAATATGTTATGTATGTATATATATGTATACACACATACACACATATATATATATATATTCCAGTTTTGACATCTTGAATGTTGTTGGGTTTTACACAGTGAAAGTGGTGTTTTTACAGAATTCGAGGAAAAAGTTTTATTTTATTTTTATTTTTATGTTTTGTGTTGATCCGAAAAATTATCCGATCCGTGACTCAAAAACCGTGACACGATCCGATCCGTGAGTTAGGTGATCCGTTACGCCCCTAGTAGAGAGACAGACAAGACATCATCATTGTGTCTTTATGTCCATGCATTCTGTGCTATTGTTGCCATGGAGGCCATGGAGGTCAGGTCGTCTCTACTGTGGGCCTCTGGCCATAAGGGTAAGACATGTTTTACTATCCTAGCTTGTCAGTCTGTTGGATTGATAAATGCTAAATGCGATCCTTGGGACGGCCCAACTCTGACGTCACCCGTTGGGTAAGGGTTGGGTAAGGGAGATAGATAGAAGTTTATTTTTCCCAGGGGGAACTTTTTGTGGGGTGGTAGGCTACAAGCAACTGTTGGTACTAATCCACATGTCCATTAGAGAGCCAAGAAAACCATCATTAATAAACAAATACAGTACAAGACAGAAGATTACAACTGAATATGATTGGGAGGAGTCATTGTTCAAGGGCAAGGGTCAAAGGTCACCCCAGAGAACCCACTTAGGGCTTGATTAGGTTTTGCTCGTGCAAAAAAAAAGACACCGTCAGCCCCCAGTTGGACTTTCAAAAAGGAACGTCCAAATGGTGAGTATAATATCCAGTCGATTTCACAGCAGACCTGTGTTCCCATGAAACACATAAGTATGCTTGATTTACTTTTCCTATTGCAATGAAAACAATGGAATTTCAATGGGGTTGGTTGGCAAAAGTGAAAAAGAAATCCTATTTTACTACATTCACAGTCATCTCCACCCTATCAATTATAGACCACCATATATAATGACATTAATAATAATATAATGTATACATATTTAGGCCCTCTCTGGCCCTGGCCCCGCCCCTGGACATAGCTCCGCCCCTGGTGTGTGTGAGTGAGAATAGCAAAGAGGGAGGGTTTTTGATGGTCTTCTCCTGTGTGGCTGTGTGACAGAGAGAGAGAAAGTTTATTGTGAGTTTACTATGCAGGCTGGGAACTGTGTGTGTGTGTGTGTGTGTGTGTGTGTGTGTGTGTGTGTGTGTGTGTTTGTAGTATGTGTGTGTACGTTTGCGATGTTGAATCTAGACTGGTAGATCTTGGCAGACTGTCTACTTGAAAAGTAGATCTTGGGCACCCCTGGTGTATAGTATATCCATCCCTGACAAAAAAATAAGAGAAAAATGAAATCAGCATCTCTACATTTCTGGCAGCCATTCCATTCCAGTGTCTGTTGAATTCCAACACAGACACACCTTATTCTACTTAGTGAGGTACTGATTAGGTGATGACCAGAACCAAATCTTATTTAACAACAAAAAGTATAAAAACCACTGCTGTGGTCATCACTATCCTCTTAGTCATACTAAAAAACAGTGCTAGTTGTACCTCAAAGGTAATTGGAATAATAATTTAAAAAAAATACTGACCATGCCAAAACAGTTGAAACGATAAGTTTTTGAGTGAGGAAAAGAACTGTTAAGCAACACTCACTCATCAACTTAAGATATGCGCAATTAATCTCTCAAATACCATCATGATTTGTATCCTACCACAGTTTACAAGTCATATAGAGCCTGTTTCAGCTACACGTCAAGAAAACATTAATGATTGGTAATGAAAAATAACTGGCCCCCACAATGAAGGCTTTGCTGCTTGACGCAGTCAGAGGTAACTGCGTCAAGCAGAGGTAAGAGGTAAGCAGAGGTAACTGCGTCAAGCAGGGGTAAGAGGTAAGCAGAGGTAACTGCGGTTCTCGACAGTGCCTTTCTCTAAAGCAGTGGTTCTCAAACCTCTCTTCCGGGACCCCCAGGCCCTCCACATAATATTTGATCTGTTCCACCACCAGCACACCTGATTCAACTTGATTAGTTGGAACAGATCAAATATGTGGAGAGGCTGGGGGTCCCCGAGGAGAGGTTTGAGAACCACTGCTCTAAAGTGAATGAGCCTCGATCTCCCAACTCTCCAAAATCTCTTATTTATTAATACTAACATAGAAGTTGATGTACTTTGTAATTATGTATTTGAGGGGTTGAAAAATCATCTCACTAAACAGGGTCTCTCTCTACCAGGGTGTACATCTGTATGTGAAGAACCTGGACGACAGCATGGATGACGAGGCCCTGCGCAAGGTGTTCGCCCCCTTCGGAACAATCACCAGTGCAAAGGTGGCGACGGAGGGTGGACGCAGCCAGGGCTATGGCTTTGTGTGCTTCTCCTCCCATGAGGCGGCCACCAAGGCCATGGCTGGCATGAACGGCCGCATCGTGGCCACCAAGCCGCTGTTAGTGGCTCTGGACAATGGCAGGGAGAGAGCAAGGCCCTCACCACCAGCCAGCGCAGGGCGAGCCATGCCTCCAGCCCAGAAGCTGGACCGCACGACCAGAGACAAGGTTTGTGAATTTATTAATACTAACATAGAAGTTGATGTACTTTGTAATTATTGTCTATGTATTTGAGGGGTTGAAAAATCATCTCACTAAACAGGGTCTCTCTCTACCAGGGTGTAAATCTGTATGTGAAGAACCTGGACGACAGCATGGATGACGAGGCCCTGCGCAAGGTGTTCGCCCCCTTCGGAACAATCACCAGTGCAAAGGTGGCGACGGAGGGTGGACGCAGCCAGGGCTATGGCTTTGTGTGCTTCTCCTCCCATGAGGCGGCCACCAAGGCCATGGCTGGCATGAACGGCCGCATCGTGGCCACCAAGCCGCTGTTAGTGGCTCTGGACAATGGCAGGGAGAGAGCAAGGCCCTCACCACCAGCCAGCGCAGGGCGAGCCATGCCTCCAGCCCAGAAGCTGGACCGCACGACCAGAGACAAGGTTTGTGAATTTATTAATACTAACATAGAAGTTGATGTACTTTGTAATTATTGTCTATGTATTTGAGGGGTTGAAAAATCATCTCAATAAACAGGGTCTCTCTCTACCAGGGTGTACATCTGTATGTGAAGAACCTGGACGACAGCATGGATGACGAGGCCCTGCGCAAGGTGTTCGCCCCCTTCGGAACAATCACCAGTGCAAAGGTGGCGACGGAGGGTGGACGCAGCCAGGGCTATGGCTTTGTGTGCTTCTCCTCCCATGAGGCGGCCACCAAGGCCATGGCTGGCATGAACGGCCGCATCGTGGCCACCAAGCCGCTGTTAGTGGCTCTGGACAATGGCAGGGAGAGAGCAAGGCCCTCACCACCAGCCAGTGCATACAGAGGACGGCCAGCGCCCACGCCACGCCATTCTGCATCCCTAAGGCCCAGACACTGAGAAGTGTGTGAGGGGTTGGATTGGACTCTCATGGCCAAACACACACACACACACACACACACACACACACAGTCACACATACAGACAATACACAGAATACACAATAAAATTATTTAAATTTAGATTCTCTCCTATTGACTTATTGTTTGCCCCAAATACACCGATCACACTAAAGACACCTAACTTGGCTATATGACAAGCTCTTTTGGAGTCGGTGTGTGTACACAGGTGAAATAGGATGCTGACATCCTGATAGATATATTTACCTGATAGTGAGCCTGAGAGGTATTCCAAGAGCTTTCCACGGAACCTCATCGGATATATGCTATCAGATATGCTACACAATTACCATCATGGCATGGATCAAAATAAAGCTTCTGCAAAGCTTCTCTGGACTTCATGAAATGCATTTATGCAACGAAGTGTGTCTATAGGTTCTAAACTTTATGTCCACTATCGCAGCGAGTAGGACTGGGGCGCTCAATACACACACACACACACACACACACACACACACACACACACTTGTCTGACATGGGGAATTAGCCTCCTGTGTTTGTGTGTGAAGTCTTTCTAATCTCTGATCTCTTGGATAAGAGCTCAGATGTGCCAAAGTTAACCTGTAGCGGGGCGTCCGGTGTCCTGGTGTCATTTTACGCACACATTTTCAGGTCGGTTCAAGACGGTTGCATATTTTAAGAAATAAATAACATTTTAAGTCATTTTTTCTGAGTTGGGTTGTCCCACTCACATTTCATTTTATTGGACAGATATAGTAAAGACAGACAGGAAAGTAAGGAGAGAGACATGTCAGCAGGGCATGGGCCAGACTCGAACCCATGCCAACATGGGCACATGTGTGCACTGTAGACAGCGGTGCCAGACCACTGGACCACCACAGGCCACGGTTGCATATTTTCTGACTTATATATCTTCTTCACTACTTTTGTTTTCCTCTTTGCGTGTGTGTGCGTGTGTGCGTGTGTCTGTGTGTGCATGTGCGCGTGTGTCTGTGTGTGTCTATGTGTGTGTGTGTGTGCGCTTTCATGTATGCATGTACTTTTTTTTACTGTCTAGCCTGGGGAGCTGTGACCAAGGTCTCTTTTACAAGGGAGCCATGCAAACAGAAGAGTAGATCATGGAGAGAGACACGGACAGTACAAACACGCAGACAATGAAGACAGTAACAGCCATGTCACAGTCAGAAACAGACAAAACACAGACAGCAAGACAAGACACAGAGTGAAAAGAGGACAGATGGAGAGAGAACAGAAGTGGGTTGATAGTACAGGCATTATACAATATGACCTCAGACAAATTGCAACAGAAACTCTTTCAACTGTCCTAGTCTCATGGATATGTCCTTCATAACATATCAAAAGTCTTAAGAAATCCAAGTGGTGGAAAGTATTGAAAAATACTGAAACTGGTGATGCCACAATTTCCCCTTGACGCCAATGTTAAATAATGTTTTTATGCATGTCTTCTTGTCTGACGTCCACACAAAGTGTTCAATACTGTCCACAATCACCCAGAAACTGTTTTACATGAGACATGGAGTTGGATGCAGTACTATATGTGTGTAAAAGGACATTCTTAACCCATAGATGCATACAGGTAAGTGGGTCAAGAGGAACCAGTGGGTTCGTTTTCTTGCAATATATTCGTAATGAAAGGTTTTTATCATTTCATATTCCAGGTATTCCTAAAAATATATGTAACCCCTGCCATATGGGCATAATATGGCATATGGGCATAATATATGTAACCCCTGCCATATGAGTTCTATTTTAAATAAGTGGCGGTATTACCTGTAATAATAAACTATTCAAATTATGACGATCAGTGCCTCCATTAACTATGTGTAAGTATTTTAAATAGGACTTCCTTTTTAATCCTTTTAATGTATTTATGTTTTAATATATCATATGAATTGCCTATTACCTGTTTATGACACAACACAGTGGCTTTAAATGCAAATACCAAAGGGTATATATTTATTTACTAAATGCTAAATTTTAAGTGTTGGTAGTCAATTATAATGTTATACAAAGTCAATAGACAATATTCACAATACAATGTCAACAGACAATATCACAATATCACATAACAAAATATAGGCTCAAAGCCTATTCCAATTCCTTTCAAGGAAATAAATGTAATGTTTCCAATAAACTCAAAGTCAACTCAAAGGATTCACAATTGTACAATATATCATTCAGTAAAATAAAAAGGTGGGCCCACACTCACACACACACGCACTCTGTAACTCAGTCCATTAACCAGTGTTACCGTTGCAGCTGACGTTGCTTGTGAGCGGGGGGGCCTTGAAACTGTTATGGCCACTTCACTCGTCCACACGAGCCCAAAACAAAAGCTCGTGCGTGGTTCAGTACTCACGTAACCTCGTGGGGAACTCGTAGGTAAACGAGGGGTTTGAAAGATGGTGTAAAAAGAGGCAGAGAGAAGAGGGGGGATGGGGTCCAGCGCTCTCCCACGAGCGCAGGAGAATGATTGAAGTACACTGACGCGAAGATTCAATGGACGGTCTCGAGTTACCCCAGGCGATTGGAAACGGTCTCCGTGTTAGTCCAGCGGAGAGCTCTCCTTTTGCTTGGTCTCTCGACTTCCAATTCTGAATTAACAGAATACACTGAGCTACAAAATCCAATAGCTATTTCGTTTTGATATAGCTAGTGTAAGGCGATCAACTTCTCCAGAATCGATTTAATTGAGTCGTCACTTACAAGCGAGTTCGTTTTATCTCAACGAGACGTCCTTGATATCACTTCTTAAGATGATATGATCCAATCAAATATTAGGCACCACTACTGAACTGTTCATTAAGATAATATTTATTCAAGCACATCAGCAAGCAATAATAGTTCATTTCCATGGAAAAGTGTCTTATCTAGTTTCACCTCTGCAGGCCCGTCTCAGCTAGCCGTCAACAAGTTAACTGCAGTGGCTCCACCAAAACAAGAGTCCCTCTCGCCTCCGTACATAGTCCTTTATACATTTGATTTAACATTTTGGGCTGGGTGATGCCTCCCCCCCTCTATCTGGTAGTTTTCCAATTGTCAGCACAAATCCGTTGCAGCTGCAGCAAGTCTTCTCGTTAGCATTGGCCTTCAATTCCTCTTCTGTGTGGGTGCGAGAGTGTACTGTGTGTTATCAGCTTGAGTGTCCTGCTAGCCTCTCGTTCTCATGGTGATATCGTACTTTGTATGAGCAGAGCATTGTGTCAGTGTCCTTATCAGAATGTCTTGTTATCAGAATGTCTTGTGAAAACACAACTATTGAAGTTACACAGTAATATTAGGATTCGATTTACAAGTTAGAAGAATAGACTTATCATTAATCATTAGTTATGAAAGTACAGAAAAATAGAATATTATAACAGCAGGTGTAAAATGGTTGTTAGCACATAGGTAAAAATAAGTAATTTACAGGCAGTTTGAATCATAAAACGTTCTTTTAGTCAGGAGCTTGTATTTCTTCTTGTCGCTCAAAAACAGAACCTCTCTTTTGGCTTTGCGTGACCTTCCTATTGTTCTCAACTGACCGCATTCACATATTATTTAAATGAGCACATAGTACATGATTTATCACTTCTAGTTATTTTAATACAAATTCCCAACAAGAGGTGTACTATCCTAGTCCTCTACCGTTCCTGTAGGATGAAAACTAATTGGACTGATTGATGTATTGATACATTTGATTGATTTCAGAATTCCAATGTCATGATCGGCCACTGAATTATCACATGTTATAGACAACATAAACTATGAAAGCAAATGTTTAGTTGTGTGTAATAGAAGGTGCAATGGCTGTTGTTAGTAAGCTGTTGAACACTTCATGGCTGTATAAAACCCAGTTCTACACCAGCAGAGAAATGGTTGTTGTAACCCTCAAATGTAACCTCACACATTCAAACGACTGTTTTTACTTGAATTTGAATGATTGTAGAATGCCTCTGCGTTTGAATCATTTTTTCTAATGTCAAAAACTTCTCTGCCCAAATAAAAACGATTTCTATCTTTATGATCAGTGTGGTTTATTCCTTAAGTTTCATTAGTTTAGTGCGACCATGTGTGGAATGGATGTTGTATAATATGTCCATAACCATTGTAGGTCAAAGTGCAACGGAGTCTCTTCCTGACGATGTGAATGGAAGCTGGACCACTGCATTTATTTAGGAGCGACTACGGAGACACGCTGAACCTGAAAACCATTAATCTTAGCCCTGACCTTAACCGAACCGTAACCACTTTTTACCCAAATCGGAAATCCAACTTCAGTTGCAGACCCAGCCTGCAGTACAGAGTACAGAGAGGCATCCATGAGCTGCGCTGACGAACTGCTCCCTGCTCTACTCTGTGATTGCACCATGCATTTTATTTCTTCAGTGTGAGCGGTCTGACAGTGTGGTGGGCAGCAATGCCATAAGAAATTACCACAGCTATGCCGCAACAATGCGAGAGGAAGACGCCAAGAAAAAGAGGACAGAAGACGACAACTTGGGTATGTTTCTCTTCACCAGTACTGTATATTACTATAACCTTATATGAAAACGGTGCCACTACACCACTGGCTGTAGAACTGTTTCTATGGACCACTGTAAGAGGACTTTAAACAGTTTTTGTCTTGTAGACCGTGGCAAGTCCACCCTCCTGGGAGCGGAGTGGATGAAGAAGAACGCCCACCGGCTGGAAGGGAAGGTCCAGGATCCTGCTTTTCTTCAAATGGACAAAATACAGAGAGAGGAAATAGAGGCTAAATTGAAACTGACTGAAGACGAAGAAGAACGTCAAGAATTGCTGGACATGTTTTTGTTTGAATTTGAACATTCAATTGATTATGATTTATTTCTGTTAGAGGTCAAGGACAATCTTGGCATCCCTGTGTGCGCAAGTTTCAAGGCTCCCAGTTCGGAAGAGTGATTGATTAATTAGTGTGTTTGCAGTCGCAAATATAAAACTGAATCTGAACAGTAGTGTGAACTACTGTACATGTTGGTCACATTACCCCAAACGATAACGGTGGATGACCGATGGCCTTATTCACTTATTCCTTCCAGCTAGAGTCTGGATCTAGCTAGAGTTATAGTCATGTCAGATGGAGATCCATTAAAGGGTAAAGACAGCTCAGAGATTGCAAAACATCTTGGTGATATCTATTCTGTACATGGCCCACTTCAAGTTTTGCAACATGATCAAGGAAGAGAATTTAAAGGCGCAGTTCGCAAGCTGATGGAATCAATGCAAGTCAGAATAATTCAGAGTTCACCATACCATCCCCAAAGCCAAGGAAAGGTAGAGAGGTCCCACAGAGTCCTAAGGAAAAAGATGATGTTTGATCTTGTGAATTGTCAGCAGAGCGGAGTTAACTGGGTTAAGCAATTGCCAGCTTATTCCAGTGTGCTAAATGAGGACCCCAAGGAAGTTTTAAACTGGATGACTCCATTTGAAGTATACTATGGGAGAAAAAGTAATAGGGTAACACATCCCTTGGTAGGTTTTCCATCCAATGTCCGTAACAAATCTGTGAACAAGCCAAACACAGCACACATACGACTGTCTCTGTCTGCGGGGAACAGAAAGGTGACAATTATGAGACAAGACCAGTCATATCCTGGTCATCCAGAGAGATTCACTGACGAGTATCAGGTGCTGTGTAGAGAGGGTCTGTCTGGACGCTCTTACTGGGAGGTTTAGAGGAGTGGTAGTCAATGTGCTGCAGCAGTCTCATATAAAGACATCAGCAGGTCAGGTGGTGACAGTAAATTTGGATCCAATAACAAGTCCTGGAGGTTATTCTACCAAAGTAGTGGTTATAGTATCTATCACAATAATGTTCTGACTAAAGTATCAGGCCCTCAGTCTTCCAGAGTAGGAGTGTACCTGGATCACAGGGCAGCAGGTACTCTGTCCTTCTACAGCGTCTCCTCTGTGACCCAGATGACCCTCCTCCACAGAGTCCAGACCACATTCACTGAGCCCCTCTATCCTGGGTTTGGGCCTAATTGGTGTAACTATGGAGACAGTGTTAAGCTGTGTCAGCTGGAGTAGAGGTCTCTGTTAGAGTGGTGCTTTATCATAACCTATTATTCTGTTGAAACATCTTTCTCTGTGATTTAGTCTTCAGAGTTGTATCATTATATCATCATCACATATTCAATATAACGTACTCTGTTCAATAAATAATATATGTTTAGATTGGTGCCTTGGTTCATATATTAGTTTTGATTCCAACTATTCTGTTGGACATCTGTCGTGGCAGAAGCCTTTTCTGATACTTAAATGTTGTTTATAGTTCATGCTCTAGAAAGTGTATGTTGATTAATGCTTCCCATGAGAAATCTCCATGCTATGATAGTGTTCCCATGGTCAATGTCTCCCTGTCAGTCCACATGTAAATGTTCCTTCTATACTGATCACAGGTTATGAATGTGTTTCTGTACTGATCACAGGTTATGAATGTGTTTCTGTGGTGATCACAGGTTATGAATGTGTTTCTGTGACTACGGGGTAAGTGGTGCATAGATGACCACAGGTTTGTTTCCAGCATTGGAGAGGTGTACTATCCTAGTCCTCTACCGTTCCTGTAGGATGAAAACTAATTAGACTGATTGATGTATTGATACATTTGATTGATTTCAGAATTCCAATGTCATGATCGGCCACTGAATTATCACATGTTATAGACAACATAAACTATGAAAGCAAATGTTTAGTTGTGTGTAATAGAAGGTGCAATGGCTGTTGTTAGTAAGCTGTTGAACACTTCATGGCTGTATAAAACCCAGTTCTACACCAGCAGAGAAATGGTTGTTGTAACCCTCAAATGTAACCTCACACATTCAAACGACTGTTTTTACTTGAATTTGAATGATTGTAGAATGCCTCTGCGTTTTGAATCATTTTTTCTAATGTCAAAAACTTCTCTGCCCAAATAAAAACGATTTCTATCTTTATGATCAGTGTGGTTTATTCCTTAAGTTTCATTAGTTTAGTGCGACCATGTGTGGAATGGATGTTGTATAATATGTCCATAACCATTGTAGGTCAAAGTGCAACGGAGTCTCTTCCTGACGATGTGAATGGAAGCTGGACCACTGCATTTATTTAGGAGCGACTACGGAGACACGCTGAACCTGAAAACCATTAATCTTAGCCCTGACCTTAACCGAACCGTAACCACTTTTTACCCAAATCGGAAATCCAACTTCAGTTGCAGACCCAGCCTGCAGTACAGAGTACAGAGAGGCATCCATGAGCTGCGCTGACGAACTGCTCCCTGCTCTACTCTGTGATTGCACCATGCATTTTATTTCTTCAGTGTGAGCGGTCTGACAGTGTGGTGGGCAGCAATGCCATAAGAAATGACCACAGCTATGCCGCAACAATGCGAGAGGAAGACGCCAAGAAAAAGAGGACAGAAGACGACAACTTGGGTATGTTTCTCTTCACCAGTACTGTATATAACTATAACCTTATATGAAAACGGTGCCACTACACCACTGGCTGTAGAACTGTTTCTATGGACCACTGTAAGAGGACTTTAAACTGTTTTTGTCTTGTAGACCGTGGCAAGTCCACCCTCCTGGGAGCGGAGTGGATGAAGAAGAACGCCCACCGGCTGGAAGGGAAGGTCCAGGAGCCTGCTTTTCTTCAATTGGACAAAATACAGAGAGAGGAAATAGAGGCTAAATTGAAACTGACTGAAGACGAAGAAGAACGTCAAGAATTGCTGGACATGTTTTTGTTTGAATTTGAACATTCAATTGATTATGATTTATTTCTGTTAGAGGTCAAGGACAATCTTGGCATCCCTGTGTGCGCAAGTTTCAAGGCTCCCAGTTCGGAAGAGTGATTGATTAATTAGTGTGTTTGCAGTCGCAAATATAAAACTGAATCTGAACAGTAGTGTGAACTACATGTTGGTCACATTACCCCAAACGATAACGGTGGATGACCGATGGCCTTATTCACTTATTCCTTCCAGCTAGAGTCTGGATCTAGCTAGAGTTATAGTCATGTCAGATGGAGATCCATTAAAGGGTAAAGACAGCTCAGAGATTGCAAAACATCTTGGTGATATCTATTCTGTACATGGCCCACCTCAAGTTTTGCAACATGATCAAGGAAGAGAATTTAAAGGCGCAGTTCGCAAGCTGATGGAATCAATGCAAGTCAGAATAATTCAGAGTTCACCATACCATCCCCAAAGCCAAGGAAAGGTAGAGACGTCCCACAGAGTCCTAAGGAAAAAGATGATGTTTGATCTTGTGAATTGTCAGCAGAGCGGAGTTAACTGGGTTAAGCAATTGCCAGCTTATTCCAGTGTGCTAAATGAGGACCCCAAGGAAGTTTTAAACTGGATGACTCCATTTGAAGTATACTATGAGGAGAAAAAGTAATAGGGTAACACATCCCTTGGTAGGTTTTCCATCCAATGTCCGTAACAAATCTGTGAACAAGCCAAACACAGCACACATACGACTGTCTCTGTCTGCGGGGAACAGAAAGGTGACAATTATGAGACAAGACCAGTCATATCCTGGTCATCCAGAGAGATTCACTGACGAGTATCAGGTGCTGTGTAGAGAGGGTCTGTCTGGACGCTCTTACTGGGAGGTTGAGAGGAGTGGTAGTCAATGTGCTGCAGCAGTCTCATATAAAGACATCAGCAGGTCAGGTGGTGACAGTAAATTTGGATCCAATAACAAGTCCTGGTGGTTATTCTACCAAAGTAGTGGTTATAGTATCTATCACAATAATGTTCTGACTAAAGTATCAGGCCCTCAGTCTTCCAGAGTAGGAGTGTACCTGGATCACAGGGCAGGTACTCTGTCCTTCTACAGCGTCTCCTCTGTGACCCAGATGACCCTCCTCCACAGAGTCCAGACCACATTCACTGAGCCCCTCTATCCTGGGTTTGGGCCTAATTGGTGTAACTATGGAGACAGTGTTAAGCTGTGTCAGCTGGAGTAGAGGTCTCTGTTAGAGTGGTGCTTTATCATAACCTATTATTCTGTTGAAACATCTTTCTCTGTGATTTAGTCTTCAGAGTTGTATCATTATATCATCATCACATATTCAATATAACGTACTCTGTTCAAGAAATAATATATGTTTAGATTGGTGCCTTGGTTCATATATTAGTTTTGATTCCAACTATTCTGTTGGACATCTGTCGTGGCAGAAGCCTTTTCTGATACTTAAATGTTGTTTATAGTTCATGCTCTAGAAAGTGTATGTTGATTAATGCTTCCCATGAGAAATCTCCATGCTATGATAGTGTTCCCATGGTCGATGTCTCCCTGTCAGTCCACATGTAAATGTTCCTTCTATACTGATCACAGGTTATGAATGTGTTTCTGTACAGATCACAGGTTATGAATGTGTTTCTGTGGTGATCACAGGTTATGAATGTGTTTCTGTGACTACGGGGTAAGTGGTGCATAGATGACCACAGGTTTGTTTCCAGCATTGGAGAGGTGTACTATCCTAGTCCTCTACCGTTCCTGTAGGATGAAAACTAATTGGACTGATTGATGTATTGATACATTTGATTGATTTCAGAATTCCAATGTCATGATCGGCCACTGAATTATCACATGTTATAGACAACATGAACTATGAAAGCAAATGTTTAGTTGTGTGTAATAGAAGGTGCAATGGCTGTTGTTAGTAAGCTGTTGAACACTTCATGGCTGTATAAAACCCAGTTCTACACCAGCAGAGAAATGGTTGTTGTAACCCTCAAATGTAACCTCACACATTCAAACGACTGTTTTTACTTGAATTTGAATGATTGTAGAATGCCTCTGCGTTTTGAATCATTTTTTCTAATGTCAAAAACTTCTCTGCCCAAATAAAAACGATTTCTATCTTTATGATCAGTGTGGTTTATTCCTTAAGTTTCATTAGTTTAGTGCGACCATATGTGGAATGGATGTTGTATAATATGTCCATAACCATTGTAGGTCAAAGTGCAACGGAGTCTCTTCCTAACGATGTGAATGGAAGCTGGACCACTGCATTTATTTAGGAGCGACTACGGAGACACGCTGAACCTGAAAACCATTAATCTTAGCCCTGACCTTAACCGAACCGTAACCACTTTTTACCCAAATCGGAAATCCAACTTCAGTTGCAGACCCAGCCTGCAGTACAGAGTACAGAGAGGCATCCATGAGCTGCGCTGACGAACTGCTCCCTGCTCTACTCTGTGATTGCACCATGCATTTTATTTCTTCAGTGTGAGCGGTCTGACAGTGTGGTGGGCAGCAATGCCATAAGAAATGACCACAGCTATGCCGCAACAATGCGAGAGGAAGACGCCAAGAAAAAGAGGACAGAAGACGACAACTTGGGTATGTTTCTCTTCACCAGTACTGTATATTACTATAACCTTATATGAAAACGGTGCCACTACACCACTGGCTGTAGAACTGTTTCTATGGACCACTGTAAGAGGACTTTAAACTGTTTTTGTCTTGTAGACCGTGGCAAGTCCACCCTCCTGGGAGCGGAGTGGATGAAGAAGAACGCCCACCGGCTGGAAGGGAAGGTCCAGGATCCTGCTTTTCTTCAAATGGACAAAATACAGAGAGAGGAAATAGAGGCTAAATTGAAACTGACTGAAGACGAAGAAGAACGTCAAGAATTGCTGGACATGTTTTTGTTTGAATTTGAACATTCAATTGATTATGATTTATTTCTGTTAGAGGTCAAGGACAATCTTGGCATCCCTGTGTGCGCAAGTTTCAAGGCTCCCAGTTCGGAAGAGTGATTGATTAATTAGTGTGTTTGCAGTCGCAAATATAAAACTGAATCTGAACAGTAGTGTGAACTACATGTTGGTCACATTACCCCAAACGATAACGGTGGATGACCGATGGCCTTATTCACTTATTCCTTCCAGCTAGAGTCTGGATCTAGCTAGAGTTATAGTCATGTCAGATGGAGATCCATTAAAGGGTAAAGACAGCTCAGAGATTGCAAAACATCTTGGTGATATCTATTCTGTACATGGCCCACCTCAAGTTTTGCAACATGATCAAGGAAGAGAATTTAAAGGCGCAGTTCGCAAGCTGATGGAATCAATGCAAGTCAGAATAATTCAGAGTTCACCATACCATCCCCAAAGCCAAGGAAAGGTAGAGAGGTCCCACAGAGTCCTAAGGAAAAAGATGATGTTTGATCTTGTGAATTGTCAGCAGAGCGGAGTTAACTGGGTTAAGCAATTGCCAGCTTATTCCAGTGTGCTAAATGAGGACCCCAAGGACGTTTTAAACTGGATGACTCCATTTGAAGTATACTATGAGGAGAAAAAGTAATAGGGTAACACATCCCTTGGTAGGTTTTCCATCCAATGTCCGTAACAAATCTGTGAACAAGCCAAACACAGCACACATACGACTGTCTCTGTCTGCGGGGAACAGAAAGGTGACAATTATGAGACAAGACCAGTCATATCCTGGTCATCCAGAGAGATTCACTGACGAGTATCAGGTGCTGTGTAGAGAGGGTCTGTCTGGACGCTCTTACTGGGAGGTTGAGAGGAGTGGTAGTCAATGTGCTGCAGCAGTCTTATATAAAGACATCAGCAGGTCAGGTGGTGACAGTAAATTTGGATCCAATAACAAGTCCTGGAGGTTATTCTACCAAAGTAGTGGTTATAGTATCTATCACAATAATGTTCTGACTAAAGTATCAAGCCCTCAGTCTTCCAGAGTAGGAGTGTACCTGGATCACAGGGCAGGTACTCTGTCCTTCTACAGCGTCTCCTCTGACACAATGACCCTCCTCCACAGAGTCCAGACCACATTCACTGAGCCCCTCTATCCTGGGTTTGGGCCTAATTGGTGTAACTATGGAGACAGTGTTAAGCTGTGTCAGCTGGAGTAGAGGTCTCTGTTAGAGTGGTGCTTTATCATAACCTATTATTCTGTTGAAACATCTTTCTCTGTGATTTAGTCTTCAGTTGTATCATTATATCATCATCACATATTCAATATAACATACTCTGTTCAAGAAATAATATATGTTTAGATTGGTGCCTTGGTTCATATATTAGTTTTGATTCCAACTATTCTGTTGGACATCTGTCGTGGCAGAAGCCTTTTCTGATACTTAAATGTTGTTTATAGTTCATGCTCTAGAAAGTGTATGTTGATTAATGCTTCCCATGAGAAATCTCCATGCTATGATAGTGTTCCCATGGTCGATGTCTCCCTGTCAGTCCACATGTAAATGTTCCTTCTATACTGATCACAGGTTATGAATGTGTTTCTGTACAGATCACAGGTTATGAATGTGTTTCTGTGGTGATCACAGGTTATGAATGTGTTTCTGTGACTACGGGGTAAGTGGTGCATAGATGACCACAGGTTTGTTTCCAGCATTGGAGAGGTGTACTATCCTAGTCCTCTACTGTTCCTGTAGGATGAAAACTAATTGGACTGATTGATGTATCGATACATTTGATTGATTTCAGAATTCCAATGTCATGATCGGCCACTGAATTATCACATGTTATAGACAACATAAACTATGAAAGCAAATGTTTAGTTGTGTGTAATAGAAGGTGCAATGGCTGTTGTTAGTAAGCTGTTGAACACTTCATGGCTGTATAAAACCCAGTTCTACACCAGCAGAGAAATGGTTGTTGTAACCCTCAAATGTAACCTCACACATTCAAACGACTGTTTTTACTTGAATTTGAATGATTGTAGAATGCCTCTGCGTTTTGAATATTTTTTTCTAATGTCAAAAACTTCTCTGCCCAAATAAAAACGATTTCTATCTTTATGATCAGTGTGGTTTATTCCTTAAGTTTCATTAGTTTAGTGCGACCATGTGTGGAATGGATGTTGTATAATATGTCCATAACCATTGTAGGTCAAAGTGCAACGGAGTCTCTTCCTGTTGATGTGAATGGAAGCTGGACCACTGCATTTATTTAGGAGCGACTACGGAGACACGCTGAACCTGAAAACCATTAATCTTAGCCCTGACCTTAACCGAACCGTAACCACTTTTTACCCAAATCGGAAATCCAACTTCAGTTGCAGACCCAGCCTGCAGTACAGAGTAAAGAGAGGCATCCATGAGCTGCGCTGACGAATTGCTCCCTGCTCTACTCTGTGATTGCACCATGCATTTTATTTCTTCAGTGTGAGCGGTCTGACAGTGTGGTGGGCAGCAATGCCATAAGAAATGACCACAGCTATGCCGCAACAATGCGAGAGGAAGACGCCAAGAAAAAGAGGAGAGAAGACGACAACTTGGGTATGTTTCTCTTCACCAGTACTGTATATTACTATAACCTTATATGAAAACGGTGCCACTACACCACTGGCTGTAGAACTGTTTCTATGGACCACTGTAAGAGGACTTTAAACTGTTTTTGTCTTGTAGACCGTGGCAAGTCCACCCTCCTGGGAGCGGAGTGGATGCAGAAGACTTTGACTAAGCTTGGCAGCTTGAAAATGAGTCGGACGATGACGACATCGCCGTAACTAAATCTACCAAGGCAAGAGGTCAAGAGAGAGAATTCTGGAGGAGAAAGAAGAATACCTTTACTTGATAAAATGCAGTGGAAATGAAACTGTTACTGAGATAGGACAAACAAATGTAACTGAGTATCTGGTGATAATATGTTCCCTGTAACAAAGACACTTTACAAAGTGAAAAAATTGAGTAGTAAAATAAAAAGAAACAAAAAAGAAATAAAAGAAAGTATAGGTGTCTAATTAATTTCTAGATGACAACATTTTAATCTGACAATTAATTAATAATCGCAGTGAGTTTATTGTGTACCTTTTGTGTAATGCATAGATTATTTATGGCTAAACCTAGCTAGCCAGGTTGGCGATATTCCCCCCCGCTGAGTCTGCTTGCTTGCTATATACTTAATGTGTCAATTAAATATGTTGGTTTAACTGTAAGTTACCTAGCTAGCCAACAAACCAACACTTGTCTAGCTAACATTAGCCAGCTCACTAGTTAACGTTAGCCAGCTCACTGGTGATCATGATCTAGTTAGCTAGCAAGCGGATTCAGTCAATGCAAGAAGGAAAATGTACATGCAGGTTCCAGACACGTGACTATTCAAATGTGAAAATTCAATATATGGCCTTTAGCTGGCTGAGCCAGGTGATGTAACTTAAGTTAGTGTGTAAACTAGCTCGCTAGCTAGTTTGGGCTGTAACTAGAAGCGCCGTCATCTGACCCCAGAGAAGGAAAGGATGATTGTACCATGTGTAGTTAGTTAGCTAACTCAATCATTTGAATATGCCCTATGTTTGCTTGCTAGTGAATTCATTGCATTGCCCCTAAAATTCAGCTTTTTCTTTTACATTTTTCACAGCTGCATGATACGCTGATATGGTACAATTCAAACGGTTTAGTACTAGCTAATGTTAGCTAGCTTATCCATAGAGTTGGCTACAAGGCCAGAGATGGCATGTGAAACGTTAGGTTATTTACATAACCCCGGTTCTCTGATAGGGCTTTCACACCGGCAGTTCCGAACGCCTCCGAACGTTGGCGCTGTCTGGCGAACGAGCCCGCGTTCATACCAGTGTATCGTTCATACCAGTGTATCGTTCATACCAGTGTATCGTTCATACCAGTGTATCGTTCGCCAGACAGCGCCAACGTTCGGAACTGCCGGTGTGAAAGCCCTGTGAGTAGTCTGAGGTTGCTTGTCTTGAATGACGACAGACGCCGTGTGTAAGCCTTATATAGGCGGAGGGTCCCTGTCCCTCCTGACACAAGCGACATCTGCGCCAGCCAATGGGCTGGCGCAGTGTAATTCAGCTTCTGAAGAGGTCACGCAGGGGGCGTTCCCATAGTGAGATACAAAAACGAATACTATGAAAGAGAACAGTTCTGAAATGAGGCGCACAGCTCCCTGAATTTGGCACACGTTGGTCTGAAAAAAGTCAACATGGTTTAATTAATAAAGGTTAATAAAGGTAAAAAATTACCTTTAAAAAATAATAATAATAATAATAACTGAACTCCTATGAAGGGGCTAATGTATTGTCATTGTCTGCTCTGGAAACATCGCCGCCTCGGGGTCCTCCTGTAATTTTTAACCAGCTCACTAGTGATCATGATCTAGCTAGCAAGCTAATTCAGTCAAGGCAAGAGGGAAAATGTGCATAGGGGTTTCATACGCATGTGACTATTCAATGTGAAAATTCAAGCTGATGCAGGTGACGTAACTAAAGTTAGCTCGCTAGTTTGGGTCAGTATCCCAGAATGCATTTCACACCGGCCGGCAGCAGGGATTTTATAGCAGGCTATACCTCCATGGGCTAAGCTTTTGTAAATTTGGCCCTACAACATTTGGCGAGAAAGTACCCATGTATATTCCCAAAATGTAGCCAGTTTGTTTACCACCTATGTAGGCTAGCGTTAGCTAGCTAGTCAGCTAGATACCCTTACTGTGGGATTCAGCAGACACGTTGGAACATAATATCTAAACAAGTTGTAGGGGGGGGGGGGGGGGGGGGGTCAATAACTTTAGCTAGCTAAAGTAACTAGCTTAAAGTTGTCTTAGCAGTTGGTTAAAGAATAGGGGCCGGTTGCATAAAGATAGATTTAGAGATTGCTGCTTGCTACGTGACGACCATGGCCGGTGAGTATGCAGGGTGGATCGTACCACATTCACCCTCCATGATAGGTGAGAGGGGCGGAAGTGAAAATCAATCTCTGAGATCTCTCAATTCAGATATTCCGACCTATGTGAAGTTCATTAATCGAACGGAACAAAGCGCCACAATATGGTGGCTCAACTTCACCGGACGGCCCGTCTCGTACGGAGACATACCACCGGGCGGGTATAATCCCATGGATACTTTTCTGACTCACCCGTGGGTTTTTAGAGCCTCTCTTACTGGCGCAAATCTTCAAGGGAACCTGGAAGACGTTTATATGCCAGCCCCCAATGAAGAGGATGGTCACCCGGAGTATCTGGATGTCATCATAACAAGGCCAGTGTACTCTTTACAAGAATACTGCTTGATGTTGATCCGACTGTCGGTGAGGGAGGAAGACTATGGTAGACTCGACATTCCAGAATCACTGAGGCAGGACCTCAGCCGACCGCCAAATCTACTAGAGTAACTTCAACTCTTGAACTCAGCTGGGAAATGATTTCTTTGATTTGTCATGGATTCTTGTTGACAAATGGTGACTTTTCCCTCCCCCAAGTAAACTTGGTTTACCCACCTTTTATATTTTATTTACCAGGTTTTCACCTACCAATATTATTTGCTTAAGGGTTTTCCCACCTAATCAATCCATGGTGTTCAGGGTTCAGTCACCTATTTTGTTTCTTTACCACTACCAACCTGTCCTCGACTATTACATCGATGAGCCAAAACATTATGACCACTGACAGGTGAAGTGAATAACATTGATTATCTTGTTACAATGGCACCTGTCAAGGGGTGGGATGTATGAGGCAGCAAGTGAACAGTCAGGTCTTGAAGTTGTATGTGTTGGATGCAGGAGAAATCTGCAGGAGTAAAGACCTGAACGACTTTGACAAGAGACAAATTGTTATGGCCTGACGGCAAAGCTTGTGGGGTGCTCCCGGTCAGCAGTGGTGAGTACCGACAGTGGTCTGAGCAGGGACAAACCACAAATTGGTGACGGGGTGTTGGGCGCTCCAAGGCTCATCGATGCATGAGCATATTAGGCATAATATCAACAGCATATTAGGCAGGTGGTCATAATGTTGGCTCATCAGTGTATGTGCTCTATGTGTATACTATATACTATAGCATGTGTTCATAAAGTAGGCTGTTTACCACATGAGAATGGAACACACAATATCAAACCCTCTGAATTAACCTACTGTGACACACTTACACAATACTGATTTCTCAACCATATATTTTTTCTGACTAGTGGGTGTTTTACTTGCAAGTGTTACTTGTGAATGTTTTACTTGTATTAAAACTAATTCATTCTAATTCAACTAATTCATTCATTCATATAGACTCTAAAATGTTCCCATAATAGAGTAATATGTTTTACACCTGAAACTGTAGAGAAGGACGATGTCCCAGCCAGACGGCGTCCTCCACAGACATCGGTGCTGACACCACCCTCTGCTGTGTTGTTGAAAAAAAGGGTCCGATTTCTCCCAAATCCAAATGGAGTCCTGCTGATCTTCAGGGAAGTGGGGCGTGGGGAGCGGTATGATATAAAAACTGTCTAAAATAAAATAAAAACTCATGGAAGCTATTCAACTGGGCCCTCCTCTGTGTGTGTGTGTGTGTGTGTGTGTGTGTGTGTGTGTGTGTGTGTGTGTGTGTTTCTAGGACTGTTCATATAAGATGACCAGTGAGCCGCGAGGTGTCTGTCTGATCATCGACAACGACCAGTTTACAAAAGAGTCCAAGAAATCTCCAGAGTACTATATGATGTTATTTCTCCAGCCCGACTGCCTTTTTCCGACTGCCCAGTGTGATGAAAAGTAGCCCCGTTGGAGGGTAATCCGCCCCATCTGGCAACCCTGCTATGCACAGTAGCTAAATACAGATGCTAGCTCTACTTTGAAGCTCTCGAGCTAGCCTAGCATAAACGTTTGAAACAAACAATATCCATGTCTTGTCAACTAGAATACACAGACAGGCACTGGAAAAAGTGCCAAACTGACCTAAGCTAACATGGCTAATCGCTAACTCCCTCAGCTGGGCCTTAAAGTGACAAGCGCCCTTTTCTCATCTCAAGCTTCACTAGCTTCATCGGGTCACCACATGTACAGATTTGGTCCCACACACTCCAGATTTGAACCCAAGGTTAGAACCAGGGTTAGTTACCTAGGGTAGAAAGGGCTTTGCTCTCAGACCTTCAGAACCCATTGAAAGTAGTGCAGGGCCCTCAAGGGAATGGCCTAGGACTCTGAAAGTTGAATTGGTACAATGTAGGGATACAATGAAGGAGTGTGTAGAGTTTGGTGACTGTGACTCTTTCCATGCCCGTTCCCTGGGCCCAAACGTACGTTGCCAGCAGCAGCAGCAGCAGCAGCAGCCACCCACTTGAATTCAGGCTGCTTTTCCGGCCTAGTGGTTAAAGGAAGGTTAAAGGAGCGACTCAGCAACCCTAGTAAGTGCTGCCACAGAGACACGGTTGTTCAGATAGAAGGTTTTTCTAATTTAAATCAGTAGATTATTTCCAACTTTAAATCAGTAGATTAAATAGATTAAATCAGTAGATTAAATCAGTCGATTATTTCCAACTTTAAATCAGTAGATTAGTTCCAACTTGACATGACATTGGGATATTTGGAAGGGACTTGAGTCAGACGATGGAGAATCTATTTCAATTGGAAATTGTACGATCAGTCGACCTTCCTCAACTGTTAGGAACATGACTCCTCACATCCTCCAAGTATTGTTGTTGTATAAGGTGAGACATATCAATACGCACCAACATAACATGTACATATCAATCAGCGCACCCACCCACAGTATAGCAACAACATAAAATAGTCCCATCATGCCTATTGCATACATAACATGGGTCTGTCAGACACGTGAGCCAGACATACGGGGTGGTATGTATGTGGAGCACTCTTATAGATATTCAGCAGGTAGCAGGTAGCAGGTAGCTATACACCTGGTCCAGCTGCTGCTCCTCATCCTCCAGGTAGGTGTCCGGCACCAGGTACTGTCCCTTAAGGCGGGTGACCTTGAGTCTGAAATACTTCAGCCTACTACCTATGTTAATTCAGTGGCGTTGCCGTTGTTATTGAAACTAGTGAACTCGCTGCTGTCCCAATCTCTGTAATAAGGATGTTCATTCATCTGTGAATTCACAAAGAACAGAGCACTTGTAAAAGTGGTGGTGATTAGCATGTAAACATATGTAAATGTATTAAGCGGTCACGAATGTAACCAACAACTGTCATTATTACAAACCAATATACTGAAAGCCCTCTACAGGAAGCGTTTGCCACGCATGTCAGTAGAATTTAGGATTCATGGTAATAGTTAGTTAATAGCTCTCTTTCTCTCCCTCTCCCCTCTCTCTCTCTCTCTCTCTCTCTCTCTCTCTCTCTCTCTCTCTCTCTCTCTCTCTCTCTCCCTCTCTCTCTCTCTCCCTCTCTCTCTCTCCCTCTCTCTCTCCCTCTCTCTCTCTCCCTCTCTCTCTCTCTCCCCCTCTCTCTCTCTCTCTCTCCCTCTCTCTCTCTCTCCCTCTCTCTATCTCTCTCCCTCTCTCTATCTCTCTCTCTCTCCCTCTCCCCTCTCTCTCTCTCTCTCTCTCTCTCTCTCTCTCCCCCCCCTATCTCTCTCTCTCTCCCTCTCCCCTCTCTCTCTCTCTCTCTCTCTCTCTCCCCCCCCCCTCTCTCTATCTCTCTCTCTCCCTCTCTCTCTCTCCCTCTCTCTCTCCCTCTCTCTCTCTCTCTCTCTCCCCCCCCCCTCTCTCTCTCTCTCCCCCCCTATTAATTAATTATTAATTATTAATTCATTAATTCATTAAACATGCAATAATCTATCTATAAATCCAGATTATATCCTGCTTCAATTCCAGTGCATAATTCAATTTTATCCAATAAAGATCTTTATCAGGGTTAGAACACAGGGTTAGAAAGGGTTGATGTAGTACAGGGTCACAGGTTAGTTAGGGTTAGAACACAGACAGGGTAGTGGTGGTCTAGTGGATAGTGAGTTGGACTTGTGATCGGAAGGTTGTGAGTTCAAATCCCGCCTGAAGCCACACCACTACACAATTAATTTAAATTAAAATTACTTAATTAATGAATGAATTAACACCGTGTTAGGGTTAAGCGACTTAACACACTGAGTCACTGTGACAGAGCTGGGAGACGGAAAAGAAAATCACCTACTTGAAGACATTCAGTCAACCCACTGATCATCATCGTCTGTTAATCACAAGAACAACGCTCTGATCAGTGTAGTAGAATGTCTGTCTGTCTGTCTCTCTCTCTGTCTGATCATGTGTACTATCATCATCATGTAGTCATGTACTAGTCCTATTATCATATCCTATCTGATAGAATCAATCACACATGATTGTGATTATTATTACAGGTAGCAGCAGCAGCTTCTTTGAAAGAAAACCATTTCTTGTTGCTTGAGTGAAAAGTACATAGTTACAGTAGTGCAGTTACACATATTCAGACAACATTCATAGAACATTGAACAGTGAACACCTACTTGCCAGTATTTCTTTAATAAAAGAATATAGTATTTCTTTCATTAATCAATTCTTTAATATAAAAACAAAAGGATGCGAGAGGGTGGGTATAATGATCTAAATGTTTGGTTCATTGAATAAAGAAATAAATAGGCTACTTGAAAGTGGTACTCCACTCTCCTTAAGGGTTTTCCCACCTAATCAATCCATGGTGTTCAGGGTTCAGTCACCTATTTTGTTTGTTTACCACTACCAACCTGTCCTCGACTATTACATCGATGAGCCAAAACATTATGACCACTGACAGGTGAAGTGAATAACTAATTGATTATCTTGTTACAATGGCACCTGTCAAGGGGTGGGATGTATGAGGCAGCAAGTGAACAGTCAGGTCTTGAAGTTGTATGTGTTGGATGCAGGAGAAATGGGCAGGAGTAAAGACCTGAACGACTTTGACAAGAGACAAATTGTTATGGCCTGACGGCAAAGCTTGTGGGGTGCTCCCGGTCAGCAGTGGTGAGTACCGACAGTGGTCTGAGCAGGGACAAACCACAAATTGGTGACACTCCAAGGCTCATCGATGCATGAGCATATTAGGCTTATAATATCAACAGCATATTAGGCAGGTGGTCATAATGTTGGCTCATCAGTGTATGTGCTCTATGTGTATACTATATACTATAGCATGTGTTCCTAAAGTAGGCTGTTTACCACATGAGAATGGAACACACAATATCAAACCCTCTGAATTCACCTACTGTGACACACTTACACAATACTGATTTCTCAACCATATATTTTTTCTGACTAGTGGGCGTTTTACTTGCAAGTGTTACTTGTGAATGTTTTACTTGTATTAAAACTAATTAAACCAAAAAAAAAATAAATAAAAAAAGATAGATTTAGATCTCACCTTAAGTCAGTCTTGCTATAGACTCTAAAATGTTCCCATAATAGAGTAATATGTTTTACACCTGAAACTGTAGAGAAGGACGATGTCCCAGCCAGACGGCGGCGTCCTCCACAGACATCGGTGCTGCTGACACCACCCTCTGCTGTGTTGTTGAAAAAAAAGGGTCCGATTTCTCCCAAATCCAAATGGAGTCAAACTGCTGATCTTCAGGGAAGTGGGGCGTGGGGAGCGGTATGATATAAAAACTGTCTAAAATAAAACAAAACTCATGGAAGCTATTCAACTGGGCCCTGCTCTGTGTGTGTGTGTGTGTGTGTGTGTGTGTGTGTGTGTGTGTGTGTGTGTGTGTGTTTCTAGGACTGTTCATATAAGATGACCAGTGAGCCGCGAGGTGTCTGTCTGATCATCGACAACGACCAGTTTACAAAAGAGTCCAAGAAATCTCCAGAGTACTATATGATGTTATTTCTCCAGCCCGACTGCCTTTTTCCGGCCCAGTGTGATTAAAAGTAGCCCCGTTGGAGGGTAATCCGCCCCATCTGGCAACCCTGCTATGCACAGTAGCTAAATACAGATGCTAGCTCTACTTTGAAGCTCTCGAGCTAGCCTAGCATAAACGTTTGAAACAAACCATATCCATGTCTTGTCAACTAGAATACACAGACAGGCACTGGAAAAAGTGCCAAACTGACCTAAGCTAACATGGCTAATCGCTAACTCCCTCAGCTGGGCCTTAAAGTGACAAGCGCCCTTTTCTCATCTCAAGCTTCATTAGCTTCATCGGGTCACCACATGTACAGATTTGGTCCCACACACTCCAGATTTGAACCCAAGGTTAGAACCGGGGTTAGTTACCTAGGGTAGAAAGGGCTTTGCTCTCAGACCTTCAGAACCCATTGAAAGTAGTGCAGGGCCCTCAAGGGAATGGCCTAGGACTCTGAAAATTGAATTGGTACAATGTAGGGATACAATGAAGGAGTGTGTAGAGTTTGGTGACTGTGACTCTTTCCATGCCCGTTCCCTGGGCCCAAACGTACGTTGCCAGCAGCAGCAGCAGCAGCCACTGTCCACTTTAATTCAGGCTGCTTTTCCGGCCTAGTGGTTAAAGGAAGGTTAAAGGACTTTAGCGACTCAGCAGCAACCTTAGTAAGTGCTGCCACAGAGACACGGTTGTTCAGATAGAAGGTTTTTCTAATTTAAATCAGTCGATTATTTCCAACTTTAAATCAGTAGATTAAATAGATTAAATCAGTAGATTAAATCAGTCGATTATTTCCAACTTTAAATCAGTAGATTAAATAGATTAAATCAGTAGATTAAATCAGTAGATTATTTCCAACTTTAAATCAGTAGATTAGTTCAAACTTGACATGACATTGGGATATTTGGAAGGGACTTGAGTCAGACGATGGAGAATCTATTTCAATTGGAAATTGTACGATCAGTCGACCTTCCTCAACTGTTAGGAACATGACTCCTCACATCCTCCAAGTATTGTTGTTGTATAAGGTGAGACATATCAATACGCACCAACATAACATGTACATATCAATCAGCGCACCCACCCACAGTATAGCAACAACATAAAATAGTCCCATCATGCCTATTGCATACATAACATGGGTCTGTCAGACACGTGAGCCAGACATACGGGGGTGGTATGTATGTGGAGCACTCTTATAGATATTCAGCAGGTAGCAGGTAGCAGGTAGCTATACACCTGGTCCAGCTGCTGCTCCTCATCCTCCAGGTAGGTGTCCGGCACCAGGTACTGTCCCTTAAGGCAGATTTGTTCACATTTTAATAAAAATAAAAAAAACATTGTTTTACCAATTTGAGTAAAGTCAAATTGACCCTTCCAACATTCCAAAAATGTGGTTGTCAAGAGTTGGTTTTGATTCAAAATAATTGGCATTGATTCTAGAATGTTGGAGTTAGGATGTTTGGTTGATAAGCACCAACATTCAGTCTTGGTGGTAACAACCCTAAGACTAGACCTGAAACTTATTGCTCCAATCTATATCCCATAAATCTTCAGAAATGAGCTTTTACGTCCAGCAACATCATCAGCTTGCACCACGCATGGCACAAAGAAGACAGCATCTTCCTTTGCCACCATCAAATGGTGAGTGTCAAATTCTACAACATTGATTTTGAAAGTAGGAATAGTTTCATGTCTTATTTCACTGATTTGTTCACATTTTAATAAAAAAACAACAACATTGTTTTACCAATTTGAGTAAAGTCAATGTAACTTGTTAACCAATATTGAATGTGTATTCTAGTGCCTGGTCCTGTGCAGCACATAGACCTCTTTCTCCAAGAGTGGGACTACATCGAGCAGTGCCAGCAGAACCAGTTCCACCGCTACATCTCTGAGCAAGAGTACTGCCTCTGGCTGTTACAGCACGACCCAATGGTTCTCCACTACCTGCCTGAGGAGAAAAGGGGGCGTATGTTCAGCTTCTTCTTAGAGCAGAGGGACAGAGCTATGCAGGTACGCTCAGTGGAGAGAGAGGTCAACAAGAGCACAGTAACACAGCTGAGGAAGAGAAAGGCCCAGGAGGAATGGATGGTGCCTCCTCAGAAGAAACAGTGTGTGAGCTCAAACCAGCAGCTGCTTTTCACTGAGGAAGAGATGGAGAAACTGGAGGTCATTCCAGGGATTCTGGACCTGGCTTTGGAGATGGGCTTCCTATCTGAATGAATAATTTGTTCTGTCTTTGAATAATTAAAATGTATTAATTTAGTAGTTAGTAGAAATATGTTAGTTATAAGATATATTTATATCAGGTTTATAAATAAAATACAAATAAAACATTATAAATAAAGAATAGTTGTGATGCGTTTTTCTTTAGTTAAACCTGTGTCCATTTGAGGCTGAAACTTTCTTTCTCTCTCTCTCGCGTGAACTTCAGAATGGCACTAACCAAAAATGTACGCTGTAACATCCACAATAATGAACTACGAGAGCACTAAATAAAAAGTTAATGATTATCGATCAAAATATTTTGTGATCGACCAAGATCCTTATCGATCAATTATCGATCGTCGATCATTGATGCCCACCCCTAGTTTTGATTCAAAATAATTGGCATTGATTCTAGAATGTTGGAGTTAGAATGTTTGGTTGATAAGCACCAACATTCAGTCTTGGTGGTAACAACCCTAAGACTAGACCTGAAACTTATTGCTCCAATCTATATTCCATAAATCTTCAGAAATGAGCTTTTACGTCCAGCAACATCATCAGCTTGCACCACGCATGGCACAAAGAAGACAGCATCTTCCTTTGCCACCATCAAATGGTGAGTGTCAAATTCTACAACATTGATTTTGAAAGTAGGAATAGTTTCATGTCTTATTTCACTGATTTGTTCACATTTTAATAAAAAAACAACAACATTGTTTTACCAATTTGAGTAAAGTCAATGTAACTTGTTAACCAATATTGAATGTGTATCTTGCCTCTCCCTTCTGAAATAAAGCATTTATACTGTGACCGTAATTGACGTCTTGCCGTGGAGCCACGTGCGTGTTCATGTGTGCCCACATGCATGCGCAAACCGCGGAGGCGCGCTCGTGTTTCAAAACGTGCATGAAGTCTAAACTTAAGAACTTTTCAAACCACTTCTTAGCGATAGGAGCAAAGTCAGATCGCATAATAGCAGGGGCGCCTAGTGCACTTCATTAACATATGAACACTCCCACAATGAGCAATATATGCACAGGAGTTTTACGTCTTATGTGTGGGCGCCTATCGACACCTGCATAATAGCAGTAGCGCGTATGAAGCGCATAATAAGGGTGGCGGTAGGTCTTAACCTGGCGGTGCGTCTTAATTAACACTTAAGACGGCAAGTTAAGAAGTGCATAATAGGGCCCAGCACCTCCATGGGCTAAGCTTTTGTAAATGTGGCCCTACAACATTTGGCGAGAAAGTACCCATGTATATTCCCAAAATGTAGCCAGTTTGTTTACCACCTATGTAGGCTAGCGTTAGCTAGCTAGTCAGCTAGATACCCTTACTGTGGGATTCAGCAGACACGTTGGAACATAATATCTAGACAAGTTGTAGGGGGGGGGGGTCAATATCTTTAGCTAGCTAAAGTAACTAGCTTAATGTTGTCTTAGCAGTTGGTTAAAGAATAGGGGCCGGTTGCATAAAAATAGATTTAGAGATTGCTGCTTGCTACGTGACGACCATGGCCGGTGAGCACCGCTGGACTGGCCATACAATCTTTCTGCCCGCTGGCAGATGGGCCGCGCTAGTTTTGGGCCGGTCGGGCCGCCTGACCCCCCCCCCCCCCAAAAAAAAAATAAAAATAAAAATATATATAATTTGCGCGGCCGAGCCCAAACTAGCGCGGCCCAAAATAGCGCGGCATCAACTAGCGCTGAATCAAGCGGCGGCCCCCGTTTATACTAACACATGGGCTGGCCCAATCACATGCTTAGGCCCTGCTGTCCATCGGCCCCCTCCCCCACTCTGATCCCTCGGCCGACAACCCAAGTACAGTGTCATGTCCGTAGATAAGATAGTGAAAGGGGGTGCCCAGAAAATTAGGGAGAAAAAAAGTAAGAAGCTAGCAGAGGATGCCTCAAAATGTCAGAAACTGACAGTTCTCTGCATCGACTGTGGGGGCTAGGCCTACTACAGCTGCGGCTGCCACAGCAAAATCTTTATGTGCCGTTAGCAATTGAGGAGGAGACAGAGGACACAGCTAGAGAGGTAAGCAATGTTGTTACTTGATTTTACAAAAGCAAAGTTATGTTAGTCGCTTGCATTGGCCAGATTAAGGGAGCAGCAGCAGAGAATGTCTTATGACTTATGCTAACCCGTACAGTAGGGCTGCAACTAACGATTATTTTGGTAGTCGACTAATCTGTCGATTATTTTTTCGGTTAGTCGCGCATAGTCGTGTGGCTTTTTGCTGCGCGTAAATGGCGACGCAGAAGCATAAATCCGGCTTAACTAGCTATCTAACCTAACGTTACGCCAAGCTACAGCTGCTCACAGAGCTAGTTGATTGGCTAGCTAGCATTGCTGGCTAGACTACAGACAGCTCACGTTAGTAGGCTACGCTTGGCGCTGTTTATCTTACAGACAGCTCGCTGGTGGACTCAACATAATTGAAATAGCATTCACTTATCAAGCATCATTCATGATCATCCACCATGACTACCTGGTATTTTAATAGCGACCACCCCTCACTTCATTTCATCTCGCGTTCTCCTGGCTTCAACATGGAAAACCCCTGCTACGTAACGTTACATACAAGCGCCTCTGTCTGTCACACGCGTGCCACAGGGCAAATAAATTAATAGCACAAACGCTCATAGCATGTACAGCCCTGTCCATGAGACGTTGTTTTCCAACATGTAACAGTAAAGCTAACATAAACATTACGACCCTAACAATATAACGTTAGCCAGTTGGCTAACAACGTTAGCTAAAACTTACCCAGCTGATTCTTGCATGGCTCCCGTAAAAATAAAAAAAATAAAAATAAAACGTTTCCCCCCCCCCCCCCAATAAATACGATTAGTCGACACTAAAATTCCACGTCGACGAGTTTTTATACTCGACGTCGTCGATTATGTCGACTAATCGTTGCAGCCCTACCGTACAGGCAGCATGATTGCATTGCGCTTCACCAGGACTTGGCTGGAATTCATGCACACACACAGTGATCTCTCTCGTGGTGTAATGTTAGTGCTGCTTGGCTGTGGACTCTATAGCTAAAGTTAGATGGGGGTGTTCTGCATTTTGTGACTTTCTATTTTGTTGCTAGCTAGCAAGTTGAGGTATCACTGTCACTGACATAAATGCAATA
This sequence comes from Nansenia antarctica, assembly GCF_963989245.1. Lineage (NCBI taxonomy): Eukaryota > Metazoa > Chordata > Actinopteri > Argentiniformes > Microstomatidae > Nansenia > Nansenia antarctica. The sequence continues at coordinate 13,227,225 of NC_137685.1, read as the reverse complement.
CCAACAATGGGTGTTAATAATACTTTTTATTTGAAAATAAAAATATTTAAAAAAAAATCTACACTAGCCTAGTTCAGAACTAATGAATGCTTTTTATTGCATGGAGAAATAAAACTCATGCAGTCTGCAACCCAATAATGTTGTCTTGCAACCTTCCATTTGAAATGACTGGGCTTCTGGTGTAACATAATGCAATCATGCAGCCTGTGTGTACATGTAAATGAGAACTTTGCTGATTTTGACAACCAGTTAGTTTACTTCTCTGTCCATGTCTTGTTGAACCAGGTTGAGCTGCTGCTGCCCTCCCCAGAAAAGCAGAGTGTCAGGGAAAGAGAGGAAAAGGAGAGAGAAAAAGAGGAAACAGAGGAAACAGAGTGCCACGTTCAGGACTTCAATTACTTTGCCTGTCCTGAGCCTTCCATGCTAGATCACTTCTTAGATTACCACCCTCAGCAGAGAACCAAAAATACAGCGGCACAAAAGTATTTCACATGTGCAGATGGCACCAGTAGGAAGTGGCTCACATATTGCGAAGAACAGCATACATTGTTTTGTTTTGTCTGTATGGCATTTGGCAATAGCACTGACCCCAGAAAATGTATTACTGGAATGACAGGATGGAGACGTGCGCAACAGAATGTGGAGGAGCATGAAAAGAGTGCTACACACCGAAAGTGTGCTGAAGCCTATTTTCTAAGAAGTAGAAAAGGAGATATCCAGAGCAAGTTTGCTGGCAGTCAGATGTCTGCTCATAGGCAGCAAGTAAGAAAGAAACGCCAGGTTTTGGAGTGTGTTGTGGATGTGGTGAAGGTGATAGGCAAGAGGGGCTTGAGCTACATAGGGGGTTTTACAAATGGTATATTCAACAGACTGCCAGCATGTTGATCGGCGGTGTCGGACCGATTGTGTTGGGCCGGTCTGAGCCACATGGCAGGGCCTAATTTTTGTCCCAGTCCAGCCCTGCCGGTGAGTATGCAGGGTGGATCGTGCCACATTCACCCTCCATGATAGGTGAGAGGGGCGGAAGTGAAAATCAATCTCTGAGATCTCTCAATTCAGATATTCCGACCTATGTGAAGTTCATTAATCGAACGGAACAAAGCGCCACAATATGGTGGCTCAACTTCACCGGACGGCCCGTCTCGTACGGAGACATACCACCGGGCGGGTATAATCGCATGGATACTTTTCTGACTCACCCGTGGGTTTTTAGAGCCTCTCTTACTGGCGCAAATCTTCAAGGGAACCTGGAAGACGTTTATATGCCAGCCCCCAATGAAGAGGATGGTCACCCGGAGTATCTGGATGTCATCATAACAAGGCCAGTGTACTCTTTACAAGAATACTACTTGATGTTGATCCGACTGTCGGTGAGGGAGGAAGACTATGGTAGACTCGACATTCCAGAATCACTGAGGCAGGACCTCAGCCGACCGCCAAATCTACTAGAGTAACTTCAACTCTTGAACACAGCTGGGAAATGATTTCTTTGATTTGTCATGGATTCTTGTTGACAAATGGTGACTTTTCCCTCCCCCAAGTAAACTTGGTTTACCCACCTTTTATATTTTATTTACCAGGTTTTCACCTACCAATATTATTTGCTAAAGGGTTTTCCCACCTAATCAATCCATGGTGTTCAGGGTTCAGTCACCTATTTTGTTTGTTTACCACTACCAACCTGTCCTCGACTATTACATCGATGAGCCAAAACATTATGACCACTGACAGGTGAAGTGAATAACATTGATTATCTTGTTACAATGGCACCTGTCAAGGGGTGGGATGTATGAGGCAGCAAGTGAACAGTCAGGTCTTGAAGTTGTATGTGTTGGATGCAGGAGAAATGGGCAGGAGTAAAGACCTAAACGACTTTGACAAGAGACAAATTGTTATGGCCTGACGGCAAAGCGTGTGGGGTGCTCCCGGTTAGCAGTGGTGAGTACCGACAGTGGTCTGAGCAGGGACAAACCACAAATTGGTGACGCTCCAAGGCTCATCGATGCATGAGCATATTAGGCATAATATCAACAGCATAATTAGGCAGGTGGTCATAATGTTGGCTCATCAGTGTATGTGCTCTATGTGTATACTATAGCATGTGTTCATAAAGTAGGCTGTTTACCACATGAGAATGGAACACACAATATCAAACCCTCTGAATTAACCTACTGTGACACACTTACACAATACTGATTTCTCAACCATATATTTTTTCTGACTAGTGGGTGTTTTACTTGCAAGTGTTACTTGTGAATGTTTTACTTGTATTAAAACTAATTCATTCTAATTCAACTAATTCATTCATTCATATAGACTCTAAAATGTTCCCATAATAGAGTGTTTTACACCTGAAACTGTAGAGAAGGACGATGTCCCAGCCAGACGGCGTCCTCCACAGACATCGGTGCTGACACCACCCTCTGCTGTGTTGTTGAAAAAAAAGGGTCAGATTTCTCCCAAATCCAAATGGAGTCCTGCTGATCTTCAGGGAAGTGGGGCGTGGGGAGCGGTATGATATAAAAACTGTCTAAAATAAAAAAAAACTCATGGAAGCTATTCAACTTGGCCCTGCTCTGTGTGTGTGTGTGCGTGTGTGTGTGTGTGTGTGTGTGTGTGTTTCTAGGACTGTTCATATAAGATGACCAGTGAGCCGCGAGGTGTCTGTCTGATCATGGACAACGACCAGTTTACAAAAGAGTCCAAGAAATCTCCAGAGTACTATATGATGTTATTTCTCCAGCCCGACTGCCTTTTTCCGGCCCAGTGTGATGAAAAGTAGCCCCATTGGAGGGTAATCCGCCCCATCTGGCAACCCTGCTATGCACAGTAGCTAAATACAGATGCTAGCTCTACTTTGAAGCTCTCGAGCTAGCCTAGCATAAACGTTTGAAACAAACAATATCCATGTCTTGTCAACTAGAATACACAGACAGGCACTGGAAAAAGTGCCAAACTGACCTAAGCTAACATGGCTAATCGCTAACTCCCTCAGCTGGGCCTTAAAGTGACAAGCGCCCTTTTCTCATCTCAAGCTTCATTAGCTTCATCGGGTCACCACATGTACAGATTTGGTCCCACACACTCCAGATTTGAACCCAAGGTTAGAACCAGGGTTAGTTACCTAGAGTAGAAAGGGCTTTGCTCTCAGACCTTCAGAACCCATTGAAAGTAGTGCAGGGCCCTCAAGGGAATGGCCTAGGACTCTGAAAATTGAATTGGTACAATGTAGGGATACAATGAAGGAGTGTGTAGAGTTTGGTGACTGTGACTCTTTCCATGCCCGTTCCCTGGGCCCAAACGTACGTTGCCAGCAGCAGCAGCAGCAGCCACTGTCCACTTTAATTCAGGCTGCTTTTCCGGCCTAGTGGTTAAAGGAAGGTTAAAGGACTTTAGCGACTCAGCAGCAACCTTAGTAAGTGCTGCCACAGAGACACGGTTGTTCAGATAGAAGGTTTTTCTAATTTAAATCAGTCGATTATTTCCAACTTTAAATCAGTAGATTAAATAGATTAAATCAGTAGATTAAATCAGTCGATTATTTCCAACTTTAAATCAGTAGATTAAATAGATTAAATCAGTAGATTAAATCAGTAGATTATTTCCAACTTTAAATCAGTAGATTAGTTCAAACTTGACATGACATTGGGATATTTGGAAGGGACTTGAGTCAGACGATGGAGAATCTATTTCAATTGGAAATTGAACGATCAGTCGACCTTCCTCAACTGTTAGGAACATGACTCCTCACATCCTCCAAGTATTGTTGTTGTATAAGGTGAGACATATCAACACGCACCAACATAACATGTACATATCAATCAGCGCACCCACCCACAGTATAGCAACAACATAAAATAGTCCCATCATGCCTATTGCATACATAACATGGGTCTGTCAGACACGTGAGCCAGACATACGGGGGTGGTATGTATGTGGAGCACTCTTATAGATATTCAGCAGGTAGCAGGTAGCAGGTAGCTATACACCTGGTCCAGCTGCTGCTCCTCATCCTCCAGGTAGGTGTCCGGCACCAGGTACTGTCCCTTAAGGCAGATTTGTTCACATTTTAATAAAAATAAAAAAACCATTGTTTTACCAATTTGAGTAAAGTCAAATTAACCCTTCCAACATTCAAAAATGTGGTTGTCAAGAGTTGGTTTTGATTCAAAATAATTGGCATTGATTCTAGAATGTTGGAGTTAGGATGTTTGGTTGATAAGCACCAACATTCAGTCTTGGTGGTAACAACCCTAAGACTAGACCTGAAACTTATTGCTCCAATCTATATCCCATAAATCTTCAGAAATGAGCTTTTACGTCCAGCAACATCATCAGCTTGCACCACGCATGGCACAAAGAAGACAGCATCTTCCTTTGCCACCATCAAATGGTGAGTGTCAAATTCTACAACATTGATTTTGAAAGTAGGAATAGTTTCATGTCTTATTTCACTGATTTGTTCACATTTTAATAAAAAAACAACAACATTGTTTTACCAATTTGAGTAAAGTCAATGTAACTTGTTAACCAATATTGAATGTGTATTCTAGTGCCTGGTCCTGTGCAGCACATAGACCTCTTTCTCCAAGAGTGGGACTACATCGAGCAGTGCCAGCAGAACCAGTTCCACCGCTACATCTCTGAGCAAGAGTACTGCCTCTGGCTGTTACAGCACGACCCAATGGTTCTCCACTACCTGCCTGAGGAGAAAAGGGGGCGTATGTTCAGCTTCTTCTTAGAGCAGAGGGACAGAGCTATGCAGGTACGCTCAGTGGAGAGAGAGGTCAACAAGAGCACAGTAACACAGCTGAGGAAGAGAAAGGCCCAGGAGGAATGGATGGTGCCTCCTCAGAAGAAACAGTGTGTGAGCTCAAACCAGCAGCTGCTTTTCACTGAGGAAGAGATGGAGAAACTGGAGGTCATTCCAGGGATTCTGGACCTGGCTTTGGAGATGGGCTTCCTAACTGAATGAATAATTTGTTCTGTCTTTGAATAATTAAAATGTATTAATTTAGTAGTTAGTAGAAATATGTTAGTTATAAGATATATGTATATCAGGTTTATAAATAAAATACAAATAAAACATTATAAATAAAGAATAATTTCACTTATTCAAGTTGTGATGCGTTTTTCTTTAGTTAAACCTGTGTCCATTTGAGGCTGAAACTTTCTTTCTCTCTCTCTCGCGTGAACTTCAGAATGGCACTAACCAAAAATGTACGCTGTAACATCCACAATAATGAACTACGAGAGCACTTAAATAAATAAAAAGTTAATGATTATCGATCAAAATATTTTGTGATCGACCAAGATCCTTATCGATCAATTATCGATCGTCGATCATTTGATGCCCACCCCTAGTTTTGATTCAAAATAATTGGCATTGATTCTAGAATGTTGGAGTTAGAATGTTTGGTTGATAAGCACCAACATTCAGTCTTGGTGGTAACAACCCTAAGACTAGACCTGAAACTTATTGCTCCAATCTATATTCCATAAATCTTCAGAAATGAGCTTTTACGTCCAGCAACATCATCAGCTTGCACCACGCATGGCACAAAGAAGACAGCATCTTCCTTTGCCACCATCAAATGGTGAGTGTCAAATTCTACAACATTGATTTTGAAAGTAGGAATAGTTTCATGTCTTATTTCACTGATTTGTTCACATTTTAATAAAATAAAATAAACATTGTTTTAACAATTTGAGTAAAGTCAAATTAACCCTTCCAACATTCCAAAAATGTGGTTGTCAAGAGTTGGTTTTGATTCAAAATAATTGGCATTAATTCTAGAATGTTGGAGTTAGGATGTTTGGTTGATAAGCACCAACATTCAGTCTTGGTGGTAACAACCCTAAGACTAGACCTGAAACTTATTGCTCCAATCTATATCCCATAAATCTTCAGAAATGAGCTTTTACGTCCAGCAACATCATCAGCTTGCACCACGCATGGCACAAAGAAGACAGCATCTTCCTTTGCCACCATCAAATGGTGAGTGTCAAATTCTACAACATTGATTTTGAAAGTAGGAATAGTTTCATGTCTTATTTCACTGATTTGTTCACATTTTAATTAAAAAACAACAACATTGTTTTACCAATTTGAGTAAAGTCAATGTAACTTGTTAACCAATATTGAATGTGTATTCTAGTGCCTGGTCCTGTGCAGCACATAGACCTCTTTCTCCAAGAGTGGGACTACATCGAGCAGTGCCAGCAGAACCAGTTCCACCGCTACATCTCTGAGCAAGAGTACTGCCTCTGGCTGTTACAGCACGACCCAATGGTTCTCCACTACCTGCCTGAGGAGACAAGGGGGTGTATGTTCAGCTTCTTCTTAGAGCAGAGGGACAGAGCTATGCGGGTACGCTCCATGGAGAGAGAGGTCAACAAGAGCACAGTAACACAGCTGAGGAAGAGAAAGGCCCAGGAGGAATGGATGGTGCCTCCTCAGAAGAAACAGTGTGTGAGCTCAAACCAGCAGCTGCTTTTCACTGAGGAAGAGATGGAGAAACTGGAGGTCATTCCAGGGATTCTGGACCTGGCTTTGGAGATGGGCTTCCTAACTGAATGAATAATTTGTTCTGTCTTTGAATAATTAAAATGTATTAATTTAGTAGTTAGTAGAAATATGTTAGTTATAAGATATATGTATATCAGGTTTATAAATAAAATACAAATAAAACATTATAAATAAAGAATAATTTCACTTATTCAAGTTGTGATGCGTTTTTCTTTAGTTAAACCTGTGTCCATTTGAGGCTGAAACTTTCTTTCTCTCTCTCTCGCGTGAACTTCAGAATGGCACTAACCTAAAATGTACGCTGTAACATCCACAATAATGAACTACGAGAGCACTTAAATAAATAAAAAGTTAATGATTATCGATCAAAATATTTTGTGATCGACCAAGATCCTTATCGATCAATTATCGATCGTCGATCATTGATGCCCATCCCTAGTTTTGATTCAAAATAATTGGCATTGATTCTAGAATGTTGGAGTTAGAATGTTTGGTTGATAAGCACCAACATTCAGTCTTGGTGGTAACAACCCTAAGACTAGACCTGAAACTTATTGCTCCAATCTATATTCCATAAATCTTCAGAAATGAGCTTTTACGTCCAGCAACATCATCAGCTTGCACCACGCATGGCACAAAGAAGACAGCATCTTCCTTTGCCACCATCAAATGGTGAGTGTCAAATTCTACAACATTGATTTTGAAAGTAGGAATAGTTTCATGTCTTATTTCACTGATTTGTTCACATTTTAATTAAAAAACAACAACATTGTTTTACCAATTTGAGTAAAGTCAATGTAACTTGTTAACCAATATTGAATGTGTATCTTGCCTCTCCCTTCTGAAATAAAGCATTTATACTGTGACCGTAATTGACGTCTTGCCGTGGAGCCACGTGCGTGTTCATGTTTGCCCACATGCATGCGCAAACCGCGGAGGCGCGCTCGTGTTTCAAAACGTGCATGAAGTCTAAACTTAAGAACTTTTCAAACCACTTCTTAGCGATAGGAGCAAAGTCAGATCGCATAATAGCAGGGGCGCCTAGTGCACTTCATTAACATATGAACACTCCCACAATGAGCAATATATGCACAGGAGTTTTACGTCTTATGTGTGGGCGCCTATCGACACCTGCATAATAGCAGTAGCGCGTATGAAGCGCATAATAAGGGTGGCGGTAGGTCTTAACCTGGCGGTGCGTCTTAATTAACACTTAAGACGGCAAGTTAAGAAGTGCATAATAGGGCCCAGCACCTCCATGGGCTAAGCTTTTGTAAATGTGGCCCTACAACATTTGGCCAGAAAGTACCCATGTATATTCCCAAAATGTAGCCAGTTTGTTTACCACCTATGTAGGCTAGCGTTAGCTAGCTAGTCAGCTAGATACCCTTACTGTGGGATTCAGCAGACACGTTGGAACATAATATCTAGACAAGTTGTAGGGGGGGGGGGTCAATATCTTTAGCTAGCTAAAGTAACTAGCTTAATGTTGTCTTAGCAGTTGGTTAAAGAATAGGGGCCGGTTGCATAAAGATAGATTTACAGATTGCTGCTTGCTACGTGACGACCATGGCCGGTGAGTATGCAGGGTGGATCGTGCCACATTCACCCTCCATGATAGGTGAGAGGGGCGGAAGTGAAAATCAATCTCTGAGATCTCTCAATTCAGATATTCCGACCTATGTGAAGTTCATTAATCGAACGGAACAAAGCGCCACAATATGGTGGCTCAACTTCACCGGACGGCCCGTCTCGTACGGAGACATACCACCGGGCGGGTATAATCGCATGGATACTTTTCTGACTCACCCGTGGGTTTTTAGAGCCTCTCTTACTGGCGCAAATCTTCAAGGGAACCTGGAAGACGTTTATATGCCAGCCCCCAATGAAGAGGATGGTCACCCGGAGTATCTGGATGTCATCATAACAAGGCCAGTGTACTCTTTACAAGAATACTGCTTGATGTTGATCCGACTGTCGGTGAGGGAGGAAGACTATGGTAGACTCGACATTCCAGAATCACTGAGGCAGGACCTCAGCCGACCGCCAAATCTACTAGAGTAACTTCAACTCTTGAACTCAGCTGGGAAATGATTTCTTTGATTTGTCATGGATTCTTGTTGACAAATGGTGACTTTTCCCTCCCCCAAGTAAACTTGGTTTACCCACCTTTTATATTTTATTTACCAGGTTTTCACCTACCAATATTATTTGCTTAAGGGTTTTCCCACCTAATCAATCCATGGTGTTCAGGGTTCAGTCACCTATTTTGTTTGTTTACCACTACCAACCTGTCCTCGACTATTACATCGATGAGCCAAAACATTATGACCACTGACAGGTGAAGTGAATAACATTGATTATCTTGTTACAATGGCACCTGTCAAGGGGTGGGATGTATGAGGCAGCAAGTGAACAGTCAGGTCTTGAAGTTGTATGTGTTGGATGCAGGAGAAATGGGCAGGAGTAAAGACCTGAACGACTTTGACAAGAGACAAATTGTTATGGCCTGACGGCAAAGCTTGTGGGGTGCTCCCGGTCAGCAGTGGTGAGTACCGACAGTGGTCTGAGCAGGGACAAACCACAAATTGGTGACGGGGTGTTGGGCGCTCCAAGCATTCCATAAATCTTCAGAAATTAGCTTTTACGTCCAGCAACATCATCAGCTTGCACCACGCATGGCACAAAGAAGACAGCATCTTCCTTTGCCACCATCAAATGGTGAGTGTCAAATTCTACAACATTGATTTTGAAAGTAGGAATTGTTTCATGTCTTATTTCACTGATTTGTTCACATTTTAATAAAAAAACAACAACATTGTTTTACCAATTTGAGTAAAGTCAATGTAACTTGTTAACCAATATTGAATGTGTATTCTAGTGCCTGGTCCTGTGCAGCATCTAGACCTCTTTCTCCAAGAGTCCAGCAACATCATCAGCTTGCACCCCGCATGGCACAAAGAAGACAGCATCTTCCTTTGCCACCATCAAATGGTGAGTGTCAAATTCTACAACATTGATTTTGAAAGTAGGAATAGTTTCATGTCTTATTTCACTGATTTGTTCACATTTTAATAAAAAAACATCAACATTGTTTTACCAATTTGAGTAAAGTCAAATTAACCCTTCCAACATTCCAAAAATGTGGTTGTCAAGAGTTGGTTTTGATTCAAAATAATTGGCATTGATTCTAGAATGTTGGAGTTAGGATGTTTGGTTGATAAGCACCAACATTCAGTCTTGGTGGTAACAACCCTAAGACTAGACCTGAAACTTATTGCTCCAATCTATATCCCATAAATCTTCAGAAATGAGCTTTTACGTCCAGCAACATCATCAGCTTGCACCACGCATGGCACAAAGAAGACAGCATCTTCCTTTGCCACCATCAAATGGTGAGTGTCAAATTCTACAACATTGATTTTGAAAGTAGGAATAGTTTCATGTCTTATTTCACTGATTTGTTCACATTTTAATTAAAAAACAACAACATTGTTTTACCAATTTGAGTAAAGTCAATGTAACTTGTTAACCAATATTGAATGTGTATTCTAGTGCCTGGTCCTGTGCAGCACATAGACCTCTTTCTCCAAGAGTGGGACTACATCGAGCAGTGCCAGCAGAACCAGTTCCACCGCTACATCTCTGAGCAAGAGTACTGCCTCTGGCTGTTACAGCACGACCCAATGGTTCTCCACTACCTGCCTGAGGAGACAAGGGGGTGTATGTTCAGCTTCTTCTTAGAGCAGAGGGACAGAGCTATGCGGGTACGCTCCATGGAGAGAGAGGTCAACAAGAGCACAGTAACACAGCTGAGGAAGAGAAAGGCCCAGGAGGAATGGATGGTGCCTCCTCAGAAGAAACAGTGTGTGAGCTCAAACCAGCAGCTGCTTTTCACTGAGGAAGAGATGGAGAAACTGGAGGTCATTCCAGGGATTCTGGACCTGGCTTTGGAGATGGGCTTCCTAACTGAATGAATAATTTGTTCTGTCTTTGAATAATTAAAATGTATTAATTTAGTAGTTAGTAGAAATATGTTAGTTATAAGATATATTTATATCAGGTTTATAAATAAAATACAAATAAAACATTATAAATAAAGAATAATTTCACTTATTCAAGTTGTGATGCGTTTTTCTTTAGTTAAACCTGTGTCCATTTGAGGCTGAAACTTTCTTTCTCTCTCTCTCGCGTGAACTTCAGAATGGCACTAACCAAAAATGTACGCTGTAACATCCACAATAATGAACTACGAGAGCACTTAAATAAATAAAAAGTTAATGATTATCGATCAAAATATTTTGTGATCGACCAAGATCCTTATCGATCAATTATCGATCGTCGATCATTGATGCCCACCCCTAGTTTTGATTCAAAATAATTGGCATTGATTCTAGAATGTTGGAGTTAGAATGTTTGGTTGATAAGCACCAACATTCAGTCTTGGTGGTAACAACCCTAAGACTAGACCTGAAACTTATTGCTCCAATCTATATTCCATAAATCTTCAGAAATGAGCTTTTACGTCCAGCAACATCATCAGCTTGCACCACGCATGGCACAAAGAAGACAGCATCTTCCTTTGCCACCATCAAATGGTGAGTGTCAAATTCTACAACATTGATTTTGAAAGTAGGAATAGTTTCATGTCTTATTTCACTGATTTGTTCACATTTTAATAAAAAAACAACAACATTGTTTTACCAATTTGAGTAAAGTCAATGTAACTTGTTAACCAATATTGAATGTGTATCTTGCCTCTCCCTTCTGAAATAAAGCATTTATACTGTGACCGTAATTGACGTCTTGCCGTGGAGCCACGTGCGTGTTCATGTGTGCCCACATGCATGCGCAAACCGCGGAGGCGCGCTCGTGTTTCAAAACGTGCATGAAGTCTAAACTTAAGAACTTTTCAAACCACTTCTTAGCGATAGGAGCAAAGTCAGATCGCATAATAGCAGGGGCGCCTAGTGCACTTCATTAACATATGAACACTCCCACAATGAGCAATATATGCACAGGAGTTTTACGTCTTATGTGTGGGCGCCTATCGACACCTGCATAATAGCAGTAGCGCGTATGAAGCGCATAATAAGGGTGGCGGTAGGTCTTAACCTGGCGGTGCGTCTTAATTAACACTTAAGACGGCAAGTTAAGAAGTGCATAATAGGGCCCAGCACCTCCATGGGCTAAGCTTTTGTAAATGTGGCCCTACAACATTTGGCCAGAAAGTACCCATGTATATTCCCAAAATGTAGCCAGTTTGTTTACCACCTATGTAGGCTAGCGTTAGCTAGCTAGTCAGCTAGATACCCTTACTGTGGGATTCAGCAGACACGTTGGAACATAATATCTAGAAAAGTTGTAGGGGGGGGGGGTCAATATCTTTAGCTAGCTAAAGTAACTAGCTTAATGTTGTCTTAGCAGTTGGTTAAAGAATAGGGGCCGGTTGCATAAAGATAGATTTACAGATTGCTGCTTGCTACGTGACGACCATGGCCGGTGAGTATGCAGGGTGGATCGTGCCACATTCACCCTCCATGATAGGTGAGAGGGGCGGAAGTGAAAATCAATCTCTGAGATCTCTCAATTCAGATATTCCGACCTATGTGAAGTTCATTAATCGAACGGAACAAAGCGCCACAATATGGTGGCTCAACTTCACCGGACGGCCCGTCTCGTACGGAGACATACCACCGGGCGGGTATAATCGCATGGATACTTTTCTGACTCACCCGTGGGTTTTTAGAGCCTCTCTTACTGGCGCAAATCTTCAAGGGAACCTGGAAGACGTTTATATGCCAGCCCCCAATGAAGAGGATGGTCACCCGGAGTATCTGGATGTCATCATAACAAGGCCAGTGTACTCTTTACAAGAATACTGCTTGATGTTGATCCGACTGTCGGTGAGTGAGGAAGACTATGGTAGACTCGACATTCCAGAATCACTGAGGCAGGACCTCAGCCGACCGCCAAATCTACTAGAGTAACTTCAACTCTTGAACTCAGCTGGGAAATGATTTCTTTGATTTGTCATGGATTCTTGTTGACAAATGGTGACTTTTCCCTCCCCCAAGTAAACTTGGTTTACCCACCTTTTATATTTTATTTACCAGGTTTTCACCTACCAATATTATTTGCTTAAGGGTTTTCCCACCTAATCAATCCATGGTGTTCAGGGTTCAGTCACCTATTTTGTTTGTTTACCACTACCAACCTGTCCTCGACTATTACATCGATGAGCCAAAACATTATGACCACTGACAGGTGAAGTGAATAACATTGATTATCTTGTTACAATGGCACCTGTCAAGGGGTGGGATGTATGAGGCAGCAAGTGAACAGTCAGGTCTTGAAGTTGTATGTGTTGGATGCAGGAGAAATGGGCAGGAGTAAAGACCTGAACGACTTTGACAAGAGACAAATTGTTATGGCCTGACGGCAAAGCTTGTGGGGTGCTCCCGGTCAGCAGTGGTGAGTACCGACAGTGGTCTGAGCAGGGACAAACCACAAATTGGTGACGGGGTGTTGGGCGCTCCAAGGCTCATCGATGCATGAGCATATTAGGCATAATATCAACAGCATATTAGGCAGGTGGTCATAATGTTGGCTCATCAGTGTATGTGCTCTATGTGTATACTATATACTATAGCATGTGTTCATAAAGTAGGCTGTTTACCACATGAGAATGGAACACACAATATCAAACCCTCTGAATTAACCTACTGTGACACACTTACACAATACTGATTTCTCAACCATATATTTTTTCTGACTAGTGGGTGTTTTACTTGCAAGTGTTACTTGTGAATGTTTTACTTGTATTAAAACTAATAAAAAAAAAAATTTAAAAAAAAGAAAGATAGATTTAGATCTCACCTTAAGTCAGTCTTGCTATAGACTCTAAAATGTTCCCATAATAGAGTAATATGTTTTACACCTGAAACTGTAGAGAAGGACGATGTCCCAGCCAGACGGCGTCCTCCACAGACATCGGTGCTGACACCACACTAGAACATAATAGTTGTATGGACACCACACTAGAACATAACAGTTGTATGGACACCACACTAGAACATAACAGTTGTATGGACACCACACTAGAACATAATAGTTGTATGGATACCACACTAGAACATAACAGTTGTATGGACACCACACTAGAACTCATAACAGTTGTATGGATACCACACTAGAACTCATAACAGTTGTATGGATACCACACTAGAACATAGTTGTATGGACACCACACTAGAACATAACAGTTGTATGGACACCACACTAGAACATAACAGTTGTATGGACACCACACTAGAACATAACAGTTGTATGGACACCACACTAGAACATAACAGTTGTATAGATACCACACTAGAACATAACAGTTGTATAGATACCACACTAGAACATAACAGTTGTATGGACACCACACTAGAACATAACAGTTGTATGGACACCACACTAGAACATAACAGTTGTATGGATACCGCACTAGAACATAACAGTTGTATGGATACCACACTAGAACATAACAGTTGTATGGATACCACACTAGAACATAAAAGTTGTATGGATACCACACTAGAACATAACAGTTGTATAGATACCACACTAGAACATAACAGTTGTATGGACACCACACTAGAACATAATAGTTGTATGGATACCACAGTAGAACATAACAGTTGTATGGACACCACACTAGAACATAATAGTTGTATGGACACCACACTAGAACATAACAGTTGTATGGATACCACACTAGAACATAACAGTTGTATGGATACCACACTAGAACTCATAACAGTTGTATGGACACCACACTAGAACATAACAGTTGTATGGATACCACACTAGAACATAACAGTTGTATGGATACCACACTAGAACTCATAACAGTTGTATTGATACCACACTAGAACATAACAGTTGTATGGATACCACACTAGAACATAACAGTTGTATGGACACCACACTAGAACATAATAGTTGTATGGATACCACACTAGAACATAACAGTTGTATGGACACCACACTAGAACATAATAGCTGTATAGATACCACACTAGAACATAACAGTTGTATGGACACCACACTAGAACTCATTACAGTTGTATGGATACCACACTAGAACATAACAGTTGTATGGACACCACACTAGAACATAATAGCTGTATAGATACCACACTAGAACATAACAGTTGTATGGACACCACACTAGAACTCATTACAGTTGTATGGATACCACACTAGAACATAACAGTTGTATGGACACCACACTAGAACATAATAGCTGTATAGATACCACACTAGAACATAACAGTTGTATGGACACCACACTAGAACATAACAGTTGTATGGATACCACACTAGAACATAACAGTTGTATGGACACCACACTAGAACATAATAGCTGTATAGATACCACACTAGAACATAACAGTTGTATGGACACCACACTAGAACTCATAACAGTTGTATGGATACCACACTAGAACATAACAGTTGTATAGATACCACACTAGAACATAACAGTTGTATAGATACCACACTAGAACATAACAGTTGTATGGACACCACACTAGAACATAACAGTTGTATGGACACCACACTAGAATATAACAGTTGTATGGACACCACACTAGAACATAACAGTTGTATGGACACCACACTAGAACATAACAGTTGTATGGACACCACACTAGAACATAACAGTTGTATGGATACCACACTAGAACATAACAGTTGTATGGACACCACACTAGAACATAACAGTTGTATGGATACCACACTAGAACATAACAGTTGTATAGATACCACACTAGAACATAACAGTTGTATAGATACCACACTAGAACATAACAGCTGTATAGATACCACACTAGAACTCATAACAGTTGTATGGACACCACACTAGAACATAACAGTTGTATGGATACCACACTAGAACATAACAGTTGTATGGACACCACACTAGAACATAACAGTTGTATGGACACCACACTAGAACATAACAGTTGTATGGATACCACACTAGAACATAAAAGTTGTATGGATACCACACTAGAACATAACAGCTGTATGGACACCACACTAGAACATAACAGTTGTATGGACACCACACTAGAACATAACAGTTGTATAGATACCACACTAGAACATAACAGTTGTATGGACACCACACTAGAACATAATAGTTGTATGGATACCACAGTAGAACATAACAGTTGTATGGACACCACACTAGAACATAACAGTTGTATGGATACCACACTAGAACATAAAAGTTGTATGGATACCACACTAGAACATAACAGTTGTATAGATACCACACTAGAACATAACAGTTGTATGGACACCACACTAGAACATAATAGTTGTATGGATACCACAGTAGAACATAACAGTTGTATAGATACCACACTAGAACATAACAGTTGTATGGATACCACACTAGAACTCATAATAGTTGTATGGACACCACACTAGAACATAACAGTTGTATGGACACCACACTAGAACTCATAATAGTTGTATAGATACCACACTAGAACATAACAGTTGTATGGACACCACACTAGAACATAACAGTTGTATGGACACCACACACTAGAACATAACAGTTGTATAGACACCACACTAGAACATAAGTTGTATGGACACCACACTAGAACTCATAATAGTTGTATAGATACCACACTAGAACATAACAGTTGTATGGACACCACACTAGAACATAACAGTTGTATAGATACCACACTAGAACACAACAGTTGTATGGACACCACACTAGAACATAGTAGTTGTATGGACACCACACTAGAACATAGTTGTATGGATACCACACTAGAACATAACAGTTGTATGGACACCATCCCTTTCATTGTTAGGTTCATGACATCCTGGCAAGTAGATATAACCTTCTGAGTCGCCTCTTCACTTATATTGACTCTTTTGTCATCAGTAGAGGGATCGGTTGACATGCCTGTGGTCCAGGCCATGAAATTGAAGACCTTATTTGGTATTACATTTGAGGCAGCTGACAGAGTCAGTTGTTGTGCTGTTGGTGGCCAGGTGAGTTTGGGGTTTCTTTTGCATGCATCCACTATCACATCTTTCAGTGTCATGGCTGCATGGAACAACAGTCTTGTCTGATTTGTGTCATCTGTTTCAGTTTTTGTGTCGTTGTTTGTGCTGTCTTCATCTGATGATGATGATGATCCAGCTGTGGCAACTTCATCTTGGACTACATGTGGTGTCACATTTTTCTTTAGGTACATAAATTGTGTGTAGTTGCGGTAACATCGGAAATGGTACATTGCCTCTGAGGCAACAAGATCCATCCCGCCGCCTATTTGGATGAGCAGATTTTCATCTTCACGTGCCTTTGCTGCAGCAAGCAGCATACCAGCTGTCAGTGTTTCACACAGTTGAAGATTCTCCTTGACTCTCTTCCGGCACCTGCAGCCTCCTGTACTGATTTTTCCCTTCTCTTGTGGGCTCTTTCAATGTTTCGTATGTTGGCATACTGCATATAGCATTGTCTATGATAGCCAATATTAGCTGGCACATCTGGAATGTAACTGTCTACTACTAGGTTATATTTTTTTACAGCCCTTTCTGCAATTTGGCTTTCTGCAGTGTGAAGATTCACCCACTGTAGAGAACAATGTACACATTTGGTCCAACTTGCATCTGAAAATGCTATAATATTGTCCGTTCGGTTTGTTAAATGCATACAACACTCCATCATTCATCACATCTCGTTATTTTCCCGCGGGGTTAACAGCCAGTGTTTACATTTCGGGGTCTGATTGGTCTGATTACATTCCTCTGATTGGTTTATCAACTAGAGCGACCAGCGATGTGCCTGAGCAGACAGACTATTAAAAAATAAGTTTGTGAAAATCTCCGACATAAATACAG
Source organism: Nansenia antarctica (assembly GCF_963989245.1). Lineage (NCBI taxonomy): Eukaryota > Metazoa > Chordata > Actinopteri > Argentiniformes > Microstomatidae > Nansenia > Nansenia antarctica. The sequence continues at coordinate 13,209,770 of NC_137685.1, read as the reverse complement.
CTGAAAACAAATTGTTATAGACTTAAGAGAATTACTTAATGTCATATGTAAGAGATCGTTTACTCTGTAGATGGAAAAAAAATAAACTTCGCGATAAACGCATTCGGCCCACCACCTATTACTTTGGAGGCCTCCTCGTGCAGGCTGCAGTACTGGATGCTGCGAGAGCGACCGCGGACAGAGCTCTGGGGCCTCTCTCTCTCTCCCAGGCCATACTGCACACTGCGGGAACGGAGCTTAGGCCTGCCCTGGCAGTGGTGGTGGTGGTGGTGGGGGTGGGGGTGGTGGTGCTTTTCCCTGGGGCGATGGGGGAGGTGGGGGTGGAGGGGAGGAGGAGGAGGAGGAGGCGGTGTGGAGCAGCCTGGCCGGGTGGAAGAGAAGGAGGAGGAGGAGGAGGAGGAGTGGGGTGGTGGTGGGGGTTCCTCCAGGAGGATGGTGTACTGGCTGTGGCTGGAGGAGAGTGACCCGCCCAGACCCGGAGGCTTCTGCTGCTGCTGCTGCGGTAGCCCCACCAGGGGGGCCTCCGTCTCCGTGCGCCGACCCAGGGACCCGGGTCAGCCCTCTAGTGGAAAAGCCCCAAAAGTCATCAATATAGTGAACAAAGTCATTGTCTTCCTCGTTCTCCTCCTCCTCCTCAAAGTCATCAATATAGTGAACAAAGTCATTGTCTTCCTCGTTCTCCTCCTCCTCCTCCTCCTCCTCAAAGTCATCAATATAGTGAACAACGTCACACGTCACACGCAGCCTGGCAAAAAGGTACCCTTCGGCCCTATGGTTCCTGCTCACGATGGGTAGCTAAAGAAGCGACCCGACCCGACCCAGGCCGACAAATGGAAAAGCGCCAAAGAAGCAGGCCAGCCCGGTAGTGGAAAAGCCCCAAAAGTCATCAATATAGTGAACAAAGTCATTGTTTTCCTCGTTCTCCTCCTCCTCCTCCTCAAAGTCATCAATATAGTGAACAACGTCACACGTCACACGCAGCCTGGCAAAAAGGTACCCTTCGGCCCTATGGTTCCTGCTCACGATGGGTAGCTAAAGAAGCGACCCGACCCGACCCAGGCCGACAAATGGAAAAGCGACAAAGAACCAGGCCAGCCCGGGTCAGCCCTCTAGTGGGAAAGCCCCAAAAGTCATCAATATAGTGAACAAAGTCATTGTCTTCCTCGTTCTCCTCCTCCTCCTCAAAGTCATCAATATAGTGAACAAAGTCATTGTCTTCCTCGTTCTCCTCCTCCTCCTCAAAGTCATCAATAAAGTGAACAAAGTCATTGTCTTCCTCGTTCTCCTCCTCCTCCTCAAAGTCATCAAGTGAACATTTTCATTTTATTTCATCGGTGAATCGGTATTGTTTCATAGTCCGGGTCTCCTTTTTTATGCGTTAGCCGCTTGGAACTCTGGGAAGTGGCCAATTTTCTGTGCAGCCTCCTCAGCCCAGTGGGCCTCCAGCGCAGCGACCGCTTCATCCACCTAGTAGCGCAGCGCCTCAGGAGACGCCAGCAGGCGCAGCAGATCACGGTTGTCCATCTCCAGCAGCATGCCCGTGACCTTGGGGGCGATGCTGGGGTGCATGCTGAGGATGGATGGGAAGAGATGCTCACCTGGAGGGAGGGGAGAATAGATATCAGTAACAGTAACTGTTGTAACTTTATAGGTTACCTGATCGATTGACAGTTAAAAGAGATTGACTAATATGTTACATGATTGATTGACAGTTAAAAGAGATTGATTAATATGTTACATGATTGATTGACAGTTAAAAGAGTTATTATTTATCGTTAAGGTAGTTAAAAAACAAGAAGTACATTTCTGTTGTATTAGTTAAAGAATGGGTTTCAGAACTGCAGGTTCCAGAATGCCTTGCAACAAGACGTCTCACAGAAGTCGACAGTTTGTTGTTTTTGAGAAATGCGAATTGTACCGTCCAGAATATGAAAGTGAATATCTAACAGCTTGTTTTATTGAATTGAAAGTGATCACAAGTGTATGTCAGCAGATTTGTATATAAAGAACATTTTCGCTTGATAACACCAGTCCTAGCCATCATTTCAGAAATTCTACAGTAACTGTAACAGCTAATGGGGATCCATAGAAACAGACAAATAGACTCGCCTATCATCTGCTTCTGGTCCTCATGGGGAACTGTAGCCAGTATGGAGGCAGTCAGTGTCTCCTGGTCCTGGTCCTGGACATGGACAGCAGGCTGCTGCACGGGGACTTGTAGCTGGGGAGCCGTGTGCTGCTGGCGGTCGTGTACACCAGCTGTGGACTTGTTCTGGGGCACAGCGTGCAGCCGTGCCATAGCTGGATCACCATCTGCAACGGCAGGGTGCTTTCTCAAGGCCTGGGTAGCTGAGAGGGGAAGATAAGCATAACCAAAGGGATATTTATGGCAAATGTTTGATAGTGCTCTTGTCTCTGTCAGGGGTCCCCACACCTTCTGAAACATCCCATTCAAGCACCTTTCAAGGACTTTCAAGACTCGATTCCCTCAAATTCAAGGACCCAACACGGCATTGTTTGAGACGGAGCTAGTTGACGAGCTGAGTATTTTTTTTTTTAATATATATTATTTATTTTTTAGCGAGAGAGAGAGGGGAATTCAAGCACTTTCAATGGCCCATGTCTATTTTCAAAAAACTTTTAAGACCTTGATTTATTTTTCTCAAACTCACAAACTTTCAAGGGTTTCAAGGACCCGTGGGAACCTTGCTATGCGCAGGGATGCTTCACTAAATAAACTGACCTATGTGCTGAGACGTCATCCTACAGGGCACCTGGGAAGGTGTGGCGGGGGTCATAGCATCGAAGGTCTGAGGCCCGGTAGCCCATGGAGACGTGGTGGTGTCGTCGGGCGTGTTCTGGAAGTGCTGAGGTTTCGCCTCAGGTTCGAGGGTAGCCAGGTGATGAGTGGGTCTCAGCTGAGCTGAGGAGTATTGGGCGGTTCCACAGTCCTGGGTCTGTGGAATGTGAGAAGCCATGAAGAGTCCAGGTGGGGGAGCAACCTGGTAGGGTAAGTTAGGTAGGAAGTCTGGGTCGGGAACGGCGCAGACGCTGGCCATCCTCTGTGGCATGTTCCGGTTGGTTCTGAGAGCCTGGCGCTCCTCCTTGCGCTGGGCCAGGGCCACGTACAGGGGCTTGGTGGCCACGATGCGGCCGTTCATCTCGGTCACGGCCTTGGTGGCCGCCTCGGGGGAGGAGAAGCACACGAAGCCGAATCCCTTGCTGCGTCCTTCTTCCGTCATCATCACCTTCGCGCTGGTGATGGTTCCGAAGCGGGAGAACTCTTTGTGCAGTTGGTCGTCGTCCAAGCGGTCGTGCAAGTTCTTCACGTACAGGTTGACACCCTGCTGGTAGAGAGAGAGCATGTTTAGTGAGATGTTTTTATACCTCAAATACATCAGCAATGTTTACCGAGACTATCAGCTTCTTTTTCTTATACACATAATAATGTTAGCTGTAGCTATCTCACCCAGTGACTAACACTAACAGATATTGACAGCTGTCAATCTAGAGGGGGAGTGGTTGTGTTACCGCCCATTAGCTGGCTGTGTGAAGGTGTGAAAAACAACCAACTCTTTAAACAGCTTTTTCTCTGGATTGTGATTGTATGACACATCATTCGAAAGCGTACAATCTGTAGTTTAAGCATATGTAAAAAAAAAAACTGAAAAATGACTTTGCCTACTGGTTGCTTTGACTACTTTACACCAGCAGCTGTCACATTTTTTCCTTCATAAACACACACCTGGTATGTGGTCCTGTGGCCCTGGTTCAGTTGCTCAAACTGGCTCTTCAGGACAGCCTGGCGCTCTCCTCTCTTCTGGGCCCGGCCCACATAGACCCGCCTCCCGTTTATCTCCTGGCCGTTCATCTCCTCGACGGCCCTCGACGGCGTTCTCGTGCCTCTCGAAGTTGACGAATCCAAAACCCACGGATCTACCAGCGCCATCAGTCATGACCCGGACGCTCAGGGCTGGTCCGAATCTCTCAAACCTCTCCTTCAGGCGTCGGTCGTCCATATCCTCCCCAAAGTTCTTGACGTACACGTTAGTGAACTCTCGCTCTTTGCGAGACTTCCAGTGTCCGACAAACACTTTTTGGTCGTTCAACAACGTGCCGTCGAGTCTCTCGATAGCTCTCTCTGCGGCCTCCTGGGTGTTATACTGGACGAAGCCGAAGCGTTTAGAGAAGCCGTTCTCGTCAGACGCTACCTTGCAGGAAAGGATGTCCCCGAACTCGGAGAACGTGTCGTAGAGGTCCTTGCTGTCGAAAGCCTTCGCTAAATTCTTGATTAAGATGTTGCCGACTCCACTGTTCCTTCTAGAGGGGTCACGCTGACACCACATGATGCGCATGGGTCTCCCGTTGACGTCGTCGAAGTTCATGGTGTCCAAGGCGCGCTCGGCGTCAGCTCGCTGTTGGAAGTTGACGAAAGCGTACCCGAGAGACCGGCGTGTCCTCAAGTCCCTGCACACTCTTATAGAGGTGATCGGTCCAGAAGGGCTGAATTTCTCACATAGCATTCCTTCAGTGGTGTCCATGTGGAGATCTCCTACATACAAGGAGGCCGTCGGTTGAATAGGCGCACTAGGATTCATTGTCTGGTGACTTTCGGATAGCGAGAGTTGGAGAAAAACTGTGAGAAGAACGAATAACTAATCTATCTATCTAGCTCTTCACAGAGGAATGGCAGGTAAATGAACGGCATGTGTACTGCAGCTGGATTCTAGAACCCCAGCTGCATGTTCTACATTGTTATGTCATCACATGGTGACATCCTTAATGACTGGATGTGATGTGGGGAATGTTTTAGAAGAATTCTAACTTTGGTCATTGTTACATCACAGACCATAGCCAGGGTCCATTTTGTATAGAGGTCAGCAAACCCATTTTTTTTCTTTTTCTTTTGTCTCCCAGTACGAGTACAACGCTTGGGCAGCAGACTGGTCCAAAGAAATGAGGGGGATCCCCCTGATCAGCAGCCGGCCACTGGACAACTGGATCATGTTCCTTACCCACCGCAACGCTGACGTAGCCCACGCCCTCCTGGACGGCTTAAATAAGGTGTCCCCACCCATGGGCATCCGCATGCAGAGGCCTGTTATGTGAGTTCTCTGGGTTGGAGGAGACTGGAAGGAGGCACACACACACACACACACACACACACAGTGCTATAGCACCACCTAGTGGCAGGGAGCAACATATGATACCTAAGTTAATTACAACGGTGAGTCCAGCTGTGAATGGGCACAGCTAGAATTAAGGTTCCAAGCTTGAGTTAATGAGCACTTTAAGCTGCAGTATTGTACCACAGGTGTTTTACAAAGCCTTGAGTATTCTTTGCCAATCATACTTGGGTGTTATCTCAAAATGAACATGGTATCATCAGTGGAAGTCCCATTGGTTAGATGTCCCAGTGCTTTGACAGTTTTGGTCTGTGTACAGGGTGGAGTACGAGGACCGCCAGGAGTCTCTGCTCAGGGCTCTGCAGCACAACGTTACAGAGACCACCCAGATGGTTAGTCTCTGAGCATAACATGTCTAGCAATCGTCTTAATCTGTGTCCAGGTAACCACCTCTAGGTGTTGAATGAGGACTAAAGCATGTGTGTTACCTCCTCAGGTGGTGGTGATCCTCCCCAGCAACAGGAAGGATAAGTATGACAGTGTGAAGAAGTACCTGTGTGTGGACTGTCCCACCCCCAGCCAGTGTGTGTTGGCTCGCACCCTTTCCCGCCAACAGGTCGTCATGACTGTGGCCACCAAGATTGCCCTGCAGATGAACTGCAAGATGGGAGGAGAGCTCTGGAGTGTGGAGATCCCAGTAAGTCGACCCAGTAAGTGGTCAGAGATGTACTGCACCCCCTCCACAGCCTTCCACAAGGAGGGGGACAGGGAGAGGAGACCCTGGGCGTCCCCGGAGTTGCTGGAGCCTCCAGCCTTGGTGACGTCTGCCCGGCCTGGACCCCCCCCGCCTCCTGTGTGACGCCTACACAGGACAGGACAGCTCTGCCTCCTCTCCTCCCCCCCCAGGGGGTGGGGCTGGTTCTGGGAGAGAGGAGGCTGTGGCTTACCGAGGCTTTTACCATTCAAGCTCTGCAATGAAATACAATGAAAATAGAATTGAATAGAATAGAATGAGCATTTTCGATTTGTTGGGGGACAAGCTGATATTTGTCTTCTGCCTTTGCTGACCCTCCAACACATACGCACACACACTCATACACACACTAGGGCTGTCCCAAAGCACTATTTTTCTAACGATTAATCTAGCGATTATTTGATTACTCTAACGACAAATTTAACGATTAGTCTAACGATTATTTTTTTTACTGTTCGATTCATGCATCACTTAATTTCCCCCCAAATAATGGCTGTATTGTCTCTCTCTGTTTAACAGTGTCTTTATAAAGCACTCTGGGTAATAGCTGCTGCTCTTATAAAACAAAGCAGCGTGTGACATGCACATTACTCAGACGGCCGCCCCTTTAAATGATCAGCTGATGTATGGGGGCTGTCTGTGGGCCCGCAATTAAACACAGACACCTTTAATTCGGCGACCTGCTACTACTACTACTACTACTGTAACTGCCTCTGTCAAACAGCCCCAGACACAGGGCAGACTCACTGCTATGTTTAGCCAACTTGAATGCCAACATGGCCATCAGGGTTTTTCCTGGCTCAAAATGAGGCGGAGGTGGTACCAGTGGTGTTTGACATCGGGGGGGACCCATGAAGCAGGGCTGTCTGGGGGTCCTTAAACATCAAACACTTAATTTCTTGCATTCTGGTGAATTGATATGCACCAATTTGTGCCCTTTCTGCATCAATTTATGGTGGAAATGTCATTATTTATGTAAAGGAAAACACAATATTCAGGCACCAGATGACCATTCAAAATATAATGTAATATAATGCAATATAAGGCTCTCAGGCATTCTGTACTTTCAAATATGTATTCTCCTTGAGCAGTCAACATACTATCAGATATTTCGCTAGCAAAAACGAAAGCTAACTTATTTGCGAAACAGCGCCCCCGCCACCACTTCGGCGCAGTGACGCAATTGCAGCTAGAATTTTTTTGCGACTTTGCGACGCACCGACGCACATTACGTAGTCGATTACGTCGACTCGTCGTCCCAGCCCTAACACACACACACACACACGCACGCACACACACACGCACACACACACGCACACACACACACGGTTGTTTACCGAATGCTCCATCTGACTGTCACACTGTGATTTTACTTGTGTAAACAGTAACGTTAGCCGGTTTTGTGCGTGGTTTTGGTGAAATTATGTCTTTGTTTTGAGCGCCAGTGCGCGTTTTATGCGCGTGCACGAAAAAGGAACACCCCGCCACTAATGTGGGAAATCCTGGAGGAAGCACTGCACACACACGCACACCTCTAAACTGGGGTCCTGAACCAGCATCCATGCATTACCTTGGAGGCCTCCTCGTGCAGGCTGCAGTACTGGATGCTGCGAGAGCGACCACGGACAGAGCTCTGGGGCCTCTCTCTCTCTCCCAGGCCATACTGCACACTGAGGGAACGGAGCTTAGGCCTGCCCTGGCAGTGGTGGTGGTGGTGCTTTTCCCTGGCGCGATGGGGGAGGTGGGGGTGGAGGGGAGGAGGAGGAGGCGGTGTGGAGCAGCCTGGCCGGGTGGAAGAGAAGGAGGAGGAGTGGGGTGGTGGTGGGGGTTCCTCCAGGAGGATGGTGTACTGGCTGTGGCTGGAGGAGAGTGACCCGCCCAGACCCGGAGGCTTCTGCTGCTGCTGCGGTAGCCCCACCAGGGGGGCCTCCGTCTCCGTGCGCCGACCCAGGGACTCGGGTCAGCCCTCTAGTGGAAAAGCCCCAAAAGTCATCAATATAGTGAACAAAGTCATTGTCTTCCTCGTTCTCCTCCTCCTCCTCAAAGTCATCAATATAGTGAACAAAGTCATTGTCTTCCTCTTTCTCCTCCTCCTCCTCAAAGTCATCAATATAGTGAACAACGTCACACGTCACACGCAGCCTGGCAAAAAGGTACCCTTCGGCCCTATGGTTCCTGCTCACGATGGGTAGCTAAGGAAGCGACCCGACCCGACCCAGGCCGACAAATGGAAAAGCGCCAAAGAAGCAGGCCAGCCCGGAAAAGCCCCAAAAGTCATCAATATAGTGAACAAAGTCATTGTCTTCCTCGTTCTCCTCCTCCTCCTCCTCAAAGTCATCAAGTGAACAAAGTCATTGTCACTGTCACTGTCAAGCACCACAGTGGTGCTTACCAGTGCTCAGTATAGAGTATTTTAAATGATCATTCGTAATGTATGTCTCTGATGTTCATGGTCAACTAAATCAGCCTATTTTGTGAAACAAATAATGTTCCCGCTAATGGGTTAACCGAGCTCTCGCACCTAACGTGCAAGCACCTAGCTTCGAACTATTCATAGCAATATGCCCGGGGCAAAAATAATCTATTGCCTCTAAAATCACCACGAACAGAACGGCGGAGGTACGGGTAAGCAGGGCTCATGTTGGTGTCCTCAAAGGTAAGAGTTGGTTTTCTTTAACTCAACTGATAGCATTACCTTGCTGTTGGTTGTTTACCGAATGCTCCATCTGACTGTCACACTGTGATTTTACTTGTGTAAACAGTAACGTTAGCCGGTTTTGTGCGTGGTTTTGGTGAAATTATGTCTTTGTTTTGAGCGCCAGTGCGCGTTTTATGCGCGTGCACGAAAAAGGAACACCCCGCCACTAATGTGGGAAATCCTGGAGGAAGCACTGCACACACACGCACACCTCTAAACTGGGGTCCTGAACCAGCATCCATGCATTACCTTGTAGGCCTCCTCGTGCAGGCTGCAGTACTGGATGCTGCGAGAGCGACCGCGGACAGAGCTCTGGGGCCTCTCTCTCTCTCTCCCAGGCCATACTGCACACTGAGGGAACGGAGCTTAGGCCTGCCCTGGCAGTGGTGGTGGTGGTGGTGGGGGTGGTGGTGCTTTTCCCTGGGGCGATGGGGGAGGTGGGGGTGGTGGTGCTTTTCCCTGGGGCGATGGGGGAGGTGGGGGTGGAGGGGAGGAGGAGGAGGAGGAGGCGGTGTGGAGCAGCCTGGCCGGGTGGAAGAGAAGGAGGAGGAGTGGGGTGGTGGTGGGGGTTCCTCCAGGAGGATGGTGTACTGGCTGTGGCTGGAGGAGAGTGACCCGCCCAGACCCGGAGGCTTCTGCTGCTGCTGCTGCGGTAGCCCCACCAGGGGGGCCTCCGTCTCCGTGCGCCGACCCAGGGAGAGAGAGGACGCACGGGCCAAGCTGTCCTGGTCCATAGTGTAGGCCTATGTCTTCACTGGTCCATAGTGTAGGCCTATGTCTTCACTGGTCCATAGTGTAGGCCTATGTCTTCACTGGTCCATAGTGTAGGCCTATGTCTTGGTCTCACCATCACTTCCTACCGATTGTCGGAAGAGAAAAAAAACACACAAGTTAAATGCCAAATGACAATGACATGATTGACACCAACCAGTCTTCAATTATGTCTTCATCTACTCTCCACCAGTCCTGTAGCTCCCTCTACTGGCCATACGCTGCATGCTCCCCACAGGGGGCCCAACAGTGTTTACACAATTTAGTCTGGCAGTATTGTTGTTAATAGGACCACAGTTATAGTCTGGCAGTATTGTTGTTAATAGGACCACAGTTATAGTCTGGTAGTATTGTTGTTAATAGGACCACAGTTATAGTCTGGTAGTATTGTTGTGAACAGGTCTACACAGTATAAATCCTGATTTTATGACATTATAATTGTACTGTGACCGTCATATTTTTTCTCCGCCAACTTGGAATGGATCTCTTATCCTTTAACACCCTAAGGAGAGACATGCACCATGCATGTCCATATGCAATTTTGGACCAATCAGACTTACAGGTGATTTTAAGTAAATTTTTATAAGTTTGGCCAGATTTTGCACCTTCAGAAAAATCCATCATGGCGGACCTTATCGGTTCTTGAGGCAAATATGTTCCCCATGAGGAAAGACACATACGTACCAAGTTTCATACATCCGGGGTGTAAATGCCAGCATTCTGAAGTTAATTATTTACTTTTGGTTATTATAGCGCCACCTATGGTTTAATCATGGTCATTCTTTCTGCCATAGTCATAGTTTGATGCTCTCTAGTTGTGGCATGCACATTTATAGCATTTTCGGTCAGGGACTTTTTGAGCTATTTGACCAAAGCGGGAAAAAAGAATAATAAGGAGTATACCACCAATAACAATACTGTTCCTACGTAGTAGTAGTAGTAGTAGGAACACTAATTAAGACAAGTATCCCAGTTCTAGTGGCAGCTGTCATGTGAAAAAGATAGGATACTACATGAAAACAATTGTCTTTTTCAACATATTTCAACATATGGACATTTGATTTTCATTTGAACAATATTGATGGATGGAGGTAATATAACTAATCAAATGAAACAGAAATTATTATTACTTAAATATTTGATCTATTTGTAAAATGGAATTAATGGAAATGCAATTTTCTTGTGAGCAAAAACAAGACACCCCCCACATGTATTGCTACTTTGTGTATTGCTACTCTGTGTGTAAATGATTAGAACATTGTTAGAGAGGATTTTGGAGGAGCCTGTCTTATTTAAACCTCAGACATTTAGTTTGGTTTGCTCTTGATTGTTGAAGTGAGTGGTGTCACCATGGAGAGATAAATCGAGCTCTCTGAGGCCTGCAGAAAGAGGGTTGTAGATGTGTATGAGTCTGGGAAGGGATTTATAAAGATCTCCAAACAATTAGAAATCAGCCATTCCACTGTCCTGAAAATAATTTACAAGTGGAGAACATTTAAAACAACTGCCAACATGGCCAGGTCAGGCCGTCCAAGCATTTTCAAACACCATGACTTCTGGAACAATGTGTTTTGGATGAAGTATTTATGCACAGTAACAGAAGACTTGTTTGGTACAAACCAAAGACAGCATTTGAGCACAAGAACCTCATACCAGCTGTGAAGCGTGGGGGTGGAAATGTAAGCAACTTACCATGAGAGGAAGGGGGTTGTATTCCATCAGGGGGGGTATTCCATCAACAACGCTAAAAGAAAATCCAGGTTTAGTCTGACAAGTCTCGCGAGAGTTCCTAAAAATATCCAGGCATATTCTGATAAGTCTCGCGAGAAGTTATCAAAAATAAGCCAGGATTTTCCTTTAGCGACGTTGATGGAATACCCCCCGGGTGTGAAGAGTAGGGCCTCCAACGAGTTTACGCCACCGGTCTCCGTCCCTCGCCACCGGTCTCTGTCCCTCGCCACAGCGGCCGCCGCCTCCCGGGGTCTCAGACCCGGCATGTCCCGCTGCCTCTCGACGGTTCTCCTCCAGGTTTCTTTGGGGCGTCGTCCCCTTTTTCTCCGTCCATCAGGGGTCCATCTGAGGGCTGTGCGTTGATGGTCATCCGGGCTTTTCCTCAACACGTGGCCGATGTACTTCCATCTTCTCTTTCTGATCTGCGTGCTAACTTACCATCTCTCTACCAGCACGTTTTCTCACTTCTTCGTTTGACACCCATTTCAGAATACATATATCCTTCCGCCACAGAATATAGTCCCATAAACAACAGTAACGATTGCATTGTAGGCTAGGCCACGTTCACTTGCCTTTGAGCCAACTTGTTCATGATTGGTGCCTTGGAATGACACTCCAGATTGGTAGACTGCTATTGGCTAAACAGTGGGCGGAGTCAGCACAGGTGTTCTTAATCAGATTGATTGGGAGGCGCATTGATACTGGAAATGCGGTCGGAGCTGAACTGAAGGGAGTTGGGGGTATTTACCACTGTTGCTAGCCAATCAGAATCCAGTATCCAAACATGCTGTTGGAGAAGTCATTGCTCACCATCATAGAATCCACTAGGAATTCTATATTGTATCACAGGGTGCTTGAGGAAAATGTGAGACCATGCAGAATTGAAGCTAAAGCAGATGTGGACCATGCAACATGACAATGACCCAAAACATTCCAGTAAATCCACCAACGAACGGCTCAAAAGAAAGAAATGGAGAGTTCTGGAACAGGCCAAGTGAAAGCCCGGATCTGAATCCTATTGAGATGCTGTGGGGTGATTTGAAACGGGCTGTGCATGCAAGACAAGACACCCCTCAAACACCAACACATCTGGAATAATTCTGCATGGAGGAATGGGAAAAACTGTGTCAGAGATTTAATTGAGGTAATTTCAGCCAAAAAGTGCAATACCAGCTATGAGGGCAAGTTAGTTTTCATTGTTTTTTAACACATTTCACATACTTTCAGAATGTCCTTTTGGCCATTTATTTGTTATTTATCTCAATATATCCCGTGTATCAACCAGCCAGTCCAGGTGTGTCCCAATGATCTAAAGCAGCAGTATCCTCCTCTCTCTATCTACATGTCCTTTATGCTAACTCATACATATACATACTAGACCAAGAGGTTAGTCTAGCCTAGCCTGGGACATGGCCCGCTACACCAAGAGGTTAGCCTAGCACGCCTTCGCTTAGCATACATGGCCCGCTACACCAAGAGGTTAGCCTAGCACACATGGCCTCTATAAAAGTCATGACCTATTTGCATACTTCATGGTCAGGTAGTATGGTTGCATGTAGGTATACTACAAGTTTAGAGTCTCACAAAAGCGAATGGAACGAATGGCTATGGTTTATTCAGAGGAATCTTAACTTGAATAATGAGGAAGAAAGTGCGAAAAACAAGCCAAAGACAATCCCCCAAAAGTGAAACTCTGGTAATATCCAGTGCGTCGTAATGATGTTTGTGTAACATCTGGCAACTTACCATCTCGCCATCGCTGCCAAACAGCACCGGGCCTGCCTTGGTGACCAGACCAGGTCGGCTGGCACCAGGGATCTCCAGGGGCTGTCCGTTAGCAGCGGTGCCGTCGTTTACCAGAGTGGAGCCGTAGAACGTCATCTTCTACAGAGAAAGGTTGGGATGACAACAGTGGGATGAGTTTCTGAGGTGCATCTCAGTACTCTCTTTCACCTCTTGTGTTTTCAAGTCAGTGCTGATGAGGGAGAGGGAGAGGCCACTTTACACTACTGTGATTCAGTCTCTGTCTCAGAGGATTTCCACTATAAGACTGACTGTGAGCGTATTCTTTTTTTTCTGAGTGGGGCAGTCCCACTCATGGTTTTCTTTTTAATGACAGAGACAGATAGAGATTATGACAGGAAGGATGGGTGAGAGAGAGAAGGGATGACATGCAGGATATGTCCCCGGCCGGAATCGAACCGGGACCCTGCGGTTACATGGTCAGCACTTTAACCCGCTACGCCACCCAAGCGCCCCACTGTGGGCGTATTCTTACCTGTCCATCAACATCAGCCCAGGCACCGGGGACTTTGTCATGACCTCTGATCCAGTTGTGAAGGGCCTCGGCTGACTGGTTCCAGTCAATCTACATCACAGACAAAATGCAAAAATACTGATCAATTGTACATCTCATTCTAACAATGGACCAATATACACAGCAGAACCCCTAGTGAGTAAGTACAAATGTAAGTACGTCTGGTCATAATAGATTTGACATCACCGAATTTCTATGGAATTCCAGATAGCATTGTAGTAGTACTTGTGGGAAAAGCAAGATGGCAGGAGCAGTCTAGAGTGTTCTGTCCAGGACTAGGTCTTCAGTACCTTTGCGTTGTCTTTCTTCTGGATGCCCTCATAGGTGGCTCCCTCCTCTGATTGGGTGATCTTTGGTGCTTTCCCCGCTGCGATCAACCTCACCGCCTCCACCTGTGAACAACCATGCATACTCAGCCCCCCCAACGGCATGGAATGGATATGTGTGAACCTATTCAAGTGTTATGACGGTGACATTTGGCATTTCCATGTTCATGCTTCATGCATCTTTCTCGAGACAAAACATGCTGGCTGTTTGAGATGTCACGAGTGTCGGTGTGCTTTTGTGTAAACACATCTTTACCATTCAGTATATCACATACAGCCAATACAGCCATTAACCGATTGTGATACTTTGACACAGTAACCTATCCCTCCATTGAGATACATTTGATAAGTGTCAATGTTAGGAATGTCTCCCATGGCCGTAGGCCGCCACTGATTCTATTAAAATGTATTTAATACAGTATTTAATACAGTACGTGTTTATATTTGGAATGTCACACATGGCCCTACCCCCCAATTTACAATGTCATTGTCTGCAATGTATACACTCTCTGTAAATGTATATATTTGTTTTTGTTATGATGACTGATGTATAGATGATTCACTTACTTTAGACGTAAGTTGCTTTGGATAAAGGCGTCTGCTAAAGGTCTGCTAAAGGTCAATGTAAATGTTACTTATAATAACACAGTCATTGATCATATTATTATGCCCGGCTGCAACAGCTAAGCATTAGTACATGATGCCTTTTATGGATAATTATAATGCCATAATTGTAATGTCATAGCAAGTTTTATGGTAACCAATCAGGTCACCATGATTAGTCACCCTGACACATGGATATGCTCAATGTTATATCTATTTCAACCACAGGGCGGCGATTTTGTACAGGAAAAGTTATTTTGATTGCTTATGCCTGCCAGCTGCTTCCAACATTGCCCAGGTTAGGATCTCAAAATCACACTAAGTTCCTATACATATTTGAATATTCCCTGATTGTAGGTTAAAATAACATACAGGTTTCAATCGTCAAATCTCAAGTCAAGTCAAGTCAACTTTATTTATATAGCACATTTACATACAGTAGCAGCTGAACCAAAGTGCTTCACAGATGTAAAACAGGTAAAGTGCAGGATATTAAATAAAATGCAACACAATACAAGATGTGATAACAATTTAAAAGAAGAGAAGATAAAAGGACTAAAAACAATAAAACAATAAAAGCCAGGGACATAACAATGGCTAAGTGGGGGGGAAGGCCAGGGAAATTTAAAAACCTCCAGATCTCTGTTGCTATCCACACATCTGTTCTGCTTAGTATTAAAAGTAAAGCAGAAACTTGTCCTGGTTAAAACAGGAAGAGGAGCTTTTTAATATGGAAGCATATAGTAGACTAAATTCAAATGCTAATGCAATATGAGATTGCAATTGCATGTTCCACTTTTGCATGCATTCTTTCAGACAATATTCAAATTCAAATGCAATTCTAATGATTTTCATTTTCATGTACCTGATGTGCACATTCACTGTCAATATTAAAATGATAATGCAAAGCCATTTGACATTTAATTTTCAAAGTCATGCGCTGCTTTGTAACTGTCAAAATTCAAAAGTTCATTCTAATGTGCAAATGACTATGCAATCCCAAAATAGCATATTCATTTGCCACTTTTGCCTGCGTTATTTGAGTCAATATTCAAATTGTAATGCAATAATGTGATTCGCAATTGCATTTACATGTTCTAGTAAACACATCCGCTTTGTAGCTGACAAAATTAAAATGACTATGCAATCCCAAAATAGCATATTCATTTGCCACTTTTGCCTGCGTTATTTGAGTCAATATTCAAATTGTAATGCAATAATGTGATCAGCAATTGCATTTACATGTTCTAGGAAACGCATCCGCTTTACAGCGGACACAATTCAAACTCTCTATGCAATTCTAACGCATCCGGGTAGTCATGTCCACGCCCCTTTTTGGGTGATAGCAGTGTAGAAGTTTGACTGGCAGTCAATGGAAATTTCTGGTCTTTGCTACTTTAATCAGATAAAATAAGAAAACCGTAGTGCTTTTTAGATATTAGGAGCCCAAATCCGATTGCCAGTTAGGCAAACTATTATATAGTGTCGTTGCCGATCAATGATCGACTTCGTTATATAGAGAAAATTAATGAAATAGGGGTTGACTCATCAGAGCAGTCATACGTCCTCTCCCTGTCATCAGGGATGTGTCGATCTTTGATTTGATTTGCCGTGTAAATCCCCAGATGAGAGTGTTACATTAGTTTTCTTAAGATAGGATAATGAATAAATCTGTTCAATGGGCATTTGCCTACTGTTAATCAGTGCCTACTGTTAATCAGTAGCCTGTATGGTGTATATGAAGATGTTATAGCTAGCTAGCTACAATTTATCATGAAAATAATGAACAGCAAGCTAGATCCAAAACTAGGGCCGGTGGAGGAGGGCAAGTGTCACATTGGACAGACTACCGAAACAGAAAAATAAAGTATCTTAACGACAGCAAAAGTGATGGATGTCAGAAATTGCCTACATTACCTGGAGATTCAATAAGGTACTTTTATATGACAGGATATGGGTTAGGGTTATATGACACCTGTAGCGAGATAGATAGATAGAGCCAAAAGTAAAAAGTCGCTGAGAGACGCAACCAGGGTCTGGCTGGTAATTGTATGATGCGCCAAACAATCCGCTGAGATGAAAAGTACGTTTTAGAGCATTTATTGAATAGAACAATCAAACTTGGCGACGTACAAAAATAATCCATAAGCGATCAAAACCAGAAAAATAACAAACAATGCGTATAGAATATAGAATAGAATAGACTTTATTGTCCTTGTACAGTTGCCTATACAATGAAATTGTAGTGGTTCTTCTGAAGGTGCAAAAACAGAAAAACATATTCACATATTCACAAACCTATACACATAACATATCACAAATATTACACACTAGAAAAATTCTAAAGCGAAAATGCTATAAAACAAGCTAAGAGACAATGAGGTCCGTGGTGTCAAGTGCAAATAAAGACAACAATATTAAGAAAATAAAAACAACTATAAAAGCAAGCTAAAAGACATGAGGTCAGTGTCTCATCATATGACTTCTCAATACGGTGATCAAGGCAATAAACAAACAAGTAAACTCACAATAAACCCAGCCTGTTATACTAAATACCCCCTAAATCATATTCATGCCTCCGACAGCACCTCAGGCCTTTGGGTGGTTCATCCACATGGATGGAGGCAGACTGAAAGTCTGTAATCCTACTTTGATTGTTTGTTTATTGCCTTGATCACCGTATTGAGAAGTCATATGGTTATGGGGGGTGATATTGCAAGGTATTTTAAGCACCTGCGCACCTTGCATTGCGGTAGTGGAGAGAGAGGGGAGCAATGTATTTTTGTTGACCGCATTATACGCATATGACGCAGATGAACCACTGATGAACCAGATGAGACACTGACCTCATGTCTTTTAGCTTGCTTTTATAGTTGTTTTTATTTTCTTAATATTGTTGTGAATACTGGTATGTGAATATGTTTTTCTGTTTTTGCACCTTCAGAAGAACCACATTTTCATTGTATAGGCAACTGTACAAGGACAATAAAGTCTATTCTTTCAACCCTTCCAACTTCCTGAATGAGCAGGGAGAGTTTGAGAAGCCTGAGGCCTTCCTGCCCTTCTCTGCAGGTATATAGCGCAAAACAAAGTACATCGCTATAGATAAATGTTGATGATGGATGGAAATAAATGGCTGATTTAGCTTTTTTCTTGTTATTGTTGTTAATGTTTCAGGGCCTCGTATGTGTCTTGGGGAAGGACTAGCTCGTATGGAGCTTTTCCTGATTATGGTGACGCTTCTGCGACGCTTCCAGTTTGTCTGGCCTGAGGACGCAGGGGAACCTGACTACACTCCTGTGTTTGGAGTTACTCTGTCCCCCAAGCCCTATAGACTAGGTGTAAGGCTGAGAGGGAACCAGTGAGGGGGAAGAGGTCAGGTATAGTCTGATATTATCGATGTGATATAGTTAAACCCTGTATGTTGTTGTTGTTGTTGTTGTTGTTGTTGTTGTACGTAAATCTATTGTACTTGCTATTGTGTTTTACACAAATAATTGTTGCTGTCAGTTTTGCTTTGTATAACCTTGATTAAGATTGATGGAACACTTGGCGCACTGTGTGACAAAATGTTGGTTCAAGTAAATATGTCTTCCTCCTTTGTCTCCTTCCTTACATGCGTTACCATTGAAGAGCATACGTTGTTAAAATGTTATTGGACTGGTATGTAATATTTTTTGTAAAATAAATAGTTAGCAAACATTGGTTTAACATAAGTTATGTGGAATGTTTGGCTTGCTGAATTCTTAATAAAAGTATTTATAAATGATTGTTCTGCAGTTGTTCCTCGTCTCTAAAGCATCTTTCACACAGGTCACAACCAATGAATCGAGACTAGCAACCTGTCTTGTACAGTTGCAATCAAAATTATTCAACCCCCAATTGCACATTAGGTTTATTGGCAAACTATTTCTCAGCTGTTTGCAATAAACAAATTACACAATAACTGTTTAAGTAGTTCAATGAAACTAATATTACACGTTTTTAAAAAAAATCAAAATTCAACACAAAATTCTACTTGAGTAGGCTACAGCTCAAGCAGGAGTTGAAAATGTGAGAAAGATGCGGTGCCAACAACAGATTAACATCGCTATTAAAATCGATTTTTCTCGGACCTAGCAAAAGTGAACCCTAGCTCGCATATGGAGTATACGGTTTTAGCAACAATGCATATCAGACTGAAAGGATATTACTATGGAAGGAGTCGCAGAGCTATATTATTTACAGTGCAATAAAATATGAAATAAAATTGTATTGGTCATTTAAACACAATATGCAAGACACAGCGTAATGAAGTGCTTTTGGGCAAACAATGATGCAACAATCAACCATACATTTTGTTGTCCTGGTGACACCATGACGTAATAATAACATAACGTCATCATACATTGATATATAGCCCATAACAATCATCAACAACATTCAGACACGCTGTATCTATCAGAGAGTACACGTATTGCGACAGACTGCGCTTACTTATCTATAGCCATGGCGATGTTACCGGACCGTTAACATGTCAGCTACTTCAACCAAATTCGTGCGCTTCCGCGTGCCCTTGCAGTCGTCTGCAAGCTTGGATCCAAGCTCGGTTCCAAGGTTGGTTCCCAGCTCGGAGCTTCAAGGTTTCGATGCGGTCATTGGATTGCAGCTCATGGTGTGTATCCTCTCCTTGCTCTGGCTCCTGAGCTGGATGATTAACCGGAGGAAAGGTGGCACCGGCGTGCTCCCGGCAAGCGAGGTAAACTGCGCGTCAATATTAATATTAATGAGCGTAAAGCACCGTTGGGCTAGTGCTGTGTGTTATGATTAGGGTTGTGTGTCAGGGCTGTGTGTTTTAATGCTGTGTGTCAGGGCTGTGTCTTAAGGCTGTGTGCTAGGGCTTGCGTGTATTTAAAAGGCTAATACTTACATTACATTCCCATTTTGTATTTGAACAGGAGGACATCTCGACACCAACAATTGACCAGAAAATGTAAGTGTCATTAATTATGATTTGTCATAATTCTTTGTTAAACTAAAGTGGTTTGATGATAACATGAACAGCCTAAATGCCTGCTGTGTTAGCCAGAATGAGAGCCCTGTTTGTTGTCCTCCTGCAGAAAGCTGTTGAAGGAGTTCACAGACCAAATTAAAAAAAAGCGATTGGAGAAGATGCTGGACATCCTGGAGTTTAAGCTGGATACTCACCTGGGCTCTGACTCCTCCTCTGACTCCGCCTCCTGCTCCAATTGGCCCTCCTCCTCGGCTCAGTCTTCCAGCTGCTGCTCTCAGAGGCCCTGTAGAACGTGTCGCCATAGGAACAGAAGAGGGGGGGGGGACAGGTGTCCAGGCGTGCCAGACTTCTTCCAGTCAAAAAGTTCAGCCTGCCAGCAAGACTCCAGTGCCTGTCACAGTTCCTCTGAGAACACGACCCGTGACCCCCTGCTGTCTCTGGATTTTCAAGACTCTGACCCGGACCTCCATCACAACCAGCACAAACAAGACCTGACCACTAACCCCCACGCCACTCTCAACCAGAGCCCCGAGCAGAGTACTACCCACGCCACTCTCAACCAGAGCCCTACCCCCAGACCGGGCCGGCTGGTCGTGCAGTGGAGGCGTGGACCCCCGGAGGCCCAGTGCCGCCCCAGACGCCCCCTGGAGTCCGGCACGAGTGCCTCCTGCCCACGGGCCAACTCTCCGTGCCAGCCTGTCACCACGGCAACGGAGGGCAAGCCCATCATGATGTTCCTGCGGGCCGCCTCTGTCCCCTTCATCTCTCAGGAGACCAGAGAGAAGTTGGAGTCGCACGTCCGAGGCAAACTCAGCCATCGTCTCTGGGGCTTCCCCCAGCGGGTCACCAGGTACGTGGGAGACCTGACGCCTCTTCTGGTGCCCTCGCTGGCCACGGGAGACAGCAGGGTCATGGGCCATGTGACCGGCTCTGTGTTCTCTCTGTGGGACAGCCGGCTGAGGGACAAGAGCAGACCACAGGTTAACCCCAACCTGAACACAAAGCCTAACCTGAGAACGGTCATCCTGCCCCAGCCGGCTAGTACTGGTGACACCAACCCTTCCCAGAGGGCTTTGCAGGAGAAGCAAGAGCCCAGGCTGGACATGAGCCTGAGGAGGAAGTGTCTGGAGGTCAAACTGTCTCACAATCAGGGAGATTCCCTCCATGAACCAGCCAACCAGGGAGGTACCCTCCACCAACCATGTCATCAAGGAGGTTCCCTCCACCAACCAGCCAATCAGGGAGGTTCCCTCCACCAACCATGTCATCAGGGAGGCTCCCTCCACCAACCAGCCAATCAGGGAGGTCCCGTCCACCAACCAGATCATCAGGGAGGTTCCCTCCACCAACCATGTCATCAGGGAGGTACCCTCCACCAACCAGCCAATCAAGGAGGTCCCGTCCACCAACCAGATCATCAGGGAGGTTCCCTCCACCAACCATGTCATCAGGGAGGTTCCCTCCACCAACCAGGTCATCAGGGAGGTTCTCTCCACCAACCAGCCAATCAGGGAGGTTCCCTCCACCAACCAGGTCATCAGGGAGGTTCCCTCCACCAACCAGGTCATCAGGGAGGTTCCCTTCAGCCAGCCTATCATCAAGCAGCAGCTCTCCTCAGGAGGAAGGTATCGTTGTTTATGACCCAGGAAGCTTTGAGGCGTGTGGAGGAGAACCTGGTCACGAAACGCCGGAATAATATTCCGGAAAAAAAAGCTCAGTGGCTGTCAGTGGCTGTCTCAGTGGCTGAGTCAGTGGCTGTCTCAGTGGCTGTGTCAGTGGCTGTCTCAGTGGCTGTCAGTGGCTGTCTCATTGGCTGTCTCAGTGGCTGTCTCATTGGCTGTCTCAGTGGCTGTCTCAGTGGCTGTGGCTGTCTCAGTGGCTGTGTCAGTGGCTGTGTCAGTGGCTGTCAGTGGCTGTCTCAGTGGCTGTCTCAGTGGCTGTCTCAGTGGCTGTCTCAGTGGCTGTCTCAGTGGCTGTCTCAGTGGCTGTGTCAGCGGCTGTGTCAGTGGCTGTGTCAGTTGCCGTGTCAGTGGCTGTCTCGGTGGCTGTCTCAGTGGCTGTCTCAGTGGCTGTCTCTGTCACGTCCTAACTCTGTCACGTCCTCTCATTTGAGTGAGGATGCTGCAGTCATGGCTGATGCAACAAGAAACAGCAGAAAAGCTGGTTCAACCCCATGGCTCCCGGACATATTAAGCATTATATGTTGGATATTTTGGATACAGTGGAAGATGTATACATTAAACTGTCTATCTTTCTCTACATATTTCTCAATTTTGTGTTCCTGAGCTGATTGTTGACTTCATGTAGCCTATGGGACCAGCCTCATTTATAAAGCTTTGCGTATAACTGGCGTAAACGGCTTGCGTACCTACGCAAAGCAAGAACATTTACCCACACCAACATTCGGATTAATAAAACGGTGCGCACGCCAGTGGCATTTGCAAGTCCCACGCCTGCTTCCATTTATGAATCACAATCAACTCTAAAATGTTGTGCACGTGAACGAGCATCTTGTTTCTTGTACCACAATTGTTGACGCCCATAGTTGCCTATAATAATAACTTTGTATTCGTATAGCACTTTTCCTGCAAACGTTGCATATAAATGGTCAGTCAAAAGCCAGACAGAACTCCGAAAAATGCCTGTAATAACTCTGCATAACCAGTAGGTAATGTGCGTACGTCAAGTCAATTACCTGACGTAGAGCTACGATCGTTTCCACGGTCAAATTGACTCACGTTGAAATGTTATAAATCACTACTTTGACGTGGTTTTCTACGTACGACACGGGTAAGATCAAATTTGATCCAAAGTACTTTCTATAAATGAGGCCCCAGGAAACGCAGATGCATTTCATGATCATCGATACCCCAAGAGGCGAGATCTTGTGAAACTGTGCGCACCTCTAAGCACACTGGCAGCCATGCGTACTTATAGAAACTGGAGAAATGATCAACTGCGCCTCCGCTGGCAGAAGTATGAAAGAGGAGAAACGCTTTGAAATGGATACCATTTCCACCGATATAAGAAATATTGCCTCACGTATTATGAAGGAGTGCACAAAGGATACGTGCGCACTGCACATATCTTATTCGTCCTTGTCCTGTACGCATCACACTGTATAGATATATCTTTACTGTACATATTGATATTCATGCAAATATATTTACTTTTTACATTCATATTCAGTGCACGTAGCGCGAGGCTACATTAACAACTTGACCACCGTCCGCATTGACTTCACAGTAATCAACGTCACTAATAAATGACTATTCTGAAGAAAATATGCTTGCTTCAGCTTGATAAAAGTATGTACATGTCAATGAATAGACAGTAGGCTACAGTGGTTAATGTGGGGTAATATAACCAGGCTATCCAATTTTATGGAGAGTGAGGACACGATACTGTACTATCAATGAGCAACGACATGGTCACTAGGCTACCAAGGTATGGAAGCATAATAGACTTAATTCAAATGCTAATGCAATATGAGATTGCAATTGCATGTTCCACTTTTGCATGCATTCTTTCAGACAATATTCAAATTCAAATGCAATTCTAATGATTTTCATTTTCATTTTCATGTACCTGATGTGCACTGTCAATATTAAAATTATAATGCAAAGCCATTTGACATTTAATTTTCAAAGTCATGCGCTGCTTTGTACCTGACAAAATTCTAAAGTTCATTCTAATGTGCAAATGACTATGCAATCCCAAAATAGCATATTCATTTGCCACTTTTGCCTGCGTTATTTGAGTCAATATTCAAATTGTAATGCAATAATGTGATTCGCAAAACCGATTAATAAACCGTATACTCCATATGCGAAGGTTCACTTTTGCTAGGTCCGAGAAAATCGATTTTAATAGCGATGTTAATCTGTTGTTGGCACCGCATCTTTCTCACATTTTCAACTCCTGCTTGAGCTGTAGCCTACTCAAGTAGAATTTTGTGTTGAATTTGGATTTTTTTTTTTACGTGTAATATTAGTTTCATTGAACTACTTAAACAGTTATTGTGTAATTTGTTTATTGCAAACAGCTGAGAAATAGTTTGCCAATAAACCTAATGTGCAATTGGGGGTTGAATCATTTTGATTGCAACTGTACAAGACAGGTTGCTAGTCTCGATTCATTGGTTGTGACCTGTGTGAAAGATGCTTTAGAGACGAGGAACAACTGCAGAACAATCATTTATAAATACTTTTATTAAGAATTCAGCAAGCCAAACATTCCACATAACTTATGTTAAACTAATGTTTGCTAACTATTTATTTTACAAAAATATTACATACCAGTCCAATAACATTTTAACAACGTATGCTCTTCAATGGTAACGCATGTAAGGAAGGAGACGAAGGAGGAAGACATATTTACTTGAACCAACATTTTGTCACACAGTGCGCCAAGTGTTCCATCAATCTTAATCAAGGTTATACAAAGCAAAACTGACAGCAACAATTATTTGTGTAAAACACAATAGCAAGTACAATAGATTTACGTACAACAACAACAACAACAACAACAACAACAACAACAACAACATACAGGGTTTAACTATATCACATCGATAATATCAGACTATACCTGACCTCTTCCCCCTCACTGGTTCCCTCTCAGCCTTACACCTAGTCTATAGGGCTTGGGGGACAGAGTAACTCCAAACACAGGAGTGTAGTCAGGTTCCCCTGCGTCCTCAGGCCAGACAAACTGGAAGCGTCGCAGAAGCGTCACCATAATCAGGAAAAGCTCCATACGAGCTAGTCCTTCCCCAAGACACATACGAGGCCCTGAAACATTAACAACAATAACCAGAAAAAAGCTCAATCAGCCATTTATTTCCATCCATCATCAACATTTATCTATAGCGATGTACTTTGTTTTGCGCTATATACCTGCAGAGAAGGGCAGGAAGGCCTCAGGCTTCTCAAACTCTCCCTGCTCATTCAGGAAGTTGGAAGGGTTGAAAGAATACACTTTATTGTCCTTGTACAGTTGCCTATACAATGAAAATGTGGTTCTTCTGAAGGTGCAAAAACAGAAAAACATATTCACATATTCACAGCAATATTAAGAAAATAAAAACAACTATAAAAGCAAGCTAAAAGACATGAGGTCAGTGTCTCATCTGGTTCATCAGTGGTTCATCTGTGTCATATGCGTATAATGCGGTGTGAGAGAAAACTATTATATGTAATAAGACATTTTTCTACATTTATGATTCAAACTTCACAACAGAAAATTGAATATCTAGAGAAAGCTATAGAAACTGATTTCCTGTTGAAACCAGTTTCTCTACTTGAAGCTTGACATTGGCTAGACAACAGACATATTTAAATGATTACAAAGACCTGATTGCTCTCTTTTCTACCTAGATGGACTAAGCCAGGCCTATTCAATTAGCGGCCCACGGGCCGCATGCGGCCCAGACGCGACCCCCGATTGGCCCAGCCATAAAAGTAGAGAAAAACGTATTTCGCGAGTGTTCATACTGTAGCGAACGGAGACTTGGTAGTGTAACTCGCCCCATGCGGGAATCGAACCCCGATCTCCCGCATAAACGACGACCGCGCTAACCATTAGACCAAGATAGTTAACTCCCTTGGTGGAGCTGTTAACGGGCCTCATACAGGATCGTTACCATACAATAGTAGCCTACAGAACGTGAATATAACACCAGGGCTCTCAAATGTCACGCATTGGGCGTGGCAAGGTGTGACGTGTGAGCGTGTGAACAGTCAACCCAATCAGGGCATTGTTTAATATAACGTTGCTAGACACACTTTAACAAACAATGCCCTGATTGGGTTGACTGTTGCTAGAGCGTTATATTCACGTTCTGTAGGCAGGCTAGCTAGAAGTCCGATATCAACTCCAAAAATGTCTTCGACTTTCTCCACCCTGAAACGCAAAATTGACGATGAAAACCGTCGGTTTAACCCTGCCTGGACTGAAAAATACGTGTTTATTTTACCACAAAGTCCAAATGCCAAACCGATGCAATGAGTGCGTTGCGGTACTTAAAGATTACAATATTCGGAGGCACCACATGGAGAAACACCCGACTTTCCGGGCCAACTTTCCAGAGGGATCTCAGGAGAGGGCTGCAAAAGTGCAGAGTTTGATTGCATCCTACAATCGGAGCTGTACAACGATGGTACGGACATGCACAGCCCAAGAGAGAGGTACAGCAGCATCCCTTCGTGTTTCCTGGATCTTAGCAAAGAAGAAAAGGCCATTCACTGATTCTGAAACCATGAAAGACTGTATGCTGGCCGTCATAGATGAAGTGATAATTGACAGCAAAATTAAAACGAGTGTGTCATCTGCTATTAAAAACGTTCCCCTGTCAGACACTTCAAACATTCGCAGGGTTGAAATTCTTGCTACAGATGTGTTTGAAACACTGTTAAAAGAACTGAAGAAAGCTGATGTTATGTCTATAGCAGTAGACGAGTCCACAGACAGAACCGATATCGCACAATTGTGCATATATGTCCGTTTTTTTGACGGCAAATGCTTCCGAGAGGAATTGCTCGGTTTACTGCCGTTAGAAGGACACACAACTGGCGAGATAGTCTTTAAGAACATTTCAGAATTTTTCAAAGACAATGGTCTAGATATGAAGCGTGTGGGAATGCTTGTGACGGATGGGGCTCCATCCATGACAGGGAGAGTAAATGGTTTGACAGCACGCTGGTCCGCTGTTGCACCTCAGATAACATCCTTACACTGCATTGTGCATCAGACGGTGTTGTGCGCAAAACTCAGCGGGGAGCTTAAAACAACAATGGACAACGTGATGGCTACAATTAATTTTATTCGCTCCACTTCGAGCCTCCAACATCGCTTATTCCGCAAGCTGCTGTCAGAAATGTCTGCTGAGCACCACGACCTGCTTTTGCACAACGACGTCAGGTGGCTGTCCAAAGGCAAGGCACTGGAGCGTTTCTGTGATCTCAGAGAGGAGATTACAACTTTCCTCCGCAGCAGCAAGCAAACGAAGGCAGAAACACACTTGAATCGCATACTGGACGACAACTTCATGGCTGATGTCTGCTTTCTGAGCGACATGTTCAAACACCTGAATGACCTAAATGTGGGGCTACAAGGCAGAGACAAAACTGTGATTGATCTTGTGGAACAGACGCGCGCGTTTCAAATCAAACTGGACCTTTTCGCGGCCGACTTGTGCACCGGCAGAATGCTGCATTTTCCAACGCTCCGCAAATGCGTCTCATCCCCGGCACAAATCACAGATGTGATGACTGATTTCATTGCGAGGTTGAAAGAGAACTTTGCTGGTCGACTGGATGGGCTTGCTCTGCCCGCAGAGGTGATGGGCTTTGCCAGAGACCCGTTCACTGCTGCAATAGAAGGGGACTTATCCACCAGAGGAAAGGGAGTGGTGCCTTCCATCGACGAGGGGAAATTCGTACTTGAACTTGTTGACATGCAGTCATCCTTAACCATGGCACAGGAGCTTCGCACTAATGGACCTGCGAAGTTTTGGAGTGATGTCAACGTGCACCAGTTCCCTAACATTAAGAAAGTAGCAATCCATGTGCTCAGTATGTTTGGATCAACATACACCTGTGAAGCAAGCTTTTCACACATGAACACAATAAAAAGCAGCTCTCGTTGTTCTCTGACTAACAGTACTCTTCACCAATGCCTTCGGATTGCATTGACATCTTATGAGCCAAATGTCACTGCTCTTGTTCAGAATAAAAAATGTCACTTCTCACACTAAGAAAGTCAGCGGGGTAAGATTAGATTAGATTAGATTCAATGTTATTGTTTAACTGTAACTGTAACTTGTTTAATTGTGCACTCAAGGCATTGATGGTTATTTTCATTCAGTTAAAAGCACTTTGTGATGTGCCTGGGTCAGCTATGACCAAAATGTTTATTTTACAAAAGGACTTTTTTATTTATTTGTATATGTACACTTTTTTATGCACTTTGAGATGTGCATGGGTCAGTTGAGACCAAAATGTTGTTGTTTTACCTAAAAAATTAAAAAAGTATTGATATTAGGTTCTGTTCAATTACAGCTCTTTTATTGTGTTCAGCTATGACCAAAATGTTTATTTTACAAAAGGACTTTTTTTTTATTGGTATACTACTGTACACTTTTTTATGCACTTTGAGATGTGCATGGGTCAGTTGAGACCAAAATGTTGTTGTTTTACCTAGAAAGTGAAAAAAGTATTGCTATTAGGTTCTGTTCAATTACAGCTCTTTTATTGTGTTCAGTCAAGTCTTTTTGACGTGCCTGTGTCAGATGTTACCTAATTTAAAAGGAAAACTATAAATAAACTGCTTGTATTTCATTAGGCCTACATTCATTTGTGTTGGTTTGAAATGTGTCATTACCTGGTGCCTAGGCTACTGGTCGCTGAAAATGTCTGGCCCAGCAAAATTTCTTGGTTTTCAAATCTGGCCCAACTGAATTTGTAATTGAATACCCCTGGACTAAGCCATCTAGAGCAGTTTTGGACTTTTGTGTTTCCCCAGACCCAGTACTCTAAGACCAGACTAAACCAGTTGTAGCCATTGTGTTCCTTTTTCACCTTTGTGTCTCTAGGAGAAAGTGGGGGCCGATTCCCCCTTAACCTTCATCCCCCATCATCTTCCTCGATGTACAAATCCACACCCATTGCGGATTGGTCTAGACCTCACTCGAGGGCGGACCTCTTACCTGAGGGTACCTGAGTGCATAAATACTGAGATGTAATGACTGATCTTGACTTTACGAGGAACTTTGAATCTTCAGATGCGTCTGACGAACCTGTAAACTTCCTCCTTCTATAGAGGAAAATATTAAATATAATTTCTTATACATCTTGAAACGAAACAGGCTGCCTTTATTGATAATTTGCTCTAACAGCGGTCAACAAAAATACATCGCTCCCCTCTCTCTCCACTACCGCAATGCAAGGTGCGCAGGTGCTTAAAATACCTTGCAATATCACCCCCCATAACCATATGACTTCTCAATACGGTGATCAAGGCAATAAACAAACAATCAAAGTAGGATTACAGAATTTCAGTCTGCCTCCATCCATGTGGATGAACCACCCAAAGACCTGAGGTGTTGTCGGAGGCATGAATATGATTTAGGGGGTATTTAGTATAACAGGCTGGGTTTATTGTGAGTTTACTTGTTTGTTTATTGCCTTGATCACCGTATTGAGAAGTCATATGATGAGACACTGACCTCATGTCTTTTAGCTTGCTTTTATAGTTGTTTTTATTTTCTTAATATTGTTGTCTTTATTTGCACTTGACACCACGGACCTCATTGTCTCTTAGCTTGTTTTATAGCATTTTCGCTTTTGAATTTGTCTAGTGTGTAATATTTGTGATATGTTATGTGTATAGGTTTGTGAATATGTGAATATGTTTTTGCACCTTCAGAAGAACCACTACAATTTCATTGTATAGGCAACTGTACAAGGACAATAAAGTCTATTCTATTCTATATTCTATACGCATTGTTTGTTATTTTTCTGGTTTTGATCGCTTATGGATTATTTTTGTACGTCGCCAAGTTTGATTGTTCTATTCAATAAATGCTCTAAAACGTACTTTTCATCTCAGCGGATTGTTTGGCGCATCATACAATTACCAGCCCAGACCCTGGTTGCGACCCTCTCAGCGACTTTTTACTTTTGGCTCTATCTATCTATCTCGCTACAGGTGTCATATAACCCTAACCAATATCCTGTCATATAAAAGTACCTTATTGAATCTCCAGGTAATGTATTTCTGACATCCATCACTTTTGCTGTCCTTAAGATACTTTATTTTTCTGTTTTGGTAGTCTATCCAATGTGACAATTCCCTCCTCCACCGGCCCTAGTTTTGGATCTAGCTTGCTGTTCATTATTTTCATGATAAAACGTCATAACATCTTCATATACACCATACAGGATAAATACTGATTAACAGTAGGCTACTTTGGCAAATGCCCATTGAACAGATTTATTTATTATCCTATCTTAAGAAAACTAATGTAACACTCATCTGGGGATTTACACAGCAAATCAACTGAAGAACTACAAATGCCTGATGACAGGGAGATGACGTATGACTGCTCTGATGAATCAACCCCTATTTCATTCATTTTCTCTATATAACGACCAGGCGCGGATCTATGGGTGGGCCTAGGCCCACCCAGATTGACAGCTGGCCCACCCAGTCAGATTCATAAAAATACATATTTTTTAACTCATTGACTGCCAAAGTAACGTTGACTGCCAAAGACGCCAATTGGCGTCTTATAGATTTTTTTTTCTTTTTCGCGGGGATCGCGTTATTGACATGTTCTACACCTAGCGAGTGAATTTCAGACTTGGGTGTAATGTATTTCGGTCCCAGATGGGGGCAGTAGTTCGATAAAAGCCTGGAGAAGGAAGTGGCTTGTTGTGGGTTGTAGTAATGGCGAAACGGATCAGGGTATGTGCCAAACGCGGCGCGGAGCATTGCGGAGCGGAAACCACCCTATGTTCTACGGCCGATTTCTAAACACTCAAAGAGGCTAGAAACAAACTTTCTTTTTCTGATGAAAGAAGAGAGTCTAACGTTTTGGTAGATATGTTCAATGTTTATGTAGTCCGAAAAGTCAATATTTGGTGGGTCTTCAAAGTTCAGCGAAAATGCCCCAAAAGTCTGGCAGTGTGGAGCTCTCCGCTCTGAACATGGCTGGCAGTCAAATAATAAAATATTTTTAAAGTTTAATTTTCACTAACTAACTGTAATGTGAATAGTTTTGTCTTGCGACCGTCATTGCCACCGGCTTGTGAAGAACTGGTAGGACTACACCGTCGGATCTGTCAGCCATGGAGGAACCAGCCACTCAACCAAAGCTGGTAACATTCCCTACTACCACTGTAATAGATGGGAAATCGCGCTCCTTCAGTAGAATTTGGTACGAGAAGTTCAAGTGGATATTAGAAAGAGACGCTATTTTTTGTAAAGTGTGTCGACATTTCCCAGAGGCGCACACGGAGTTCACTTTTATACAGGGACGCGGGAAGGGGGGTGCTGAGGGTGCTGCAGCACCCCCTAGCGGCAGTCAGAAGGAGCTCCTCCTGCCTGAATTTAAAAAATAAAAATATTATTCAAACAATAATTTAAAACAATATAATAACTATTGTTGCTTTTGGGAATAAAAATAAATGTGTTTTTTGTAATAAATGTAAAAATGTGTTTGTTAGTTTTAATGTTAGTGATCACATGGTCATATCTTGCTAGGGAATCTCTGAGTTCTTTAGCAAAAATGCTAAATCAGCCAGAACAATTGAAGTGGAGTTGGAAGAAGATGCTGATGCAGTTGCTTGCTTCGCTTAACAACACTCCCATTAATGCTCTACTGTCGGACGTTGTTGAGAAAGAGCAACAGACGGCCAGAAACGTATTAGAACTGATATTCAGATCCATCCGATTCTTCGGCAGCGAAGGGCTTCCGTTAAGAGGCAATAACAATCGACATGGAGTGCTGTCTGTAATAATGGTCAACATCATGTTTGTGGACATTGTGGGACACTGTGAGCTGAGTGGAAATTACTGTAAATTCCAACACATTGTTGGTAAAATATTTAACGTTACGTCTTTGTAGTGTGTGGGTGCGTGCGTGCTTAACTATTATTGCCCGTGCATTGGGGCCCGTCGTTATGCCACTGTGTGCGTGTGAGCGAACGAGCAATCAGCGAGAGGGAGGGAGGGAGGGAGGGAGAGAAATCGTTATAATTTTTTCCCTGGCAATTTTTTTCCCTGTAGCGTATATAGACAGCACCTCAGCACCCCCAGTCAAAATACCTTCCCGCGTGCCTGCTTTTATAAGAGATGGATACAAAAATTGGAAACGTCTCCGGCAGGCCTGTGACAAACACGAGTCTAGCAAGCCGCATGCTGTTGCCCTCACCAAGTTGGATGGGCAAAGCCATAGACCCCAAAGCCGTGGGACAGTGTTAAATCAAATGCACGGTGATGCCGTTTCATTCATAGAGCGAAACCGGCAACACGTTAAAGTTGTGTTAGACATTGCTATGTTGTGTGCCAAGTTGGAAATTCCACTTAGAGGTCACAGAGAAACGGAAGAGGCGCTCAATAAAGGTAATTTCTTGGAGCTATTCAAGTTCATGTCAAAATATGATCCAGAAATTGAAAATAGACTGAAGGAACTGCCTCGAAATGCCACGCTCCTAAGCCATCACATTCAGGATGAGCTGCTTGAGGCTGCAGCCTCACTGCTAATTCGAAAGATAAAGTCTGAACTGCATGAGCAATCCACATATTATGCCATACTTGCGGATGAGTATAAAGATCTATCCAAGCGCGAGCTAGTTGCTGTCTGTATTCGATTCATTCATGGAGGGGTAATTAAAGAACGAGCAGTAGGCTTTGTGGAAACTGCGGAATTGTCTGCTCAAGGAATATCACAGAGGATCCTAGTGTGTATTCGTTCATTTATTTGTTCATACATTCATTTATGTACCTATATATTTATTGTTAATTCTGTCAGACTTGGTCCTCCATAGTTGATGGTTATTGGTTAATTCATTGAATTGCGTGCGCTTGAATGCCTTGCGTGTGTGTATTATAATAACTTGTTTGGCTGTCCGTTGCATTGGGTAGACAGGTACTTTATTTATTTTCCGTTCGTTTCATGGTCTGCATAGTGATCTCCTCCAGTCCCTGCGAATATTTTGCGTGTGTGCATGCGTGTTGGTCGTACCCAAATGTTTCGAGCACCCACGGGCAGAAACATAAATCGGCGCCTATGATCGCGAGCCCGGTTGTGTTCCATCCATCTGGCTGCTCATACATAGGTCTAAAACGTGCGGTGATGAGTTTCACTCAGGCCCACCCAGATTTTTCCAGGCCTACCCATCAGCCACTTTCTGTATCCGCCACTGATAACGACGTCGATCATTGATCGGCAATGACACTATATAATAGTTTGCCTAACTGGCCATCGGATTTGTGCTCCTAATATCTAAAAAGCACTACGGTTTTCTTATTTTATCGGATTATTGTAGCAAAGACCAGAAATTCCCATTGACCGCCAGTCAAACTTCTACTCTTCTATCACCCAAAAAGGGGCGTGGACATTACGGGAGGGGAAAGTACCCGGATGCGTTGCTCTGATGAATACCTCCATTGAGAAGTTGGTGGAGCTCACACAGGAACACCTCTCAAACTTCTCCAGGCACATTTACAATATCAAGCACCAGTTTGAAAGACTGAGGAGTTTGAGAGAAACCCTGACCCAGAATGACGTAGTTATTCACGTAGACTATAGTGAGAACTATTCTTGTAAATATAGCAGAGAGATTAAAGAAACTCACTTTGGAGGTGGCAACCAGCAGGTAACCCTCCATACTGGACTGGAGTCATCTATCACAGTGGGGGCAGGGTGGAGTCATTTGCATCGCTTTCAGCCTGTCTTCAACACAACGCCACAGCCACATGGGCTCACCTTTACCCATGACCATGAGGCTTTGCGGCTGCTGTACCTAAACTTTGGAACAGCATCCCCCTCCACGTACGGGCCGCTCAGACCCTGGAGATTTTAAAATCCCTCCTTAAAACACACCTGGCTCAAAACAAAGGGTGGCCGTGCTTTTACTGTTGGAGCTCCAACATTATGGAATCGCCTCCCCCTCACTGTCAGGTTAGCTGGGTCTGTACCACTTTTTAAAAAACGTTTAAAAACCCACTTATATAGGATGGCATTTTTATACGTTGTTTTCTCTTTTTACTTCTGATATTTGCATTGATTTTATCATTCGTTCATTTTATCATTTGTTTTATTGCTTGTGTGAAATGCTTGTTTACTTTTTTATGAATTACGCTGGCTGTTTATTTGCTGTGTTATGCAATATTCTACCAAATGTACTGTGAAGCACTTTGTGACTGCTGTCTTAATAAGTGCTATACAAATAAAGAAAAGTAAAGAAAAGTACGGGATGTCTCTTTCTGGCACCATCATGAGGGACTGCGTTCCATATTGCTTTTGCAATTTGGGGTTTGTTCACTGGGAGAAACACTGTTTTTGAGCAGAGCGCAGGTGGATACCCACAGAGTTCATACTTGAAGGCTTCAGATAATTTGTTCAGTTTGACTGTGGATTTGTAATCCATGGTGACTGCATGTGCTTTCCTCTTGAAGGTATATTCTGTCACCTTTTTCCCTACCATGTCCTTTAAATGAAGGCTGTTCATAATCGTGGTGTAATCTTTCCAAAGTTAGAACTTACGTGGAGTTTTTCAAAATGTAGAAAGTCCTCCACATTCTCTTTGCAGACCGAAGCTATAAACGCCTCTCGCTTCGACATTGTTATCAAATGCCGTGAGATAGATAGCTATGTTGTGAGATTTAAGACCCTTCTACCAACCTCTTTTGAATGGTCCACATTCACCGTATTATGGGCTGTCACACCAGTGATTAGGTGTTGAAGGTGTTCATACCCGGCAACAGATTTTGTGACTCCAACAATCAAGTATCATCAAGTATTTTGATGTCTGCCTATGTCTGTTTATTTAGTGTCTGCGTTGTCTCTTTCCTGTGTTGATGCAGAACGGTCCTTGTGCTGTTCACTAGTTTCATAGTTTACCCATGTCACTTCTTTCATTGCATTGTTGATTTCAGATGTTGCAGGGTTGGAAAGAACCCACATCCACTAGAACCAAACGTTGTGTTTCAAACATTTCATACTTCGCATGAGGGCTTGTTCTATTACAAGGTCGGGGGACCTTTAGCTCAGCTTTTAACACAATCATCCCCCAGCAGCTTGTACAAAAACTGGATGGGCTGGGAGTGAACACCTCGCTGTGCTATTGGCTGTTGGACTTCCTGACCGACTCTGTGAACCATAGACATTATGGTATTTCATGCAGTTGAAAATCAATCAATCAGCGGTGTTATGATACAGTTGACAGATGACATTTATATAGGCTACTTCATTATTGTCTAATTATGTATAATGAGTAAACATGTACTAACTGTTTATATGTTTTGCTTTATGTCCTGTTTCATTGCAGACAGTCAGCAGGTGGAAAAAAAAGAGAGCTTTAGCAAAGGCTAGGCTGACAAAATTCAGAGCCAAAATGTACACCGACCCAGAACTACAGGAAGAGTACAGAAGGTTACAGCGAGATACATTAGCATACAGTAGCCTATGCCCTTGTAGCCAAGTCAATATTGTCTATTATGCTATTTTATTTGTAGTGTGAATTTCCCCAAAATGAGATTGAGATGATTGGTTCCTACCCCGTTAATTACATTGCATACCTTTTTTTGTTTCACTAGGGAGCGCTATTACGGTGACACGCATGGTCCAACTTCAGAACGCGTTTTACTCTGAGCTCAGTGAGCTGGTAACACGGTCTTTTTCTGCTCTCTCCATCGTCAGTTATTTGAGATTTTGCGGTTGAATATTTTTGCGACACACACAGAATATAATGTGGATGTTTATGTGTTTGCTAAGCTGTGTAGAAGAAATTGTCTTCTTATATTTTGTTTTGATTAAGATTGAGGAGTGAGACTGGCTACTAGGTTGTATGCTAGCAGCTAGCCATCGTGTGAACGTGAGGGGAGAGGCGCGCGCTGGTCTTGAGAATGTACATTGTGCCAGTTGTAATGGCGATGTTGCCTCGTGATACAGTATATCGTGAGCTTAGAATGAGAAGGTTCTATCTCCATTTAGGGTAGTTCAGAGATATTGAGCACCAAAGTTTTTACATCAAAAATGTCAACATTTTAAAGATAACACCACACAGGCATTAATAAACACCTAATGGATCAGATTATGTAGAAAACTAAATGTTGACAAAAATTGAGATAGAACCTTATAATTCTAACGTCACAATATGTTGGTGTTCATCATTGTATTTATTTTTTACAGTATGTGGATGGTGGAAGAGAACTGATGTGACACCTGTTTCTGATGTGTCTATGTTAAAGGGAATAAATCCACTGCTCATCCAACCGGTGTTTCTTCGTGAAAAAGACACAACGCAGAATACTAACCCAGCAGAAAGTAACCTGCTACACCCTCATACAGTGTAGGAAGTCAATACCCTACAGTGTTAGGAAGTCTACACACATTAATACTTTTTACAGTCGCCAAAAGCAAAGCCATATGCAAGCTGTGCGCAGTGGAGGTTACATTTTGTGGAAACACCACACATCTACGGAAACCACTTATTGAGGCATCACCCTGACGTGAAACATGGAAAAGCGGATCCGAAACAAGCCTCAGACATCAGAGCAGTCATACGTCATCTCCCTGTCATCAGGGATTTGGAGTTCTTAATTTCAGGGATTACGTCGCTAAAACAGATTTCCGTCAATTTATTCCAAGTTGTGACGGATTTATTCCAAGTTGTGACGGATTTTACCTGGTGTAATATGATTTGTAGAGGCATACAATCTATTTTGATGTTGGCATTAGGTATATAAATGATATATAATAGCCTATATAGCCTACATATAGGCCTTTATTGGCTACAACTATGCGACAGTAACAGAGCGGGGTGCACTGACGCTGAACCCCTCATAGTGATAAATAGGTGGACAATGCGTGGTGCTGAAATAGCCGACATGCGGTGTGTGGTTTGAAAAAAGTAACGCCAGCTCAGTAAATCATTCAAACTTAATGTTTACTTATAGGCTATGTGAATGTGACTGCACCACACATGTGAACAGTAACAAAGTAAATGCAGTTTAATTTTATGAAAAACATTGACAACAAAATCGGCGCAAAAAAAAAGAAAGCTGAATCCGCTTAGCCTATATGCTCCTGAAACGACAGAGCAAACACGCTACATTACTAGGGATAATAATTACAATGAGCCATTCATTAAAAATAGAAAAAATAATATTAGGCTATTAAATCTCACTTAATGAGAAAACTGGCATCTCCCATCGGTCACTATTTGTTGGCTATCTGGTGATATGGACGTCTTTGAGTGTCTAGAAAAGCGCTATAAGTCTAATGTATTATTATTATTTATTATTATTATGGACGTCACTTTAATCCGGCAGTTCTCAAGGTTTTTATGCATCAATCGATTCCTCTAGTCCGTCTTTATCGCATTCATTGACGAAAGGACGACTCGCATGTATAGGTGGAAGGGAACATTCATTGTGAGCACGTAAAATGTGAGTCTCACAACGGCTTTGCATTGATGAAACCAGGTAGGATGAACGCATAGTTCGCTGTCCATTCCTCTTTAAATGCCCTGTTTTCACCGTCAACTTTCCTCTTTAGACCTTTGGAGAGTGACATTATGTGTCTCTTGCTAGCTAGCAGGTTAAATGTTTAGCTAACTTCACCCGGCACGCAAACAACCAATCCAATAATAATGTGACCTTGTAAGTCTGGGAGGAGGGGGGAATAATTATCACAATAAAACTATGTTAAATAATTATTAGAATAAGTTAGGCTGCGCTACATCGTCAGTCCACACATTTATTATTCAAAACTATGGAAAAGGGTGAAACTACGTTTCAACGTTGTTGAGAATCACAACACAAACTCGCTTGTCAAGCCAAAATACTGCAGCGAAATGGATTGGACTGCTACCTAGTTAACTAGAACACTACTTTACATTGTTAGCAGGCTCACAAAACAAGCTGTGTTAGTTGACTAGCGATGTGTCATTGATTTTATACAACGCGGAAATGTGTTCACATTTTTCGAAAGAAAAGTCAAAGCATTAGAACATAGAACGGAAAATCGCACGCACGCTTTGCGCACGGAAAGCCACCGGCCCCGATTTGGCCTGAATTTCTTTTTCCGTCAGGAGATTTTTTTTTGCTTTAATCCCTGTCATTTGATTTGCCGTGTAAATCCCCAGACTGCCCAAATCCGATGGCCAGTCAGGCAAACAATTATATAGTGTCGTTGCCGATCAATGATCGACGTTGTTATTTGGAGAACATTTATGAAATAGGCAATGAATGTGTGTCCTTTCAGTCTGCCTCCATCCATGTGGATGAACCACCCGACCTAAAGGCCTGAGGTGTTGTAGGAGGTATGAATATGATTTAGGGGGTATTTAGTATAACAGGCTAATGGGTTTATTGTGAGTTTACTTTGATTGTTTGTTTATTGCCTAGATCACCGTATTGAGAAGTAATATGGTTATGGGGGGTGATATTGCAAGGTAATTTAATCACCTGCGCACCTTGCATGGCGGTAGTGGAGAGAGAGGGGAGCGATGTATTTTTGTTGACCGCATTATACGCATATTCTATACGCATAGTTTGTTATTTTTCTGGTTTTGATCGCTTATGGATTATTTTTGTACGTCGCCAAGTTTGATTGTTCTATTCAATAAATGCTCTAAAACGTACTTTTCATCTCAGCGGATTGTTTGGCGCGTCATACAATTACTAGCGACTTTTTTTATTAGCGACTTTTTACTTTTGGCTCTATCTATCTCGCTACAGGTGTCATATAACCCTAACCAATATCCTGTCATATAAAAGTACCTTATTGAATCTCCAGGTAATGTATTTCTGACATCCATCACTTTTGCTGTCGTTAAGATACTTTATTTTTCTGTTTTGGTAGTCTGTCCAATGTGACAATTGCCCTCCTCCACCGGCCCTAGTTTTGGATCTAGCTTGCTGTTCATTATTTTCATGATAAAACGTCATAACATCTTCATATACACCATACAGGATAAATACTGATTAACAGTAGGCTACTTTGGCAAATGCCCATTGAACAGATTTATTTATTATCCTATCTTAAGAAAACTAATGTAACACTCATCTGGGGATTTACACGGCAAATCAACTGAAGAACTACAAATGCCTGATGACAGGGAGATGACGTATGACTGCTCTGATGAATCAACCCCTATTTCATTCATTTTCTCTATATAACGACGTCGATCATTGATCGGCAATGACACTATATAATAGTTTGCCTAACTGGCCATCGGATTTGTGCTCCTAATATCTAAAAAGCACTACGGTTTTCTTATTTTATCTGATTAAAGTAGCAAAGAACAGAAATTCCCATTGACCGCCAGTCAAACTTCTACTCTTCTATCACCCAAAAAGGGGCGTGGACATTACGGGAGGGGAAAGTACCCGGATGCGTTGCTCTGATGAATACCTCCATTGAGAAGTTGGTGGAGCTCACACAGGAACACCTCTCAAACTTCTCCAGGCACATTTACAATATTGTGAGACAGTCCACCATGGGTGGCTTTCCCTGTTGTTGTTGTTGTGTTTATGTTACCGTTATTGTTGATTGGTTACTGTATGTCACATGATCACCCAGAGAGAGAGATAGCTCGTTACCTTGGTTACGTAAACAGGGAGTAAAGGGAACAACGCTCATCGGTATGGACAGCAAAGCTGCTGTTCTGTGCCAGAGCTAGTTTTCCCGTCATCTATTAACCTGCCATCTGGGACACAATTAGTTGTATCTTGTATTGTGTATTGTGTTAAGAAGAAGTTCACTAAAGAACCAGAAACGGAGA
Organism: Nansenia antarctica; assembly: GCF_963989245.1. Lineage (NCBI taxonomy): Eukaryota > Metazoa > Chordata > Actinopteri > Argentiniformes > Microstomatidae > Nansenia > Nansenia antarctica. The sequence continues at coordinate 13,170,934 of NC_137685.1, read as the reverse complement.
ATCCCTTGTCGTGTGAGTCATTATACCCACGCACATCAGACGGACGAAACACGACAACTGGTGTCAGAAGTAGCGATCATCCGTGAGTACATCCACCTGACAGAGGAAAAGCTAACAGAAGCTAACGGAAGATAATAAAGTTATAAGAGCCAAAGCTAACGGGAGCTAATAGGGGCTAACAGGAGACAGCTAGCTAGCCAGCTGACTGGATTCAGGAGTTACTACAACAACTGGTTGAGTACTGCCACCTGGTGGTGTTTGGGCAGACTGTACTCCCGTTAGACTCAACTAAATTAAGCGGACAATTCCATTAATAAACAACTCAACAAAATCAAAGAGACAATTATATAAATAAACAACAACAGGGAAAGCCACCCATGGTGGACTGTCTCACACTATCCCCCTCCAAGAGTACTGAGTCCCTTCAGTACAGGTGACTTAACATTAACATGTCTAGGAATAGAACAGTTGACTCAATGAACATGTCTAAGGAACAAGGAGCTACAGTAGGACCTACTGAGCCTGATAGAGCCCCAACATGGCTACAAGCTTTGTTGGATAGCCAAAATCAGCAGACAAAACACCTGCAAATGATGCTAGCCCCCGTACTAACAAACATAACAGGAGGAAATCCCGTTACACAGCAAGCCTCACCACCACTTGCTGCTTCCAGTCGAAATGGGGATAAGATCTTACAGCGCCCCACATTGGACAGGCATGCTTCTGAGCCTGAAGCTATACCTTCAGCCTCTTGGGATATACCAGTAAGACCAAAAACTCGTGTTGGTGCCCCCTTTGCAGCTGAGTTGGATGTCATCAATCAGCGCACTCGCAACTTTGGTCCCACCAGGAGGGGCGGCAATGCTGAACCTGACAGTAGATGGAGAGACACTAGAGACTCTGAGAATGAAACCCAACGCTCATTTCCCTATGGTGAGCAGAGACTGAATAGTTCTGGTCACAACAGTCAGCACACTCTGCAAGAAGTGCGTAGACCTAAACTTGCCACATTTGAAGGAAATGATGACTGGGACTCTTTCTTGTTGCCATTTGAGCGCCAGGCCAGGAAGTATGGATGGAGTACTACAGAAAGAGTGGACAGGCTGCATGAATGCTTAAGAGGAGCTGCAATACGATATGTCTGCTCACTGCCAGAACGTACACGGGAGGATTATGCTCTCTTAGTGGAGGAGCTTACTCAGCGCTTTGGGAAAAGAGACCCCCCTACCACAGTAAGGAGAAAGTTGGGAGAACTTCGGCAAGGTAGAGAGGCGTCAGCTGAATTTGCAGAAGAGGTGAGACGCCTCGTCACACTTGCATATCCAGGAGTGGATCTCCAGCTGCAAGATCAACTTGCAACTGATGCCTTTCTTAAAGGTCTAAAAAATCAAAAAGTGGCCTATGAAGTTATGAACCGAGATCCATGCTCCCTTGCAGAGGCTCAAAAGTGTGTAGAGGCTCATGAACACAACTTCAAAGCTACGGTGGGACGTGAAACAGAAATAAAGAACAGAACACGACGCATTTCTTGGGCTGATGATGGAGACATCTGTGAGGACTTTACTCCTACCTCTCGTAGGGTACAGACCCCTCAGTATGTAACTGCTGAACAGTTTGCTACACTAACGGACCAAGTCAAGACCCTCGTACATACAGTAGGGAATCTACAGCTGCAGTTTGAACATCATAAAACTAGAGCAACAACACAACGTCCCCTGTCACTAGAGAGGACACAGAACCATTATCAGGTGCAGCCCGGCCGGATGCGCTCCCAGTCACCAAGCCCAACCCGGGGAGCAGCTGGCCCATGTTATAAATGTGGAGAACAAGGACACTTCAGGAGGGACTGCAGTAGATCGCCGAGCCCAACAGCTGCACGTAACCGCGGTGACAAAGGCCCAGACCAACGGGGGCGGTCAGAAGGGAGACTACATGCAGATCACAAACCACAAGGGCTACAGATTGGCTGCACCAAAAACAAGGGTGAGAGTCTACAGATTCCGGTGACAGTAAACGGCATTCCAACACAGGCTGTGGTGGACACGGGAGCCCAGACAACAGTAATCTCAGAGGAGCTGTATAGGAGTTTCTCTGGAGGTGATCCGACAAGCCTACGTAAGACCTACCTTCTAAATGCGGGAGTTGGAGATGGCATGGAAGCAAAACGTGGACTGAACGTCACCTTTAAAATTGCAGCCAAAACAATCGACTGGGACGTACACGTAGCCCCCATACGTGACTCTGTCCTCATAGGATTGGATCTGATGAAGACTCATGATGTTGTCATCCACACCCGTGGTAAGGTGTTCATCGGTAACGAACTTGTGCCCTCCAAAATAGTACGAGGGGATGGATCAGACTATCATGTTGCCAGAGTGACCCTAGGAGAGACCACCACCATACCACCTACATCTGAATGTGTGGTCTGGGGCGAGGTGGAAGAACCAAGGCCAGGTGTTCCAGCTGTACTAGAGCCTTTGAACATCACAGAAAATGTAGTCTCCGGGAGTGTTGTTACCACTATGGAGAAGCGGGTGCCAGTCCGGCTATGCAACTTCTCGACCAGCAAAGCGGCCCTGCCAAGAGGAGCATGCCTTGGACTCTTAGTTGAAGCTTATCCTGAGGAGCCATCATGTTCACCTGAGCAAAGTGTAGAGCCCATCATAGAGGGAGAGTCAGAGAGTGTGCCATCACTGGTGGTTGGAAGAGTAGCAGCAATCTCTGAGCTACCTGAACATCTCCAAAGCCTGGTTGGTGCTACTAGTGAGGCACTCAGTGAGGAGCAACAAGAACAATTTATCCAACTGCTAGTGACCTACCAATCCCTCTTTGCCAAAAGTGATTCCGACCTGGGTTACATGTCTGCTGTCACACACAAGATTGACACAGGATCGGCTAAGCCTGTGCGCCAGCGAGTGAGAAGGGCACCTCTTGGATTTCAAAGTGAAGAGCAAACACATCTTCAAGACATGCTTAAAGCCGGTGTCGTTACACCATCATCATCGGAGTGGGCCTCTCCGGTCGTCTTAGTACGCAAGAAGGATGGAGGAGTACGGTGGTGCATAGATTACCGCGGCTTGAACAGTCTGACGGTAAAGGACGCATATCCTTTGCCCAAGATTGAAGAGTGTCTTGATGTTCTTGGGGAAGCTACAATGTTCTCAACACTTGACCTTCAGTCTGGCTATTGGCAGATAGCAGTGGATGACCAAGACCGCGGGAAGACAGCATTCATCACCAAATGGGGCCTCTATGAATACACCCGCATGCCATTTGGGCTCTGCAATGCCCCAAGCACCTTTCAGAGGGCAATGGAGCTCGTCCTCAGGGGACTCCAATGGGAAACATTGCTGATCTACCTTGACGACGTCATTGTCATTGGCAGGGGAGTGGATGAAAGCCTGGACCGGCTCGCACAGGTCTTCAAGTGTCTCCACAGCTATGGGTTGAAGCTGAAGCCTTCTAAATGTCACTTGCTTCAAGAGGAAGTTCTCTTCCTGGGCCACATTGTGAGTGGAGATGGGATCTGTCCAAACCCAGCTCTGGTCAAGGATGTACAGCGCTGGGAGCCACCCAACAACCTGAAGGAGCTGCAAGCTTTTCTTGGACTGTGTAACTACTACCGCAAGTTTGTTCCAGCTTTTGCAGAACTGGCAAGCCCTCTCCACAGCCTTTCAAAGAAGGGGGCTACATTCCTGTGGACAAATGAGCACCAAGATGCTTTTACAAAGCTGAAAGAAAAACTGACAACTACACCAGTGCTGGGATACCCCACTGTTGGAGGCAAGTACATTCTAGACACTGATGCCTCGAACCACAGTATTGGAGCTGTTCTGTCACAACTCCAGTGGGGAGAAGAGCGAGTCCTAACATACGCCAGCAGCCATCTTACACCAGCTCAGCAGAGGTACTGTGTTACCAGACGTGAGTTACTTGCTGTCGTCCGCTACACTCGTCAGTTCCGCCACTACCTACTGGGCAAGAAGTTTCTGCTACGAACAGATCATGGCAGTCTCACCTGGCTGTTTCGGTTCAAAAACCCTGAAGGTCAGTTGGCTCGCTGGCTGGAAGAGTTGAGCCAATATGACTTTGACATAGAGCATCGAGCGGGCCGGCAACACTGCAATGCTGATGCCATGTCAAGGCAAACCAGAGAACATTCAGACAAATGTGACTGTTACCAAGCTGGAAAGAACTTGTCTGATCTACCATGTCAAGGATGTAAGTACTGCCGAAGACTTCATGAGCAGTGGACAAGATTTGAAGACGATGTTGATGATGTTGTGCCGCTCGCAGTTAGGAGTATTGAGTCTGGTGAGACCAGTGGTGATAACACTCAGTCGATGGAAACAGATCCACCACATACAACCATGCTGGAGACTCCAGTAGTTAACTGGCTGCAGTCAGTCAGATTGGAAGAGCTTGCCAAACTTCAGAAAGCTGATCCTGTCCTCTCCACCCTCCACACATGGAAAGAATCAGGAACCCTCCCTACTAAAGATCAGGTGATGCTTGAGAGCCCTGCAGTGAGGAAGTTCTGGCTCTGCTGGCCTCAGGTCATGCTGCAGCAAGGAGTTCTCTACTACTCCTGGGAGAGAGTAGGAGCCCAACAACCAACCGTGTTGCTACTAGTTCCAGCTTCCATGCAAAGAGAGGTCCTGCAGGCTTGCCATAATCCTCCTCAATCTGGTCATCTTGGGGAAGCAAAAACACTGGAGCGCTTACGCCAGAGCTATCACTGGTATGGAATGGGTGAAGAAGTCCATCTGTTTGTGAAGAGATGCCAGCACTGCAATGCATGCAAAACTACGGGACCAGTGAAACGAGCCAAGTTGCAAAGCTACCAAGCTGGAGCACCTTTGGACCGTCTCCACGTAGACATCCTCGGGCCATTCCCTGTATCCAGCTCTGGAAACAAGTACATTCTCGTCATAATTGACCAGTTTACTCGATGGGTCGAAGCCTTTGCTGTTCCTGACCAAGGGGCGGAAACAACAGCAAGGAGGCTTGTGTATGACTTTATCGCCCGATTTGGAGCCCCCCTCGAGTTGCACACTGACCAAGGTCGCAATTTTGAGAGTTCCCTGTTCCAGAATGTATGCAAGCTCCTACAGATCACAAAGACAAGGACCACCCCCTACCACCCTGCCTCTAACGGACAGGTGGAAAGGTTCAACAGAACTTTACTCCAGATGATCCGATGCTACGTGGACCAGAACCAAAAGAACTGGGATGAGCATCTGTCACTACTCACCTCAGCCTACCGCAGCTCACGCCATGCAATCACAGGGTTCACACCTAACAGGCTCATGTTTGGCCGAGAAGTTCATCAACCACAGGATATCCAGTCTGGGGCTGCAGAACTCAAATCTGACCGAATGGAGGTAGCAGATTTCCTTCATAACCTGGGAGAAGGACTTAAGGAGGCACAAAGCACAGCGAGGGAGCACCTCCGCACTGCACAAGAACGTCAGAAGAAGATGTATGATGTCCGAGCACGAGAACATTCTTACAGCGTTGGAGATTTGGTGTATGTAAAGGATGACACGAAAAAGAAGGGATTAAGCCCCAAGCTTCAAGCACCTTGGAAGGGCCCCTTGATTGTGGCTGGATGCCGTGGTCCTGTCCTCTACGATATTCAAGGGTTGAAGCGCAGAAAGATAATGCACCATGATCGGCTTAAACCATACAATAGTGAGGTGGTCCCTGCTGGGATAAAACGTCAAAGGAGTCAAGTGCTGCAGCAGTGCCAAGACCCAGCTACACAGCTACCTGAAGAGGATGTCCCGTTGGTACCAGAGCTGCCACTACAGAAAGACAATGATAAAGATCCAGCAGGGGAAGGAGCTTCTCGAGAGTCATGTGATCAAGAGGAGAAACCTCATCTCAAAGCTCCAAGGTGTCAGCAGGAAAAAAGACAAGAGGACACTCCAAAAAATACTGTTAAAACATCTAAGGGACGCATGGTTAATAAGCCAGAGAGATTCAGGAACTAGTTATTGAAAGAGAGACTGTTTAGTTTATCGGCAGATTGGTTACTTCATCCAAGAAGTTTTGCATTATAAAGAAAAAAAAAATGTTTTACTGTAAAAATTGTTTACAAGTAGTTAAGTGTTTTAATTGTTTCACTGTTGTTTAGCTATAGGGCCTACGAGTTTGCAAAGAATGTGATGTAAGTAATCAAATAATTTAGACATGTTCATTGAGTCAACTGTTCTATTCCTAGACATGTTAATGTTAAGTCACCTGTACTGAAGGGACTCAGTACTCTTGGAGGGGGATAGTGTGAGACAGTCCACCATGGGTGGCTTTCCCTGTTGTTGTTGTTGTGTTTATGTTACCGTTATTGTTGATTGGTTACTGTATGTCACATGATCACCCAGAGAGAGAGATAGCTCGTTACCTTGGTTACGTAAACAGGGAGTAAAGGGAACAACGCTCATCGGTATGGACAGCAAAGCTGCTGTTCTGTGCCAGAGCTAGTTTTCCCGTCATCTATTAACCTGCCATCTGGGACACAATTAGTTGTATCTTGTATTGTGTATTGTGTTAAGAAGTTCACTAAAGAACCAGAAACGGAGAATCCCTTGTCGTGTGAGTCATTATACCCACGCACATCAGACGGACGAAACACGACAATATCAAGCACCAGTTTGAAAGACTGAGGAGTTTGAGAGAAACCCTGACCCAGAATGACGTAGTTATTCACGTAGACCACATGTGTCAAAGTCAAGGCCCGCGGACCAGATCAGGCCCGTGAATGAGTTCTCTCTCGCCCGCGGGATGATATTTAATTACTATTAAAACCGGCCCGCAGTATTCTGTGCCCGCAGCACCATAATACTACAAGTCCCAAGATGCACTGCGAGTGCATTGGCGCGTACCGAGTGCCCGCGAGCGAGCGCGACCCCGCGTCTTCTCCTCACGTCAGTACTAGTCATGAGCAGTAGCAGCACAGTCACAGTGGAGGTCTGAACATCGCCGTCAATTCCCGAGTACACAGTTTGCTGACAAACCGCCGAATTCAGGCGGAGATTTTCCGACTTTGAAGCCCAAAAAAGCAGGCTTCAACTGCTCAGCAATCCATTTGCAGTTGACGTGGAAAGTGCATCAGCAAATCTCCAAATGGAGCTGTAATGACACACTGAAGGCAAAATGGCGTCCGTGGCGCTGCTGAGTTTGCTCGTTTCATCCCCGACACAATGCCTGAGCTGCGCACCCAAGTTGCTCGCACGCTGTCTATGTTTGGCAGCACATACGTGTGTGAACTACTGTTTTCGTTAATGAAACTAAACAAAATATCACATAGCATCTTGGGCATGTGCATCTTACTGATGAACACCTGAACTCAATCCTGAGGATTTCCTCAGCTCAGAGCCTGACCCCAAACATTAATGAACTTGTACTCAAGATGAGACACCAAGTATCGGGCTCAGCCTCAGACAAGTGAGCAGAAAGGACTTGGACTTGATATTTCTTTGAAGGGAATTATTATTTTTTTCTCCAGTTGAATGGACCCAGGGAAATGTTGCCTAAGAAATTAATGCAACTGTTTTGCACGTTTGCACTAACTTTTCTAATTTTATTATAAAAGACAGTCATTGGTGAGGATCAGAGCAGCAAACTGATTTGTTTTTTAATGCATGCTGTTTCATTTTTGCATTTATCTTGCCATTGAGCTTTGAATGAAAATTACATTTTGCTGTTTACAAAAAAAAACGTTTTCAATTCATTACTGAAAGAGCCTTGAGAAAATATTGCAACTGATTTTATTTATGTTTTACTTAATTTAATTTAATGATTAATGTTAAGTGCAATATAGGCTGTGTTATTGGTATTGGTTCAATATGTGCAATAATTGCGAGTTTTAATAAACATTGAACCAGCCCGGCCCTCCACTTGTAACAATTTTTTATTTTGGCCCCCTGTGTATTTGAATTTGACATGACTGACGTAGACTATAGTGAGAACTATTCTTGTAAATATAGCAGAGAGATTAAAGAAACTCACTTTGGAGGTGGCAACCAGCAGGTAACCCTCCATACTGGACTGGTGTCATCTATCACAGTGGGGGCAGGGTGGAGTCATTTGCATCGCTTTCAGCCTGTCTTCAACACGACGCCACAGTCACATGGGCTCACCTTTACCCATGACCATGAGGCTTTGCGGCTGCTGCACCTAAACTTTGGAACAGCATCCCCCTCCACGTACGGGCCGCTCAGACCCTGGAGATTTTTAAATCCCTCCTTAAAACACACCTGGCTCAAAACAAAGGGTGGCCGTGCTTTTACTGTTGGAGCTCCAACATTATGGAATCGCCTCCCCCTCACTGTCAGGTTAGCTGGGTCTGTACCACTTTTTAAAAAACGTTTAAAAACCCACTTATATAGGATGGCATTTTTATACGTTGTTTTCTCTTTTTACTTCTGATATTTGCATTGATTTTATCATTCGTTCATTTTATCATTTGTTTTATTGCTTGTGTGAAATGCTTGTTTACTTTTTTATGAATTACACTGGCTGTTTATTGCTGTGTTATGCAATATTCTACCAAATGTACTGTGAAGCACTTTGTGACTGCTGTCTTAATAAGTGCTATACAAATAAATAAAAGTAAAGTAAAGTACGGGATGTCTCTTTCTGGCACCATCATGAGGGACTGCGTTCCATATTGCTTTTGCAATTTGGGGTTTGTTCACTGGGAGAAACACTGTTTTTGAGCAGAGCGCAGGTGGATACCCACAGAGTTCATACTTGGAAGTCTTCAGATAATTTGTTCAGTTTGACTGTGGATTTGTAATCCATGGTGACTGCATGTGCTTTCCTCTTGAAGGTATATTCTGTCACCTTTTTCCCTACCATGTCCTTTAAATGAAGGCTGTTCATAATCGTGGTGTAATCTTTCCAAAGTTAGAACTTACGTGGAGTTTTTCGAAATGTAGAAAGTCCTCCACATTCTCTTTGCAGACCGAAGCTTTAAACGCCTCTCGCTTCGACATTGTTATCAAATGCCGTGAGATAGATAGCTATGTTGTGAGATTTAAGACCCTTCTACCAACCTCTTTTGAATGGTCCACATTCACCGTATTATGGGCTGTCACACCAGTGATTAGGTGTTGAAGGTGTTCATACCCGGCAACAGATTTTGTGACTCCAACAATCAAGTATCATCAAGTATTTTGATGTCTGCCTATGTCTGTTTATTTAGTGTCTGCGTTGTCTCTTTCCTGTGTTGATGCAGAACGGTCCTTGTGCTGTTCACTAGTTTCATAGTTTACCCCTGTCACTTCTTTTATTGCATTGTTGATTTCAGATGTTGCAGGGTTGGAAAGAACCCACATCCACTAGAACCAAACATGGTGTTTCATACTTCGCATGAGGGCTTGTTCTATTACAAGGTCGGGGGATAGTCCAGCCTAGTATTAATTATTAATTATCAAGGTGCTGATCCCAATTTCCAGTTTTCTCCAATCTGATGAATGCACTGACTAGGTCAATCATCTCCATGTACTGTGGCCAGAGTGCTGCTGTCCGGTCATCTACCAAGGTTGTCTTCTCTGCCTCCAAGCGCTGAGCTATGATCTGGAGTAATTCACTTGCTTTGTCCCGGTTATGGTGGCAGCCATAACACTGTCATACAGATCTGAGGCTTCTGCTAGTTCCTCTGGTACTTTGGCATGGTCTGTGGATTCTCCATCTGGCTGATCAGAAACTGGTTAATCTGGAGCTGTTTTACTTGTGTGTCCTCGCTGTCATCAGCAACGGCACCATCTTCAGTCAACTCTGACACATCCTCTGAGTCTACTCTACACCATCATTTTATAGCCTACATACTTTTTTAGATGAGATTTTAGATTAGATTCAGACAACGAAATGCAGTAAAAAGTGTGTCTGAAGAGGGATTTGAACCATCGTCTTAAAATGATGATTTAATACTATGGCAGCGGTCAAAACCACTATGTCATCGTGACAATATGACTATATGTAGCCTGCTACTGATATCACCACAGTAGTAAATATTCATTCATTAAAATATGAACATTTAACAATAACTGGGGCTAGTATGACCTACGCATTTAATCGGTCAGCAATTTCTTGCCAAACCATTTCCCTCGCCTTGTTAATTGCAGCAGTATTGCACTATTTTACATCTTATTTTTCGTCTTCTGTGAACACTGATGACATAAGCCTGATCCTCGTTCGAGGAATCACCTGAGGCTTGAATCCCATTCACGAGTTGCCTGAACGCGGCTTTTATTTTAATCGCTGATATACTAATCAACGTACGTGGAATACCCCCCTGCATTGTTTACTAAGCTGTGTGTATGTACAAGTTTGTATGTTTATTGCAGACACACCGACAGTGAGTTACATGGCATAGCCAAATGTGTTAGTTTGTTAACTATGTAGTAGGTTACATTCCATAGCCAAACATGTTAGTTTGTTAACTATGTAATCACATTCCATAGCCAAACGTGTTAGTTTGTTAACTAGTGTACTGAGTTACATGCTAAGCTGTGTCAGTGTTTACTAGGCTAGCCACACAGGTGTTGGCTTGTTAGCTATCTAGCTTTGTTAGAAGCTTGTTTGTTTGTTTTTTGTTAGTGTGGTTTTGTTTGTTGTGTACGAACGTACACAAGTTATTGTGTGTGTGTCAGGGTTTCCGTTAGAAAAAATTGGTGTCGGTCAACGTGTCCGGGAAGATTTCAATTTACCGGACAAACGTGAGATATTCCGGTCATCATATTAAAATATAATATAGCTGTTTGTCGCGGTGATTACTGTTGTGTAGCCTATATATGCCGTTTAATGTCTATTTCTCATCCGATACGATTAGATGCGAGCTATATAATAAATATAATAATATAGGCTTTCATGATTCGCATGCGCGCTATGCCATATGTCCAGCGCTGAACGCGCGCCACACTGGGAACTGAACAGACTGCATCGATCAATGAACGGACTCCACATTACGTTAACTGAAGTCTGTTAAATTGTTTGGGATTAATGTGAGTTTTCTATTTTCTCTTTCCAGTTTTACCCTTTTTTATCAATAAAACAACGTCATTTCTATAACCAGGTCTCGCTGGTTGGGAAGGCATTTAGTTTAGCTGCCTGTCAAATCATACTTAATCGGACTCGGGAGTAAGACAATGAGGAGAACATAACTGTTTATTGAGAAACAATTGATAGGCAGGCTGGGATACGTATATAAAGAAATACCACAATGTCTAGATTTATAACATTTTATTGAAAAGTGCAAGAGGTTACATGTAGGCTTCTGGCGTGACACATAGGCTAGCCTAATTTCCGTTCATATGCCTTTTATCAGATAAAATCAAATAGAATAAAACTTTGAAAATAAATAGGCTGTTAGTGAGGTTATGGGAAAGGACTGTATAAGTTGAATAGTTCAATGAGAGTATGCTCCATTCGCCCCCGGGGCGTCGATCAGGACACACATGACAGGAGATTGACTTTGTGCTCAGGTTTCTTTAGTGGGTTCAGGCAGGGTACAGTTCAGGCATGGGTAGGATGATTGCAAACACTACAATGGGTGTATGTGTGGTTCTTGCAAAACCCGTCGTTGACTCATAATTACAGATTCATAAAAATGAAATAACAATTACAACAACATCTGACAATGGAGTTTCATAAAATAACAGTAGTGTTACTGTTGCCTTACTGTTGATGTCACACCGCTGGCTAACTGACTGGAGTTGTAACATGAGAAACTTGTGGTACTTTCAACTTCTTCTCCGATCTGAATCAATGCGGTCCTGAATGCACTGCGCACTTAAGGTGGCAGGTGATATTACGCACAGCTTAGCTCTTAAGGTGGAAATGCTAACCAAATATAATAATCATGAACTTAGAATATTGGAACCTTTCTTTTATTTATTTTTATTTTTTCCAAAGATTTGTTGATGTTTATTTATTGTAATTGGCAGGAAGAAGTACTAAAAGCATTAGCACTGGCTTTGAGGTTGGAAGGGTTTGAGACTGGCAATCTCAAAAGTGTTTGGTCCCCCTGGTGGATGTGTGAGAGTATGGCACCGGTAGAGAGGAATACATTAAGGGCCAATCCCGATTCCTTTTTCTACCCCTATGGCTCATTTTCGAGTGTGACTCGATTGGAAGCCAAGGCCTTCGAACAGAGCCGCAAGCCATAATGGTTGAAATCTACCCCTACTCCTTTGCTGCGTCTTTTCTTTGGACTTTATGTCTCCGTCAACTGTGGCCAAGGTAGGTGCTGACACTGGACACCCATCCACCACCGTTCCATCAGCCCCTCTCTGATCCATCACCTTTGTTTCTGTGTTTCCTTCCCTAGTAGCATCCCCAGTAGAGGATAATTCGTTACGGTTCACATCCTTAACCTCAACCCCGGATTCAGTAGCCATGCCCTCATCTCTCTCTGAAGATCCCTCCTTGAGCAGGGGATCCAATCCAGGATTGAGGGGGGCGATGGTCTCTGATGAATCCAGTTTGAGTCCTGTTGGAAGGCCTGATGTGGACTCCCCTGTGTGTGGCAGTCTGTCCTGCGATCCTTGCTGAATGGTTGATGCCACCTTGTCCACTTCTATGCCATCTTGGGTATCTACGGCTGATGATCGCTCAAGCTTGGCATGTTCAGGCTGGGTGCTATCCCTTTTCTTGTCATTAGAGGGCAGGCTGCCCCTGTCTGCCTGGGCCCTGGTGTTCTTCCTTAGTGCATAGCCCTTCTTGATGTCAGCCAACAGGTGGTCTTTGATGCAGCCCTCCTCCTGAACTGGGGGGGCTTTACGAATTATTTTTCCGTTCTCCCCCCTCGGTCTCTTGGCGTCATCCTCCTCTTGCTGTTTCTTCCTCTTCTCTGCCTTGATGGCCTGCTCTCTCCAGGTCTGGTTGTCCTTGATTGCTTTAAGGAAGAGTCCTCTGAAGGTCTTGATGGTGTTGATCAGCTCCTCTAGTGAGAGGCGGGACGTGTCCTCACACAGATACTCTGCTAGCTCTTCCTTCTTCTTTTCGATGGAGGCAAAGAGCTCCTGCAGCTCCTCACAGGCCTCCAGGTTCCCCTTCATAGCAGTGAGATACTGCTGCTTGATATCCTCCTTAGAAGAAGAGGACACTTTTTTCTCAGAACCCTTCAACCGTTTGACCAGTGAGCTCGACTCCGCCTGAATAGAATCCACATTTATTCCAGCAGCCTTTTCACAGATCTCTAGATCATCCGGAAGGTTCAGCAAGTCAGCATGGGTTTTCTCCGCCTCCTCCAGGATGTGATGGAGCAATGTGATACGGGACTTGTTGGCTTTGGTTTCTGTGAGCTTCAGCAAGGTGCTGATCTTGAAGCCATCTGCATTGCCTGTGTGACTCCCATAGTTGAGGAAGTTTCCAATGTCAAGTATGAGCTTGCAGAAACTTGGAAGGCGAGTGCTCTCCATCAAACTCTCACAGGCTGCGTCCAGCAGCTCAGCTTTGGGTTGCAGCATCTTTAACACAGAAGCGGTCTCCTCACAGAGAAGCATGCACTCGATCCTCATGGTGTAGCATGAAACTGATAGGAGCTCGAGGTAGAACCGATCCACACCGGCCAGCTTCTCTATCTCCCCTTGGTATGACTTGAGGTTCTCAATCTCATGTTTCTCCGGCAGTAACGTCTGCATCTGTTTCAGCACCTCGACGTCAAACTTGGAACGGTCCCCATTTTGGATCATAGCTACAAAGTCTTTATGTGAGCATCTGAACTGCTTCAAGAATATGTTCAAATTTAGATTTTTCTTGGCATCAATGAAGGATATCTCTTTGGGCTCTCGTTTGACCGTAGTGTTGGTACTTTTGGCCTTTGAGTCAGTCACTGGCAGACAGAAGAGCTCCTCAATGCTGGAGTAGTCAGGTTCCAGGGAATCAGACTGCACTGACGACCACATGGATTGGCTTTCAGACACCTCTCTGGAGGGCAGCTTCTGCCAGTTGAGCTTCTTCATGCGCAGTGTGGGACAGCGGCTGGCCTTGGGGAGAGGAGCGTAGTAGGATGCCCCCAAGAACTGCACGTTCTGGGGCACAATAATACCTCCTCCAATACCTGGGGGAGGGGGTGGTGGGGGAGGGGGACCCATACCAGGCAGGGGAGGGGGAGGTGGGGGGCCCATACCAGGCAGGGGAGGGGGAGGTGGGGGGCCCATACCAGGCAGGGGAGGGGGAGGAGGTGGACCTCCCTGCCCCATCCCTGGTAGAGGTGGTGGAGGAGGAGGTGGCATCCCAGGTAAAGGAGGAGGTGGTGGGGGTGCACCAGGGGTGGCGCACCAAAAGTGTGCCATAAGTGGTGCACCATAAGTGGTGCCTGGCAGGGGTGGGGGTGGGGGAGGAGGAGGGTTTGGGGTAGCAGCAGGAAGTGGAAGGGGGAGGAGGGGGAGTTACGGAAGCCATGTCTGATTGGTTGGTTGTGCTGCCGAGCAAGTCTGTCTGGATTGCCCTGTTGGTGGTCTTGGTCTTGGGACTGGCTGAGATCTGTTGTCTCATGGAAGAGAGCAGGCGCTCCATCAAACGTTCAGCGGAGTCCATTTGTGAGTCGTGGGCCAGCAGAGTGGCACGTTCAATATTGGAACCTTTCTAACATAGGATTTAAATGAACTTGCAATGCGCATACGCCTATGCCTTTTCTCAGATAGGGGATAGCCTTAAATAAAATAGCCTAGAGTAAAAACTCTGAAAATAAACAAAAAAATAACAATGGCTGCTCATATCATTCAGCTACTTATTACGTCGCTTTTTGAAAGCATTGAAGCGTGCAGCTGCGGACTTGAAATCAAAGGTGCAAAGTGTCTCTCCGCAACTTGCAATGCGCATTAGCCGTGTGACCTTGCCCTCCCCAAGGCGACTTCGGTGCGCAGTTTTAATTGGGTTCAGGCACACTGGAGACGGGAATCAAGCAGGCTATGTTGGCCAGTGTGGCCCACTCTGGGTAAATTTCGCTGAAGTCTCGGATGAGGACTTCGCAGGCTGTTGAGAAACGCAAGCCCCCATAACCACGAAGCGCTGTCATGACACCGATGGCATCTCGTTGCACGTTTGTGGCATCGATGACCGGGGCTGTGGCTGGTGCTGAGTCATCATCGCTGGTAATTTCTTGGCCAAAATGACCAATGATGGTCTGGATGGCCGGTTCGGCATATTCTTCAAGCGCTGAGTGGACGGAATGAGTGATAATGAATCAGTGATGGCCTGTTTTTTTTTTATGACAAAATGACATCAACAGCCAGATTAACTGAAAAGTAGGAAGGTTTAAATGTTATCCTGTTGTTTTCATCATTGTTGTTATTATAGCCTAATAATTATTATTGTTATTATGATGATGATAATTATTATTAGCCTATGATGGGCGGCGGCCATAGTCTACATTTCGCAATTTAGACAAGCATTTTAGGTTATTCAAAAAGGATAGGCCTATTTAAAGAATTATACTATGCATTTTGCAACCAACTTAATTAAATTGGCCTAGCTTCTACTTACCATCCTGCGTCTGTGGGTATTGGGAGGGGTTCAGAAGGATGTCGAAGCTGTTCAGTACATCTAGGGAATCTTCGGGGAATCACTTGTGTAGTGCATCTACTAGATGCTGGATGTAGCGTGCTCTGGCATTTTTAAACGCCTGAACGGACCGGTCACCTACATGTGTCACTCTGACATCATTGTACAGGCCGTCTTGGCAGTCTGCCTGGAACTTAACTTCTTCTGGGACTGGGGCATCTCGTAGCTGTGTTAGTGCCGCTACGGATGCGTGAACCATTGGTCGGATCATGGCCAGATTTACGTCGTCTTTCTGGAAAACCAAGTTCAATTTGGTCATCACCGGTAGCACATCAGCCAGTGCGTGAGTCCAGGCGATAAAGCTATACGGCTGGATTTGACCTAGGAGGCCTTGGGCTTGGGCATTTCCTCCCACAGCCTCTTCATTTAGCTCCATCACCAGAGCAGGCCAGTTACGTTTGATACCCTCCACTGGGGTTCCATGAACATGTTTATTAGAGTTGAAAAGAGAAGAACACTGCTGCCATCCAGGTGTATTGTAAAATGTGAACGCAAATAAAGATATATATATATATATATATATATTTATTTTTTTAACAAAAAAAAAAGATTTATTGTCCAAAAACATCAAACAATTAAAAGTAACCCCTGGAAAACCGTGACGCCATAAACCGAGAGACATGAGTCAATGTAACACTTTAGTAAGAACCAATAAACGTCATATGAATACTGTGTAGCGTGAAAGAGTAGTAATGAAAGAAGCCACACCCCTCCCCCCAACCCCTCCTCCGCCCCCCCGCGGACGACCCACTCCCCTCCTTCCACTTTAGTGCCACGTCAGACGTTCCTGGTAGAAGTAGATGAGCACCTTGGGACACTTGATTTTGGCCTCCTTGGCCGGGACCAGGTCCATCTCATCAGAGTTCTTCCATTTCATGAGGAACATGAGTCTGTGGCTCCTATGATGCGTTCCGGATTAAGGCCTCTGGCGAAGCCCCGCGGTTTCTCTGCCTCGTCTTTCCTCTTCTTGGGCCGGCTCTCCTCTCCTCCCGCCTCCTCAGGGTCCGTCGTCTTCCTCTTCCCTCCCGCGGTCTCTTTCTTGTTGTCGCTCTCGGTGGGCTTGTGGTTCTGCATGTACTCGGCGATGAGATCTGGGCAGTCCAGGTTGCCCTGCGGCTCCCACGTGTTGTCATCGTCTGAGAAGCCTTTCCACTTGAGCAGGAACTCCACCCGACCCTTGACCATCCTGCGGTCTAGAAACTTCTCCACCACATACTCTTCCTCCTCCTCCTCTGCCACCTCCTCCACCTTCTTGTTCTGCTTCTTCCCTGCAGTGGGCACCAGCTTGGCCTCTTCTTTGGGGGGCTCTAGTCGGTCCGTCGTCTTCCTCTTCCCTCCCGCGGTCTCTTTCTTGTTGTCGCTCTCTGTGGGCTTGTGGTTCTGCATGTACTCGGCGATGAGGTCCGGCCAGTCCAGGTTGCCCTGCGGCTCCCACGTGTTGTCATCGTCTGAGAAGCCTTTCCACTTGAGCAGGAACTCCACCCGATCCTTGACCACCATGCGGTCTAGAACCTTCTCCACCACATACTCTTCCTCCTCCTCCTCTGCCACCTCCTCCACCTTCTTCTTGTTCTGCTTCTTCCCCGCAGTGGGCACCAGCTTGACCTCTTCTTTGGGGGGCTCAGAGTTCATACTTGGAAGGCTTCAGATAATTTGTTCAGTTTGACTGTGGATTTGTTCATACTTGGAAGGCTTCAGATAATTTGTTCAGTTTGACTGTGGATTTGTAATCCATGGTGACTGCATGTGCTTTCCTCTTGAAGGTATATTCTGTCACCTTTTTCCCTACCATGTCCTTTAAATGAAGGCTGTTCATAATCGTGGTGTAATCTTTCCAAAGTTACGTGGAGTTTTTCAAAATGTAGAAAGTCCTCCACATTCTCTTTGCAGACCGAAGCTATAAACGCCTCTCGCTTCGACATTGTTATCAAATGCCGTGAGATAGATAGCTATGTTGTGAGATTTAAGACCCTTCTACCAACCTCTTTTGAATGGTCCACATTCACCGTATTATGGGCTGTCACACCAGTGATTAGGTGTTGAAGGTGTTCATACCCGGCAACAGATTTTGTGACTCCAACAATCAAGTATCATCAAGTATTTTGATGTCTGCCTATGTCTGTTTATTTAGTGTCTGCGTTGTCTCTTTCCTGTGTTGATGCAGAACGGTCCTTGTGCTGTTCACTAGTTTCATAGTTTACCCCTGTCACTTCTTTCATTGCATTGTTGATTACAGATGTTGCAGGGTTGGAAAGAACCCACATCCACTAGAACCAAACGTTGTGTTTCATACTTCGCATGAGGGCTTGTTCTATTACAAGGTCGGGGGATAGTCCAGCCTAGTATTAATTTGACGTATGAACAACTTGCAGACCATCTTCCAGAAATCTTTTGTTAACTTGGGGATGTGTGTCTTCTATTTGGCGCATTTTCTGGAGGTATGGAAAAGATCTGAATATTCATTTATGTAAAATAAATAAGGAACACTAGTATTTTGTCAATAATAATATCTGTTAAACAATAAATAACCAATGATGTCATCAAATACATGTTTGTAATACCATCAAAGATCTTGAAAAAGTTAAGAGACATTTGGAAAAGCTATCAATCGTTCACATTCAAATCAACGACGAAGAGAATTGTATTTGGCCCACATTTTCGCTGTGTATTCAAGTTACAGTTAGCAGGTGCGGGTATAGAATTATAGGATTATTGTATATTTCACATACAAGCTATGTCCGGAGGCAGCCGGAATGAATGGCATCATGTCTGTCAGGGTATCAAGGTGCTGATCCCAATTTCCAGTTTTCTCCAATCTGATGAATGCACTGACTAGGTCAATCATCTCCATGTACTGTGGCCAGAGTGCTGCTGTCCGGTCATCTACCAAGGTTGTCTTCTCTGCCTCCAAGCGCTGAGCTATGATCTGGAGTAATTCACTTGCATTTCTCCCGGTTATGGTGGGAGTCATACAGATCTGAGGCTTCTGCTAGTTCCTCTGGTACTTTGGCATGGTCTGTGGATTCTCCATCTGGTTGATCAGAAACTGGTTAATCTGGAGCTGTTTTACTTGTGTGTCCTCGCTGTCATCAGCAACGGCACCATCTTCAGTCAACTCTGACACATCCTCTGAGTCTACTCTACACCATCATTTTATAGCCTACATACTTTTTTAGATGAGATTTTAGATTAGATTCAGACAACGAAATGCAGTAAAAAGTGTGTCTGAAGAGGGATTTGAACCATCATCTTAAAATGATGATTTAATACTATGGCAGCGGTCAAAACCACTATGTCATCGTGACAATATGACTATATGTAGCCTGCTACTGATATCACCACAGTAGTAAATATTCATTCATTAAAATATGAACATTTAACAATAACTGGGGCTAGTATGACCTACGCATTTAATCGGTCAGCAATTTCTTGCCAAACCATTTCCCTCGCCTTGTTAATTGCGGCAGTATTGCACTATTTTACATCTTATTTTTCGTCTTCTGTGAACACTGATGACATAAGCCTGATCCTCGTTCGAGGAATCACCTGAGGCTTGAATCCCATTCACGAGTTGCCTGAACGCGGCTTTTATTTTAATCGCTGATATACTAATCAACGTACGTGGAATACCCCCCTGCATTGTTTACTAAGCTGTGTGTATGTACAAGTTTGTATGTTTATTGCCGACACACCGACAGTGAGTTACATGGCATAGCCAAATGTGTTAGTTTGTTAACTATGTAGTAGGTTACATTCCATAGCCAAACATGTTAGTTTGTTAACTATGTAATCACATTCCATAGCCAAACGTGTTAGTTTGTTAACTAGTGTACTGAGTTACATGCTAAGCTGTGTCAGTGTTTACTAGGCTAGCCACACAGGTGTTGGCTTGTTAGCTATCTAGCTTTGTTAGAAGCTTGTTTGTTTGTTTTTTGTTAGTGTGGTTTTGTTTGTTGTGTACGAACGTACACAAGTTATTGTGTGTGTGTCAGGGTTTCCGTTAGAAAAAATTGGTGTCGGTCAACGTGTCCGGGAAGATTTCAAATGCTGCGTCTTTTCTTTGGACTTTGTGTCTCCGTCAACTGTGGCCAAGGTAGGTGCTGACACTGGACACCCATCCACCACCGTTCCATCAGCCCCTCTCTGATCCATCACCTTTGTTTCTGTGTTTCCTTCCCTAGTAGCATCCCCAGTAGAGGATACTTCGTTACGGTTCACATCCTTAACCTCAACCCCGGATTCAGTAGCCATGCCCTCATCTCTCTCTGAAGATCCCTCCTTGAGCAGGGGATCCAATCCAGGATTGAGGGGGGCGATGGTCTCTGATGAATCCAGTTTGAGTCCTGTTGGAAGGCCTGATGTGGACTCCCCTGTGTGTGGCAGTCTGTCCTGCGATCCTTGCTGAATGGTTGATGCCACCTTGTCCACTTCTATGCCATCTTGGGTATCTACGGCTGATGATCGCTCAAGCTTGGCATGTTCAGGCTGGGTGCTATCCCTTTTCTTGTCATTAGAGGGCAGGCTGCCCCTGTCTGCCTGGGCCCTGGTGGTCTTCCTTAGTGCATAGCCCTTCTTGATGTCAGCCAACAGGTGGTCTATGATGCAGCCCTCCTCCTGAACTGGGGGGGGCTTTACGAATTATTTTTCCGTTCTCCCCCCTCGGTCTCTTGGCGTCATCCTCCTCTTGCTGTTTCTTCCTCTTCTCTGCCTTGATGGCCTGCTCTCTCCAGGTCTGGTTGTCCTTGATTGCTTTAAGGAAGAGTCCTCTGAAGGTCTTGATGGTGTTGAACAGCTCCTCTAGTGAGAGGCGGGACGTGTCCTCACACAGATACTCTGCTAGCTCTTCCTTCTTCTTTTCGATGGAGGCAAAGAGCTCCTGCAGCTCCTCACAGGCCTCCAGGTTCCCCTTCATAGCAGTGAGATACTGCTGCTTGATATCCTCCTGAGAAGAAGAGGACACTTTTTTCTCAGAACCCTTCAACCGTTTGACCAGTGAGCTCGACTCCGCCTGAATAGAATCCACATTTATTCCAGCAGCCTTTTCACAGATCTCTAGATCATCCGGAAGGTTCAGCAAGTCAGCATGGGTTTTCTCCGCCTCCTCCAGGATGTGATGGAGCAATGTGATACGGGACTTGTTGGCTTTGGTTTCTGTGAGCTTCAGCAAGGTGCTGATCTTGAAGCCATCTGCATTGCCTGTGTGACTCCCATAGTTGAGGAAGTTTCCAATGTCAAGTATGAGCTTGCAGAAACTTGGAAGGCGAGTGCTCTCCATCAAACTCTCACAGGCTGCGTCCAGCAGCTCAGCTTTGGGTTGCAGCATCTTTAACACAGAAGCGGTCTCCTCACAGAGAAGCATGCACTCGATCCTCATGGTGTAGCATGAAACTGATAGGAGCTCGAGGTAGAACCGATCCACACCGGCCAGCTTCTCTATCTCCCCTTGGTATGACTTGAGGTTCTCAATCTCATGTTTCTCCGGCAGTAACGTCTGCATCTGTTTCAGCACCTCGACGTCAAACTTGGAACGGTCCCCATTTTGGATCATAGCTACAAAGTCTTTATGTGAGCATCTGAACTGCTTCAAGAATATGTTCAAATTTAGATTTTTCTTGGCATCAATGAAGGATATCTCTTTGGGCTCTCGTTTGACCGTAGTGTTGGTACTTTTGGCCTTTGAGTCAGTCACTGGCAGACAGAAGAGCTCCTCAATGCTGGAGTAGTCAGGTTCCAGGGAATCAGACTGCACTGACGACCACATGGATTGGCTTTCAGACACCTCTCTGGAGGGCAGCTTCTGCCAGTTGAGCTTCTTCATGCGCAGTGTGGGACAGCGGCTGGCCTTGGGGAGAGGAGCGTAGTAGGATGCCCCCAAGAACTGCACGTTCTGGGGCACAATAATACCTCCTCCAATACCTGGGGGAGGGGGTGGTGGGGGAGGGGGGCCCATACCAGGCAGGGGAGGGGGAGGTAGGGGGCCCATATCAGGCAGGGGAGGGGGAGGTGGGGGGCCCATACCAGGCAGGGGAGGGGGAGGAGGTGGACCTCCCTGCCCCATCCCTGGTAGAGGTGGTGGAGGAGGAGGTGGCATCCCAGGTAAAGGAGGAGGTGGTGGGGGTGCACCAGGGGTGGCGCACCAAAAGTGTGCCAGAAGTGATGCACCATAAGTGGTGCCTGGCAGGGGTGGGGGTGGGGGAGGAGGAGGGTTTGGGGTAGCAGCAGGAAGTGAAGGGGGAGGAGGGGGAGTTACGGAAGCCATGTCTGATTGGTTGGTTGTGCTGCCGAGCAAGTCTGTCTGGATTGCCCTGTTGGTGGTCTTGGTCTTGGGACTGGCTGAGATCTGTTGTCTCATGGAAGAGAGCAGGCGCTCCATCAAACGTTCAGCGGAGTCCATTTGTGAGTCGTGGGCCAGCAGAGTGGCACGTTCAATATTGGAACCTTTCTAACATAGGATTTAAATGAACTTGCAATGCGCATACGCCTATGCCTTTTCTCAGATAGGGGATAGCCTTAAATAAAATAGCCTAGAGTAAAAACTCTGAAAATAAACAAAAAAATAACAATGGCTGCTCATATCATTCAGCTACTTATTACGTCGCTTTTTGGCAGCATTGAAGCGTGCAGCTGCGGACTTGAAATCAAAGGTGCAAAGTGTCTCTCCGCAACTTGCAATGCGCATTAGCCGTGTGACCTTGCCCTCCCCAAGGCGACTTCGGTGCGCAGTTTTAATTCGGTTCTGCAGGCACACTGGAGACGGGAATCAAGCAGGCTATGTTGGCCAGTGTGGCCCACTCTGGGTAAATTTCGCTGAAGTCTCGGATGAGGACTTCGCAGGCTGTTGAGAAACGCAAGCCCCCATAACCACGAAGCGCTGTCATGACACCGATGGCATCTCGTTGCACGTTTGTGGCATCGATGACCGGGCCTGTGGCTGGTGTTGAGTCATCATCGCTGGTCATTTCTTGGCCAAAATTACCAATGATGGTCTGGATGGCCGGTTCGGCATATTCTTCAAGCGCTGAGAGGACGGAATGAGTGATAATGAATCAGTGATGGCCTATTTTTTTTTTATGACAAAATGACATCAACAGCCAGATTAACTGAAAAGTAAGAAGGTTTAAATGTTATCCTGTTGTTTTCATCATTGTTGTTATTATAGCCTAATAATTATTATTGTTATTATGATGATGATAATTATTATTAGCCTATGATGGGCGGCGGCCATAGTCTACATTTCGCAATTTAGACAAGCATTTTAGGTTATTCAAAAAGGATAGGCCTATTTAAAGAATTATACTATGCATTTTGCAACCAACTTAATTAAATAGGCCTAGCTTCTACTTACCATCCTGCGTCTGTGGGTATTGGGAGGGGTTCAGAAGGATGTCGAAGCTGTTCAGTACATCTAGGGAATCTTCGGGGAATCACTCGTGTAGTGCATCTACTCGATGCTGGATGTAACGTGCTCGGGCATTTTTAAACGCCTGAACGGACTGGTCACCTACATGTGTCACTCTGACATCATTGTACAGGCCGTCTTGGCAGTCCGCCTGGAACTTAACTTCTTCTGGGCCTGGGGCATCTCGTAGCTGTGTTAGTGCCGCTACGGATGCGTGAACCATTGGTCGGATCATGGCCAGATTTACGTCGTCTTTCTGGAAAACCAAGTTCAATTTGGTCATCACCGGTAGCACATCAGCCAGTGCGTGAGTCCAGGCGATAAAGCTATACGGCTGGATTTGACCTAGGAGGCCTTGGGCTTGGGCATTTCCTCCCACAGCCTCTTCATTTAGCTCCATCACCAGAGCAGGCCAGTTACGTTTGATACCCTCCACTGGGTTTCCATGAACATGTTTATTAGAGTTGAAAAAATAACAATGGCTGCTCATATCATTCAGCTACTTATTACGTCGCTTTTTGGCAGCATTGAAGCGTGCAGCTGCGGACTTGAAATCAAAGGTGCAAAGTGTCTCCCGCAACTTGCAATGCGCATTAGCCGTGTGACCTTGCCCTCCCCAAGGCGACTTTGTGCGCAGTTTTAATTCGGTTCTGCAGAGAGAATCCTCTCTCTGCAGGCACACTGGAGACGGGAATCAAGCAGGCTATGTTGGCCAGTGTGGCCCACTCTGGGTAAATTTCGCTGAAGTCTCGGATGAGGACTTCGCAGGCTGTTGAGAAACGCAAGCCCCCATAACCACGAAGCGCTGTCATGACACCGATGGCATCTCGTTGCACGTTTGTGGCATCGATGACCGGGGCTGTGGCTGGTGCTGAGTCATCATCGCTGGTCATTTCTTGGCCAAAATGACCAATGATGGTCTGGATGGCCGGTTCGGCATATTCTTCAAGCGCTGAGAGGACGGAATGAGTGATAATGAATCAGTGATGGCCTATTTTTTTTTTTATGACAAAATGACATCAACAGCCAGATTAACTGAAAAGTAGGAAGGTTTAAATGTTATCCTGTTGTTTTCATCATTGTTGTTATTATAGCCTAATAATTATTATTGTTATTATGATGATGATAATTATTATTAGCCTATGATGGGCGGCGGCCATAGTCTACATTTCGCAATTTAGACAAGCATTTTAGGTTATTCAAAAAGGATAGGCCTATTTAAAGAATTATACTATGCATTTTGCAACCAACTTAATTAAATAGGCCTAGCTTCTACTTACCATCCTGTGTCTGTGGGTATTGGGAGGGGTTCAGAAGGATGTCGAAGCTGTTCAGTACATTTAGCCGCTAGATTGTATATGCAAGGAAATTGAGCATTCCATTTGATTACAGAAATGTCCAGCGCAGGCACATGGCCAGACATTGCTGTTTGGTGGGCCACGGCGTTGCGTCTGTGGATTTCACTCCCAGAAGCATGGGCGTCACCACCATATATTTGGGGGGGGACGTGTCCCCCCCACCTTTGAAACAAGGTCGTTTGGACCCCCCCACATTTGCCATCAAAAATATGTTGCATGACTGGTCAGCGTTATTTTCATTGCTTCACAATCAAATCCGTTCCACTTTATGAGTAGGGGATTGCCCATATCCAGAAGTCCACTCCGCGTTTTACTTCTGTTTTTAACACGGCAGCAGCAGCATCAGACACGCACGCAGATTCAAAACATTCAGACTGAGGCAAGACGATATTTAGATCATCCACCAAGATGGATATAAGGAAAAACAATTCTAAGAAGAGAAAAGTAAGTCAAAGTCATCCAAGTTTTCCCGTGAGTGGCCAAACAGCAACATTGCGTTCTCCCAAGGTCAAACACAGCCAGCTTTTCTGATAAGAATGTTAGCACCTTATGAGACATTATCTGTATTAGCAATAGAATTAGCATAGCCTACTAGCAACCAAATATGAGCTAGATCAGCTATATGGCACTAGCAGTTTTGTTAGGCATTACTAGTGCGGTTAGACATGTTTAAATGTCTAAGCCCCATCCTCTACAACCTCTACACCCACGACTTCACCCCCATCCACCCCAGCAACTACATCGTAAAGTTTGCAGACGACACCACCGTGGTGGGATGTATCTCGGGGGGGGACGAGGCGGCGTACAGGGATGAGGTAGAGCAATTGAGCAAGCTGTGCAAGGTTAACAACCTGCTGCTAAACAAGTCAAAGACCCAGGAATTCATCGTAGACTTCAGGAGGAAAAAGTCCGAGATCCTGCCCCTGCTCATCGACGGAGAGAGCGTGGAGATAGTCTCAACCCTCCGATTCCTGGGACACAACATGCGGGATGACCTGGCCTGGAAGGACAACACTAAAGGCACCATCAAGAGGGCACAACAGCGGCTATACACCCTGAGATGCCTCAGGAAACAACACAACAAGAAGGAGATACTGGTGGCCTTCTACCACGGCGCAGTGGAGAGCATCCTCACCTTCGGCATCTCCAACTGGTTCCACAGCTGCACAACAGCGGAGAGAAACGAGCTACAGAGAGTCGTGAGAACAGCACAGAAGATCACCGGCGCCCCCCTCCCCTCTCTGGAGGAGCTGAACAAAACACGCTGTCTCAGGAGGGCCTCCAAGATCTCCAAGGACCCGACCCACCCTGGGCACGAACACTTTGTCAAGCTGCCCTCGAACAGGAGGTACAGGACCCCGGCCGCTAAGACAAACAGACTGAAGAACAGCTTCTACCACAGGGCCGTCAAGGCCCTGAACACAGAAAAGGCCTAAGTTCTGGGCCCAGGACAGTCCGGACGGATTGTATGGCAGCTAGTGCTGAGGCACAAACATGTACATTTTCAAGCCTGCAAACTGTGACACTTTAAAATAATGTGAAAAAATACTTTCTTGTGCAATATGACAACCCTAGTTGACTATCTGTGCAGTATAGTACAGTGTATTGTGTACATAGCCTTTATTGATGTAAACCAGCTCCTTACCTTCTTGTGATTTTATGCATCTATGCTTTTTCTAAAATGTGTTTCTTTTTCCTTTCCTAAACACCAGGGGAGCCTCCCCTCCTAAATTTCGTTGTTTGGTACCTGTACTGTAGCAATGACAAATAAAGTCTATCTATCTAAATGCAGAACAGACACAGGCGAAATGTCATCAAAAGCACAGAATGGCGACAAACACCTGACAGTGCTTACCTGTCCTGTCATTATTGCATCTCCTGCCCGTGTTCATTGCCCTGAGCATTTGCACTATTTAATTTGGCCATTGCACCCACCCAAAGAATCAATTTAGCATCTGATTGCTTGAGCTAGGGTTAAAAAATAATAAGAAAACACCTGTTCCATTTATTTTTCTATTTCTAAAATGCTTGTGATTGTATTTTTTGTATTGATGATTGTATTTCTATGTCAAATGAGAAAATTAGAGAAAAACAATATGAACAAGTGCTCAATGCATCCCCATTTCTCCTGATATAGTGGTTGAGAGTGAGAGTGAGTCAGAGGCAGGGGCAGCAGGCAGGGGCAGTGGAGACAGCTCTAATTCACTCTTTGATTATTATTTTTTTGTTATAGTTGTATGTTCTGCAATGCACTGAAGAGGGCTAAGTTTGATTGTAATAGGCTCTGAGTAGCCTAGGTACATATTTTATGTTTCCTCATAACTTTTTATTCAATTTGTTGACTCAAAGTTACCTCATTCTTTTCTAATTCACTCTTTGATTCTTTTTGAATCTTCATATTTAATAAAGTACCTAAAAAGTGCCACGTGTCAGTGTCAGGCCTCTGTGTGTTAAACCAAAACATAATAGTAGTCAGTAATTGCAGACCATGCCAGCTCCAAGGAAAAACAAAGAAAGAGGGAGATTATTTTGGGTGTAAAACGCACCAGAATGCAGGAAATTGAATCTACTATTTTAAAAAATTCGGGGGGGAGACCCCCAGACCCCCCGAAAAAGAAGTGTCCCCCCCCACATTCAAAAAGCTGCTGACGCCCATGCCCAGAAGGTAATGAAATGTAACTATTTGTCATGCTGAAAAATGATCCCATTATCAGTCTCTCTTATTCTGGTAATTGATACTTACCAGAAAGGTTTGACCGTTTTGAGTTTTGTTTTTGTTTG
Source organism: Nansenia antarctica (assembly GCF_963989245.1). Lineage (NCBI taxonomy): Eukaryota > Metazoa > Chordata > Actinopteri > Argentiniformes > Microstomatidae > Nansenia > Nansenia antarctica. The sequence continues at coordinate 13,143,823 of NC_137685.1, read as the reverse complement.
ATCAAATGTATGAGCAGACAAGTGTTCTGAATGGTTGACTGTTATACCTTTTAATTGTCAGTTTAATACGTTTGAATTGTTGGCATAAGAATATATTTTCTGTGTGTCTTTAGCAGTCATCCAGTGTTCCATCGGCACCCACGTCTGCCTCTGTGACTGCTGCTACTACGGTGCAGGGTCCAGCTCCACCTCCTGCCATGGCCCTGCTGCTGCCACAGCCTCAGTCCCTGCCATGCCTGTGCAGAGTCCTCTCCGGCCTGGGCCTGCATTGACTGTCTCAATGGTGAATATGTCCATAACATTTTGCCATGTTATTCATTCATTTTATCCAAGCACTGTTTTGTCATAATTTTATTCTGCTGACCAATTAAATTTGCCATTCTTCTCTTCAGTTTAAAAAACCCCGGTTTGGAGGGGCCTCTGGTGCTGCAGCCAAGCCAAACCTTGTGGCTAGGAAGCCTGTTGAGGTATTACATTGATTTGGTGATGTTATTAGTGATGTTATTAGTGTAACTCGTGTATGACTAATGTGGTTTCTGCCTACAATCACATGCACAATCTACATGCACAATCTACAGCGTCTGTGAGGACCACCTCTATCACCTCTACCTCTCAGGCTACAGTGCACACATATGCCCATGTCGGCATGAGTTCGAATCCGGCCCATGCCCTGCTGACATGCCCTCTCCTCCGTACTTTCCTGTCTACCTTCACTATCTCTATCCAATAAAATGAAAAATATGAGTGGTACTGCCCCACTCTGAAAAAAATTACCTTTAAAAATAAATAAATACTGAACTCCTATGAAGGGGAAATGTATTGTCATCGTCTGCTCTGGAAACATCGCCGCCTCGGGGTCCTCCTGTAATTTTTAACCAGCTCACTAGTGATCATGATCTAGCTAGCAAGCTAATTCAGTCAATGCAAGAGGGAAAATGTGCATAGGGGTTTCATACGCATGTGACTATTCAATGTGAAAATTCAAGCTGATGCAGGTGACGTAACTAAAGTTTGTGTGTAAAGCAAGCTCGCTAGTTTGGGTCAGTATCCCAGAATGCATTTCACACCGGCCGGCAGCAGGGATTTTATAGCAGGCTATGCCTCCATGGGCTAAGCTTTTGTAAATGTGGCCCTACAACATTTGGCGAGAAAGTACCCATGTATATTCCCAAAATGTAGCCAGTTTGTTTACCACCTATGTAGGCTAGCGTTAGCTAGCTAGTCAGCTAGATACCCTTACTGTGGGATTCAGCAGACACGTTGGAACATAATATCTAGACAAGTTGTAGGGGGGGGGGTCAATATCTTTAGCTAGCTAAAGTAACTAGCTTAATGTTGTCTTAGCAGTTGGTTAAAGAATAGGGGCCGGTTGCATAAAGATAGATTTAGAGATTGCTGCTTGCTACGTGACGACCATGGCCGGTGAGTATGCAGGGTGGATCGTGCCACATTCACCCTCCATGATAGGTGAGAGGGGCGGAAGTGAAAATCAATCTCTGAGATCTCTCAATTCAGATATTCCGACCTATGTGAAGTTCATTAATCGAACGGAACAAAGCGCCACAATATGGTGGCTCAACTTCACCGGACGGCCCGTCTCGTACGGAGACATACCACCGGGCGGGTATAATCGCATGGATACTTTTCTGACTCACCCGTGGGTTTTTAGAGCCTCTCTTACTGGCGCAAATCTTCAAGGGAACCTGGAAGACGTTTATATGCCAGCCCCAAATGAAGAGGATGGTCACCCGGAGTATCTGGATGTCACCATAACAAGGCCAGTGTACTCTTTACAAGAATACTGCTTGATGTTGATCCGACTGTCGGTGAGGGAGGAAGACTATGGTAGACTCGACATTCCAGAATCACTGAGGCAGGACCTCAGCCGACCGCCAAATCTACTAGAGTAGCTTCAACTCTTGAACTCAGCTGGGAAATGATTTCTTTGATTTGTCATGGATTCTTGTTGACAAATGGTGACTTTTCCCTCCCCCAAGTAAACTTGGTTTACCCACTTTTATATTTTATTTACCAGGTTTTCACCTACCAATATTATTTGCTTAAGGGTTTTCCCACCTAATCAATCCATGGTGTTCAGGGTTCAGTCACCTATTTTGTTTGTTTACCACTACCAACCTGTCCTCGACTATTACATCGATGAGCCAAAACATTATGACCACTGACAGGTGAAGTGAATAACTAATTGATTATCTTGTTACAATGGCACCTGTCAAGGGGTGGGATGTATGAGGCAGCAAGTGAACAGTCAGGTCTTGAAGTTGTATGTGTTGGATGCAGGAGAAATGGGCAGGAGTAAAGACCTAAACGACTTTGACAAGAGACAAATTGTTATGGCCTGACGGCAAAGCGTGTGGGGTGCTCCCGGTTAGCAGTGGTGAGTACCGACAGTGGTCTGAGCAGGGACAAACCACAAATTGGTGACGCTCCAAGGCTCATCGATGCATGAGCATATTAGGCATAATATCAACAGCATAATTAGGCAGGTGGTCATAATGTTGGCTCATCAGTGTATGTGCTCTATGTGTATACTATAGCATGTGTTCATAAAGTAGGCTGTTTACCACATGAGAATGGAACACACAATATCAAACCCTCTGAATTAACCTACTGTGACACACTTACACAATACTGATTTCTCAACCATATATTTTTTCTGACTAGTGGGTGTTTTACTTGCAAGTGTTACTTGTGAATGTTTTACTTGTATTAAAACTAATTCATTCTAATTCAACTAATTCATTCATTCATATAGACTCTAAAATGTTCCCATAATAGAGTGTTTTACACCTGAAACTGTAGAGAAGGACGATGTCCCAGCCAGACGGCGTCCTCCACAGACATCGGTGCTGACACCACCCTCTGCTGTGTTGTTGAAAAAAAAGGGTCAGATTTCTCCCAAATCCAAATGGAGTCCTGCTGATCTTCAGGGAAGTGGGGCGTGGGGAGCGGTATGATATAAAAACTGTCTAAAATAAAAAAAAACTCATGGAAGCTATTCAACTTGGCCCTGCTCTGTGTGTGTGTGTGCGTGTGTGTGTGTGTGTGTGTTTCTAGGACTGTTCATATAAGATGACCAGTGAGCCGCGAGGTGTCTGTCTGATCATGGACAACGACCAGTTTACAAAAGAGTCCAAGAAATCTCCAGAGTACTATATGATGTTATTTCTCCAGCCCGACTGCCTTTTTCCGGCCCAGTGTGATGAAAAGTAGCCCCATTGGAGGGTAATCCGCCCCATCTGGCAACCCTGCTATGCACAGTAGCTAAATACAGATGCTAGCTCTACTTTGAAGCTCTCGAGCTAGCCTAGCATAAACGTTTGAAACAAACAATATCCATGTCTTGTCAACTAGAATACACAGACAGGCACTGGAAAAAGTGCCAAACTGACCTAAGCTAACATGGCTAATCGCTAACTCCCTCAGCTGGGCCTTAAAGTGACAAGCGCCCTTTTCTCATCTCAAGCTTCATTAGCTTCATCGGGTCACCACATGTACAGATTTGGTCCCACACACTCCAGATTTGAACCCAAGGTTAGAACCAGGGTTAGTTACCTAGAGTAGAAAGGGCTTTGCTCTCAGACCTTCAGAACCCATTGAAAGTAGTGCAGGGCCCTCAAGGGAATGGCCTAGGACTCTGAAAATTGAATTGGTACAATGTAGGGATACAATGAAGGAGTGTGTAGAGTTTGGTGACTGTGACTCTTTCCATGCCCGTTCCCTGGGCCCAAACGTACGTTGCCAGCAGCAGCAGCAGCAGCCACTGTCCACTTTAATTCAGGCTGCTTTTCCGGCCTAGTGGTTAAAGGAAGGTTAAAGGACTTTAGCGACTCAGCAGCAACCTTAGTAAGTGCTGCCACAGAGACACGGTTGTTCAGATAGAAGGTTTTTCTAATTTAAATCAGTCGATTATTTCCAACTTTAAATCAGTAGATTAAATAGATTAAATCAGTAGATTAAATCAGTCGATTATTTCCAACTTTAAATCAGTAGATTAAATAGATTAAATCAGTAGATTAAATCAGTAGATTATTTCCAACTTTAAATCAGTAGATTAGTTCAAACTTGACATGACATTGGGATATTTGGAAGGGACTTGAGTCAGACGATGGAGAATCTATTTCAATTGGAAATTGAACGATCAGTCGACCTTCCTCAACTGTTAGGAACATGACTCCTCACATCCTCCAAGTATTGTTGTTGTATAAGGTGAGACATATCAACACGCACCAACATAACATGTACATATCAATCAGCGCACCCACCCACAGTATAGCAACAACATAAAATAGTCCCATCATGCCTATTGCATACATAACATGGGTCTGTCAGACACGTGAGCCAGACATACGGGGGTGGTATGTATGTGGAGCACTCTTATAGATATTCAGCAGGTAGCAGGTAGCAGGTAGCTATACACCTGGTCCAGCTGCTGCTCCTCATCCTCCAGGTAGGTGTCCGGCACCAGGTACTGTCCCTTAAGGCAGATTTGTTCACATTTTAATAAAAATAAAAAAAACATTGTTTTACCAATTTGAGTAAAGTCAAATTAACCCTTCCAACATTCAAAAATGTGGTTGTCAAGAGTTGGTTTTGATTCAAAATAATTGGCATTGATTCTAGAATGTTGGAGTTAGGATGTTTGGTTGATAAGCACCAACATTCAGTCTTGGTGGTAACAACCCTAAGACTAGACCTGAAACTTATTGCTCCAATCTATATCCCATAAATCTTCAGAAATGAGCTTTTACGTCCAGCAACATCATCAGCTTGCACCACGCATGGCACAAAGAAGACAGCATCTTCCTTTGCCACCATCAAATGGTGAGTGTCAAATTCTACAACATTGATTTTGAAAGTAGGAATAGTTTCATGTCTTATTTCACTGATTTGTTCACATTTTAATAAAAAAACAACAACATTGTTTTACCAATTTGAGTAAAGTCAATGTAACTTGTTAACCAATATTGAATGTGTATTCTAGTGCCTGGTCCTGTGCAGCACATAGACCTCTTTCTCCAAGAGTGGGACTACATCGAGCAGTGCCAGCAGAACCAGTTCCACCGCTACATCTCTGAGCAAGAGTACTGCCTCTGGCTGTTACAGCACGACCCAATGGTTCTCCACTACCTGCCTGAGGAGAAAAGGGGGCGTATGTTCAGCTTCTTCTTAGAGCAGAGGGACAGAGCTATGCAGGTACGCTCAGTGGAGAGAGAGGTCAACAAGAGCACAGTAACACAGCTGAGGAAGAGAAAGGCCCAGGAGGAATGGATGGTGCCTCCTCAGAAGAAACAGTGTGTGAGCTCAAACCAGCAGCTGCTTTTCACTGAGGAAGAGATGGAGAAACTGGAGGTCATTCCAGGGATTCTGGACCTGGCTTTGGAGATGGGCTTCCTAACTGAATGAATAATTTGTTCTGTCTTTGAATAATTAAAATGTATTAATTTAGTAGTTAGTAGAAATATGTTAGTTATAAGATATATGTATATCAGGTTTATAAATAAAATACAAATAAAACATTATAAATAAAGAATAATTTCACTTATTCAAGTTGTGATGCGTTTTTCTTTAGTTAAACCTGTGTCCATTTGAGGCTGAAACTTTCTTTCTCTCTCTCTCGCGTGAACTTCAGAATGGCACTAACCAAAAATGTACGCTGTAACATCCACAATAATGAACTACGAGAGCACTTAAATAAATAAAAAGTTAATGATTATCGATCAAAATATTTTGTGATCGACCAAGATCCTTATCGATCAATTATCGATCGTCGATCATTTGATGCCCACCCCTAGTTTTGATTCAAAATAATTGGCATTGATTCTAGAATGTTGGAGTTAGAATGTTTGGTTGATAAGCACCAACATTCAGTCTTGGTGGTAACAACCCTAAGACTAGACCTGAAACTTATTGCTCCAATCTATATTCCATAAATCTTCAGAAATGAGCTTTTACGTCCAGCAACATCATCAGCTTGCACCACGCATGGCACAAAGAAGACAGCATCTTCCTTTGCCACCATCAAATGGTGAGTGTCAAATTCTACAACATTGATTTTGAAAGTAGGAATAGTTTCATGTCTTATTTCACTGATTTGTTCACATTTTAATAAAAAAACAACAACATTGTTTTACCAATTTGAGTAAAGTCAATGTAACTTGTTAACCAATATTGAATGTGTATCTTGCCTCTCCCTTCTGAAATAAAGCATTTATACTGTGACCGTAATTGACGTCTTGCCGTGGAGCCACGTGCGTGTTCATGTTTGCCCACATGCATGCGCAAACCGCGGAGGCGCGCTCGTGTTTCAAAACGTGCATGAAGTCTAAACTTAAGAACTTTTCAAACCACTTCTTAGCGATAGGAGCAAAGTCAGATCGCATAATAGCAGGGGCGCCTAGTGCACTTCATTAACATATGAACACTCCCACAATGAGCAATATATGCACAGGAGTTTTACGTCTTATGTGTGGGCGCCTATCGACACCTGCATAATAGCAGTAGCGCGTATGAAGCGCATAATAAGGGTGGCGGTAGGTCTTAACCTGGCGGTGCGTCTTAATTAACACTTAAGACGGCAAGTTAAGAAGTGCATAATAGGGCCCAGCACCTCCATGGGCTAAGCTTTTGTAAATGTGGCCCTACAACATTTGGCCAGAAAGTACCCATGTATATTCCCAAAATGTAGCCAGTTTGTTTACCACCTATGTAGGCTAGCGTTAGCTAGCTAGTCAGCTAGATACCCTTACTGTGGGATTCAGCAGACACGTTGGAACATAATATCTAGACAAGTTGTAGGGGGGGGGGGTCAATATCTTTAGCTAGCTAAAGTAACTAGCTTAATGTTGTCTTAGCAGTTGGTTAAAGAATAGGGGCCGGTTGCATAAAGATAGATTTACAGATTGCTGCTTGCTACGTGACGACCATGGCCGGTGAGTATGCAGGGTGGATCGTGCCACATTCACCCTCCATGATAGGTGAGAGGGGCGGAAGTGAAAATCAATCTCTGAGATCTCTCAATTCAGATATTCCGACCTATGTGAAGTTCATTAATCGAACGGAACAAAGCGCCACAATATGGTGGCTCAACTTCACCGGACGGCCCGTCTCGTACGGAGACATACCACCGGGCGGGTATAATCGCATGGATACTTTTCTGACTCACCCGTGGGTTTTTAGAGCCTCTCTTACTGGCGCAAATCTTCAAGGGAACCTGGAAGACGTTTATATGCCAGCCCCCAATGAAGAGGATGGTCACCCGGAGTATCTGGATGTCATCATAACAAGGCCAGTGTACTCTTTACAAGAATACTGCTTGATGTTGATCCGACTGTCGGTGAGTGAGGAAGACTATGGTAGACTCGACATTCCAGAATCACTGAGGCAGGACCTCAGCCGACCGCCAAATCTACTAGAGTAACTTCAACTCTTGAACTCAGCTGGGAAATGATTTCTTTGATTTGTCATGGATTCTTGTTGACAAATGGTGACTTTTCCCTCCCCCAAGTAAACTTGGTTTACCCACCTTTTATATTTTATTTACCAGGTTTTCACCTACCAATATTATTTGCTTAAGGGTTTTCCCACCTAATCAATCCATGGTGTTCAGGGTTCAGTCACCTATTTTGTTTGTTTACCACTACCAACCTGTCCTCGACTATTACATCGATGAGCCAAAACATTATGACCACTGACAGGTGAAGTGAATAACATTGATTATCTTGTTACAATGGCACCTGTCAAGGGGTGGGATGTATGAGGCAGCAAGTGAACAGTCAGGTCTTGAAGTTGTATGTGTTGGATGCAGGAGAAATGGGCAGGAGTAAAGACCTGAACGACTTTGACAAGAGACAAATTGTTATGGCCTGACGGCAAAGCTTGTGGGGTGCTCCCGGTCAGCAGTGGTGAGTACCGACAGTGGTCTGAGCAGGGACAAACCACAAATTGGTGACGGGGTGTTGGGCGCTCCAAGCATTCCATAAATCTTCAGAAATTAGCTTTTACGTCCAGCAACATCATCAGCTTGCACCACGCATGGCACAAAGAAGACAGCATCTTCCTTTGCCACCATCAAATGGTGAGTGTCAAATTCTACAACATTGATTTTGAAAGTAGGAATTGTTTCATGTCTTATTTCACTGATTTGTTCACATTTTAATAAAAAAACAACAACATTGTTTTACCAATTTGAGTAAAGTCAATGTAACTTGTTAACCAATATTGAATGTGTATTCTAGTGCCTGGTCCTGTGCAGCATCTAGACCTCTTTCTCCAAGAGTCCAGCAACATCATCAGCTTGCACCCCGCATGGCACAAAGAAGACAGCATCTTCCTTTGCCACCATCAAATGGTGAGTGTCAAATTCTACAACATTGATTTTGAAAGTAGGAATAGTTTCATGTCTTATTTCACTGATTTGTTCACATTTTAATAAAAAAACATCAACATTGTTTTACCAATTTGAGTAAAGTCAAATTAACCCTTCCAACATTCCAAAAATGTGGTTGTCAAGAGTTGGTTTTGATTCAAAATAATTGGCATTGATTCTAGAATGTTGGAGTTAGGATGTTTGGTTGATAAGCACCAACATTCAGTCTTGGTGGTAACAACCCTAAGACTAGACCTGAAACTTATTGCTCCAATCTATATCCCATAAATCTTCAGAAATGAGCTTTTACGTCCAGCAACATCATCAGCTTGCACCACGCATGGCACAAAGAAGACAGCATCTTCCTTTGCCACCATCAAATGGTGAGTGTCAAATTCTACAACATTGATTTTGAAAGTAGGAATAGTTTCATGTCTTATTTCACTGATTTGTTCACATTTTAATTAAAAAACAACAACATTGTTTTACCAATTTGAGTAAAGTCAATGTAACTTGTTAACCAATATTGAATGTGTATTCTAGTGCCTGGTCCTGTGCAGCACATAGACCTCTTTCTCCAAGAGTGGGACTACATCGAGCAGTGCCAGCAGAACCAGTTCCACCGCTACATCTCTGAGCAAGAGTACTGCCTCTGGCTGTTACAGCACGACCCAATGGTTCTCCACTACCTGCCTGAGGAGACAAGGGGGTGTATGTTCAGCTTCTTCTTAGAGCAGAGGGACAGAGCTATGCGGGTACGCTCCATGGAGAGAGAGGTCAACAAGAGCACAGTAACACAGCTGAGGAAGAGAAAGGCCCAGGAGGAATGGATGGTGCCTCCTCAGAAGAAACAGTGTGTGAGCTCAAACCAGCAGCTGCTTTTCACTGAGGAAGAGATGGAGAAACTGGAGGTCATTCCAGGGATTCTGGACCTGGCTTTGGAGATGGGCTTCCTAACTGAATGAATAATTTGTTCTGTCTTTGAATAATTAAAATGTATTAATTTAGTAGTTAGTAGAAATATGTTAGTTATAAGATATATTTATATCAGGTTTATAAATAAAATACAAATAAAACATTATAAATAAAGAATAATTTCACTTATTCAAGTTGTGATGCGTTTTTCTTTAGTTAAACCTGTGTCCATTTGAGGCTGAAACTTTCTTTCTCTCTCTCTCGCGTGAACTTCAGAATGGCACTAACCAAAAATGTACGCTGTAACATCCACAATAATGAACTACGAGAGCACTTAAATAAATAAAAAGTTAATGATTATCGATCAAAATATTTTGTGATCGACCAAGATCCTTATCGATCAATTATCGATCGTCGATCATTGATGCCCACCCCTAGTTTTGATTCAAAATAATTGGCATTGATTCTAGAATGTTGGAGTTAGAATGTTTGGTTGATAAGCACCAACATTCAGTCTTGGTGGTAACAACCCTAAGACTAGACCTGAAACTTATTGCTCCAATCTATATTCCATAAATCTTCAGAAATGAGCTTTTACGTCCAGCAACATCATCAGCTTGCACCACGCATGGCACAAAGAAGACAGCATCTTCCTTTGCCACCATCAAATGGTGAGTGTCAAATTCTACAACATTGATTTTGAAAGTAGGAATAGTTTCATGTCTTATTTCACTGATTTGTTCACATTTTAATAAAAAAACAACAACATTGTTTTACCAATTTGAGTAAAGTCAATGTAACTTGTTAACCAATATTGAATGTGTATCTTGCCTCTCCCTTCTGAAATAAAGCATTTATACTGTGACCGTAATTGACGTCTTGCCGTGGAGCCACGTGCGTGTTCATGTGTGCCCACATGCATGCGCAAACCGCGGAGGCGCGCTCGTGTTTCAAAACGTGCATGAAGTCTAAACTTAAGAACTTTTCAAACCACTTCTTAGCGATAGGAGCAAAGTCAGATCGCATAATAGCAGGGGCGCCTAGTGCACTTCATTAACATATGAACACTCCCACAATGAGCAATATATGCACAGGAGTTTTACGTCTTATGTGTGGGCGCCTATCGACACCTGCATAATAGCAGTAGCGCGTATGAAGCGCATAATAAGGGTGGCGGTAGGTCTTAACCTGGCGGTGCGTCTTAATTAACACTTAAGACGGCAAGTTAAGAAGTGCATAATAGGGCCCAGCACCTCCATGGGCTAAGCTTTTGTAAATGTGGCCCTACAACATTTGGCCAGAAAGTACCCATGTATATTCCCAAAATGTAGCCAGTTTGTTTACCACCTATGTAGGCTAGCGTTAGCTAGCTAGTCAGCTAGATACCCTTACTGTGGGATTCAGCAGACACGTTGGAACATAATATCTAGAAAAGTTGTAGGGGGGGGGGGGTCAATATCTTTAGCTAGCTAAAGTAACTAGCTTAATGTTGTCTTAGCAGTTGGTTAAAGAATAGGGGCCGGTTGCATAAAGATAGATTTACAGATTGCTGCTTGCTACGTGACGACCATGGCCGGTGAGTATGCAGGGTGGATCGTGCCACATTCACCCTCCATGATAGGTGAGAGGGGCGGAAGTGAAAATCAATCTCTGAGATCTCTCAATTCAGATATTCCGACCTATGTGAAGTTCATTAATCGAACGGAACAAAGCGCCACAATATGGTGGCTCAACTTCACCGGACGGCCCGTCTCGTACGGAGACATACCACCGGGCGGGTATAATCGCATGGATACTTTTCTGACTCACCCGTGGGTTTTTAGAGCCTCTCTTACTGGCGCAAATCTTCAAGGGAACCTGGAAGACGTTTATATGCCAGCCCCCAATGAAGAGGATGGTCACCCGGAGTATCTGGATGTCACCATAACAAGGCCAGTGTACTCTTTACAAGAATACTGCTTGATGTTGATCCGACTGTCGGTGAGGGAGGAAGACTATGGTAGACTCGACATTCCAGAATCACTGAGGCAGGACCTCAGCCGACCGCCAAATCTACTAGAGTAACTTCAACTCTTGAACTCAGCTGGGAAATGATTTCTTTGATTTGTCATGGATTCTTGTTGACAAATGGTGACTTTTCCCTCCCCCAAGTAAACTTGGTTTACCCACCTTTTATATTTTATTTACCAGGTTTTCACCTACCAATATTATTTGCTTAAGGGTTTTCCCACCTAATCAATCCATGGTGTTCAGGGTTCAGTCACCTATTTTGTTTGTTTACCACTACCAACCTGTCCTCGACTATTACATCGATGAGCCAAAACATTATGACCACTGACAGGTGAAGTGAATAACATTGATTATCTTGTTACAATGGCACCTGTCAAGGGGTGGGATGTATGAGGCAGCAAGTGAACAGTCAGGTCTTGAAGTTGTATGTGTTGGATGCAGGAGAAATGGGCAGGAGTAAAGACCTGAACGACTTTGACAAGAGACAAATTGTTATGGCCTGACGGCAAAGCTTGTGGGGTGCTCCCGGTCAGCAGTGGTGAGTACCGACAGTGGTCTGAGCAGGGACAAACCACAAATTGGTGACGGGGTGTTGGGCGCTCCAAGGCTCATCGATGCATGAGCATATTAGGCATAATATCAACAGCATATTAGGCAGGTGGTCATAATGTTGGCTCATCAGTGTATGTGCTCTATGTGTATACTATATACTATAGCATGTGTTCATAAAGTAGGCTGTTTACCACATGAGAATGGAACACACAATATCAAACCCTCTGAATTAACCTACTGTGACACACTTACACAATACTGATTTCTCAACCATATATTTTTTCTGACTAGTGGGTGTTTTACTTGCAAGTGTTACTTGTGAATGTTTTACTTGTATTAAAACTAATAAAAAAAATTTTAAAAAAAAAAGAAAGATAGATTTAGATCTCACCTTAAGTCAGTCTTGCTATAGACTCTAAAATGTTCCCATAATAGAGTAATATGTTTTACACCTGAAACTGTAGAGAAGGACGATGTCCCAGCCAGACGGCGTCCTCCACAGACATCGGTGCTGACACCACACTAGAACATAATAGTTGTATGGACACCACACTAGAACATAACAGTTGTATGGACACCACACTAGAACATAACAGTTGTATGGACACCACACTAGAACATAATAGTTGTATGGATACCACACTAGAACATAACAGTTGTATGGACACCACACTAGAACTCATAACAGTTGTATGGATACCACACTAGAACTCATAACAGTTGTATGGATACCACACTAGAACATAGTTGTATGGACACCACACTAGAACATAACAGTTGTATGGACACCACACTAGAACATAACAGTTGTATGGACACCACACTAGAACATAACAGTTGTATGGACACCACACTAGAACATAACAGTTGTATAGATACCACACTAGAACATAACAGTTGTATAGATACCACACTAGAACATAACAGTTGTATGGACACCACACTAGAACATAACAGTTGTATGGACACCACACTAGAACATAACAGTTGTATGGATACCGCACTAGAACATAACAGTTGTATGGATACCACACTAGAACATAACAGTTGTATGGATACCACACTAGAACATAAAAGTTGTATGGATACCACACTAGAACATAACAGTTGTATAGATACCACACTAGAACATAACAGTTGTATGGACACCACACTAGAACATAATAGTTGTATGGATACCACAGTAGAACATAACAGTTGTATGGACACCACACTAGAACATAATAGTTGTATGGACACCACACTAGAACATAACAGTTGTATGGATACCACACTAGAACATAACAGTTGTATGGATACCACACTAGAACTCATAACAGTTGTATGGACACCACACTAGAACATAACAGTTGTATGGATACCACACTAGAACATAACAGTTGTATGGATACCACACTAGAACTCATAACAGTTGTATTGATACCACACTAGAACATAACAGTTGTATGGATACCACACTAGAACATAACAGTTGTATGGACACCACACTAGAACATAATAGTTGTATGGATACCACACTAGAACATAACAGTTGTATGGACACCACACTAGAACATAATAGCTGTATAGATACCACACTAGAACATAACAGTTGTATGGACACCACACTAGAACTCATTACAGTTGTATGGATACCACACTAGAACATAACAGTTGTATGGACACCACACTAGAACATAATAGCTGTATAGATACCACACTAGAACATAACAGTTGTATGGACACCACACTAGAACTCATTACAGTTGTATGGATACCACACTAGAACATAACAGTTGTATGGACACCACACTAGAACATAATAGCTGTATAGATACCACACTAGAACATAACAGTTGTATGGACACCACACTAGAACATAACAGTTGTATGGATACCACACTAGAACATAACAGTTGTATGGACACCACACTAGAACATAATAGCTGTATAGATACCACACTAGAACATAACAGTTGTATGGACACCACACTAGAACTCATAACAGTTGTATGGATACCACACTAGAACATAACAGTTGTATAGATACCACACTAGAACATAACAGTTGTATAGATACCACACTAGAACATAACAGTTGTATGGACACCACACTAGAACATAACAGTTGTATGGACACCACACTAGAATATAACAGTTGTATGGACACCACACTAGAACATAACAGTTGTATGGACACCACACTAGAACATAACAGTTGTATGGACACCACACTAGAACATAACAGTTGTATGGATACCACACTAGAACATAACAGTTGTATGGACACCACACTAGAACATAACAGTTGTATGGATACCACACTAGAACATAACAGTTGTATAGATACCACACTAGAACATAACAGTTGTATAGATACCACACTAGAACATAACAGCTGTATAGATACCACACTAGAACTCATAACAGTTGTATGGACACCACACTAGAACATAACAGTTGTATGGATACCACACTAGAACATAACAGTTGTATGGACACCACACTAGAACATAACAGTTGTATGGACACCACACTAGAACATAACAGTTGTATGGATACCACACTAGAACATAAAAGTTGTATGGATACCACACTAGAACATAACAGCTGTATGGACACCACACTAGAACATAACAGTTGTATGGACACCACACTAGAACATAACAGTTGTATAGATACCACACTAGAACATAACAGTTGTATGGACACCACACTAGAACATAATAGTTGTATGGATACCACAGTAGAACATAACAGTTGTATGGACACCACACTAGAACATAACAGTTGTATGGATACCACACTAGAACATAAAAGTTGTATGGATACCACACTAGAACATAACAGTTGTATAGATACCACACTAGAACATAACAGTTGTATGGACACCACACTAGAACATAATAGTTGTATGGATACCACAGTAGAACATAACAGTTGTATAGATACCACACTAGAACATAACAGTTGTATGGATACCACACTAGAACTCATAATAGTTGTATGGACACCACACTAGAACATAACAGTTGTATGGACACCACACTAGAACTCATAATAGTTGTATAGATACCACACTAGAACATAACAGTTGTATGGACACCACACTAGAACTCATAATAGTTGTATAGATACCACACTAGAACATAACAGTTGTATGGACACCACACTAGAACATAACAGTTGTATGGACACCACACACTAGAACATAACAGTTGTATAGACACCACACTAGAACATAAGTTGTATGGACACCACACTAGAACTCATAATAGTTGTATAGATACCACACTAGAACATAACAGTTGTATGGACACCACACTAGAACATAACAGTTGTATAGATACCACACTAGAACACAACAGTTGTATGGACACCACACTAGAACATAGTAGTTGTATGGACACCACACTAGAACATAGTTGTATGGATACCACACTAGAACATAACAGTTGTATGGACACCATCCCTTTCATTGTTAGGTTCATGACATCCTGGCAAGTAGATATAACCTTCTGAGTCGCCTCTTCACTTATATTGACTCTTTTGTCATCAGTAGAGGGATCGGTTGACATGCCTGTGGTCCAGGCCATGAAATTGAAGACCTTATTTGGTATTACATTTGAGGCAGCTGACAGAGTCAGTTGTTGTGCTGTTGGTGGCCAGGTGAGTTTGGGGTTTCTTTTGCATGCATCCACTATCACATCTTTCAGTGTCATGGCTGCATGGAACAACAGTCTTGTCTGATTTGTGTCATCTGTTTCAGTTTTTGTGTCGTTGTTTGTGCTGTCTTCATCTGATGATGATGATGATCCAGCTGTGGCAACTTCATCTTGGACTACATGTGGTGTCACATTTTTCTTTAGGTACATAAATTGTGTGTAGTTGCGGTAACATCGGAAATGGTACATTGCCTCTGAGGCAACAAGATCCATCCCGCCGCCTATTTGGATGAGCAGATTTTCATCTTCACGTGCCTTTGCTGCAGCAAGCAGCATACCAGCTGTCAGTGTTTCACACAGTTGAAGATTCTCCTTGACTCTCTTCCGGCACCTGCAGCCTCCTGTACTGATTTTTCCCTTCTCTTGTGGGCTCTTTCAATGTTTCGTATGTTGGCATACTGCATATAGCATTGTCTATGATAGCCAATATTAGCTGGCACATCTGGAATGTAACTGTCTACTACTAGGTTATATTTTTTTACAGCCCTTTCTGCAATTTGGCTTTCTGCAGTGTGAAGATTCACCCACTGTAGAGAACAATGTACACATTTGGTCCAACTTGCATCTGAAAATGCTATAATATTGTCCGTTCGGTTTGTTAAATGCATACAACACTCCATCATTCATCACATCTCGTTATTTTCCCGCGGGGTTAACAGCCAGTGTTTACATTTCGGGGTCTGATTGGTCTGATTACATTCCTCTGATTGGTTTATCAACTAGAGCGACCAGCGATGTGCCTGAGCAGACAGACTATTAAAAAATAAGTTTGTGAAAATCTCCGACATAAATACAGCTGAAAACAAATTGTTATAGACTTAAGAGAATTACTTAATGTCATATGTAAGAGATCGTTTACTCTGTAGATGGAAAAAAAATAAACTTCGCGATAAACGCATTCGGCCCACCACCTATTACTTTGGAGGCCTCCTCGTGCAGGCTGCAGTACTGGATGCTGCGAGAGCGACCGCGGACAGAGCTCTGGGGCCTCTCTCTCTCTCCCAGGCCATACTGCACACTGCGGGAACGGAGCTTAGGCCTGCCCTGGCAGTGGTGGTGGTGGTGGTGGGGGTGGGGGTGGTGGTGCTTTTCCCTGGGGCGATGGGGGAGGTGGGGGTGGAGGGGAGGAGGAGGAGGAGGAGGCGGTGTGGAGCAGCCTGGCCGGGTGGAAGAGAAGGAGGAGGAGGAGGAGGAGGAGTGGGGTGGTGGTGGGGGTTCCTCCAGGAGGATGGTGTACTGGCTGTGGCTGGAGGAGAGTGACCCGCCCAGACCCGGAGGCTTCTGCTGCTGCTGCTGCGGTAGCCCCACCAGGGGGGCCTCCGTCTCCGTGCGCCGACCCAGGGACCCGGGTCAGCCCTCTAGTGGAAAAGCCCCAAAAGTCATCAATATAGTGAACAAAGTCATTGTCTTCCTCGTTCTCCTCCTCCTCCTCAAAGTCATCAATATAGTGAACAAAGTCATTGTCTTCCTCGTTCTCCTCCTCCTCCTCCTCCTCCTCAAAGTCATCAATATAGTGAACAACGTCACACGTCACACGCAGCCTGGCAAAAAGGTACCCTTCGGCCCTATGGTTCCTGCTCACGATGGGTAGCTAAAGAAGCGACCCGACCCGACCCAGGCCGACAAATGGAAAAGCGCCAAAGAAGCAGGCCAGCCCGGTAGTGGAAAAGCCCCAAAAGTCATCAATATAGTGAACAAAGTCATTGTTTTCCTCGTTCTCCTCCTCCTCCTCCTCAAAGTCATCAATATAGTGAACAACGTCACACGTCACACGCAGCCTGGCAAAAAGGTACCCTTCGGCCCTATGGTTCCTGCTCACGATGGGTAGCTAAAGAAGCGACCCGACCCGACCCAGGCCGACAAATGGAAAAGCGACAAAGAAGCAGGCCAGCCCGGGTCAGCCCTCTAGTGGGAAAGCCCCAAAAGTCATCAATATAGTGAACAAAGTCATTGTCTTCCTCGTTCTCCTCCTCCTCCTCAAAGTCATCAATATAGTGAACAAAGTCATTGTCTTCCTCGTTCTCCTCCTCCTCCTCAAAGTCATCAATAAAGTGAACAAAGTCATTGTCTTCCTCGTTCTCCTCCTCCTCCTCAAAGTCATCAAGTGAACATTTTCATTTTATTTCATCGGTGAATCGGTATTGTTTCATAGTCCGGGTCTCCTTTTTTATGCGTTAGCCGCTTGGAACTCTGGGAAGTGGCCAATTTTCTGTGCAGCCTCCTCAGCCCAGTGGGCCTCCAGCGCAGCGACCGCTTCATCCACCTAGTAGCGCAGCGCCTCAGGAGACGCCAGCAGGCGCAGCAGATCACGGTTGTCCATCTCCAGCAGCATGCCCGTGACCTTGGGGGCGATGCTGGGGTGCATGCTGAGGATGGATGGGAAGAGATGCTCACCTGGAGGGAGGGGAGAATAGATATCAGTAACAGTAACTGTTGTAACTTTATAGGTTACCTGATCGATTGACAGTTAAAAGAGATTGACTAATATGTTACATGATTGATTGACAGTTAAAAGAGATTGATTAATATGTTACATGATTGATTGACAGTTAAAAGAGTTATTATTTATCGTTAAGGTAGTTAAAAAACAAGAAGTACATTTCTGTTGTATTAGTTAAAGAATGGGTTTCAGAACTGCAGGTTCCAGAATGCCTTGCAACAAGACGTCTCACAGAAGTCGACAGTTTGTTGTTTTTGAGAAATGCGAATTGTACCGTCCAGAATATGAAAGTGAATATCTAACAGCTTGTTTTATTGAATTGAAAGTGATCACAAGTGTATGTCAGCAGATTTGTATATAAAGAACATTTTCGCTTGATAACACCAGTCCTAGCCATCATTTCAGAAATTCTACAGTAACTGTAACAGCTAATGGGGATCCATAGAAACAGACAAATAGACTCGCCTATCATCTGCTTCTGGTCCTCATGGGGAACTGTAGCCAGTATGGAGGCAGTCAGTGTCTCCTGGTCCTGGTCCTGGACATGGACAGCAGGCTGCTGCACGGGGACTTGTAGCTGGGGAGCCGTGTGCTGCTGGCGGTCGTGTACACCAGCTGTGGACTTGTTCTGGGGCACAGCGTGCAGCCGTGCCATAGCTGGATCACCATCTGCAACGGCAGGGTGCTTTCTCAAGGCCTGGGTAGCTGAGAGGGGAAGATAAGCATAACCAAAGGGATATTTATGGCAAATGTTTGATAGTGCTCTTGTCTCTGTCAGGGGTCCCCACACCTTCTGAAACATCCCATTCAAGCACCTTTCAAGGACTTTCAAGACTCGATTCCCTCAAATTCAAGGACCCAACACGGCATTGTTTGAGACGGAGCTAGTTGACGAGCTGAGTATTTTTTTTTTTTATATATATTATTTATTTTTTAGCGAGAGAGAGAGGGGAATTCAAGCACTTTCAATGGCCCATGTCTATTTTCAAAAAACTTTTAAGACCTTGATTTATTTTTCTCAAACTCACAAACTTTCAAGGGTTTCAAGGACCCGTGGGAACCTTGCTATGCGCAGGGATGCTTCACTAAATAAACTGACCTATGTGCTGAGACGTCATCCTACAGGGCACCTGGGAAGGTGTGGCGGGGGTCATAGCATCGAAGGTCTGAGGCCCGGTAGCCCATGGAGACGTGGTGGTGTCGTCGGGCGTGTTCTGGAAGTGCTGAGGTTTCGCCTCAGGTTCGAGGGTAGCCAGGTGATGAGTGGGTCTCAGCTGAGCTGAGGAGTATTGGGCGGTTCCACAGTCCTGGGTCTGTGGAATGTGAGAAGCCATGAAGAGTCCAGGTGGGGGAGCAACCTGGTAGGGTAAGTTAGGTAGGAAGTCTGGGTCGGGAACGGCGCAGACGCTGGCCATCCTCTGTGGCATGTTCCGGTTGGTTCTGAGAGCCTGGCGCTCCTCCTTGCGCTGGGCCAGGGCCACGTACAGGGGCTTGGTGGCCACGATGCGGCCGTTCATCTCGGTCACGGCCTTGGTGGCCGCCTCGGGGGAGGAGAAGCACACGAAGCCGAATCCCTTGCTGCGTCCTTCTTCCGTCATCATCACCTTCGCGCTGGTGATGGTTCCGAAGCGGGAGAACTCTTTGTGCAGTTGGTCGTCGTCCAAGCGGTCGTGCAAGTTCTTCACGTACAGGTTGACACCCTGCTGGTAGAGAGAGAGCATGTTTAGTGAGATGTTTTTATACCTCAAATACATCAGCAATGTTTACCGAGACTATCAGCTTCTTTTTCTTATACACATAATAATGTTAGCTGTAGCTATCTCACCCAGTGACTAACACTAACAGATATTGACAGCTGTCAATCTAGAGGGGGAGTGGTTGTGTTACCGCCCATTAGCTGGCTGTGTGAAGGTGTGAAAAACAACCAACTCTTTAAACAGCTTTTTCTCTGGATTGTGATTGTATGACACATCATTCGAAAGCGTACAATCTGTAGTTTAAGCATATGTAAAAAAAAAAACTGAAAAATGACTTTGCCTACTGGTTGCTTTGACTACTTTACACCAGCAGCTGTCACATTTTTTCCTTCATAAACACACACCTGGTATGTGGTCCTGTGGCCCTGGTTCAGTTGCTCAAACTGGCTCTTCAGGACAGCCTGGCGCTCTCCTCTCTTCTGGGCCCGGCCCACATAGACCCGCCTCCCGTTTATCTCCTGGCCGTTCATCTCCTCGACGGCCCTCGACGGCGTTCTCGTGCCTCTCGAAGTTGACGAATCCAAAACCCACGGATCTACCAGCGCCATCAGTCATGACCCGGACGCTCAGGGCTGGTCCGAATCTCTCAAACCTCTCCTTCAGGCGTCGGTCGTCCATATCCTCCCCAAAGTTCTTGACGTACACGTTAGTGAACTCTCGCTCTTTGCGAGACTTCCAGTGTCCGACAAACACTTTTTGGTCGTTCAACAACGTGCCGTCGAGTCTCTCGATAGCTCTCTCTGCGGCCTCCTGGGTGTTATACTGGACGAAGCCGAAGCGTTTAGAGAAGCCGTTCTCGTCAGACGCTACCTTGCAGGAAAGGATGTCCCCGAACTCGGAGAACGTGTCGTAGAGGTCCTTGCTGTCGAAAGCCTTCGCTAAATTCTTGATTAAGATGTTGCCGACTCCACTGTTCCTTCTAGAGGGGTCACGCTGACACCACATGATGCGCATGGGTCTCCCGTTGACGTCGTCGAAGTTCATGGTGTCCAAGGCGCGCTCGGCGTCAGCTCGCTGTTGGAAGTTGACGAAAGCGTACCCGAGAGACCGGCGTGTCCTCAAGTCCCTGCACACTCTTATAGAGGTGATCGGTCCAGAAGGGCTGAATTTCTCACATAGCATTCCTTCAGTGGTGTCCATGTGGAGATCTCCTACATACAAGGAGGCCGTCGGTTGAATAGGCGCACTAGGATTCATTGTCTGGTGACTTTCGGATAGCGAGAGTTGGAGAAAAACTGTGAGAAGAACGAATAACTAATCTATCTATCTAGCTCTTCACAGAGGAATGGCAGGTAAATGAACGGCATGTGTACTGCAGCTGGATTCTAGAACCCCAGCTGCATGTTCTACATTGTTATGTCATCACATGGTGACATCCTTAATGACTGGATGTGATGTGGGGAATGTTTTAGAAGAATTCTAACTTTGGTCATTGTTACATCACAGACCATAGCCAGGGTCCATTTTGTATAGAGGTCAGCAAACCCATTTTTTTTCTTTTTCTTTTGTCTCCCAGTACGAGTACAACGCTTGGGCAGCAGACTGGTCCAAAGAAATGAGGGGGATCCCCCTGATCAGCAGCCGGCCACTGGACAACTGGATCATGTTCCTTACCCACCGCAACGCTGACGTAGCCCACGCCCTCCTGGACGGCTTAAATAAGGTGTCCCCACCCATGGGCATCCGCATGCAGAGGCCTGTTATGTGAGTTCTCTGGGTTGGAGGAGACTGGAAGGAGGCACACACACACACACACACACACACACACAGTGCTATAGCACCACCTAGTGGCAGGGAGCAACATATGATACCTAAGTTAATTACAACGGTGAGTCCAGCTGTGAATGGGCACAGCTAGAATTAAGGTTCCAAGCTTGAGTTAATGAGCACTTTAAGCTGCAGTATTGTACCACAGGTGTTTTACAAAGCCTTGAGTATTCTTTGCCAATCATACTTGGGTGTTATCTCAAAATGAACATGGTATCATCAGTGGAAGTCCCATTGGTTAGATGTCCCAGTGCTTTGACAGTTTTGGTCTGTGTACAGGGTGGAGTACGAGGACCGCCAGGAGTCTCTGCTCAGGGCTCTGCAGCACAACGTTACAGAGACCACCCAGATGGTTAGTCTCTGAGCATAACATGTCTAGCAATCGTCTTAATCTGTGTCCAGGTAACCACCTCTAGGTGTTGAATGAGGACTAAAGCATGTGTGTTACCTCCTCAGGTGGTGGTGATCCTCCCCAGCAACAGGAAGGATAAGTATGACAGTGTGAAGAAGTACCTGTGTGTGGACTGTCCCACCCCCAGCCAGTGTGTGTTGGCTCGCACCCTTTCCCGCCAACAGGTCGTCATGACTGTGGCCACCAAGATTGCCCTGCAGATGAACTGCAAGATGGGAGGAGAGCTCTGGAGTGTGGAGATCCCAGTAAGTCGACCCAGTAAGTGGTCAGAGATGTACTGCACCCCCTCCACAGCCTTCCACAAGGAGGGGGACAGGGAGAGGAGACCCTGGGCGTCCCCGGAGTTGCTGGAGCCTCCAGCCTTGGTGACGTCTGCCCGGCCTGGACCCCCCCCGCCTCCTGTGTGACGCCTACACAGGACAGGACAGCTCTGCCTCCTCTCCTCCCCCCCCAGGGGGTGGGGCTGGTTCTGGGAGAGAGGAGGCTGTGGCTTACCGAGGCTTTTACCATTCAAGCTCTGCAATGAAATACAATGAAAATAGAATTGAATAGAATAGAATGAGCATTTTCGATTTGTTGGGGGACAAGCTGATATTTGTCTTCTGCCTTTGCTGACCCTCCAACACATACGCACACACACTCATACACACACTAGGGCTGTCCCAAAGCACTATTTTTCTAACGATTAATCTAGCGATTATTTGATTACTCTAACGACAAATTTAACGATTAGTCTAACGATTATTTTTTTTACTGTTCGATTCATGCATCACTTAATTTCCCCCCAAATAATGGCTGTATTGTCTCTCTCTGTTTAACAGTGTCTTTATAAAGCACTCTGGGTAATAGCTGCTGCTCTTATAAAACAAAGCAGCGTGTGACATGCACATTACTCAGACGGCCGCCCCTTTAAATGATCAGCTGATGTATGGGGGCTGTCTGTGGGCCCGCAATTAAACACAGACACCTTTAATTCGGCGACCTGCTACTACTACTACTACTACTGTAACTGCCTCTGTCAAACAGCCCCAGACACAGGGCAGACTCACTGCTATGTTTAGCCAACTTGAATGCCAACATGGCCATCAGGGTTTTTCCTGGCTCAAAATGAGGCGGAGGTGGTACCAGTGGTGTTTGACATCGGGGGGGACCCATGAAGCAGGGCTGTCTGGGGGTCCTTAAACATCAAACACTTAATTTCTTGCATTCTGGTGAATTGATATGCACCAATTTGTGCCCTTTCTGCATCAATTTATGGTGGAAATGTCATTATTTATGTAAAGGAAAACACAATATTCAGGCACCAGATGACCATTCAAAATATAATGTAATATAATGCAATATAAGGCTCTCAGGCATTCTGTACTTTCAAATATGTATTCTCCTTGAGCAGTCAACATACTATCAGATATTTCGCTAGCAAAAACGAAAGCTAACTTATTTGCGAAACAGCGCCCCCGCCACCACTTCGGCGCAGTGACGCAATTGCAGCTAGAATTTTTTTGCGACTTTGCGACGCACCGACGCACATTACGTAGTCGATTACGTCGACTCGTCGTCCCAGCCCTAACACACACACACACACACGCACGCACACACACACGCACACACACACGCACACACACACACGGTTGTTTACCGAATGCTCCATCTGACTGTCACACTGTGATTTTACTTGTGTAAACAGTAACGTTAGCCGGTTTTGTGCGTGGTTTTGGTGAAATTATGTCTTTGTTTTGAGCGCCAGTGCGCGTTTTATGCGTGTGCACGAAAAAGGAACACCCCGCCACTAATGTGGGAAATCCTGGAGGAAGCACTGCACACACACGCACACCTCTAAACTGGGGTCCTGAACCAGCATCCATGCATTACCTTGTAGGCCTCCTCGTGCAGGCTGCAGTACTGGATGCTGCGAGAGCGACCGCGGACAGAGCTCTGGGGCCTCTCTCTCTCTCCCAGGCCATACTGCACACTGAGGGAACGGAGCTTAGGCCTGCCCTGGCAGTGGTGGTGGTGGTGGTGGGGGTGGTGGTGCTTTTCCCTGGGGCGATGGGGGAGGTGGGGGTGGTGGTGCTTTTCCCTGGGGCGATGGGGGAGGTGGGGGTGGAGGGGAGGAGGAGGAGGAGGAGGCGGTGTGGAGCAGCCTGGCCGGGTGGAAGAGAAGGAGGAGGAGTGGGGTGGTGGTGGGGGTTCCTCCAGGAGGATGGTGTACTGGCTGTGGCTGGAGGAGAGTGACCCGCCCAGACCCGGAGGCTTCTGCTGCTGCTGCTGCGGTAGCCCCACCAGGGGGGCCTCCGTCTCCGTGCGCCGACCCAGGGAGAGAGAGGACGCACGGGCCAAGCTGTCCTGGTCCATAGTGTAGGCCTATGTCTTCACTGGTCCATAGTGTAGGCCTATGTCTTCACTGGTCCATAGTGTAGGCCTATGTCTTCACTGGTCCATAGTGTAGGCCTATGTCTTGGTCTCACCATCACTTCCTACCGATTGTCGGAAGAGAAAAAAAACACACAAGTTAAATGCCAAATGACAATGACATGATTGACACCAACCAGTCTTCAATTATGTCTTCATCTACTCTCCACCAGTCCTGTAGCTCCCTCTACTGGCCATACGCTGCATGCTCCCCACAGGGGGCCCAACAGTGTTTACACAATTTAGTCTGGCAGTATTGTTGTTAATAGGACCACAGTTATAGTCTGGCAGTATTGTTGTTAATAGGACCACAGTTATAGTCTGGTAGTATTGTTGTTAATAGGACCACAGTTATAGTCTGGTAGTATTGTTGTGAACAGGTCTACACAGTATAAATCCTGATTTTATGACATTATAATTGTACTGTGACCGTCATATTTTTTCTCCGCCAACTTGGAATGGATCTCTTATCCTTTAACACCCTAAGGAGAGACATGCACCATGCATGTCCATATGCAATTTTGGACCAATCAGACTTACAGGTGATTTTAAGTAAATTTTTATAAGTTTGGCCAGATTTTGCACCTTCAGAAAAATCCATCATGGCGGACCTTATCGGTTCTTGAGGCAAATATGTTCCCCATGAGGAAAGACACATACGTACCAAGTTTCATACATCCGGGGTGTAAATGCCAGCATTCTGAAGTTAATTATTTACTTTTGGTTATTATAGCGCCACCTATGGTTTAATCATGGTCATTCTTTCTGCCATAGTCATAGTTTGATGCTCTCTAGTTGTGGCATGCACATTTATAGCATTTTCGGTCAGGGACTTTTTGAGCTATTTGACCAAAGCGGGAAAAAAGAATAATAAGGAGTATACCACCAATAACAATACTGTTCCTACGTAGTAGTAGTAGTAGTAGTAGTAGGAACACTAATTAAGACAAGTATCCCAGTTCTAGTGGCAGCTGTCATGTGAAAAAGATAGGATACTACATGAAAACAATTGTCTTTTTCAACATATTTCAACATATGGACATTTGATTTTCATTTGAACAATATTGATGGATGGAGGTAATATAACTAATCAAATGAAACAGAAATTATTATTTTCTTAAATATTTGATCTATTTGTAAAATGGAATTAATGGAAATGCAATTTTCTTGTGAGCAAAAACAAGACACCCCCCACATGTATTGCTACTTTGTGTATTGCTACTCTGTGTGTAAATGATTAGAACATTGTTAGAGAGGATTTTGGAGGAGCCTGTCTTATTTAAACCTCAGACATTTAGTTTGGTTTGCTCTTGATTGTTGAAGTGAGTGGTGTCACCATGGAGAGATAAATCGAGCTCTCTGAGGCCTGCAGAAAGAGGGTTGTAGATGTGTATGAGTCTGGGAAGGGATTTATAAAGATCTCCAAACAATTAGAAATCAGCCATTCCACTGTCCTGAAAATAATTTACAAGTGGAGAACATTTAAAACAACTGCCAACATGGTCAGGTCAGGCCGTCCAAGCATTTTCAAACACCATGACTTCTGGAACAATGTGTTTTGGATGAAGTATTTATGCACAGTAACAGAAGACTTGTTTGGTACAAACCAAAGACAGCATTTGAGCACAAGAACCTCATACCAGCTGTGAAGCGTGGGGGTGGAAATGTAAGCAACTTACCATGAGAGGAAGGGGGTTGTATTCCATCAGGGGGGGTATTCCATCAACAACGCTAAAAGAAAATCCAGGTTTAGTCTGACAAGTCTCGCGAGAGTTCCTAAAAATATCCAGGCATATTCTGATAAGTCTCGCGAGAAGTTATCAAAAATAAGCCAGGATTTTCCTTTAGCGACGTTGATGGAATACCCCCCGGGTGTGAAGAGTAGGGCCTCCAACGAGTTTACGCCACCGGTCTCCGTCCCTCGCCACCGGTCTCTGTCCCTCGCCACAGCGGCCGCCGCCTCCCGGGGTCTCAGACCCGGCATGTCCCGCTGCCTCTCGACGGTTCTCCTCCAGGTTTCTTTGGGGCGTCGTCCCCTTTTTCTCCGTCCATCAGGGGTCCATCTGAGGGCTGTGCGTTGATGGTCATCCGGGCTTTTCCTCAACACGTGGCCGATGTACTTCCATCTTCTCTTTCTGATCTGCGTGCTAATCTCTCTACCAGCACCATCTCTCTACCAGCACGTTTTCTCACTTCTTCGTTTGACACCCATTTCAGAATACATATATCCTTCCGCCACAGAATATAGTCCCATAAACAACAGTAACGATTGCATTGTAGGCTAGGCCACGTTCACTTGCCTTTGAGCCAACTTGTTCATGATTGGTGCCTTGGAATGACACTCCAGATTGGTAGACTGCTATTGGCTAAACAGTGGGCGGAGTCAGCACAGGTGTTCTTAATCAGATTGATTGGGAGGCGCATTGATACTGGAAATGCGGTCGGAGCTGAACTGAAGGGAGTTGGGGGTATTTACCACTGTTGCTAGCCAATCAGAATCCAGTATCCAAACATGCTGTTGGAGAAGTCATTGCTCACCATCATAGAATCCACTAGGAATTCTATATTGTATCACAGGGTGCTTGAGGAAAATGTGAGACCATGCAGAATTGAAGCTAAAGCAGATGTGGACCATGCAACATGACAATGACCCAAAACATTCCAGTAAATCCACCAACGAACGGCTCAAAAGAAAGAAATGGAGAGTTCTGGAACAGGCCAAGTGAAAGCCCGGATCTGAATCCTATTGAGATGCTGTGGGGTGATTTGAAACGGGCTGTGCATGCAAGACAAGACACCCCTCAAACACCAACACATCTGGAATAATTCTGCATGGAGGAATGGGAAAAACTGTGTCAGAGATTTAATTGAGGTAATTTCAGCCAAAAAGTGCAATACCAGCTATGAGGGCAAGTTAGTTTTCATTGTTTTTTAACACATTTCACATACTTTCAGAATGTCCTTTTGGCCATTTATTTGTTATTTATCTCAATATATCCCGTGTATCAACCAGCCAGTCCAGGTGTGTCCCAATGATCTAAAGCAGCAGTATCCTCCTCTCTCTATCTACATGTCCTTTATGCTAACTCATACATATACATACTAGACCAAGAGGTTAGTCTAGCCTAGCCTGGGACATGGCCCGCTACACCAAGAGGTTAGCCTAGCACGCCTTCGCTTAGCATACATGGCCCGCTACACCAAGAGGTTAGCCTAGCACACATGGCCTCTATAAAAGTCATGACCTATTTGCATACTTCATGGTCAGGTAGTATGGTTGCATGTAGGTATACTACAAGTTTAGAGTCTCACAAAAGCGAATGGAACGAATGGCTATGGTTTATTCAGAGGAATCTTAACTTGAATAATGAGGAAGAAAGTGCGAAAAACAAGCCAAAGACAATCCCCCAAAAGTGAAACTCTGGTAATATCCAGTGCGTCGTAATGATGTTTGTGTAACATCTGGCAACTTACCATCTCGCCATCGCTGCCAAACAGCACCGGGCCTGCCTTGGTGACCAGACCAGGTCGGCTGGCACCAGGGATCTCCAGGGGCTGTCCGTTAGCAGCGGTGCCGTCGTTTACCAGAGTGGAGCCGTAGAACGTCATCTTCTACAGAGAAAGGTTGGGATGACAACAGTGGGATGAGTTTCTGAGGTGCATCTCAGTACTCTCTTTCACCTCTTGTGTTTTCAAGTCAGTGCTGATGAGGGAGAGGGAGAGGCCACTTTACACTACTGTGATTCAGTCTCTGTCTCAGAGGATTTCCACTATAAGACTGACTGTGAGCGTATTCTTTTTTTTCTGAGTGGGGCAGTCCCACTCATGGTTTTCTTTTTAATGACAGAGACAGATAGAGATTATGACAGGAAGGATGGGTGAGAGAGAGAAGGGATGACATGCAGGATATGTCCCCGGCCGGAATCGAACCGGGACCCTGCGGTTACATGGTCAGCACTTTAACCCGCTACGCCACCCAAGCGCCCCACTGTGGGCGTATTCTTACCTGTCCATCAACATCAGCCCAGGCACCGGGGACTTTGTCATGACCTCTGATCCAGTTGTGAAGGGCCTCGGCTGACTGGTTCCAGTCAATCTACATCACAGACAAAATGCAAAAATACTGATCAATTGTACATCTCATTCTAACAATGGACCAATATACACAGCAGAACCCCTAGTGAGTAAGTACAAATGTAAGTACGTCTGGTCATAATAGATTTGACATCACCGAATTTCTATGGAATTCCAGATAGCATTGTAGTAGTACTTGTGGGAAAAGCAAGATGGCAGGAGCAGTCTAGAGTGTTCTGTCCAGGACTAGGTCTTCAGTACCTTTGCGTTGTCTTTCTTCTGGATGCCCTCATAGGTGGCTCCCTCCTCTGATTGGGTGATCTTTGGTGCTTTCCCCGCTGCGATCAACCTCACCGCCTCCACCTGTGAACAACCATGCATACTCAGCCCCCCCAACGGCATGGAATGGATATGTGTGAACCTATTCAAGTGTTATGACGGTGACATTTGGCATTTCCATGTTCATGCTTCATGCATCTTTCTCGAGACAAAACATGCTGGCTGTTTGAGATGTCACGAGTGTCGGTGTGCTTTTGTGTAAACACATCTTTACCATTCAGTATATCACATACAGCCAATACAGCCATTAACCGATTGTGATACTTTGACACAGTAACCTATCCCTCCATTGAGATACATTTGATAAGTGTCAATGTTAGGAATGTCTCCCATGGCCGTAGGCCGCCACTGATTCTATTAAAATGTATTTAATACAGTATTTAATACAGTACGTGTTTATATTTGGAATGTCACACATGGCCCTACCCCCCAATTTACAATGTCATTGTCTGCAATGTATACACTCTCTGTAAATGTATATATTTGTTTTTGTTATGATGACTGATGTATAGATGATTCACTTACTTTAGACGTAAGTTGCTTTGGATAAAGGCGTCTGCTAAAGGTCTGCTAAAGGTCAATGTAAATGTTACTTATAATAACACAGTCATTGATCATATTATTATGCCCGGCTGCAACAGCTAAGCATTAGTACATGATGCCTTTTATGGATAATTATAATGCCATAATTGTAATGTCATAGCAAGTTTTATGGTAACCAATCAGGTCACCATGATTAGTCACCCTGACACATGGATATGCTCAATGTTATATCTATTTCAACCACAGGGCGGCGATTTTGTACAGGAAAAGTTATTTTGATTGCTTATGCCTGCCAGCTGCTTCCAACATTGCCCAGGTTAGGATCTCAAAATCACACTAAGTTCCTATACATATTTGAATATTCCCTGATTGTAGGTTAAAATAACATACAGGTTTCAATCGTCAAATCTCAAGTCAAGTCAAGTCAACTTTATTTATATAGCACATTTACATACAGTAGCAGCTGAACCAAAGTGCTTCACAGATGTAAAACAGGTAAAGTGCAGGATATTAAATAAAATGCAACACAATACAAGATGTGATAACAATTTAAAAGAAGAGAAGATAAAAGGACTAAAAACAATAAAACAATAAAAGCCAGGGACATAACAATGGCTAAGTGGGGGGGAAGGCCAGGGAAATTTAAAAACCTCCAGATCTCTGTTGCTATCCACACATCTGTTCTGCTTAGTATTAAAAGTAAAGCAGAAACTTGTCCTGGTTAAAACAGGAAGAGGAGCTTTTTAATATGGAAGCATATAGTAGACTAAATTCAAATGCTAATGCAATATGAGATTGCAATTGCATGTTCCACTTTTGCATGCATTCTTTCAGACAATATTCAAATTCAAATGCAATTCTAATGATTTTCATTTTCATGTACCTGATGTGCACATTCACTGTCAATATTAAAATGATAATGCAAAGCCATTTGACATTTAATTTTCAAAGTCATGCGCTGCTTTGTAACTGTCAAAATTCAAAAGTTCATTCTAATGTGCAAATGACTATGCAATCCCAAAATAGCATATTCATTTGCCACTTTTGCCTGCGTTATTTGAGTCAATATTCAAATTGTAATGCAATAATGTGATTCGCAATTGCATTTACATGTTCTAGTAAACACATCCGCTTTGTAGCTGACAAAATTAAAATGACTATGCAATCCCAAAATAGCATATTCATTTGCCACTTTTGCCTGCGTTATTTGAGTCAATATTCAAATTGTAATGCAATAATGTGATCAGCAATTGCATTTACATGTTCTAGGAAACGCATCCGCTTTACAGCGGACACAATTCAAACTCTCTATGCAATTCTAACGCATCCGGGTAGTCATGTCCACGCCCCTTTTTGGGTGATAGCAGTGTAGAAGTTTGACTGGCAGTCAATGGAAATTTCTGGTCTTTGCTACTTTAATCAGATAAAATAAGAAAACCGTAGTGCTTTTTAGATATTAGGAGCCCAAATCCGATTGCCAGTTAGGCAAACTATTATATAGTGTCGTTGCCGATCAATGATCGACTTCGTTATATAGAGAAAATTAATGAAATAGGGGTTGACTCATCAGAGCAGTCATACGTCCTCTCCCTGTCATCAGGGATGTGTCGATCTTTGATTTGATTTGCCGTGTAAATCCCCAGATGAGAGTGTTACATTAGTTTTCTTAAGATAGGATAATGAATAAATCTGTTCAATGGGCATTTGCCTACTGTTAATCAGTGCCTACTGTTAATCAGTAGCCTGTATGGTGTATATGAAGATGTTATAGCTAGCTAACTACAATTTATCATGAAAATAATGAACAGCAAGCTAGATCCAAAACTAGGGCCGGTGGAGGAGGGCAAGTGTCACATTGGACAGACTACCGAAACAGAAAAATAAAGTATCTTAACGACAGCAAAAGTGATGGATGTCAGAAATTGCCTACATTACCTGGAGATTCAATAAGGTACTTTTATATGACAGGATATGGGTTAGGGTTATATGACACCTGTAGCGAGATAGATAGATAGAGCCAAAAGTAAAAAGTCGCTGAGAGACGCAACCAGGGTCTGGCTGGTAATTGTATGATGCGCCAAACAATCCGCTGAGATGAAAAGTACGTTTTAGAGCATTTATTGAATAGAACAATCAAACTTGGCGACGTACAAAAATAATCCATAAGCGATCAA
This sequence comes from Nansenia antarctica, assembly GCF_963989245.1. Lineage (NCBI taxonomy): Eukaryota > Metazoa > Chordata > Actinopteri > Argentiniformes > Microstomatidae > Nansenia > Nansenia antarctica. The sequence continues at coordinate 13,112,338 of NC_137685.1, read as the reverse complement.
AACCAGAAAAATAACAAACAATGCGTATAGAATATAGAATAGAATAGACTTTATTGTCCTTGTACAGTTGCCTATACAATGAAATTGTAGTGGTTCTTCTGAAGGTGCAAAAACAGAAAAACATATTCACATATTCACAAACCTATACACATAACATATCACAAATATTACACACTAGAAAAATTCTAAAGCGAAAATGCTATAAAACAAGCTAAGAGACAATGAGGTCCGTGGTGTCAAGTGCAAATAAAGACAACAATATTAAGAAAATAAAAACAACTATAAAAGCAAGCTAAAAGACATGAGGTCAGTGTCTCATCATATGACTTCTCAATACGGTGATCAAGGCAATAAACAAACAAGTAAACTCACAATAAACCCAGCCTGTTATACTAAATACCCCCTAAATCATATTCATGCCTCCGACAGCACCTCAGGCCTTTGGGTGGTTCATCCACATGGATGGAGGCAGACTGAAAGTCTGTAATCCTACTTTGATTGTTTGTTTATTGCCTTGATCACCGTATTGAGAAGTCATATGGTTATGGGGGGTGATATTGCAAGGTATTTTAAGCACCTGCGCACCTTGCATTGCGGTAGTGGAGAGAGAGGGGAGCAATGTATTTTTGTTGACCGCATTATACGCATATGACGCAGATGAACCACTGATGAACCAGATGAGACACTGACCTCATGTCTTTTAGCTTGCTTTTATAGTTGTTTTTATTTTCTTAATATTGTTGTGAATACTGGTATGTGAATATGTTTTTCTGTTTTTGCACCTTCAGAAGAACCACATTTTCATTGTATAGGCAACTGTACAAGGACAATAAAGTCTATTCTTTCAACCCTTCCAACTTCCTGAATGAGCAGGGAGAGTTTGAGAAGCCTGAGGCCTTCCTGCCCTTCTCTGCAGGTATATAGCGCAAAACAAAGTACATCGCTATAGATAAATGTTGATGATGGATGGAAATAAATGGCTGATTTAGCTTTTTTCTTGTTATTGTTGTTAATGTTTCAGGGCCTCGTATGTGTCTTGGGGAAGGACTAGCTCGTATGGAGCTTTTCCTGATTATGGTGACGCTTCTGCGACGCTTCCAGTTTGTCTGGCCTGAGGACGCAGGGGAACCTGACTACACTCCTGTGTTTGGAGTTACTCTGTCCCCCAAGCCCTATAGACTAGGTGTAAGGCTGAGAGGGAACCAGTGAGGGGGAAGAGGTCAGGTATAGTCTGATATTATCGATGTGATATAGTTAAACCCTGTATGTTGTTGTTGTTGTTGTTGTTGTTGTTGTTGTACGTAAATCTATTGTACTTGCTATTGTGTTTTACACAAATAATTGTTGCTGTCAGTTTTGCTTTGTATAACCTTGATTAAGATTGATGGAACACTTGGCGCACTGTGTGACAAAATGTTGGTTCAAGTAAATATGTCTTCCTCCTTTGTCTCCTTCCTTACATGCGTTACCATTGAAGAGCATACGTTGTTAAAATGTTATTGGACTGGTATGTAATATTTTTTGTAAAATAAATAGTTAGCAAACATTGGTTTAACATAAGTTATGTGGAATGTTTGGCTTGCTGAATTCTTAATAAAAGTATTTATAAATGATTGTTCTGCAGTTGTTCCTCGTCTCTAAAGCATCTTTCACACAGGTCACAACCAATGAATCGAGACTAGCAACCTGTCTTGTACAGTTGCAATCAAAATTATTCAACCCCCAATTGCACATTAGGTTTATTGGCAAACTATTTCTCAGCTGTTTGCAATAAAGAAATTACACAATAACTGTTTAAGTAGTTCAATGAAACTAATATTACACGTTTTTAAAAAAAATCAAAATTCAACACAAAATTCTACTTGAGTAGGCTACAGCTCAAGCAGGAGTTGAAAATGTGAGAAAGATGCGGTGCCAACAACAGATTAACATCGCTATTAAAATCGATTTTTCTCGGACCTAGCAAAAGTGAACCCTAGCTCGCATATGGAGTATACGGTTTTAGCAACAATGCATATCAGACTGAAAGGATATTACTATGGAAGGAGTCGCAGAGCTATATTATTTACAGTGCAATAAAATATGAAATAAAATTGTATTGGTCATTTAAACACAATATGCAAGACACAGCGTAATGAAGTGCTTTTGGGCAAACAATGATGCAACAATCAACCATACATTTTGTTGTCCTGGTGACACCATGACGTAATAATAACATAACGTCATCATACATTGATATATAGCCCATAACAATCATCAACAACATTCAGACACGCTGTATCTATCAGAGAGTACACGTATTGCGACAGACTGCGCTTACTTATCTATAGCCATGGCGATGTTACCGGACCGTTAACATGTCAGCTACTTCAACCAAATTCGTGCGCTTCCGCGTGCCCTTGCAGTCGTCTGCAAGCTTGGATCCAAGCTCGGTTCCAAGGTTGGTTCCCAGCTCGGAGCTTCAAGGTTTCGATGCGGTCATTGGATTGCAGCTCATGGTGTGTATCCTCTCCTTGCTCTGGCTCCTGAGCTGGATGATTAACCGGAGGAAAGGTGGCACCGGCGTGCTCCCGGCAAGCGAGGTAAACTGCGCGTCAATATTAATATTAATGAGCGTAAAGCACCGTTGGGCTAGTGCTGTGTGTTATGATTAGGGTTGTGTGTCAGGGCTGTGTGTTTTAATGCTGTGTGTCAGGGCTGTGTCTTAAGGCTGTGTGCTAGGGCTTGCGTGTATTTAAAAGGCTAATACTTACATTACATTCCCATTTTGTATTTGAACAGGAGGACATCTCGACACCAACAATTGACCAGAAAATGTAAGTGTCATTAATTATGATTTGTCATAATTCTTTGTTAAACTAAAGTGGTTTGATGATAACATGAACAGCCTAAATGCCTGCTGTGTTAGCCAGAATGAGAGCCCTGTTTGTTGTCCTCCTGCAGAAAGCTGTTGAAGGAGTTCACAGACCAAATTAAAAAAAAGCGATTGGAGAAGATGCTGGACATCCTGGAGTTTAAGCTGGATACTCACCTGGGCTCTGACTCCTCCTCTGACTCCGCCTCCTGCTCCAATTGGCCCTCCTCCTCGGCTCATACTTCCAGCTGCTGCTCTCAGAGGCCCTGTAGAACGTGTCGCCATAGGAACAGAAGAGGGGGGGGGGACAGGTGTCCAGGCGTGCCAGACTTCTTCCAGTCAAAAAGTTCAGCCTGCCAGCAAGACTCCAGTGCCTGTCACAGTTCCTCTGAGAACACGACCCGTGACCCCCTGCTGTCTCTGGATTTTCAAGACTCTGACCCGGACCTCCATCACAACCAGCACAAACAAGACCTGACCACTAACCCCCACGCCACTCTCAACCAGAGCCCCGAGCAGAGTACTACCCACGCCACTCTCAACCAGAGCCCTACCCCCAGACCGGGCCGGCTGGTCGTGCAGTGGAGGCGTGGACCCCCGGAGGCCCAGTGCCGCCCCAGACGCCCCCTGGAGTCCGGCACGAGTGCCTCCTGCCCACGGGCCAACTCTCCGTGCCAGCCTGTCACCACGGCAACGGAGGGCAAGCCCATCATGATGTTCCTGCGGGCCGCCTCTGTCCCCTTCATCTCTCAGGAGACCAGAGAGAAGTTGGAGTCGCACGTCCGAGGCAAACTCAGCCATCGTCTCTGGGGCTTCCCCCAGCGGGTCACCAGGTACGTGGGAGACCTGACGCCTCTTCTGGTGCCCTCGCTGGCCACGGGAGACAGCAGGGTCATGGGCCATGTGACCGGCTCTGTGTTCTCTCTGTGGGACAGCCGGCTGAGGGACAAGAGCAGACCACAGGTTAACCCCAACCTGAACACAAAGCCTAACCTGAGAACGGTCATCCTGCCCCAGCCGGCTAGTACTGGTGACACCAACCCTTCCCAGAGGGCTTTGCAGGAGAAGCAAGAGCCCAGGCTGGACATGAGCCTGAGGAGGAAGTGTCTGGAGGTCAAACTGTCTCACAATCAGGGAGATTCCCTCCATGAACCAGCCAACCAGGGAGGTACCCTCCACCAACCATGTCATCAAGGAGGTTCCCTCCACCAACCAGCCAATCAGGGAGGTTCCCTCCACCAACCATGTCATCAGGGAGGCTCCCTCCACCAACCAGCCAATCAGGGAGGTCCCGTCCACCAACCAGATCATCAGGGAGGTTCCCTCCACCAACCATGTCATCAGGGAGGTACCCTCCACCAACCAGCCAATCAAGGAGGTCCCGTCCACCAACCAGATCATCAGGGAGGTTCCCTCCACCAACCATGTCATCAGGGAGGTTCCCTCCACCAACCAGGTCATCAGGGAGGTTCTCTCCACCAACCAGCCAATCAGGGAGGTTCCCTCCACCAACCAGGTCATCAGGGAGGTTCCCTCCACCAACCAGGTCATCAGGGAGGTTCCCTTCAGCCAGCCTATCATCAAGCAGCAGCTCTCCTCAGGAGGAAGGTATCGTTGTTTATGACCCAGGAAGCTTTGAGGCGTGTGGAGGAGAACCTGGTCACGAAACGCCGGAATAATATTCCGGAAAAAAAAGCTCAGTGGCTGTCAGTGGCTGTCTCAGTGGCTGAGTCAGTGGCTGTCTCAGTGGCTGTGTCAGTGGCTGTCTCAGTGGCTGTCAGTGGCTGTCTCATTGGCTGTCTCAGTGGCTGTCTCATTGGCTGTCTCAGTGGCTGTCTCAGTGGCTGTGGCTGTCTCAGTGGCTGTGTCAGTGGCTGTGTCAGTGGCTGTCAGTGGCTGTCTCAGTGGCTGTCTCAGTGGCTGTCTCAGTGGCTGTCTCAGTGGCTGTCTCAGTGGCTGTCTCAGTGGCTGTGTCAGCGGCTGTGTCAGTGGCTGTGTCAGTTGCCGTGTCAGTGGCTGTCTCGGTGGCTGTCTCAGTGGCTGTCTCAGTGGCTGTCTCTGTCACGTCCTAACTCTGTCACGTCCTAACTCTGTCACGTCCTCTCATTTGAGTGAGGATGCTGCAGTCATGGCTGATGCAACAAGAAACAGCAGAAAAGCTGGTTCAACCCCATGGCTCCCGGACATATTAAGCATTATATGTTGGATATTTTGGATACAGTGGAAGATGTATACATTAAACTGTCTATCTTTCTCTACATATTTCTCAATTTTGTGTTCCTGAGCTGATTGTTGACTTCATGTAGCCTATGGGACCAGCCTCATTTATAAAGCTTTGCGTATAACTGGCGTAAACGGCTTGCGTACCTACGCAAAGCAAGAACATTTACCCACACCAACATTCGGATTAATAAAACGGTGCGCACGCCAGTGGCATTTGCAAGTCCCACGCCTGCTTCCATTTATGAATCACAATCAACTCTAAAATGTTGTGCACGTGAACGAGCATCTTGTTTCTTGTACCACAATTGTTGACGCCCATAGTTGCCTATAATAATAACTTTGTATTCGTATAGCACTTTTCCTGCAAACGTTGCATATAAATGGTCAGTCAAAAGCCAGACAGAACTCCGAAAAATGCCTGTAATAACTCTGCATAACCAGTAGGTAATGTGCGTACGTCAAGTCAATTACCTGACGTAGAGCTACGATCGTTTCCACGGTCAAATTGACTCACGTTGAAATGTTATAAATCACTACTTTGACGTGGTTTTCTACGTACGACACGGGTAAGATCAAATTTGATCCAAAGCACTTTCTATAAATGAGGCCCCAGGAAACGCAGATGCATTTCATGATCATCGATACCCCAAGAGGCGAGATCTTGTGAAACTGTGCGCACCTCTAAGCACACTGGCAGCCATGCGTACTTATAGAAACTGGAGAAATGATCAACTGCGCCTCCGCTGGCAGAAGTATGAAAGAGGAGAAACGCTTTGAAATGGATACCATTTCCACCGACATAAGAAATATTGCCTCACGTATTATGAAGGAGTGCACAAAGGATACGTGCGCACTGCACATATCTTATTCGTCCTTGTCCTGTACGCATCACACTGTATAGATATATCTTTACTGTACATATTGATATTCATGCAAATATATTTACTTTTTACATTCATATTCAGTGCACGTAGCGCGAGGCTACATTAACAACTTGACCACCGTCCGCATTGACTTCACAGTAATCAACGTCACTAATAAATGACTATTCTGAAGAAAATATGCTTGCTTCAGCTTGATAAAAGTATGTACATGTCAATGAATAGACAGTAGGCTACAGTGGTTAATGTGGGGTAATATAACCAGGCTATCCAATTTTATGGAGAGTGAGGACACGATACTGTACTATCAATGAGCAACGACATGGTCACTAGGCTACCAAGGTATGGAAGCATAATAGACTTAATTCAAATGCTAATGCAATATGAGATTGCAATTGCATGTTCCACTTTTGCATGCATTCTTTCAGACAATATTCAAATTCAAATGCAATTCTAATGATTTTCATTTTCATTTTCATGTACCTGATGTGCACTGTCAATATTAAAATTATAATGCAAAGCCATTTGACATTTAATTTTCAAAGTCATGCGCTGCTTTGTACCTGACAAAATTCTAAAGTTCATTCTAATGTGCAAATGACTATGCAATCCCAAAATAGCATATTCATTTGCCACTTTTGCCTGCGTTATTTGAGTCAATATTCAAATTGTAATGCAATAATGTGATTCGCAAAACCGATTAATAAACACTCCATATGCGAAGGTTCACTTTTGCTAGGTCCGAGAAAATCGATTTTAATAGCGATGTTAATCTGTTGTTGGCACCGCATCTTTCTCACATTTTCAACTCCTGCTTGAGCTGTAGCCTACTCAAGTAGAATTTTGTGTTGAATTTGGATTTTTTTTTTTACGTGTAATATTAGTTTCATTGAACTACTTAAACAGTTATTGTGTAATTTGTTTATTGCAAACAGCTGAGAAATAGTTTGCCAATAAACCTAATGTGCAATTGGGGGTTGAATCATTTTGATTGCAACTGTACAAGACAGGTTGCTAGTCTCGATTCATTGGTTGTGACCTGTGTGAAAGATGCTTTAGAGACGAGGAACAACTGCAGAACAATCATTTATAAATACTTTTATTAAGAATTCAGCAAGCCAAACATTCCACATAACTTATGTTAAACTAATGTTTGCTAACTATTTATTTTACAAAAATATTACATACCAGTCCAATAACATTTTAACAACGTATGCTCTTCAATGGTAACGCATGTAAGGAAGGAGACGAAGGAGGAAGACATATTTACTTGAACCAACATTTTGTCACACAGTGCGCCAAGTGTTCCATCAATCTTAATCAAGGTTATACAAAGCAAAACTGACAGCAACAATTATTTGTGTAAAACACAATAGCAAGTACAATAGATTTACGTACAACAACAACAACAACAACAACAACAACAACAACATACAGGGTTTAACTATATCACATCGATAATATCAGACTATACCTGACCTCTTCCCCCTCACTGGTTCCCTCTCAGCCTTACACCTAGTCTATAGGGCTTGGGGGACAGAGTAACTCCAAACACAGGAGTGTAGTCAGGTTCCCCTGCGTCCTCAGGCCAGACAAACTGGAAGCGTCGCAGAAGCGTCACCATAATCAGGAAAAGCTCCATACGAGCTAGTCCTTCCCCAAGACACATACGAGGCCCTGAAACATTAACAACAATAACCAGAAAAAAGCTCAATCAGCCATTTATTTCCATCCATCATCAACATTTATCTATAGCGATGTACTTTGTTTTGCGCTATATACCTGCAGAGAAGGGCAGGAAGGCCTCAGGCTTCTCAAACTCTCCCTGCTCATTCAGGAAGTTGGAAGGGTTGAAAGAATACACTTTATTGTCCTTGTACAGTTGCCTATACAATGAAAATGTGGTTCTTCTGAAGGTGCAAAAACAGAAAAACATATTCACATATTCACAGCAATATTAAGAAAATAAAAACAACTATAAAAGCAAGCTAAAAGACATGAGGTCAGTGTCTCATCTGGTTCATCAGTGGTTCATCTGTGTCATATGCGTATAATGCGGTGTGAGAGAAAACTATTATATGTAATAAGACATTTTTCTACATTTATGATTCAAACTTCACAACAGAAAATTGAATATCTAGAGAAAGCTATAGAAACTGATTTCCTGTTGAAACCAGTTTCTCTACTTGAAGCTTGACATTGGCTAGACAACAGACATATTTAAATGATTACAAAGACCTGATTGCTCTCTTTTCTACCTAGATGGACTAAGCCAGGCCTATTCAATTAGCGGCCCACGGGCCGCATGCGGCCCAGACGCGACCCCCGATTGGCCCAGCCATAAAAGTAGAGAAAAACGTATTTCGCGAGTGTTCATACTGTAGCGAACGGAGACTTGGTAGTGTAACTCGCCCCATGCGGGAATCGAACCCCGATCTCCCGCATAAACGACGACCGCGCTAACCATTAGACCAAGATAGTTAACTCCCTTGGTGGAGCTGTTAACGGGCCTCATACAGGATCGTTACCATACAATAGTAGCCTACAGAACGTGAATATAACACCAGGGCTCTCAAATGTCACGCATTGGGCGTGGCAAGGTGTGACGTGTGAGCGTGTGAACAGTCAACCCAATCAGGGCATTGTTTAATATAACGTTGCTAGACACACTTTAACAAACAATGCCCTGATTGGGTTGACTGTTGCTAGAGCGTTATATTCACGTTCTGTAGGCAGGCTAGCTAGAAGTCCGATATCAACTCCAAAAATGTCTTCGACTTTCTCCACCCTGAAACGCAAAATTGACGATGAAAACCGTCGGTTTAACCCTGCCTGGACTGAAAAATACGTGTTTATTTTACCACAAAGTCCAAATGCCAAACCGATGTGTTTAATATGCAATGAGTGCGTTGCGGTACTTAAAGATTACAATATTCGGAGGCACCACATGGAGAAACACCCGACTTTCCGGGCCAACTTTCCAGAGGGATCTCAGGAGAGGGCTGCAAAAGTGCAGAGTTTGATTGCATCCTACAATCGGAGCTGTACAACGATGGTACGGACATGCACAGCCCAAGAGAGAGCTACAGCAGCATCCCTTCGTGTTTCCTGGATCTTAGCAAAGAAGAAAAGGCCATTCACTGATTCTGAAACCATGAAAGACTGTATGCTGGCCGTCATAGATGAAGTGATAATTGACAGCAAAATTAAAACGAGTGTGTCATCTGCTATTAAAAACGTTCCCCTGTCAGACACTTCAAACATTCGCAGGGTTGAAATTCTTGCTACAGATGTGTTTGAAACACTGTTAAAAGAACTGAAGAAAGCTGATGCTATGTCTATAGCAGTAGACGAGTCCACAGACAGAACCGATATCGCACAATTGTGCATATATGTCCGTTTTTTTGACGGCAAATGCTTCCGAGAGGAATTGCTCGGTTTACTGCCGTTAGAAGGACACACAACTGGCGAGATAGTCTTTAAGAACATTTCAGAATTTTTCAAAGACAATGGTCTAGATATGAAGCGTGTGGGAATGCTTGTGACGGATGGGGCTCCATCCATGACAGGGAGAGTAAATGGTTTGACAGCACGCTGGTCCGCTGTTGCACCTCAGATAACATCCTTACACTGCATTGTGCATCAGACGGTGTTGTGCGCAAAACTCAGCGGGGAGCTTAAAACAACAATGGACAACGTGATGGCTACAATTAATTTTATTCGCTCCACTTCGAGCCTCCAACATCGCTTATTCCGCAAGCTGCTGTCAGAAATGTCTGCTGAGCACCACGACCTGCTTTTGCACAACGACGTCAGGTGGCTGTCCAAAGGCAAGGCACTGGAGCGTTTCTGTGATCTCAGAGAGGAGATTACAACTTTCCTCCGCAGCAGCAAGCAAACGAAGGCAGAAACACACTTGAATCGCATACTGGACGACAACTTCATGGCTGATGTCTGCTTTCTGAGCGACATGTTCAAACACCTGAATGACCTAAATGTGGGGCTACAAGGCAGAGACAAAACTGTGATTGATCTTGTGGAACAGACGCGCGCGTTTCAAATCAAACTGGACCTTTTCGCGGCCGACTTGTGCACCGGCAGAATGCTGCATTTTCCAACGCTCCGCAAATGCGTCTCATCCCCGGCACAAATCACAGATGTGATGACTGATTTCATTGCGAGGTTGAAAGAGAACTTTGCTGGTCGACTGGATGGGCTTGCTCTGCCCGCAGAGGTGATGGGCTTTGCCAGAGACCCGTTCACTGCTGCAATAGAAGGGGACTTATCCACCAGAGGAAAGGGAGTGGTGCCTTCCATCGACGAGGGGAAATTCGTACTTGAACTTGTTGACATGCAGTCATCCTTAACCATGGCACAGGAGCTTCGCACTAATGGACCTGCGAAGTTTTGGAGTGATGTCAACGTGCACCAGTTCCCTAACATTAAGAAAGTAGCAATCCATGTGCTCAGTATGTTTGGATCAACATACACCTGTGAAGCAAGCTTTTCACACATGAACACAATAAAAAGCAGCTCTCGTTGTTCTCTGACTAACAGTACTCTTCACCAATGCCTTCGGATTGCATTGACATCTTATGAGCCAAATGTCACTGCTCTTGTTCAGAATAAAAAATGTCACTTCTCACACTAAGAAAGTCAGCGGGGTAAGATTAGATTAGATTAGATTCAATGTTATTGTTTAACTGTAACTGTAACTTGTTTAATTGTGCACTCAAGGCATTGATGGTTATTTTCATTCAGTTAAAAGCACTTTGTGATGTGCCTGGGTCAGCTATGACCAAAATGTTTATTTTACAAAAGGACTTTTTTATTTATTTGTATATGTACACTTTTTTATGCACTTTGAGATGTGCATGGGTCAGTTGAGACCAAAATGTTGTTGTTTTACCTAAAAAATTAAAAAAGTATTGATATTAGGTTCTGTTCAATTACAGCTCTTTTATTGTGTTCAGCTATGACCAAAATGTTTATTTTACAAAAGGACTTTTTTTTTATTGGTATACTACTGTACACTTTTTTATGCACTTTGAGATGTGCATGGGTCAGTTGAGACCAAAATGTTGTTGTTTTACCTAGAAAGTGAAAAAAGTATTGCTATTAGGTTCTGTTCAATTACAGCTCTTTTATTGTGTTCAGTCAAGTCTTTTTGACGTGCCTGTGTCAGATGTTACCTAATTTAAAAGGAAAACTATAAATAAACTGCTTGTATTTCATTAGGCCTACATTCATTTGTGTTGGTTTGAAATGTGTCATTACCTGGTGCCTAGGCTACTGGTCGCTGAAAATGTCTGGCCCAGCAAAATTTCTTGGTTTTCAAATCTGGCCCAACTGAATTTGTAATTGAATACCCCTGGACTAAGCCATCTAGAGCAGTTTTGGACTTTTGTGTTTCCCCAGACCCAGTACTCTAAGACCAGACTAAACCAGTTGTAGCCATTGTGTTCCTTTTTCACCTTTGTGTCTCTAGGAGAAAGTGGGGGCCGATTCCCCCTTAACCTTCATCCCCCATCATCTTCCTCGATGTACAAATCCACACCCATTGCGGATTGGTCTAGACCTCACTCGAGGGCGGACCTCTTACCTGAGGGTACCTGAGTGCATAAATACTGAGATGTAATGACTGATCTTGACTTTACGAGGAACTTTGAATCTTCAGATGCGTCTGACGAACCTGTAAACTTCCTCCTTCTATAGAGGAAAATATTAAATATAATTTCTTATACATCTTGAAACGAAACAGGCTGCCTTTATTGATAATTTGCTCTAACAGCGGTCAACAAAAATACATCGCTCCCCTCTCTCTCCACTACCGCAATGCAAGGTGCGCAGGTGCTTAAAATACCTTGCAATATCACCCCCCATAACCATATGACTTCTCAATACGGTGATCAAGGCAATAAACAAACAATCAAAGTAGGATTACAGAATTTCAGTCTGCCTCCATCCATGTGGATGAACCACCCAAAGACCTGAGGTGTTGTCGGAGGCATGAATATGATTTAGGGGGTATTTAGTATAACAGGCTGGGTTTATTGTGAGTTTACTTGTTTGTTTATTGCCTTGATCACCGTATTGAGAAGTCATATGATGAGACACTGACCTCATGTCTTTTAGCTTGCTTTTATAGTTGTTTTTATTTTCTTAATATTGTTGTCTTTATTTGCACTTGACACCACGGACCTCATTGTCTCTTAGCTTGTTTTATAGCATTTTCGCTTTTGAATTTGTCTAGTGTGTAATATTTGTGATATGTTATGTGTATAGGTTTGTGAATATGTGAATATGTTTTTGCACCTTCAGAAGAACCACTACAATTTCATTGTATAGGCAACTGTACAAGGACAATAAAGTCTATTCTATTCTATATTCTATACGCATTGTTTGTTATTTTTCTGGTTTTGATCGCTTATGGATTATTTTTGTACGTCGCCAAGTTTGATTGTTCTATTCAATAAATGCTCTAAAACGTACTTTTCATCTCAGCGGATTGTTTGGCGCATCATACAATTACCAGCCCAGACCCTGGTTGCGACCCTCTCAGCGACTTTTTACTTTTGGCTCTATCTATCTATCTCGCTACAGGTGTCATATAACCCTAACCAATATCCTGTCATATAAAAGTACCTTATTGAATCTCCAGGTAATGTATTTCTGACATCCATCACTTTTGCTGTCCTTAAGATACTTTATTTTTCTGTTTTGGTAGTCTATCCAATGTGACAATTCCCTCCTCCACCGGCCCTAGTTTTGGATCTAGCTTGCTGTTCATTATTTTCATGATAAAACGTCATAACATCTTCATATACACCATACAGGATAAATACTGATTAACAGTAGGCTACTTTGGCAAATGCCCATTGAACAGATTTATTTATTATCCTATCTTAAGAAAACTAATGTAACACTCATCTGGGGATTTACACAGCAAATCAACTGAAGAACTACAAATGCCTGATGACAGGGAGATGACGTATGACTGCTCTGATGAATCAACCCCTATTTCATTCATTTTCTCTATATATAACGACGTCGATCATTGATCGGCAATGACACTATATAATAGTTTGCCTAACTGGCCATCGGATTTGTGCTCCTAATATCTAAAAAGCACTACGGTTTTCTTATTTTATCGGATTATTGTAGCAAAGACCAGAAATTCCCATTGACCGCCAGTCAAACTTCTACTCTTCTATCACCCAAAAAGGGGCGTGGACATTACGGGAGGGGAAAGTACCCGGATGCGTTGCTCTGATGAATACCTCCATTGAGAAGTTGGTGGAGCTCACACAGGAACACCTCTCAAACTTCTCCAGGCACATTTACAATATCAAGCACCAGTTTGAAAGACTGAGGAGTTTGAGAGAAACCCTGACCCAGAATGACGTAGTTATTCACGTAGACTATAGTGAGAACTATTCTTGTAAATATAGCAGAGAGATTAAAGAAACTCACTTTGGAGGTGGCAACCAGCAGGTAACCCTCCATACTGGACTGGAGTCATCTATCACAGTGGGGGCAGGGTGGAGTCATTTGCATCGCTTTCAGCCTGTCTTCAACACAACGCCACAGCCACATGGGCTCACCTTTACCCATGACCATGAGGCTTTGCGGCTGCTGTACCTAAACTTTGGAACAGCATCCCCCTCCACGTACGGGCCGCTCAGACCCTGGAGATTTTTAAATCCCTCCTTAAAACACACCTGGCTCAAAACAAAGGGTGGCCGTGCTTTTACTGTTGGAGCTCCAACATTATGGAATCGCCTCCCCCTCACTGTCAGGTTAGCTGGGTCTGTACCACTTTTTAAAAAACGTTTAAAAACCCACTTATATAGGATGGCATTTTTATACGTTGTTTTCTCTTTTTACTTCTGATATTTGCATTGATTTTATCATTCGTTCATTTTATCATTTGTTTTATTGCTTGTGTGAAATGCTTGTTTACTTTTTTATGAATTACGCTGGCTGTTTATTTGCTGTGTTATGCAATATTCTACCAAATGTACTGTGAAGCACTTTGTGACTGCTGTCTTAATAAGTGCTATACAAATAAAGAAAAGTAAAGAAAAGTACGGGATGTCTCTTTCTGGCACCATCATGAGGGACTGCGTTCCATATTGCTTTTGCAATTTGGGGTTTGTTCACTGGGAGAAACACTGTTTTTGAGCAGAGCGCAGGTGGATACCCACAGAGTTCATACTTGAAGGCTTCAGATAATTTGTTCAGTTTGACTGTGGATTTGTAATCCATGGTGACTGCATGTGCTTTCCTCTTGAAGGTATATTCTGTCACCTTTTTCCCTACCATGTCCTTTAAATGAAGGCTGTTCATAATCGTGGTGTAATCTTTCCAAAGTTAGAACTTACGTGGAGTTTTTCAAAATGTAGAAAGTCCTCCACATTCTCTTTGCAGACCGAAGCTATAAACGCCTCTCGCTTCGACATTGTTATCAAATGCCGTGAGATAGATAGCTATGTTGTGAGATTTAAGACCCTTCTACCAACCTCTTTTGAATGGTCCACATTCACCGTATTATGGGCTGTCACACCAGTGATTAGGTGTTGAAGGTGTTCATACCCGGCAACAGATTTTGTGACTCCAACAATCAAGTATCATCAAGTATTTTGATGTCTGCCTATGTCTGTTTATTTAGTGTCTGCGTTGTCTCTTTCCTGTGTTGATGCAGAACGGTCCTTGTGCTGTTCACTAGTTTCATAGTTTACCCATGTCACTTCTTTCATTGCATTGTTGATTTCAGATGTTGCAGGGTTGGAAAGAACCCACATCCACTAGAACCAAACGTTGTGTTTCAAACATTTCATACTTCGCATGAGGGCTTGTTCTATTACAAGGTCGGGGGACCTTTAGCTCAGCTTTTAACACAATCATCCCCCAGCAGCTTGTACAAAAACTGGATGGGCTGGGAGTGAACACCTCGCTGTGCTATTGGCTGTTGGACTTCCTGACCGACTCTGTGAACCATAGACATTATGGTATTTCATGCAGTTGAAAATCAATCAATCAGCGGTGTTATGATACAGTTGACAGATGACATTTATATAGGCTACTTCATTATTGTCTAATTATGTATAATGAGTAAACATGTACTAACTGTTTATATGTTTTGCTTTATGTCCTGTTTCATTGCAGACAGTCAGCAGGTGGAAAAAAAAGAGAGCTTTAGCAAAGGCTAGGCTGACAAAATTCAGAGCCAAAATGTACACCGACCCAGAACTACAGGAAGAGTACAGAAGGTTACAGCGAGATACATTAGCATACAGTAGCCTATGCCCTTGTAGCCAAGTCAATATTGTCTATTATGCTATTTTATTTGTAGTGTGAATTTCCCCAAAATGAGATTGAGATGATTGGTTCCTACCCCGTTAATTACATTGCATACCTTTTTTTGTTTCACTAGGGAGCGCTATTACGGTGACACGCATGGTCCAACTTCAGAACGCGTTTTACTCTGAGCTCAGTGAGCTGGTAACACGGTCTTTTTCTGCTCTCTCCATCGTCAGTTATTTGAGATTTTGCGGTTGAATATTTTTGCGACACACACAGAATATAATGTGGATGTTTATGTGTTTGCTAAGCTGTGTAGAAGAAATTGTCTTCTTATATTTTGTTTTGATTAAGATTGAGGAGTGAGACTGGCTACTAGGTTGTATGCTAGCAGCTAGCCACCGTGTGAACGTGAGGGGAGAGGCGCGCGCTGGTCTTGAGAATGTACATTGTGCCAGTTGTAATGGCGATGTTGCCTCGTGATACAGTATATCGTGAGCTTAGAATGAGAAGGTTCTATCTCCATTTAGGGTAGTTCAGAGATATTGAGCACCAAAGTTTTTACATCAAAAATGTCAACATTTTAAAGATAACACCACACAGGCATTAATAAACACCTAATGGATCAGATTATGTAGAAAACTAAATGTTGACAAAAATTGAGATAGAACCTTATAATTCTAACGTCACAATATGTTGGTGTTCATCATTGTATTTATTTTTTACAGTATGTGGATGGTGGAAGAGAACTGATGTGACACCTGTTTCTGATGTGTCTATGTTAAAGGGAATAAATCCACTGCTCATCCAACCGGTGTTTCTTCGTGAAAAAGACACAACGCAGAATACTAACCCAGCAGAAAGTAACCTGCTACACCCTCATACAGTGTAGGAAGTCAATACCCTACAGTGTTAGGAAGTCTACACACATTAATACTTTTTACAGTCGCCAAAAGCAAAGCCATATGCAAGCTGTGCGCAGTGGAGGTTACATTTTGTGGAAACACCACACATCTACGGAAACCACTTATTGAGGCATCACCCTGACGTGAAACATGGAAAAGCGGATCCGAAACAAGCCTCAGACATCAGAGCAGTCATACGTCATCTCCCTGTCATCAGGGATTTGGAGTTCTTAATTTCAGGGATTACGTCGCTAAAACAGATTTCCGTCAATTTATTCCAAGTTGTGACGGATTTATTCCAAGTTGTGACGGATTTTACCTGGTGTAATATGATTTGTAGAGGCATACAATCTATTTTGATGTTGGCATTAGGTATATAAATGATATATAATAGCCTATATAGCCTACATATAGGCCTTTATTGGCTACAACTATGCGACAGTAACAGAGCGGGGTGCACTGACGCTGAACCCCTCATAGTGATAAATAGGTGGACAATGCGTGGTGCTGAAATAGCCGACATGCGGTGTGTGGTTTGAAAAAAGTAACGCCAGCTCAGTAAATCATTCAAACTTAATGTTTACTTATAGGCTATGTGAATGTGACTGCACCACACATGTGAACAGTAACAAAGTAAATGCAGTTTAATTTTATGAAAAACATTGACAACAAAATCGGCGCAAAAAAAAAGAAAGCTGAATCCGCTTAGCCTATATGCTCCTGAAACGACAGAGCAAACACGCTACATTACTAGGGATAATAATTACAATGAGCCATTCATTAAAAATAGAAAAAATAATATTAGGCTATTAAATCTCACTTAATGAGAAAACTGGCATCTCCCATCGGTCACTATTTGTTGGCTATCTGGTGATATGGACGTCTTTGAGTGTCTAGAAAAGCGCTATAAGTCTAATGTATTATTATTATTTATTATTATTATGGACGTCACTTTAATCCGGCAGTTCTCAAGGTTTTTATGCATCAATCGATTCCTCTAGTCCGTCTTTATCGCATTCATTGACGAAAGGACGACTCGCATGTATAGGTGGAAGGGAACATTCATTGTGAGCACGTAAAATGTGAGTCTCACAACGGCTTTGCATTGATGAAACCAGGTAGGATGAACGCATAGTTCGCTGTCCATTCCTCTTTAAATGCCCTGTTTTCACCGTCAACTTTCCTCTTTAGACCTTTGGAGAGTGACATTATGTGTCTCTTGCTAGCTAGCAGGTTAAATGTTTAGCTAACTTCACCCGGCACGCAAACAACCAATCCAATAATAATGTGACCTTGTAAGTCTGGGAGGAGGGGGGAATAATTATCACAATAAAACTATGTTAAATAATTATTAGAATAAGTTAGGCTGCGCTACATCGTCAGTCCACACATTTATTATTCAAAACTATGGAAAAGGGTGAAACTACGTTTCAACGTTGTTGAGAATCACAACACAAACTCGCTTGTCAAGCCAAAATACTGCAGCGAAATGGATTGGACTGCTACCTAGTTAACTAGAACACTACTTTACATTGTTAGCAGGCTCACAAAACAAGCTGTGTTAGTTGACTAGCGATGTGTCATTGATTTTATACAACGCGGAAATGTGTTCACATTTTTCGAAAGAAAAGTCAAAGCATTAGAACATAGAACGGAAAATCGCACGCACGCTTTGCGCACGGAAAGCCACCGGCCCCGATTTGGCCTGAATTTCTTTTTCCGTCAGGAGATTTTTTTTTGCTTTAATCCCTGTCATTTGATTTGCCGTGTAAATCCCCAGACTGCCCAAATCCGATGGCCAGTCAGGCAAACAATTATATAGTGTCGTTGCCGATCAATGATCGACGTTGTTATTTGGAGAACATTTATGAAATAGGCAATGAATGTGTGTCCTTTCAGTCTGCCTCCATCCATGTGGATGAACCACCCGACCTAAAGGCCTGAGGTGTTGTAGGAGGTATGAATATGATTTAGGGGGTATTTAGTATAACAGGCTAATGGGTTTATTGTGAGTTTACTTTGATTGTTTGTTTATTGCCTAGATCACCGTATTGAGAAGTAATATGGTTATGGGGGGTGATATTGCAAGGTAATTTAATCACCTGCGCACCTTGCATGGCGGTAGTGGAGAGAGAGGGGAGCGATGTATTTTTGTTGACCGCATTATACGCATATTCTATACGCATAGTTTGTTATTTTTCTGGTTTTGATCGCTTATGGATTATTTTTGTACGTCGCCAAGTTTGATTGTTCTATTCAATAAATGCTCTAAAACGTACTTTTCATCTCAGCGGATTGTTTGGCGCGTCATACAATTACTAGCGACTTTTTTTATTAGCGACTTTTTACTTTTGGCTCTATCTATCTCGCTACAGGTGTCATATAACCCTAACCAATATCCTGTCATATAAAAGTACCTTATTGAATCTCCAGGTAATGTATTTCTGACATCCATCACTTTTGCTGTCGTTAAGATACTTTATTTTTCTGTTTTGGTAGTCTGTCCAATGTGACAATTGCCCTCCTCCACCGGCCCTAGTTTTGGATCTAGCTTGCTGTTCATTATTTTCATGATAAAACGTCATAACATCTTCATATACACCATACAGGATAAATACTGATTAACAGTAGGCTACTTTGGCAAATGCCCATTGAACAGATTTATTTATTATCCTATCTTAAGAAAACTAATGTAACACTCATCTGGGGATTTACACGGCAAATCAACTGAAGAACTACAAATGCCTGATGACAGGGAGATGACGTATGACTGCTCTGATGAATCAACCCCTATTTCATTCATTTTCTCTATATAACGACGTCGATCATTGATCGGCAATGACACTATATAATAGTTTGCCTAACTGGCCATCGGATTTGTGCTCCTAATATCTAAAAAGCACTACGGTTTTCTTATTTTATCTGATTAAAGTAGCAAAGAACAGAAATTCCCATTGACCGCCAGTCAAACTTCTACTCTTCTATCACCCAAAAAGGGGCGTGGACATTACGGGAGGGGAAAGTACCCGGATGCGTTGCTCTGATGAATACCTCCATTGAGAAGTTGGTGGAGCTCACACAGGAACACCTCTCAAACTTCTCCAGGCACATTTACAATATTGTGAGACAGTCCACCATGGGTGGCTTTCCCTGTTGTTGTTGTTGTGTTTATGTTACCGTTATTGTTGATTGGTTACTGTATGTCACATGATCACCCAGAGAGAGAGATAGCTCGTTACCTTGGTTACGTAAACAGGGAGTAAAGGGAACAACGCTCATCGGTATGGACAGCAAAGCTGCTGTTCTGTGCCAGAGCTAGTTTTCCCGTCATCTATTAACCTGCCATCTGGGACACAATTAGTTGTATCTTGTATTGTGTATTGTGTTAAGAAGAAGTTCACTAAAGAACCAGAAACGGAGAATCCCTTGTCGTGTGAGTCATTATACCCACGCACATCAGACGGACGAAACACGACAACTGGTGTCAGAAGTAGCGATCATCCGTGAGTACATCCACCTGACAGAGGAAAAGCTAACAGAAGCTAACGGAAGATAATAAAGTTATAAGAGCCAAAGCTAACGGGAGCTAATAGGGGCTAACAGGAGACAGCTAGCTAGCCAGCTGACTGGATTCAGGAGTTACTACAACAACTGGTTGAGTACTGCCACCTGGTGGTGTTTGGGCAGACTGTACTCCCGTTAGACTCAACTAAATTAAGCGGACAATTCCATTAATAAACAACTCAACAAAATCAAAGAGACAATTATATAAATAAACAACAACAGGGAAAGCCACCCATGGTGGACTGTCTCACACTATCCCCCTCCAAGAGTACTGAGTCCCTTCAGTACAGGTGACTTAACATTAACATGTCTAGGAATAGAACAGTTGACTCAATGAACATGTCTAAGGAACAAGGAGCTACAGTAGGACCTACTGAGCCTGATAGAGCCCCAACATGGCTACAAGCTTTGTTGGATAGCCAAAATCAGCAGACAAAACACCTGCAAATGATGCTAGCCCCCGTACTAACAAACATAACAGGAGGAAATCCCGTTACACAGCAAGCCTCACCACCACTTGCTGCTTCCAGTCGAAATGGGGATAAGATCTTACAGCGCCCCACATTGGACAGGCATGCTTCTGAGCCTGAAGCTATACCTTCAGCCTCTTGGGATATACCAGTAAGACCAAAAACTCGTGTTGGTGCCCCCTTTGCAGCTGAGTTGGATGTCATCAATCAGCGCACTCGCAACTTTGGTCCCACCAGGAGGGGCGGCAATGCTGAACCTGACAGTAGATGGAGAGACACTAGAGACTCTGAGAATGAAACCCAACGCTCATTTCCCTATGGTGAGCAGAGACTGAATAGTTCTGGTCACAACAGTCAGCACACTCTGCAAGAAGTGCGTAGACCTAAACTTGCCACATTTGAAGGAAATGATGACTGGGACTCTTTCTTGTTGCCATTTGAGCGCCAGGCCAGGAAGTATGGATGGAGTACTACAGAAAGAGTGGACAGGCTGCATGAATGCTTAAGAGGAGCTGCAATACGATATGTCTGCTCACTGCCAGAACGTACACGGGAGGATTATGCTCTCTTAGTGGAGGAGCTTACTCAGCGCTTTGGGAAAAGAGACCCCCCTACCACAGTAAGGAGAAAGTTGGGAGAACTTCGGCAAGGTAGAGAGGCGTCAGCTGAATTTGCAGAAGAGGTGAGACGCCTCGTCACACTTGCATATCCAGGAGTGGATCTCCAGCTGCAAGATCAACTTGCAACTGATGCCTTTCTTAAAGGTCTAAAAAATCAAAAAGTGGCCTATGAAGTTATGAACCGAGATCCATGCTCCCTTGCAGAGGCTCAAAAGTGTGTAGAGGCTCATGAACACAACTTCAAAGCTACGGTGGGACGTGAAACAGAAATAAAGAACAGAACACGACGCATTTCTTGGGCTGATGATGGAGACATCTGTGAGGACTTTACTCCTACCTCTCGTAGGGTACAGACCCCTCAGTATGTAACTGCTGAACAGTTTGCTACACTAACGGACCAAGTCAAGACCCTCGTACATACAGTAGGGAATCTACAGCTGCAGTTTGAACATCATAAAACTAGAGCAACAACACAACGTCCCCTGTCACTAGAGAGGACACAGAACCATTATCAGGTGCAGCCCGGCCGGATGCGCTCCCAGTCACCAAGCCCAACCCGGGGAGCAGCTGGCCCATGTTATAAATGTGGAGAACAAGGACACTTCAGGAGGGACTGCAGTAGATCGCCGAGCCCAACAGCTGCACGTAACCGCGGTGACAAAGGCCCAGACCAACGGGGGCGGTCAGAAGGGAGACTACATGCAGATCACAAACCACAAGGGCTACAGATTGGCTGCACCAAAAACAAGGGTGAGAGTCTACAGATTCCGGTGACAGTAAACGGCATTCCAACACAGGCTGTGGTGGACACGGGAGCCCAGACAACAGTAATCTCAGAGGAGCTGTATAGGAGTTTCTCTGGAGGTGATCCGACAAGCCTACGTAAGACCTACCTTCTAAATGCGGGAGTTGGAGATGGCATGGAAGCAAAACGTGGACTGAACGTCACCTTTAAAATTGCAGCCAAAACAATCGACTGGGACGTACACGTAGCCCCCATACGTGACTCTGTCCTCATAGGATTGGATCTGATGAAGACTCATGATGTTGTCATCCACACCCGTGGTAAGGTGTTCATCGGTAACGAACTTGTGCCCTCCAAAATAGTACGAGGGGATGGATCAGACTATCATGTTGCCAGAGTGACCCTAGGAGAGACCACCACCATACCACCTACATCTGAATGTGTGGTCTGGGGCGAGGTGGAAGAACCAAGGCCAGGTGTTCCAGCTGTACTAGAGCCTTTGAACATCACAGAAAATGTAGTCTCCGGGAGTGTTGTTACCACTATGGAGAAGCGGGTGCCAGTCCGGCTATGCAACTTCTCGACCAGCAAAGCGGCCCTGCCAAGAGGAGCATGCCTTGGACTCTTAGTTGAAGCTTATCCTGAGGAGCCATCATGTTCACCTGAGCAAAGTGTAGAGCCCATCATAGAGGGAGAGTCAGAGAGTGTGCCATCACTGGTGGTTGGAAGAGTAGCAGCAATCTCTGAGCTACCTGAACATCTCCAAAGCCTGGTTGGTGCTACTAGTGAGGCACTCAGTGAGGAGCAACAAGAACAATTTATCCAACTGCTAGTGACCTACCAATCCCTCTTTGCCAAAAGTGATTCCGACCTGGGTTACATGTCTGCTGTCACACACAAGATTGACACAGGATCGGCTAAGCCTGTGCGCCAGCGAGTGAGAAGGGCACCTCTTGGATTTCAAAGTGAAGAGCAAACACATCTTCAAGACATGCTTAAAGCCGGTGTCGTTACACCATCATCATCGGAGTGGGCCTCTCCGGTCGTCTTAGTACGCAAGAAGGATGGAGGAGTACGGTGGTGCATAGATTACCGCGGCTTGAACAGTCTGACGGTAAAGGACGCATATCCTTTGCCCAAGATTGAAGAGTGTCTTGATGTTCTTGGGGAAGCTACAATGTTCTCAACACTTGACCTTCAGTCTGGCTATTGGCAGATAGCAGTGGATGACCAAGACCGCGGGAAGACAGCATTCATCACCAAATGGGGCCTCTATGAATACACCCGCATGCCATTTGGGCTCTGCAATGCCCCAAGCACCTTTCAGAGGGCAATGGAGCTCGTCCTCAGGGGACTCCAATGGGAAACATTGCTGATCTACCTTGACGACGTCATTGTCATTGGCAGGGGAGTGGATGAAAGCCTGGACCGGCTCGCACAGGTCTTCAAGTGTCTCCACAGCTATGGGTTGAAGCTGAAGCCTTCTAAATGTCACTTGCTTCAAGAGGAAGTTCTCTTCCTGGGCCACATTGTGAGTGGAGATGGGATCTGTCCAAACCCAGCTCTGGTCAAGGATGTACAGCGCTGGGAGCCACCCAACAACCTGAAGGAGCTGCAAGCTTTTCTTGGACTGTGTAACTACTACCGCAAGTTTGTTCCAGCTTTTGCAGAACTGGCAAGCCCTCTCCACAGCCTTTCAAAGAAGGGGGCTACATTCCTGTGGACAAATGAGCACCAAGATGCTTTTACAAAGCTGAAAGAAAAACTGACAACTACACCAGTGCTGGGATACCCCACTGTTGGAGGCAAGTACATTCTAGACACTGATGCCTCGAACCACAGTATTGGAGCTGTTCTGTCACAACTCCAGTGGGGAGAAGAGCGAGTCCTAACATACGCCAGCAGCCATCTTACACCAGCTCAGCAGAGGTACTGTGTTACCAGACGTGAGTTACTTGCTGTCGTCCGCTACACTCGTCAGTTCCGCCACTACCTACTGGGCAAGAAGTTTCTGCTACGAACAGATCATGGCAGTCTCACCTGGCTGTTTCGGTTCAAAAACCCTGAAGGTCAGTTGGCTCGCTGGCTGGAAGAGTTGAGCCAATATGACTTTGACATAGAGCATCGAGCGGGCCGGCAACACTGCAATGCTGATGCCATGTCAAGGCAAACCAGAGAACATTCAGACAAATGTGACTGTTACCAAGCTGGAAAGAACTTGTCTGATCTACCATGTCAAGGATGTAAGTACTGCCGAAGACTTCATGAGCAGTGGACAAGATTTGAAGACGATGTTGATGATGTTGTGCCGCTCGCAGTTAGGAGTATTGAGTCTGGTGAGACCAGTGGTGATAACACTCAGTCGATGGAAACAGATCCACCACATACAACCATGCTGGAGACTCCAGTAGTTAACTGGCTGCAGTCAGTCAGATTGGAAGAGCTTGCCAAACTTCAGAAAGCTGATCCTGTCCTCTCCACCCTCCACACATGGAAAGAATCAGGAACCCTCCCTACTAAAGATCAGGTGATGCTTGAGAGCCCTGCAGTGAGGAAGTTCTGGCTCTGCTGGCCTCAGGTCATGCTGCAGCAAGGAGTTCTCTACTACTCCTGGGAGAGAGTAGGAGCCCAACAACCAACCGTGTTGCTACTAGTTCCAGCTTCCATGCAAAGAGAGGTCCTGCAGGCTTGCCATAATCCTCCTCAATCTGGTCATCTTGGGGAAGCAAAAACACTGGAGCGCTTACGCCAGAGCTATCACTGGTATGGAATGGGTGAAGAAGTCCATCTGTTTGTGAAGAGATGCCAGCACTGCAATGCATGCAAAACTACGGGACCAGTGAAACGAGCCAAGTTGCAAAGCTACCAAGCTGGAGCACCTTTGGACCGTCTCCACGTAGACATCCTCGGGCCATTCCCTGTATCCAGCTCTGGAAACAAGTACATTCTCGTCATAATTGACCAGTTTACTCGATGGGTCGAAGCCTTTGCTGTTCCTGACCAAGGGGCGGAAACAACAGCAAGGAGGCTTGTGTATGACTTTATCGCCCGATTTGGAGCCCCCCTCGAGTTGCACACTGACCAAGGTCGCAATTTTGAGAGTTCCCTGTTCCAGAATGTATGCAAGCTCCTACAGATCACAAAGACAAGGACCACCCCCTACCACCCTGCCTCTAACGGACAGGTGGAAAGGTTCAACAGAACTTTACTCCAGATGATCCGATGCTACGTGGACCAGAACCAAAAGAACTGGGATGAGCATCTGTCACTACTCACCTCAGCCTACCGCAGCTCATGCCATGCAATCACAGGGTTCACACCTAACAGGCTCATGTTTGGCCGAGAAGTTCATCAACCACAGGATATCCAGTCTGGGGCTGCAGAACTCAAATCTGACCGAATGGAGGTAGCAGATTTCCTTCATAACCTGGGAGAAGGACTTAAGGAGGCACAAAGCACAGCGAGGGAGCACCTCCGCACTGCACAAGAACGTCAGAAGAAGATGTATGATGTCCGAGCACGAGAACATTCTTACAGCGTTGGAGATTTGGTGTATGTAAAGGATGACACGAAAAAGAAGGGATTAAGCCCCAAGCTTCAAGCACCTTGGAAGGGCCCCTTGATTGTGGCTGGATGCCGTGGTCCTGTCCTCTACGATATTCAAGGGTTGAAGCGCAGAAAGATAATGCACCATGATCGGCTTAAACCATACAATAGTGAGGTGGTCCCTGCTGGGATAAAACGTCAAAGGAGTCAAGTGCTGCAGCAGTGCCAAGACCCAGCTACACAGCTACCTGAAGAGGATGTCCCGTTGGTACCAGAGCTGCCACTACAGAAAGACAATGATAAAGATCCAGCAGGGGAAGGAGCTTCTCGAGAGTCATGTGATCAAGAGGAGAAACCTCATCTCAAAGCTCCAAGGTGTCAGCAGGAAAAAAGACAAGAGGACACTCCAAAAAATACTGTTAAAACATCTAAGGGACGCATGGTTAATAAGCCAGAGAGATTCAGGAACTAGTTATTGAAAGAGAGACTGTTTAGTTTATCGGCAGATTGGTTACTTCATCCAAGAAGTTTTGCATTATAAAGAAAAAAAAAATGTTTTACTGTAAAAATTGTTTACAAGTAGTTAAGTGTTTTAATTGTTTCACTGTTGTTTAGCTATAGGGCCTACGAGTTTGCAAAGAATGTGATGTAAGTAATCAAATAATTTAGACATGTTCATTGAGTCAACTGTTCTATTCCTAGACATGTTAATGTTAAGTCACCTGTACTGAAGGGACTCAGTACTCTTGGAGGGGGATAGTGTGAGACAGTCCACCATGGGTGGCTTTCCCTGTTGTTGTTGTTGTGTTTATGTTACCGTTATTGTTGATTGGTTACTGTATGTCACATGATCACCCAGAGAGAGAGATAGCTCGTTACCTTGGTTACGTAAACAGGGAGTAAAGGGAACAACGCTCATCGGTATGGACAGCAAAGCTGCTGTTCTGTGCCAGAGCTAGTTTTCCCGTCATCTATTAACCTGCCATCTGGGACACAATTAGTTGTATCTTGTATTGTGTATTGTGTTAAGAAGAAGTTCACTAAAGAACCAGAAACGGAGAATCCCTTGTCGTGTGAGTCATTATACCCACGCACATCAGACGGACGAAACACGACAATATCAAGCACCAGTTTGAAAGACTGAGGAGTTTGAGAGAAACCCTGACCCAGAATGACGTAGTTATTCACGTAGACCACATGTGTCAAAGTCAAGGCCCGCGGACCAGATCAGGCCCGTGAATGAGTTCTCTCTCGCCCGCGGGATGATATTTAATTACTATTAAAACCGGCCCGCAGTATTCTGTGCCCGCAGCACCATAATACTACAAGTCCCAAGATGCACTGCGAGTGCATTGGCGCGTACCGAGTGCCCGCGAGCGAGCGCGACCCCGCGTCTTCTCCTCACGTCAGTACTAGTCATGAGCAGTAGCAGCACAGTCACAGTGGAGGTCTGAACATCGCCGTCAATTCCCGAGTACACAGTTTGCTGACAAACCGCCGAATTCAGGCGGAGATTTTCCGACTTTGAAGCCCAAAAAAGCAGGCTTCAACTGCTCAGCAATCCATTTGCAGTTGACGTGGAAAGTGCATCAGCAAATCTCCAAATGGAGCTGTAATGACACACTGAAGGCAAAATGGCGTCCGTGGCGCTGCTGAGTTTGCTCGTTTCATCCCCGACACAATGCCTGAGCTGCGCACCCAAGTTGCTCGCACGCTGTCTATGTTTGGCAGCACATACGTGTGTGAACTACTGTTTTCGTTAATGAAACTAAACAAAATATCACATAGCATCTTGGGCATGTGCATCTTACTGATGAACACCTGAACTCAATCCTGAGGATTTCCTCAGCTCAGAGCCTGACCCCAAACATTAATGAACTTGTACTCAAGATGAGACACCAAGTATCGGGCTCAGCCTCAGACAAGTGAGCAGAAAGGACTTGGACTTGATATTTCTTTGAAGGGAATTATTATTTTTTTCTCCAGTTGAATGGACCCAGGGAAATGTTGCCTAAGAAATTAATGCAACTGTTTTGCACGTTTGCACTAACTTTTCTAATTTTATTATAAAAGACAGTCATTGGTGAGGATCAGAGCAGCAAACTGATTTGTTTTTTAATGCATGCTGTTTCATTTTTGCATTTATCTTGCCATTGAGCTTTGAATGAAAATTACATTTTGCTGTTTACAAAAAAAAACGTTTTCAATTCATTACTGAAAGAGCCTTGAGAAAATATTGCAACTGATTTTATTTATGTTTTACTTAATTTAATTTAATGATTAATGTTAAGTGCAATATAGGCTGTGTTATTGGTATTGGTTCAATATGTGCAATAATTGCGAGTTTTAATAAACATTGAACCAGCCCGGCCCTCCACTTGTAACAATTTTTTATTTTGGCCCCCTGTGTATTTGAATTTGACATGACTGACGTAGACTATAGTGAGAACTATTCTTGTAAATATAGCAGAGAGATTAAAGAAACTCACTTTGGAGGTGGCAACCAGCAGGTAACCCTCCATACTGGACTGGTGTCATCTATCACAGTGGGGGCAGGGTGGAGTCATTTGCATCGCTTTCAGCCTGTCTTCAACACGACGCCACAGTCACATGGGCTCACCTTTACCCATGACCATGAGGCTTTGCGGCTGCTGCACCTAAACTTTGGAACAGCATCCCCCTCCACGTACGGGCCGCTCAGACCCTGGAGATTTTTAAATCCCTCCTTAAAACACACCTGGCTCAAAACAAAGGGTGGCCGTGCTTTTACTGTTGGAGCTCCAACATTATGGAATCGCCTCCCCCTCACTGTCAGGTTAGCTGGGTCTGTACCACTTTTTAAAAAACGTTTAAAAACCCACTTATATAGGATGGCATTTTTATACGTTGTTTTCTCTTTTTACTTCTGATATTTGCATTGATTTTATCATTCGTTCATTTTATCATTTGTTTTATTGCTTGTGTGAAATGCTTGTTTACTTTTTTATGAATTACACTGGCTGTTTATTGCTGTGTTATGCAATATTCTACCAAATGTACTGTGAAGCACTTTGTGACTGCTGTCTTAATAAGTGCTATACAAATAAATAAAAGTAAAGTAAAGTACGGGATGTCTCTTTCTGGCACCATCATGAGGGACTGCGTTCCATATTGCTTTTGCAATTTGGGGTTTGTTCACTGGGAGAAACACTGTTTTTGAGCAGAGCGCAGGTGGATACCCACAGAGTTCATACTTGGAAGTCTTCAGATAATTTGTTCAGTTTGACTGTGGATTTGTAATCCATGGTGACTGCATGTGCTTTCCTCTTGAAGGTATATTCTGTCACCTTTTTCCCTACCATGTCCTTTAAATGAAGGCTGTTCATAATCGTGGTGTAATCTTTCCAAAGTTAGAACTTACGTGGAGTTTTTCGAAATGTAGAAAGTCCTCCACATTCTCTTTGCAGACCGAAGCTTTAAACGCCTCTCGCTTCGACATTGTTATCAAATGCCGTGAGATAGATAGCTATGTTGTGAGATTTAAGACCCTTCTACCAACCTCTTTTGAATGGTCCACATTCACCGTATTATGGGCTGTCACACCAGTGATTAGGTGTTGAAGGTGTTCATACCCGGCAACAGATTTTGTGACTCCAACAATCAAGTATCATCAAGTATTTTGATGTCTGCCTATGTCTGTTTATTTAGTGTCTGCGTTGTCTCTTTCCTGTGTTGATGCAGAACGGTCCTTGTGCTGTTCACTAGTTTCATAGTTTACCCCTGTCACTTCTTTTATTGCATTGTTGATTTCAGATGTTGCAGGGTTGGAAAGAACCCACATCCACTAGAACCAAACATGGTGTTTCATACTTCGCATGAGGGCTTGTTCTATTACAAGGTCGGGGGATAGTCCAGCCTAGTATTAATTATTAATTATCAAGGTGCTGATCCCAATTTCCAGTTTTCTCCAATCTGATGAATGCACTGACTAGGTCAATCATCTCCATGTACTGTGGCCAGAGTGCTGCTGTCCGGTCATCTACCAAGGTTGTCTTCTCTGCCTCCAAGCGCTGAGCTATGATCTGGAGTAATTCACTTGCTTTGTCCCGGTTATGGTGGCAGCCATAACACTGTCATACAGATCTGAGGCTTCTGCTAGTTCCTCTGGTACTTTGGCATGGTCTGTGGATTCTCCATCTGGCTGATCAGAAACTGGTTAATCTGGAGCTGTTTTACTTGTGTGTCCTCGCTGTCATCAGCAACGGCACCATCTTCAGTCAACTCTGACACATCCTCTGAGTCTACTCTACACCATCATTTTATAGCCTACATACTTTTTTAGATGAGATTTTAGATTAGATTCAGACAACGAAATGCAGTAAAAAGTGTGTCTGAAGAGGGATTTGAACCATCGTCTTAAAATGATGATTTAATACTATGGCAGCGGTCAAAACCACTATGTCATCGTGACAATATGACTATATGTAGCCTGCTACTGATATCACCACAGTAGTAAATATTCATTCATTAAAATATGAACATTTAACAATAACTGGGGCTAGTATGACCTACGCATTTAATCGGTCAGCAATTTCTTGCCAAACCATTTCCCTCGCCTTGTTAATTGCAGCAGTATTGCACTATTTTACATCTTATTTTTCGTCTTCTGTGAACACTGATGACATAAGCCTGATCCTCGTTCGAGGAATCACCTGAGGCTTGAATCCCATTCACGAGTTGCCTGAACGCGGCTTTTATTTTAATCGCTGATATACTAATCAACGTACGTGGAATACCCCCCTGCATTGTTTACTAAGCTGTGTGTATGTACAAGTTTGTATGTTTATTGCAGACACACCGACAGTGAGTTACATGGCATAGCCAAATGTGTTAGTTTGTTAACTATGTAGTAGGTTACATTCCATAGCCAAACATGTTAGTTTGTTAACTATGTAATCACATTCCATAGCCAAACGTGTTAGTTTGTTAACTAGTGTACTGAGTTACATGCTAAGCTGTGTCAGTGTTTACTAGGCTAGCCACACAGGTGTTGGCTTGTTAGCTATCTAGCTTTGTTAGAAGCTTGTTTGTTTGTTTTTTGTTAGTGTGGTTTTGTTTGTTGTGTACGAACGTACACAAGTTATTGTGTGTGTGTCAGGGTTTCCGTTAGAAAAAATTGGTGTCGGTCAACGTGTCCGGGAAGATTTCAATTTACCGGACAAACGTGAGATATTCCGGTCATCATATTAAAATATAATATAGCTGTTTGTCGCGGTGATTACTGTTGTGTAGCCTATATATGCCGTTTAATGTCTATTTCTCATCCGATACGATTAGATGCGAGCTATATAATAAATATAATAATATAGGCTTTCATGATTCGCATGCGCGCTATGCCATATGTCCAGCGCTGAACGCGCGCCACACTGGGAACTGAACAGACTGCATCGATCAATGAACGGACTCCACATTACGTTAACTGAAGTCTGTTAAATTGTTTGGGATTAATGTGAGTTTTCTATTTTCTCTTTCCAGTTTTACCCTTTTTTATCAATAAAACAACGTCATTTCTATAACCAGGTCTCGCTGGTTGGGAAGGCATTTAGTTTAGCTGCCTGTCAAATCATACTTAATCGGACTCGGGAGTAAGACAATGAGGAGAACATAACTGTTTATTGAGAAACAATTGATAGGCAGGCTGGGATACGTATATAAAGAAATACCACAATGTCTAGATTTATAACATTTTATTGAAAAGTGCAAGAGGTTACATGTAGGCTTCTGGCGTGACACATAGGCTAGCCTAATTTCCGTTCATATGCCTTTTATCAGATAAAATCAAATAGAATAAAACTTTGAAAATAAATAGGCTGTTAGTGAGGTTATGGGAAAGGACTGTATAAGTTGAATAGTTCAATGAGAGTATGCTCCATTCGCCCCCGGGGCGTCGATCAGGACACACATGACAGGAGATTGACTTTGTGCTCAGGTTTCTTTAGTGGGTTCAGGCAGGGTACAGTTCAGGCATGGGTAGGATGATTGCAAACACTACAATGGGTGTATGTGTGGTTCTTGCAAAACCCGTCGTTGACTCATAATTACAGATTCATAAAAATGAAATAACAATTACAACAACATCTGACAATGGAGTTTCATAAAATAACAGTAGTGTTACTGTTGCCTTACTGTTGATGTCACACCGCTGGCTAACTGACTGGAGTTGTAACATGAGAAACTTGTGGTACTTTCAACTTCTTCTCCGATCTGAATCAATGCGGTCCTGAATGCACTGCGCACTTAAGGTGGCAGGTGATATTACGCACAGCTTAGCTCTTAAGGTGGAAATGCTAACCAAATATAATAATCATGAACTTAGAATATTGGAACCTTTCTTTTATTTATTTTTATTTTTTCCAAAGATTTGTTGATGTTTATTTATTGTAATTGGCAGGAAGAAGTACTAAAAGCATTAGCACTGGCTTTGAGGTTGGAAGGGTTTGAGACTGGCAATCTCAAAAGTGTTTGGTCCCCCTGGTGGATGTGTGAGAGTATGGCACCGGTAGAGAGGAATACATTAAGGGCCAATCCCGATTCCTTTTTCTACCCCTATGGCTCATTTTCGAGTGTGACTCGATTGGAAGCCAAGGCCTTCGAACAGAGCCGCAAGCCATAATGGTTGAAATCTACCCCTACTCCTTTGCTGCGTCTTTTCTTTGGACTTTATGTCTCCGTCAACTGTGGCCAAGGTAGGTGCTGACACTGGACACCCATCCACCACCGTTCCATCAGCCCCTCTCTGATCCATCACCTTTGTTTCTGTGTTTCCTTCCCTAGTAGCATCCCCAGTAGAGGATAATTCGTTACGGTTCACATCCTTAACCTCAACCCCGGATTCAGTAGCCATGCCCTCATCTCTCTCTGAAGATCCCTCCTTGAGCAGGGGATCCAATCCAGGATTGAGGGGGGCGATGGTCTCTGATGAATCCAGTTTGAGTCCTGTTGGAAGGCCTGATGTGGACTCCCCTGTGTGTGGCAGTCTGTCCTGCGATCCTTGCTGAATGGTTGATGCCACCTTGTCCACTTCTATGCCATCTTGGGTATCTACGGCTGATGATCGCTCAAGCTTGGCATGTTCAGGCTGGGTGCTATCCCTTTTCTTGTCATTAGAGGGCAGGCTGCCCCTGTCTGCCTGGGCCCTGGTGTTCTTCCTTAGTGCATAGCCCTTCTTGATGTCAGCCAACAGGTGGTCTTTGATGCAGCCCTCCTCCTGAACTGGGGGGGCTTTACGAATTATTTTTCCGTTCTCCCCCCTCGGTCTCTTGGCGTCATCCTCCTCTTGCTGTTTCTTCCTCTTCTCTGCCTTGATGGCCTGCTCTCTCCAGGTCTGGTTGTCCTTGATTGCTTTAAGGAAGAGTCCTCTGAAGGTCTTGATGGTGTTGATCAGCTCCTCTAGTGAGAGGCGGGACGTGTCCTCACACAGATACTCTGCTAGCTCTTCCTTCTTCTTTTCGATGGAGGCAAAGAGCTCCTGCAGCTCCTCACAGGCCTCCAGGTTCCCCTTCATAGCAGTGAGATACTGCTGCTTGATATCCTCCTTAGAAGAAGAGGACACTTTTTTCTCAGAACCCTTCAACCGTTTGACCAGTGAGCTCGACTCCGCCTGAATAGAATCCACATTTATTCCAGCAGCCTTTTCACAGATCTCTAGATCATCCGGAAGGTTCAGCAAGTCAGCATGGGTTTTCTCCGCCTCCTCCAGGATGTGATGGAGCAATGTGATACGGGACTTGTTGGCTTTGGTTTCTGTGAGCTTCAGCAAGGTGCTGATCTTGAAGCCATCTGCATTGCCTGTGTGACTCCCATAGTTGAGGAAGTTTCCAATGTCAAGTATGAGCTTGCAGAAACTTGGAAGGCGAGTGCTCTCCATCAAACTCTCACAGGCTGCGTCCAGCAGCTCAGCTTTGGGTTGCAGCATCTTTAACACAGAAGCGGTCTCCTCACAGAGAAGCATGCACTCGATCCTCATGGTGTAGCATGAAACTGATAGGAGCTCGAGGTAGAACCGATCCACACCGGCCAGCTTCTCTATCTCCCCTTGGTATGACTTGAGGTTCTCAATCTCATGTTTCTCCGGCAGTAACGTCTGCATCTGTTTCAGCACCTCGACGTCAAACTTGGAACGGTCCCCATTTTGGATCATAGCTACAAAGTCTTTATGTGAGCATCTGAACTGCTTCAAGAATATGTTCAAATTTAGATTTTTCTTGGCATCAATGAAGGATATCTCTTTGGGCTCTCGTTTGACCGTAGTGTTGGTACTTTTGGCCTTTGAGTCAGTCACTGGCAGACAGAAGAGCTCCTCAATGCTGGAGTAGTCAGGTTCCAGGGAATCAGACTGCACTGACGACCACATGGATTGACTTTCAGACACCACTCTGGAGGGCAGCTTCTGCCAGTTGAGCTTCTTCATGCGCAGTGTGGGACAGCGGCTGGCCTTGGGGAGAGGAGCGTAGTAGGATGCCCCCAAGAACTGCACGTTCTGGGGCACAATAATACCTCCTCCAATACCTGGGGGAGGGGGTGGTGGGGGAGGGGGACCCATACCAGGCAGGGGAGGGGGAGGTGGGGGGCCCATACCAGGCAGGGGAGGGGGAGGTGGGGGGCCCATACCAGGCAGGGGAGGGGGAGGAGGTGGACCTCCCTGCCCCATCCCTGGTAGAGGTGGTGGAGGAGGAGGTGGCATCCCAGGTAAAGGAGGAGGTGGTGGGGGTGCACCAGGGGTGGCGCACCAAAAGTGTGCCATAAGTGGTGCACCATAAGTGGTGCCTGGCAGGGGTGGGGGTGGGGGAGGAGGAGGGTTTGGGGTAGCAGCAGGAAGTGGAAGGGGGAGGAGGGGGAGTTACGGAAGCCATGTCTGATTGGTTGGTTGTGCTGCCGAGCAAGTCTGTCTGGATTGCCCTGTTGGTGGTCTTGGTCTTGGGACTGGCTGAGATCTGTTGTCTCATGGAAGAGAGCAGGCGCTCCATCAAACGTTCAGCGGAGTCCATTTGTGAGTCGTGGGCCAGCAGAGTGGCACGTTCAATATTGGAACCTTTCTAACATAGGATTTAAATGAACTTGCAATGCGCATACGCCTATGCCTTTTCTCAGATAGGGGATAGCCTTAAATAAAATAGCCTAGAGTAAAAACTCTGAAAATAAACAAAAAAATAACAATGGCTGCTCATATCATTCAGCTACTTATTACGTCGCTTTTTGAAAGCATTGAAGCGTGCAGCTGCGGACTTGAAATCAAAGGTGCAAAGTGTCTCTCCGCAACTTGCAATGCGCATTAGCCGTGTGACCTTGCCCTCCCCAAGGCGACTTCGGTGCGCAGTTTTAATTGGGTTCAGGCACACTGGAGACGGGAATCAAGCAGGCTATGTTGGCCAGTGTGGCCCACTCTGGGTAAATTTCGCTGAAGTCTCGGATGAGGACTTCGCAGGCTGTTGAGAAACGCAAGCCCCCATAACCACGAAGCGCTGTCATGACACCGATGGCATCTCGTTGCACGTTTGTGGCATCGATGACCGGGGCTGTGGCTGGTGCTGAGTCATCATCGCTGGTAATTTCTTGGCCAAAATGACCAATGATGGTCTGGATGGCCGGTTCGGCATATTCTTCAAGCGCTGAGTGGACGGAATGAGTGATAATGAATCAGTGATGGCCTGTTTTTTTTTTATGACAAAATGACATCAACAGCCAGATTAACTGAAAAGTAGGAAGGTTTAAATGTTATCCTGTTGTTTTCATCATTGTTGTTATTATAGCCTAATAATTATTATTGTTATTATGATGATGATAATTATTATTAGCCTATGATGGGCGGCGGCCATAGTCTACATTTCGCAATTTAGACAAGCATTTTAGGTTATTCAAAAAGGATAGGCCTATTTAAAGAATTATACTATGCATTTTGCAACCAACTTAATTAAATTGGCCTAGCTTCTACTTACCATCCTGCGTCTGTGGGTATTGGGAGGGGTTCAGAAGGATGTCGAAGCTGTTCAGTACATCTAGGGAATCTTCGGGGAATCACTTGTGTAGTGCATCTACTAGATGCTGGATGTAGCGTGCTCTGGCATTTTTAAACGCCTGAACGGACCGGTCACCTACATGTGTCACTCTGACATCATTGTACAGGCCGTCTTGGCAGTCTGCCTGGAACTTAACTTCTTCTGGGACTGGGGCATCTCGTAGCTGTGTTAGTGCCGCTACGGATGCGTGAACCATTGGTCGGATCATGGCCAGATTTACGTCGTCTTTCTGGAAAACCAAGTTCAATTTGGTCATCACCGGTAGCACATCAGCCAGTGCGTGAGTCCAGGCGATAAAGCTATACGGCTGGATTTGACCTAGGAGGCCTTGGGCTTGGGCATTTCCTCCCACAGCCTCTTCATTTAGCTCCATCACCAGAGCAGGCCAGTTACGTTTGATACCCTCCACTGGGGTTCCATGAACATGTTTATTAGAGTTGAAAAGAGAAGAACACTGCTGCCATCCAGGTGTATTGTAAAATGTGAACGCAAATAAAGATATATATATATATATATATATATTTATTTTTTTAACAAAAAAAAAAGATTTATTGTCCAAAAATATCAAACAATTAAAAGTAACCCCTGGAAAACCGTGACGCCATAAACCGAGAGACATGAGTCAATGTAACACTTTAGTAAGAACCAATAAACGTCATATGAATACT
Source organism: Nansenia antarctica (assembly GCF_963989245.1). Taxonomy (NCBI): domain Eukaryota; kingdom Metazoa; phylum Chordata; class Actinopteri; order Argentiniformes; family Microstomatidae; genus Nansenia; species Nansenia antarctica. The sequence continues at coordinate 13,076,504 of NC_137685.1, read as the reverse complement.
GTGTAGCGTGAAAGAGTAGTAATGAAAGAAGCCACACCCCTCCCCCCAACCCCTCCTCCGCCCCCCCGCGGACGACCCACTCCCCTCCTTCCACTTTAGTGCCACGTCAGACGTTCCTGGTAGAAGTAGATGAGCACCTTGGGACACTTGATTTTGGCCTCCTTGGCCGGGACCAGGTCCATCTCATCAGAGTTCTTCCATTTCATGAGGAACATGAGTCTGTGGCTCCTATGATGCGTTCCGGATTAAGGCCTCTGGCGAAGCCCCGCGGTTTCTCTGCCTCGTCTTTCCTCTTCTTGGGCCGGCTCTCCTCTCCTCCCGCCTCCTCAGGGTCCGTCGTCTTCCTCTTCCCTCCCGCGGTCTCTTTCTTGTTGTCGCTCTCGGTGGGCTTGTGGTTCTGCATGTACTCGGCGATGAGATCTGGGCAGTCCAGGTTGCCCTGCGGCTCCCACGTGTTGTCATCGTCTGAGAAGCCTTTCCACTTGAGCAGGAACTCCACCCGACCCTTGACCATCCTGCGGTCTAGAAACTTCTCCACCACATACTCTTCCTCCTCCTCCTCTGCCACCTCCTCCACCTTCTTGTTCTGCTTCTTCCCTGCAGTGGGCACCAGCTTGGCCTCTTCTTTGGGGGGCTCTAGTCGGTCCGTCGTCTTCCTCTTCCCTCCCGCGGTCTCTTTCTTGTTGTCGCTCTCTGTGGGCTTGTGGTTCTGCATGTACTCGGCGATGAGGTCCGGCCAGTCCAGGTTGCCCTGCGGCTCCCACGTGTTGTCATCGTCTGAGAAGCCTTTCCACTTGAGCAGGAACTCCACCCGATCCTTGACCACCATGCGGTCTAGAACCTTCTCCACCACATACTCTTCCTCCTCCTCCTCTGCCACCTCCTCCACCTTCTTCTTGTTCTGCTTCTTCCCCGCAGTGGGCACCAGCTTGACCTCTTCTTTGGGGGGCTCAGAGTTCATACTTGGAAGGCTTCAGATAATTTGTTCAGTTTGACTGTGGATTTGTTCATACTTGGAAGGCTTCAGATAATTTGTTCAGTTTGACTGTGGATTTGTAATCCATGGTGACTGCATGTGCTTTCCTCTTGAAGGTATATTCTGTCACCTTTTTCCCTACCATGTCCTTTAAATGAAGGCTGTTCATAATCGTGGTGTAATCTTTCCAAAGTTACGTGGAGTTTTTCAAAATGTAGAAAGTCCTCCACATTCTCTTTGCAGACCGAAGCTATAAACGCCTCTCGCTTCGACATTGTTATCAAATGCCGTGAGATAGATAGCTATGTTGTGAGATTTAAGACCCTTCTACCAACCTCTTTTGAATGGTCCACATTCACCGTATTATGGGCTGTCACACCAGTGATTAGGTGTTGAAGGTGTTCATACCCGGCAACAGATTTTGTGACTCCAACAATCAAGTATCATCAAGTATTTTGATGTCTGCCTATGTCTGTTTATTTAGTGTCTGCGTTGTCTCTTTCCTGTGTTGATGCAGAACGGTCCTTGTGCTGTTCACTAGTTTCATAGTTTACCCCTGTCACTTCTTTCATTGCATTGTTGATTACAGATGTTGCAGGGTTGGAAAGAACCCACATCCACTAGAACCAAACGTTGTGTTTCATACTTCGCATGAGGGCTTGTTCTATTACAAGGTCGGGGGATAGTCCAGCCTAGTATTAATTTGACGTATGAACAACTTGCAGACCATCTTCCAGAAATCTTTTGTTAACTTGGGGATGTGTGTCTTCTATTTGGCGCATTTTCTGGAGGTATGGAAAAGATCTGAATATTCATTTATGTAAAATAAATAAGGAACACTAGTATTTTGTCAATAATAATATCTGTTAAACAATAAATAACCAATGATGTCATCAAATACATGTTTGTAATACCATCAAAGATCTTGAAAAAGTTAAGAGACATTTGGAAAAGCTATCAATCGTTCACATTCAAATCAACGACGAAGAGAATTGTATTTGGCCCACATTTTCGCTGTGTATTCAAGTTACAGTTAGCAGGTGCGGGTATAGAATTATAGGATTATTGTATATTTCACATACAAGCTATGTCCGGAGGCAGCCGGAATGAATGGCATCATGTCTGTCAGGGTATCAAGGTGCTGATCCCAATTTCCAGTTTTCTCCAATCTGATGAATGCACTGACTAGGTCAATCATCTCCATATACTGTGGCCAGAGTGCTGCTGTCCGGTCATCTACCAAGGTTGTCTTCTCTGCCTCCAAGCGCTGAGCTATGATCTGGAGTAATTCACTTGCATTTCTCCCGGTTATGGTGGGAGTCATACAGATCTGAGGCTTCTGCTAGTTCCTCTGGTACTTTGGCATGGTCTGTGGATTCTCCATCTGGTTGATCAGAAACTGGTTAATCTGGAGCTGTTTTACTTGTGTGTCCTCGCTGTCATCAGCAACGGCACCATCTTCAGTCAACTCTGACACATCCTCTGAGTCTACTCTACACCATCATTTTATAGCCTACATACTTTTTTAGATGAGATTTTAGATTAGATTCAGACAACGAAATGCAGTAAAAAGTGTGTCTGAAGAGGGATTTGAACCATCATCTTAAAATGATGATTTAATACTATGGCAGCGGTCAAAACCACTATGTCATCGTGACAATATGACTATATGTAGCCTGCTACTGATATCACCACAGTAGTAAATATTCATTCATTAAAATATGAACATTTAACAATAACTGGGGCTAGTATGACCTACGCATTTAATCGGTCAGCAATTTCTTGCCAAACCATTTCCCTCGCCTTGTTAATTGCGGCAGTATTGCACTATTTTACATCTTATTTTTCGTCTTCTGTGAACACTGATGACATAAGCCTGATCCTCGTTCGAGGAATCACCTGAGGCTTGAATCCCATTCACGAGTTGCCTGAACGCGGCTTTTATTTTAATCGCTGATATACTAATCAACGTACGTGGAATACCCCCCTGCATTGTTTACTAAGCTGTGTGTATGTACAAGTTTGTATGTTTATTGCCGACACACCGACAGTGAGTTACATGGCATAGCCAAATGTGTTAGTTTGTTAACTATGTAGTAGGTTACATTCCATAGCCAAACATGTTAGTTTGTTAACTATGTAATCACATTCCATAGCCAAACGTGTTAGTTTGTTAACTAGTGTACTGAGTTACATGCTAAGCTGTGTCAGTGTTTACTAGGCTAGCCACACAGGTGTTGGCTTGTTAGCTATCTAGCTTTGTTAGAAGCTTGTTTGTTTGTTTTTTGTTAGTGTGGTTTTGTTTGTTGTGTACGAACGTACACAAGTTATTGTGTGTGTGTCAGGGTTTCCGTTAGAAAAAATTGGTGTCGGTCAACGTGTCCGGGAAGATTTCAAATGCTGCGTCTTTTCTTTGGACTTTGTGTCTCCGTCAACTGTGGCCAAGGTAGGTGCTGACACTGGACACCCATCCACCACCGTTCCATCAGCCCCTCTCTGATCCATCACCTTTGTTTCTGTGTTTCCTTCCCTAGTAGCATCCCCAGTAGAGGATACTTCGTTACGGTTCACATCCTTAACCTCAACCCCGGATTCAGTAGCCATGCCCTCATCTCTCTCTGAAGATCCCTCCTTGAGCAGGGGATCCAATCCAGGATTGAGGGGGGCGATGGTCTCTGATGAATCCAGTTTGAGTCCTGTTGGAAGGCCTGATGTGGACTCCCCTGTGTGTGGCAGTCTGTCCTGCGATCCTTGCTGAATGGTTGATGCCACCTTGTCCACTTCTATGCCATCTTGGGTATCTACGGCTGATGATCGCTCAAGCTTGGCATGTTCAGGCTGGGTGCTATCCCTTTTCTTGTCATTAGAGGGCAGGCTGCCCCTGTCTGCCTGGGCCCTGGTGGTCTTCCTTAGTGCATAGCCCTTCTTGATGTCAGCCAACAGGTGGTCTATGATGCAGCCCTCCTCCTGAACTGGGGGGGGCTTTACGAATTATTTTTCCGTTCTCCCCCCTCGGTCTCTTGGCGTCATCCTCCTCTTGCTGTTTCTTCCTCTTCTCTGCCTTGATGGCCTGCTCTCTCCAGGTCTGGTTGTCCTTGATTGCTTTAAGGAAGAGTCCTCTGAAGGTCTTGATGGTGTTGAACAGCTCCTCTAGTGAGAGGCGGGACGTGTCCTCACACAGATACTCTGCTAGCTCTTCCTTCTTCTTTTCGATGGAGGCAAAGAGCTCCTGCAGCTCCTCACAGGCCTCCAGGTTCCCCTTCATAGCAGTGAGATACTGCTGCTTGATATCCTCCTGAGAAGAAGAGGACACTTTTTTCTCAGAACCCTTCAACCGTTTGACCAGTGAGCTCGACTCCGCCTGAATAGAATCCACATTTATTCCAGCAGCCTTTTCACAGATCTCTAGATCATCCGGAAGGTTCAGCAAGTCAGCATGGGTTTTCTCCGCCTCCTCCAGGATGTGATGGAGCAATGTGATACGGGACTTGTTGGCTTTGGTTTCTGTGAGCTTCAGCAAGGTGCTGATCTTGAAGCCATCTGCATTGCCTGTGTGACTCCCATAGTTGAGGAAGTTTCCAATGTCAAGTATGAGCTTGCAGAAACTTGGAAGGCGAGTGCTCTCCATCAAACTCTCACAGGCTGCGTCCAGCAGCTCAGCTTTGGGTTGCAGCATCTTTAACACAGAAGCGGTCTCCTCACAGAGAAGCATGCACTCGATCCTCATGGTGTAGCATGAAACTGATAGGAGCTCGAGGTAGAACCGATCCACACCGGCCAGCTTCTCTATCTCCCCTTGGTATGACTTGAGGTTCTCAATCTCATGTTTCTCCGGCAGTAACGTCTGCATCTGTTTCAGCACCTCGACGTCAAACTTGGAACGGTCCCCATTTTGGATCATAGCTACAAAGTCTTTATGTGAGCATCTGAACTGCTTCAAGAATATGTTCAAATTTAGATTTTTCTTGGCATCAATGAAGGATATCTCTTTGGGCTCTCGTTTGACCGTAGTGTTGGTACTTTTGGCCTTTGAGTCAGTCACTGGCAGACAGAAGAGCTCCTCAATGCTGGAGTAGTCTGGTTCCAGGGAATCAGACTGCACTGACGACCACATGGATTGGCTTTCAGACACCACTCTGGAGGGCAGCTTCTGCCAGTTGAGCTTCTTCATGCACAGTGTGGGACAGCGGCTGGCCTTGGGGAGAGGAGCGTAGTAGGATGCCCCCAAGAACTGCACGTTCTGGGGCACAATAATACCTCCTCCAATACCTGGGGGAGGGGGTGGTGGGGGAGGGGGGCCCATACCAGGCAGGGGAGGGGGAGGTAGGGGGCCCATATCAGGCAGGGGAGGGGGAGGTGGGGGGCCCATACCAGGCAGGGGAGGGGGAGGAGGTGGACCTCCCTGCCCCATCCCTGGTAGAGGTGGTGGAGGAGGAGGTGGCATCCCAGGTAAAGGAGGAGGTGGTGGGGGTGCACCAGGGGTGGCGCACCAAAAGTGTGCCAGAAGTGATGCACCATAAGTGGTGCCTGGCAGGGGTGGGGGTGGGGGAGGAGGAGGGTTTGGGGTAGCAGCAGGAAGTGAAGGGGGAGGAGGGGGAGTTACGGAAGCCATGTCTGATTGGTTGGTTGTGCTGCCGAGCAAGTCTGTCTGGATTGCCCTGTTGGTGGTCTTGGTCTTGGGACTGGCTGAGATCTGTTGTCTCATGGAAGAGAGCAGGCGCTCCATCAAACGTTCAGCGGAGTCCATTTGTGAGTCGTGGGCCAGCAGAGTGGCACGTTCAATATTGGAACCTTTCTAACATAGGATTTAAATGAACTTGCAATGCGCATACGCCTATGCCTTTTCTCAGATAGGGGATAGCCTTAAATAAAATAGCCTAGAGTAAAAACTCTGAAAATAAACAAAAAAATAACAATGGCTGCTCATATCATTCAGCTACTTATTACGTCGCTTTTTGGCAGCATTGAAGCGTGCAGCTGCGGACTTGAAATCAAAGGTGCAAAGTGTCTCTCCGCAACTTGCAATGCGCATTAGCCGTGTGACCTTGCCCTCCCCAAGGCGACTTCGGTGCGCAGTTTTAATTCGGTTCTGCAGGCACACTGGAGACGGGAATCAAGCAGGCTATGTTGGCCAGTGTGGCCCACTCTGGGTAAATTTCGCTGAAGTCTCGGATGAGGACTTCGCAGGCTGTTGAGAAACGCAAGCCCCCATAACCACGAAGCGCTGTCATGACACCGATGGCATCTCGTTGCACGTTTGTGGCATCGATGACCGGGCCTGTGGCTGGTGTTGAGTCATCATCGCTGGTCATTTCTTGGCCAAAATTACCAATGATGGTCTGGATGGCCGGTTCGGCATATTCTTCAAGCGCTGAGAGGACGGAATGAGTGATAATGAATCAGTGATGGCCTATTTTTTTTTTATGACAAAATGACATCAACAGCCAGATTAACTGAAAAGTAAGAAGGTTTAAATGTTATCCTGTTGTTTTCATCATTGTTGTTATTATAGCCTAATAATTATTATTGTTATTATGATGATGATAATTATTATTAGCCTATGATGGGCGGCGGCCATAGTCTACATTTCGCAATTTAGACAAGCATTTTAGGTTATTCAAAAAGGATAGGCCTATTTAAAGAATTATACTATGCATTTTGCAACCAACTTAATTAAATAGGCCTAGCTTCTACTTACCATCCTGCGTCTGTGGGTATTGGGAGGGGTTCAGAAGGATGTCGAAGCTGTTCAGTACATCTAGGGAATCTTCGGGGAATCACTCGTGTAGTGCATCTACTCGATGCTGGATGTAACGTGCTCGGGCATTTTTAAACGCCTGAACGGACTGGTCACCTACATGTGTCACTCTGACATCATTGTACAGGCCGTCTTGGCAGTCCGCCTGGAACTTAACTTCTTCTGGGCCTGGGGCATCTCGTAGCTGTGTTAGTGCCGCTACGGATGCGTGAACCATTGGTCGGATCATGGCCAGATTTACGTCGTCTTTCTGGAAAACCAAGTTCAATTTGGTCATCACCGGTAGCACATCAGCCAGTGCGTGAGTCCAGGCGATAAAGCTATACGGCTGGATTTGACCTAGGAGGCCTTGGGCTTGGGCATTTCCTCCCACAGCCTCTTCATTTAGCTCCATCACCAGAGCAGGCCAGTTACGTTTGATACCCTCCACTGGGTTTCCATGAACATGTTTATTAGAGTTGAAAAAATAACAATGGCTGCTCATATCATTCAGCTACTTATTACGTCGCTTTTTGGCAGCATTGAAGCGTGCAGCTGCGGACTTGAAATCAAAGGTGCAAAGTGTCTCCCGCAACTTGCAATGCGCATTAGCCGTGTGACCTTGCCCTCCCCAAGGCGACTTTGTGCGCAGTTTTAATTCGGTTCTGCAGAGAGAATCCTCTCTCTGCAGGCACACTGGAGACGGGAATCAAGCAGGCTATGTTGGCCAGTGTGGCCCACTCTGGGTAAATTTCGCTGAAGTCTCGGATGAGGACTTCGCAGGCTGTTGAGAAACGCAAGCCCCCATAACCACGAAGCGCTGTCATGACACCGATGGCATCTCGTTGCACGTTTGTGGCATCGATGACCGGGGCTGTGGCTGGTGCTGAGTCATCATCGCTGGTCATTTCTTGGCCAAAATGACCAATGATGGTCTGGATGGCCGGTTCGGCATATTCTTCAAGCGCTGAGAGGACGGAATGAGTGATAATGAATCAGTGATGGCCTATTTTTTTTTTTATGACAAAATGACATCAACAGCCAGATTAACTGAAAAGTAGGAAGGTTTAAATGTTATCCTGTTGTTTTCATCATTGTTGTTATTATAGCCTAATAATTATTATTGTTATTATGATGATGATAATTATTATTAGCCTATGATGGGCGGCGGCCATAGTCTACATTTCGCAATTTAGACAAGCATTTTAGGTTATTCAAAAAGGATAGGCCTATTTAAAGAATTATACTATGCATTTTGCAACCAACTTAATTAAATAGGCCTAGCTTCTACTTACCATCCTGTGTCTGTGGGTATTGGGAGGGGTTCAGAAGGATGTCGAAGCTGTTCAGTACATTTAGCCGCTAGATTGTATATGCAAGGAAATTGAGCATTCCATTTGATTACAGAAATGTCCAGCGCAGGCACATGGCCAGACATTGCTGTTTGGTGGGCCACGGCGTTGCGTCTGTGGATTTCACTCCCAGAAGCATGGGCGTCACCACCATATATTTGGGGGGGGACGTGTCCCCCCCACCTTTGAAACAAGGTCGTTTGGACCCCCCCACATTTGCCATCAAAAATATGTTGCATGACTGGTCAGCGTTATTTTCATTGCTTCACAATCAAATCCGTTCCACTTTATGAGTAGGGGATTGCCCATATCCAGAAGTCCACTCCGCGTTTTACTTCTGTTTTTAACACGGCAGCAGCAGCATCAGACACGCACGCAGATTCAAAACATTCAGACTGAGGCAAGACGATATTTAGATCATCCACCAAGATGGATATAAGGAAAAACAATTCTAAGAAGAGAAAAGTAAGTCAAAGTCATCCAAGTTTTCCCGTGAGTGGCCAAACAGCAACATTGCGTTCTCCCAAGGTCAAACACAGCCAGCTTTTCTGATAAGAATGTTAGCACCTTATGAGACATTATCTGTATTAGCAATAGAATTAGCATAGCCTACTAGCAACCAAATATGAGCTAGATCAGCTATATGGCACTAGCAGTTTTGTTAGGCATTACTAGTGCGGTTAGACATGTTTAAATGTCTAAGCCCCATCCTCTACAACCTCTACACCCACGACTTCACCCCCATCCACCCCAGCAACTACATCGTAAAGTTTGCAGACGACACCACCGTGGTGGGATGTATCTCGGGGGGGGACGAGGCGGCGTACAGGGATGAGGTAGAGCAATTGAGCAAGCTGTGCAAGGTTAACAACCTGCTGCTAAACAAGTCAAAGACCCAGGAATTCATCGTAGACTTCAGGAGGAAAAAGTCCGAGATCCTGCCCCTGCTCATCGACGGAGAGAGCGTGGAGATAGTCTCAACCCTCCGATTCCTGGGACACAACATGCGGGATGACCTGGCCTGGAAGGACAACACTAAAGGCACCATCAAGAGGGCACAACAGCGGCTATACACCCTGAGATGCCTCAGGAAACAACACAACAAGAAGGAGATACTGGTGGCCTTCTACCACGGCGCAGTGGAGAGCATCCTCACCTTCGGCATCTCCAACTGGTTCCACAGCTGCACAACAGCGGAGAGAAACGAGCTACAGAGAGTCGTGAGAACAGCACAGAAGATCACCGGCGCCCCCCTCCCCTCTCTGGAGGAGCTGAACAAAACACGCTGTCTCAGGAGGGCCTCCAAGATCTCCAAGGACCCGACCCACCCTGGGCACGAACACTTTGTCAAGCTGCCCTCGAACAGGAGGTACAGGACCCCGGCCGCTAAGACAAACAGACTGAAGAACAGCTTCTACCACAGGGCCGTCAAGGCCCTGAACACAGAAAAGGCCTAAGTTCTGGGCCCAGGACAGTCCGGACGGATTGTATGGCAGCTAGTGCTGAGGCACAAACATGTACATTTTCAAGCCTGCAAACTGTGACACTTTAAAATAATGTGAAAAAATACTTTCTTGTGCAATATGACAACCCTAGTTGACTATCTGTGCAGTATAGTACAGTGTATTGTGTACATAGCCTTTATTGATGTAAACCAGCTCCTTACCTTCTTGTGATTTTATGCATCTATGCTTTTTCTAAAATGTGTTTCTTTTTCCTTTCCTAAACACCAGGGGAGCCTCCCCTCCTAAATTTCGTTGTTTGGTACCTGTACTGTAGCAATGACAAATAAAGTCTATCTATCTAAATGCAGAACAGACACAGGCGAAATGTCATCAAAAGCACAGAATGGCGACAAACACCTGACAGTGCTTACCTGTCCTGTCATTATTGCATCTCCTGCCCGTGTTCATTGCCCTGAGCATTTGCACTATTTAATTTGGCCATTGCACCCACCCAAAGAATCAATTTAGCATCTGATTGCTTGAGCTAGGGTTAAAAAATAATAAGAAAACACCTGTTCCATTTATTTTTCTATTTCTAAAATGCTTGTGATTGTATTTTTTGTATTGATGATTGTATTTCTATGTCAAATGAGAAAATTAGAGAAAAACAATATGAACAAGTGCTCAATGCATCCCCATTTCTCCTGATATAGTGGTTGAGAGTGAGAGTGAGTCAGAGGCAGGGGCAGCAGGCAGGGGCAGTGGAGACAGCTCTAATTCACTCTTTGATTATTATTTTTTTGTTATAGTTGTATGTTCTGCAATGCACTGAAGAGGGCTAAGTTTGATTGTAATAGGCTCTGAGTAGCCTAGGTACATATTTTATGTTTCCTCATAACTTTTTATTCAATTTGTTGACTCAAAGTTACCTCATTCTTTTCTAATTCACTCTTTGATTCTTTTTGAATCTTCATATTTAATAAAGTACCTAAAAAGTGCCACGTGTCAGTGTCAGGCCTCTGTGTGTTAAACCAAAACATAATAGTAGTCAGTAATTGCAGACCATGCCAGCTCCAAGGAAAAACAAAGAAAGAGGGAGATTATTTTGGGTGTAAAACGCACCAGAATGCAGGAAATTGAATCTACTATTTTAAAAAATTCGGGGGGGAGACCCCCAGACCCCCCGAAAAAGAAGTGTCCCCCCCCACATTCAAAAAGCTGCTGACGCCCATGCCCAGAAGGTAATGAAATGTAACTATTTGTCATGCTGAAAAATGATCCCATTATCAGTCTCTCTTATTCTGGTAATTGATACTTACCAGAAAGGTTTGACCGTTTTGAGTTTTGTTTTTGTTTGATCAAATGTATGAGCAGACAAGTGTTCTGAATGGTTGACTGTTATACCTTTTAATTGTCAGTTTAATACGTTTGAATTGTTGGCATAAGAATATATTTTCTGTGTGTCTTTAGCAGTCATCCAGTGTTCCATCGGCACCCACGTCTGCCTCTGTGACTGCTGCTACTACGGTGCAGGGTCCAGCTCCACCTCCTGCCATGGCCCTGCTGCTGCCACAGCCTCAGTCCCTGCCATGCCTGTGCAGAGTCCTCTCCGGCCTGGGCCTGCATTGACTGTCTCAATGGTGAATATGTCCATAACATTTTGCCATGTTATTCATTCATTTTATCCAAGCACTGTTTTGTCATAATTTTATTCTGCTGACCAATTAAATTTGCCATTCTTCTCTTCAGTTTAAAAAACCCCGGTTTGGAGGGGCCTCTGGTGCTGCAGCCAAGCCAAACCTTGTGGCTAGGAAGCCTGTTGAGGTATTACATTGATTTGGTGATGTTATTAGTGATGTTATTAGTGTAACTCGTGTATGACTAATGTGGTTTCTGCCTACAATCACATGCACAATCTACATGCACAATCTACAGCGTCTGTGAGGACCACCTCTATCACCTCTACCTCTCAGGCTACAGTGCACACATATGCCCATGTCGGCATGAGTTCGAATCCGGCCCATGCCCTGCTGACATGCCCTCTCCTCCGTACTTTCCTGTCTACCTTCACTATCTCTATCCAATAAAATGAAAAATATGAGTGGTACTGCCCCACTCTGAAAAAAATAACCTTTAAAAAATAAATAAATACTGAACTCCTATGAAGGGGAAATGTATTGTCATCGTCTGCTCTGGAAACATCGCCGCCTCGGGGTCCTCCTGTAATTTTTAACCAGCTCACTAGTGATCATGATCTAGCTAGCAAGCTAATTCAGTCAATGCAAGAGGGAAAATGTGCATAGGGGTTTCATACGCATGTGACTATTCAATGTGAAAATTCAAGCTGATGCAGGTGACGTAACTAAAGTTTGTGTGTAAAGCAAGCTCGCTAGTTTGGGTCAGTATCCCAGAATGCATTTCACACCGGCCGGCAGCAGGGATTTTATAGCAGGCTATACCTCCATGGGCCAAGCTTTTGTAAATGTGGCCCTACAACATTTGGCGAGAAAGTACCCATGTATATTCCCAAAATGTAGCCAGTTTGTTTACCACCTATGTAGGCTAGCGTTAGCTAGCTAGTCAGCTAGATACCCTTACTGTGGGATTCAGCAGACACGTTGGAACATAATATCTAGACAAGTTGTAGGGGGGGGGGGGTCAATATCTTTAGCTAGCTAAAGTAACTAGCTTAATGTTGTCTTAGCAGTTGGTTAAAGAATAGGGGCCGGTTGCATAAAGATAGATTTAGAGATTGCTGCTTGCTACGTGACGACCATAGCCGGTGAGTATGCAGGGTGGATCGTGCCACATTCACCCTCCATGATAGGTGAGAGGGGCGGAAGTGAAAATCAATCTCTGAGATCTCTCAATTCAGATATTCCGACCTATGTGAAGTTCATTAATCGAACGGAACAAAGCGCCACAATATGGTGGCTCAACTTCACCGGACGGCCCGTCTCGTACGGAGACATACCACCGGGCGGGTATAATCGCATGGATACTTTTCTGACTCACCCGTGGGTTTTTAGAGCCTCTCTTACTGGCGCAAATCTTCAAGGGAACCTGGAAGACGTTTATATGCCAGCCCCCAATGAAGAGGATGGTCACCCGGAGTATCTGGATGTCACCATAACAAGGCCAGTGTACTCTTTACAAGAATACTGCTTGATGTTGATCCGACTGTCGGTGAGGGAGGAAGACTATGGTAGACTCGACATTCCAGAATCACTGAGGCAGGACCTCAGCCGACCGCCAAATCTACTAGAGTAACTTCAACTCTTGAACTCAGCTGGGAAATGATTTCTTTGATTTGTCATGGATTCTTGTTGACAAATGGTGACTTTTCCCTCCCCCAAGTAAACTTGGTTTACCCACCTTTTATATTTTATTTACCAGGTTTTCACCTACCAATATTATTTGCTTAAGGGTTTTCCCACCTAATCAATCCATGGTGTTCAGGGTTCAGTCACCTATTTTGTTTGTTTACCACTACCAACCTGTCCTCGACTATTACATCGATGAGCCAAAACATTATGACCACTGACAGGTGAAGTGAATAACTAATTGATTATCTTGTTACAATGGCACCTGTCAAGGGGTGGGATGTATGAGGCAGCAAGTGAACAGTCAGGTCTTGAAGTTGTATGTGTTGGATGCAGGAGAAATGGGCAGGAGTAAAGACCTGAACGACTTTGACAAGAGACAAATTGTTATGGCCTGACGGCAAAGCTTGTGGGGTGCTCCCGGTCAGCAGTGGTGAGTACCGACAGTGGTCTGAGCAGGGACAAACCACAAATTGGTGACGCTCCAAGGCTCATCGATGCATGAGCATATTAGGCATAATATCAACAGCATATTAGGCAGGTGGTCATAATGTTGGCTCATCAGTGTATGTGCTCTATGTGTATACTATAGCATGTGTTCATAAAGTAGGCTGTTTACCACATGAGAATGGAACACACAATATCAAACCCTCTGAATTAACCTACTGTGACACACTTACACAATACTGATTTCTCAACCATATCTTTTTTCTGACTAGTGGGTGTTTTACTTGCAAGTGTTACTTGTGAATGTTTTACTTGTATTAAAACTAATTCATTCTAATTCAACTAATTCATTCATTCATATAGACTCTAAAATGTTCCCATAATAGAGTAATATGTTTTACACCTGAAACTGTAGAGAAGGACGATGTCCCAGCCAGACGGCGTCCTCCACAGACATCGGTGCTGACACCACCCTCTGCTGTGTTGTTGAAAAAAAAGGGTCAGATTTCTCCCAAATCCAAATGGAGTCCTGCTGATCTTCAGGGAAGTGGGGCGTGGGGAGCGGTATGATATAAAAAATGTCTAAAATAAAAAAAAACTCATGGAAGCTATTCAACTGGGCCCTGCTCTGTGTGTGTGTGTGTGTGTGTGTGTGTGTTTCTAGGACTGTTCATATAAGATGACCAGTGAGCCGCGAGGTGTCTGTCTGATCATCGACAACGACCAGTTTACAAAAGAGTCCAAGAAATCTCCAGAGTACTATATGATGTTATTTCTCCAGCCCGACTGCCTTTTTCCGGCCCAGTGTGATGAAAAGTAGCCCCATTGGAGGGTAATCCGCCCCATCTGGCAACCCTGCTATGCACAGTAGCTAAATACAGATGCTAGCTCTACTTTGAAGCTCTCGAGCTAGCCTAGCATAAACGTTTGAAACAAACAATATCCATGTCTTGTCAACTAGAATACACACACAGGCACTGGAAAAAGTGCCAAACTGACCTAAGCTAACATGGCTAATCGCTAACTCCCTCAGCTGGGCCTTAAAGTGACAAGCGCCCTTTTCTCATCTCAAGCTTCATTAGCTTCATCGGGTCACCACATGTACAGATTTGGTCCCACACACTCCAGATTTGAACCCAAGGTTAGAACCGGGGTTAGTTACCTAGGGTAGAAAGGGCTTTGCTCTCAGACCTTCAGAACCCATTGAAAGTAGTGCAGGGCCCTCAAGGGAATGGCCTAGGACTCTGAAAATTGAATTGGTACAATGTAGGGATACAATGAAGGAGTGTGTAGAGTTTGGTGACTGTGACTCTTTCCATGCCCGTTCCCTGGGCCCAAACGTACGTTGCCAGCAGCAGCAGCAGCAGCAGCTACCCACTTGAATTCAGGCTGCTTTTCCGGCCTAGTGGTTAAAGGAAGGTTAAAGGACTTTAGCGACTCAGCAACCTTAGTAAGTGCTGCCACAGAGACACGGTTGTTCAGATAGAAGGTTTTTCTAATTTAAATCAGTAGATTATTTCCAACTTTAAATCAGTAGATTAAATAGATTAAATCAGTAGATTAAATCAGTAGATTATTTCCAACTTTAAATCAGTAGATTAGTTCAAACTTGACATGACATTCGGATATTTGGAAGGGACTTGAGTCAGACGATGGAGAATCTATTTCAATTGGAAATTGAACGATCAGTCGACCTTCCTCAACTGTTAGGAACATGACTCCTCACATCCTCCAAGTATTGTTGTTGTATAAGGTGAGACATATCAATATGCACCAACATAACATGTACATATCAATCAGCGCACCCACCCACAGTATAGCAACAACATAAAATAGTCCCATCATGCCTATTGCATACATAACATGGGTCTGTCAGACACGTGAGCCAGACATACGGGGGTGGTATGTATGTGGAGCACTCTTATAGATATTCAGCAGGTAGCAGGTAGCAGGTAGCTATACACCTGGTCCAGCTGCTGCTCCTCATCCTCCAGGTAGGTGTCCGGCACCAGGTACTGTCCCTTAAGGCAGATTTGTTCACATTTTAATAAAATAAAATAAAAATTGTTTTACCAATTTGAGTAAAGTCAAATTAACCCTTCCAACATTCCCAAAATTTGGTTGTCAAGAGTTGGTTTTGATTCAAAATAATTGGCATTGATTCTAGAATGTTGGAGTTAGGATGTTTGGTTGATAAGCACCAACATTCAGTCTTGGTGGTAACAACCCTAAGACTAGACCTGAAACTTATTGCTCCAATCTATATCCCATAAATCTTCAGAAATGAGCTTTTACGTCCAGCAACATCATCAGCTTGCACCACGCATGGCACAAAGAAGACAGCATCTTCCTTTGCCACCATCAAATGGTGAGTGTCAAATTCTACAACATTGATTTTGAAAGTAGGAATAGTTTCATGTCTTATTTCACTGATTTGTTCACATTTTAATAAAAAAACAACAACATTGTTTTACCAATTTGAGTAAAGTCAATGTAACTTGTTAACCAA
Organism: Nansenia antarctica; assembly: GCF_963989245.1. NCBI lineage: Eukaryota > Metazoa > Chordata > Actinopteri > Argentiniformes > Microstomatidae > Nansenia > Nansenia antarctica. Next base: position 13,060,715 of record NC_137685.1, on the reverse strand, counting down.
TATTGAATGTGTATTCTAGTGCCTGGTCCTGTGCAGCACATAGACCTCTTTCTCCAAGAGTGGGACTACATCGAGCAGTGCCAGCAGAACCAGTTCCACCGCTACATCTCTGAGCAAGAGTACTGCCTCTGGCTGTTACAGCACGACCCAATGGTTCTCCACTACCTGCCTGAGGAGAAAAGGGGGCGTATGTTCAGCTTCTTCTTAGAGCAGAGGGACAGAGCTATGCGGTCACGCTCCATGGAGAGAGAGGTCAACAAGAGCACAGTAACACAGCTGAGGAAGAGAAAGGCCCAGGAGGAATGGATGGTGCCTCCTCCTCAGAAGAAACAGTGTGTGAGCTCAAACCAGCAGCTGCTTTTCACTGAGGAAGAGATGGAGAAACTGGAGGTCATTCCAGGGATTCTGGACCTGGCTTTGGAGATGGGCTTCCTATCTGAATGAATAATTTGTTCTGTCTTTGAATAATTAAAATGTATTAATTTAGTAGTTAGTAGAAATATGTTAGTTATAAGATATATTTATATCAGGTTTATAAATAAAATACAAATAAAACATTATAAATAAAGAATAATTTCACTTATTCAAGTTGTGATGCGTTTTTCTTTAGTTAAACCTGTGTCCATTTGAGGCTGAAACTTTCTTTCTCTCTCTCTCGCGTGAACTTCAGAATGGCACTAACCAAAAATGTACGCTGTAACATCCACAATAATGAACTACGAGAGCACTTAAATAAATAAAAAGTTAATGATTATCGATCAAAATATTTTGTGATCGACCAAGATCCTTATCGATCAATTATCGATCGTCGATCATTGATGCCCACCCCTAGTTTTGATTCAAAATAATTGGCATTGATTCTAGAATGTTGGAGTTAGAATGTTTGGTTGATAAGCACCAACATTCAGTCTTGGTGGTAACAACCCAAAGACTAGACCTGAAACTTATTGCTCCAATCTATATTCCATAAATCTTCAGAAATGAGCTTTTACGTCCAGCAACATCATCAGCTTGCACCACGCATGGCACAAAGAAGACAGCATCTTCCTTTGCCACCATCAAATGGTGAGTGTCAAATTCTACAACATTGATTTTGAAAGTAGGAATAGTTTCATGTCTTATTTCACTGATTTGTTCACATTTTAATAAAAAAACAACAACATTGTTTTACCAATTTGAGTAAAGTCAATGTAACTTGTTAACCAATATTGAATGTGTATCTTGCCTCTCCCTTCTGAAATAAAGCATTTATACTGTGACCGTAATTGACGTCTTGCCGTGGAGCCACGTGCGTGTTCATGTGTGCCCACATGCATGCGCAAACCGCGGAGGCGCGCTCGTGTTTCAAAACGTGCATGAAGTCTAAACTTAAGAACTTTTCAAACCACTTCTTAGCGATAGGAGCAAAGTCAGATCGCATAATAGCAGCGGCGCCTAGTGCACTTCATTAACATATGAACACTCCCACAATGAGCAATATATGCACAGGAGTTTTACTTCTTATGTGTGGGCGCCTATCGACACCTGCATAATAGCAGTAGCGCGTATGAAGCGCATAATAAGGGTTGCGGTAGGTCTTAACCTGGCGGTGCGTCTTAATTAACACTTAAGACGGCAAGTTAAGAAGTGCATAATAGGGCCCAGCACCTCCATGGGCTAAGCTTTTGTAAATGTGGCCCTACAACATTTGGCGAGAAAGTACCCATGTATATTCCCAAAATGTAGCCAGTTTGTTTACCACCTATGTAGGCTAGCGTTAGCTAGCTAGTCAGCTAGATACCCTTACTGTGGGATTCAGCAGACACGTTGGAACATAATATCTAGACAAGTTGTAGGGGGGGGGGGGTCAATATCTTTAGCTAGCTAAAGTAACTAGCTTAATGTTGTCTTAGCAGTTGGTTAAAGAATAGGGGCCGGTTGCATAAAGATAGATTTAGAGATTGCTGCTTGCTACGTGACGACCATGGCCGGTGAGTATACAGGGTGGATCGTGCCACATTCACCCTCCATGATAGGTGAGAGGGGCGGAAGTGAAAATCAATCTCTGAGATCTCTCAATTCAGATATTCCGACCTATGTGAAGTTCATTAATCGAACGGAACAAAGCGCCACAATATGGTGGCTCAACTTCACCGGACGGCCCGTCTCGTACGGAGACATACCACCGGGCGGGTATAATCGCATGGATACTTTTCTGACTCACCCGTGGGTTTTTAGAGCCTCTCTTACTGGCGCAAATCTTCAAGGGAACCTGGAAGACGTTTATATGCCAGCCCCCAATGAAGAGGATGGTCACCCGGAGTATCTGGATGTCACCATAACAAGGCCAGTGTACTCTTTACAAGAATACTGCTTGATGTTGATCCGACTGTCGGTGAGGGAGGAAGACTATGGTAGACTCGACATTCCAGAATCACTGAGGCAGGACCTCAGCCGACCGCCAAATCTACTAGAGTAACTTCAACTCTTGAACTCAGCTGGGAAATGATTTCTTTGATTTGTCATGGATTCTTGTTGACAAATGGTGACTTTTCCCTCCCCCAAGTAAACTTGGTTTACCCACCTTTTATATTTTATTTACCAGGTTTTCACCTACCAATATTATTTGCTTAAGGGTTTTCCCACCTAATCAATCCATGGTGTTCAGGGTTCAGTCACCTATTTTGTTTGTTTACCACTACCAACCTGTCCTCGACTATTACATCGATGAGCCAAAACATTATGACCACTGACAGGTGAAGTGAATAACATTGATTATCTTGTTACAATGGCACCTGTCAAGGGGTGGGATGTATGAGGCAGCAAGTGAACAGTCAGGTCTTGAAGTTGTATGTGTTGGATGCAGGAGAAATGGGCAGGAGTAAAGACCTGAACGACTTTGACAAGAGACAAATTGTTATGGCCTGACGGCAAAGCTTGTGGGGTGCTCCCGGTCAGCAGTGGTGAGTACCGACAGTGGTCTGAGCAGGGACAAACCACAAATTGGTGACGGGGTGTTGGGCGCTCCAAGGCTCATCGATGCATGAGCATATTAGGCATAATATCAACAGCATATTAGGCAGGTGGTCATAATGTTGGCTCATCAGTGTATGTGCTCTATGTGTATACTATATATTCTCACTGGGACAGTATCGTTTCTACCTGTTTACATAGTGAAGAGGGAGAGATCAAATGTTAATCAGAATGAGTATCAGGACTCTCAGCAACCAATCTTGCAATAGGAATAGCCCACACCCTGTCTTTTTGTATACTATCACTATATACGACATATTTATCATATATGTATCATAGCCTGTAAAATTGCACATTGTATATAATCTCAATGTATTTATAAAACGGATGGGTGAAATCAAGCAATTTTGGTTCATAGCCGTGGTATATTGAGCGTATACCACAGCTACGATTAGTAGAGCCTCATCACAGTTCGAAATGAATACGCCTGTTTCACGGTCAACATTCCAAATATAACAGACTTTTAATTCAATCTCAAGGACATTTTATCAACTTAAAAAAAAAATAAAAAAATAATCCTACGCAAAGTAACCATGTAGATTCCCAATATGTGGTCTGTTTATCAAAATAAAGCCTGTTTGAAAATGTGTCGAGACGTTTTCGGAGTGCCCTGCCTGCATCCACTACAGCCGCGCGCTGTGACAACAGCACTTGTCAGTGTTCCAAATCCGTTACAAAATATCAAACACATACCATACTACAATCCGTTACAAACTAACAAACGTTTCTGAAGCTAGGTAAAAGATATGGAAATGGAAACATTTCAGGTGAATTTTGACCTCCTGGGTGGCCTAACTATGGAGGAGTGGTTAGAGTGCTCTCCAGGTAAAGTTACACATAAGAAAAGAACAAAAGACGCTGGGCGCATAGAAAATGCAACTGACACTGTGGAACAGAACAGGAGCTGCTGGATGGAATGCTGAGGAAGTTATTGTTCAGCACTCAGAACTCCACTGGTTACTAAGGTTACCAGAGGTGTCAAGTAACGAAGTACAAATACTTCGTTACCTTACTTAAGTAGAAATTTTGGGTATCTATACTTTACTGGAGTAATTATTTTTCAGCCGACTTTTTACTTCTACTCCTTACATTTTCACGCAATTATCTGTACTTTCTACTCCTTACATTTTAAAAATAGCCTCGTTACTCCTATTGCATTTCAGCTTGTTTTCATTACAGCTTTTCATCGTTAAAAAAAACACACACAAAAAAAACCTATCCAGATAAGTCGTCTGATGAGCCAGGGGCGCTCTTAATCGTTCACTGATCGACGTCTGATGAGCCAGGGGCGCTCTTAATCGTCCACTGATTGATGTCTGATGAGCCAGGGGCGCTCTTAATCGTTCACTGATCGACGTCTGATGAGCCAGGGGCGCTCTTAATCGTCCACTGATTGATGTCTGATGAGCCAGGGGCGCTCTTAATCGTTCACTGATCGACGTCTGATGAGCCAGGGGCGCTCTTAATCGTCCACTGATTGATGTCTGATGAGCCAGGGGCGCTCTTAATCGTTCACTGATCGACGTCTGATGAGCCAGGGGCGCTCTTAATCGTTCACTGATCGACGTCTGATGAGCCAGGGGCGCTCTTAATCGTCCACTGATTGATGTCTGATGAGCCAGGGGCGCTCTTAATCGTTCACTGATCGACGTCTGATGAGCCAGGGGCGCTCTTAATCGTTCACTGATCGACGTCTGATGAGCCAGGGGCGCTCTTAATCGTCCACTGATTGATGTCTGATGAGCCAGGGGCGCTCTTAATCGTTCACTGATCGACGTCTGATGAGCCAGGGGCGGAGCTGTGACAAGAAGTATAAACATTATACCATTCCGACACCCTATTGGTTTGTACGAGATGCATTCCATCTGCTGCACATGACACAAATCACACTCCAGCAAGGAAAGCAGATGTATGTAGCCAAAGATGTCCGTGACCGTGCCAGAGACTCAAAATAACAGCGAAATGTCCCAACCAAGCACCAGCATCAACCAGGTTGATAGCCAGGAAGATCAGCCAACCCTTCTCCATCCCTGGCCGTACCTGGAAGAATTTTTTGAAATGGTTGGATGCAAAAACAACTCCTTTCGAATGCGCTGCAAGCTCTGCGCACCCAAGTACCACGAGCTAATGGCCTTCAAAAACTCACCGTCTAATTTGAAAAAGCATATTGAGGTAAGCTGAAAGTTTGTTATTATCAGTCGACATTTTGTAGTAACCTAGTAACGTACTAATGGTAAATTTGCAATGTTTGCTATGGCTAAGAACATCCCATGGTTTGCTTGCTAGCAGTAGGCTATGATTCAATGTTTCATTTGTAATCCTTCATGTGTTGAGGTCGGAGTTTTACCGTGTTTGTTGCTGTAAAGAGTTAATTATGTTCCCACGGGAGAAGAAATGTGCGCGGTGTGTGCCATTAACAATAATGTTACTTTTCAGTCATGCCAGCAGCTGCTTGTGGTCCTAAAACAGCTTTAAGTGGCAATATTCTGATCTGCTCAACATAATTGCATAGACCAGTGAAACTGCTCCCTAACTTGTAGTCTGACCTCCATTCATGAACTTCCAGCGTGACATTTAATACAGCGGAAGTCCTAGATAGTCTCAGCTTGTGGTTTGAGAGAAATAATATGAATCTCAATCTGTGCCTGTGCATTCATTTTCTCCACAGAAGAAACACCCCACTCGTCTAGAGAGGTACACGCAACTTTCTTCAACAGCCCTCAAAAGGAAGTCATCCACTGAAGGTTCTTTGACCCCACCCTCCAAACAAACCAAGCTGTGGGAGGCTCGAAGAGTGTCCCAGGCAAGTGTGGATGAAGTAGTCCTCAAATTCATTGTCCAAGGCTTGCACCCACCACACATTGTTCAGCAACAGGGCTTCATTGAGCTTGTGCAACATCTTCAGCCAAATACGAATGTCATGACGCGTAATACTGTTGTTAACAAAGTCACAAAGGCCTCTGTTGAAATGAAAAGAAAACTGAAAGCTGCCCTTAGTGAAATTGAGTTCATAGCAACAACAACAGACTGCTGGACGGCACACCGTCGCGGTTTCATTGGTGTCACTGCGCACTGGTTTAACCCCCAGACCATGCAGAGATCCTGTGCTGCCCTGGCATGCAAGCAACTTAAAGGGTCACATACCTTTTCTGCCCTGGCTGGTGCCCTAAATGATATTCACACAGAATTCAATGTCAGAGAGAAGATTGTTCGCACTACAACTGACAACGGATCAAACTTCCTGAAAGCCTTCAGAGTTTATGGGCAGACTGACGAGAACAACAATGCTGAACCTGTAGGAGAGGGTGATGGAGAAGAGGATGATTGTGGCCAAAATGATGATAACGATGAAGAAGAGGAAAGCCTTGAGGGTGTTGAATTTGTTGATGCCGGAGCCCTGTTGGAAGAAGATGACTACTTAGAATACCAGCTACCCAAGCACCATCGCTGCGCCTGCCACCTCCTCAATTTAGTGTCCACAGTTGATGCTTCAAAAGCAGAGGTCAACCCACTGTACAAGCGCGTGTCAAGGTCCACATTTGCCAAATGCTCTAGCCTGTGGAATAAAAGTTCAAGATCAACCACCGCATCTGAAGTAATTGAAGACCACTGCAAACTCCAACTCGTAAGGCCTGTTGCTACAAGGTGGAATTCACTCTTCTCAGCCGTAGAAAGAATAGTGAGAATAACACGAGAACAAGGCGAGGGAGCCCTTGCAGCTGTCTGCAGTGAACTAGATACACCCAAGTAAGTGCTTGTTTTTCTGCCTTACAGTTAATGAAGTGATTAACAATAGATTAAGTCACAGTTTTATACTTGGAATACTGTAGAACACGTATGCACTATGCCAATATGCAGTCCCCATATTTACTATGAATGTGATTTGTAGCAACACAACTTCATTTCTAAAAGTCTCAGATGACAATATTTTTCCTTTTTAATGATCAGTTCCTCCAGTTGAAGGTGCTACATCAAGTAGACTTAATGTTCCATGTTGTGTTTTTCTCTTCTTCTTTGTACAGGTTTACTCCAGTGGAACTTGCATTTCTTGCAGAATATGCGAAGACAATGAGCCCAGTTGCAAAGGCACTGGATGTTCTTCAGGGAGAAACCAGTGTGCAGATGGGATGGTTGGTCCCCACCATAACTCTGCTAAGGACCAAGCTACAGCACCTTCAAGTCGCCTCCAAGTTCTGTGAGCCTTTGATTGCTGCACTTCTTTCAGGCCTTGAGAAACGCTTCGGAGAGATGCTTGCAGATCCAGAACTGATAGCCGCAGCCATTCTAGTTCCCAAATTTAAGACCTGTTGGACAAGTGACGAAAATATCCTCAAACTTGGTAAGTGTCTCACTTCCGCTTAATATGTGTAATTTCTATGAAGACAGTGAAATTAGTTTGAAATTACATTTAATGACACACACACACACACAACACTATCCAATACACAGTTACAATACTGCCATATAGTCTAAATTGTCATGATTTTTGTTTTTTATTCCACAGGCCTTCACTATATCAGAAGCCACTTGGACTGTCAGGACGAGAAACACTTCAGTGAGGGCTCCCAATCGTCTGAGGAAGAGGACTTCTTTTCCTCCTTGAAGAAGACCGGCCCTCTTGAAACGTCCCAGCAGTTGGATGCGTACCTGGGGTGCCCAGGAGACACAGTAGAGGTACTGAAGACCTTCCCAGCTGTGTGCCAGCTATCACTCAAACTTAATACGGGACTCCCTGCCTCAGCAGCCTGTGAAAGACTGTTTAGTGTCGCAGGGCTGATCTTCAGGCCAAAAAGAGCATGCATTGGCTCAAAGAATTTTGAGAACCTGCTGCTTTTGCGGCTGAACAAAGCTTATTGGTAACTCTGATGCTGATGTAGATTGTGTGTATGTGTGTGTTTTTTCAGGAAATATTGAATCACTACTTTGTTATGGTTTTGCCCTCACAGTTCCAATAAAGGCTATTGACTTTTGACTTTTGACGTTTGACTTTTTGCACCATTACAATACTTAGGCAACTAGTCATCATATCTTCCGTGTTCACATGTTAATGCTCAGTAGTACACATATATGGTTCTTTAATGTATTTGCATTGTACTAAAATGTGTTCATTTTCAATGGGCATAAATGCGTCTGAAATAAGTGCATCCCAAATTTTTCAACATTAACATTTTAATAATAACATAATAGTCATTATGGCCTTTAGAAAAATGTTTTTTTGGGGGGAGGTGGGGTAGTGCACTATAGGCCCCTGTGGCGTGGCCTAAGCTTTTGTCCTTAATGGCATTTTTTCCCCCTTACATTACTTTTACTTTTATACTTTAAGTAGTTTTGAAACCAGTACTTTTATACTTTTACTTGAGTAAAAAGCTTGAGTTGATACTTCAACTTCTACAGAAGTCTTTTTAAACCATAGTATCTATACTTCTACTTGAGTAATGAATGTGAATACTTTTGACACCTCTGAAGGTTACACAGGATGCTAACCTGGCTACTATGGTTACAGAGGATGCCAGATTCCAAACCCCAAAAAAATCTGGATTGCACTACACTGGGACCTGAACATCTGCACCACGCTGGGGACCTCAACAACTGTGCTTTGGAGAGTGACCTCAATCTATTTCAGCCTCAAAGTGAGTAGCTGACCATGCCTTTGCTGTGCCCACCCGTTTTGCCTCAGACTTGTTTTGCAATTCACAAGCTGCACTGCTTGGTGCTACCGTGTTGGAAGCTAACTAATGTTTTCCTCCACACGCAAAGCCATAGTTAGCTAGTCCAAACTAAACAATGCTGCTACTGCCAATTTCTTGATCAAAGCAGGTTTACAAATCAGTTGTTTCTAAGAACACCTTGCTGCTTACTGCATGCCACTTAATTATTCCTGCCAACATCAAAACATGTCATTCACCGCATAATTCGCATTTCGCAAGTTTGCAATTCGCTTGACATTTTATGGAAATGGCTCTAATGTTTGTCATAGCAAATAATCATGAATCACTCATATCAGATTATTATTATTTTATTTTTTAATCTGTCTACACCCCCCATAGCTGTGCACCACCTCATACCCCACACCTGCATTCCCAAACCTAGCCCCTTTACCTCTGTCCAAACTATGACGTGACGAATAGAAACACAGTGGAAACAGACTGTCTGCGTAGCATCAACAGTTGAGTAATAGTGACCTGCAATGGATGAACATGGATTTATGACGATTATGGGAAGGAAATTAAAGTTGGTAAAGAGATGATGTCCTCACCCCCCTTCCTGGCTGATAGTTTGGGCTACATAAAAACTTGTCACACCTGTCAGCTTACCAGCAAACCTAATCAGGTGTTAAAACCTGCACCTCTTTGTCCGATTCCAGCAGTCGGTCAGCCGTTTGAGCACTTAATAATCGATTGTGTTGGTCCGTTACCTCGGTCAAAGTCGGGTAGCATCTATTTATTGACTGTGATGTGTCAAGCAACCCGTTACCCTGCTGCATATCCGCTCCATACTATAACTGCCAAATCTGTGATCAGGGCTCTGACACAGTTCCTTTCGGTGTTTGGAATACCCCGGGTGGTGCAAAGCGACCAGGGCTCCAATTTTATGTCTCGGTTATTTGCTCAAGTGTTGAAACAACTACACATCAAGCACAACCAGGCATCGGCGTATCATGCTCAAAGCCAGGGTGCGCTTGAGCGAGTCCACCAGACGTTTAAGTCTCTGATGCGCGCCTACTGTACAGAGCTGGGGGGTGACTGGGAGGAGGGGTTGCCCTGGTTACTGCTGTCTGTGCGGGAGATGGTACAAGAGAGTATGGGGTTTAGCCCAAATGACTTGGTCTTTGGGCATACGGTGCGCGGTTTGTTGGGGGGGCTGGCAGATGGGTGGAAATCCCGTCAACCTCCCCAAAATCTGTTGAGTTATGTCAATGGTTTCAGACATAGGTTATATTCAACACTGGAAATGGAAAAAGGGAATTTGGAGAGTGCCCAAGTGAAAATGAAGCGCCTGTATGATCGCCGTGCAGAGCCGAGGCAGTTCACTGCAGGTGATCAAGTACTGGCTCTGTCGGCTGTGGTTGGGTCACCATTCCAAGCAAAATACACTGGCCCTTTTACTGTGGTGGAGAAAATCTCTGAACAGAATTATTTGATAGCGGCTCCAGAACGGAGGAAGTCCACTAGGCTCTGTCATGTTAATCTTTTGAAATCTTACTATGTTTCTTTAGCAGAGGGTCCTACACGCCCTGAAGAAACCGCGGAGGGCGTTCGACCGGTTCTGTTAACATGTACTGAGGGTGTGATCTCATCTCATATGGTGGCAGCATATGTGGGGGATGAGGAAGTGATTCCGGATGAGGGGATTTTGCGTGGCCGTTTGAAAAACTCTGAGGCTCTCAATAACTTAGATGTGTTGTTGGGGCATTTGGATGGTCCGAAGAGAGGAAATGGCCGGTCTGATTAAAAGTTGTCCGTCTTTAACTTGTTTATATGTGTGTGTGACTGGATGGACAGATCTATATGTATATATGTATGCAGACATGTTTGAGAGGGAGGGGTGGGTGGAGGGCAGGGAGAAAAACAGAAAATATTCATGCCTTTTTTCAATGTACATGACATCTATACTGGAATAAAATATATATATATAAGAAAAAAGAGATAGGTGGGTTCCCGAGCGCCGGCATGGGCGTGACCGCAATGGACCGAGGCACTATCCAGAACCGGAACTACGTGAAGCCAAGCTCGCTCCCAAGGCGGTTCCCAAGGCGACCACCACCACCGTTCCTCCCAGCCGCACCCCCACAGGGCCCAAGGTGACGGTGACAGTAGCCCCTCAGGAGCCCCTCACAGAAGCCCCCGAAGTTGAGCCAGGTGTGGCTGTGGCCATGTCAACACGGAGCCACGACCCTGCAGCCAAGCTCGCCACCACCACCCCCATCGCCGGTGCCAAGCAGACCACCACCACCGCCCCTCCCAGCCGCACCCCCACAGGGCCCAAGGTGACGGTGACAGTAGCCCCTCAGGAGCCCCTCACAGGAGCCCCCGAAGTTGAGCCAGGTGTGGCTGTGGCCATGTCAACACGGAGCCACGACCCTGCAGCCAAGCTCGCCACCACCACCCCCATCGCCGGCGCCAAGCAGACCACCACCACCGCCCCTCCCAGCCGCACCCCCACAGGGCCCAAGACTCCACTCCCCTGATGCTTTTGGGTTTAATTTCCCTGCAATAAAACCCTGTTATTAAAGTTCCCGAGCGCCGGCATGGGCGTGACCGCACCGAGGCACTATCCTGAACCGGAACTACGTGAAGCCAAGCTCGCTCCCAAGGCGGTTCCCAAGGCGACCACCCCCACCGCCGGCGCCAAACGGACCACCACCACCGCCCCTCCCAGCCGCACCCCCACAGGGCCCAAGGTGACGGTGACAGTAGCCCCTCAGGAGCCCCTCACAGGAGCCCCCGAAGTTGAGCCAGGTGTGGCTGTGGCCATGTCAACACGGAGCCACGACCCTGCAGCCAAGCTCGCCACCACCACCCCCATCGCCGGCGCCAAGCAGACCACCACCACCGCCCCTCCCAGCCGCACCCCCACAGGGCCCAAGACTCCACTCCCCTGATGCTTTTGGGTTTAATTTCCCTGCAATAAAACCCTGTTATTAAAGTCCGATTGGCTTCAAATGGAAGCCAAAAATGAAAAACAATGTGATCCATTGGACACTCAATAGACTCTTGCCAAAGCCATCTCTTTCCCTGCGGTAGGTGTCTTGGTGTTAATTGGATACTGTTGTTCGTGTTGGGATTGATATAGGAAATCAGCAGCAACGGGAGTTTAAGCAATAACAAGTGTGATGCCCCTCACCTTTTGTGTTTTTTTAAAATAGTTTTGCAGCAGAGAACTTTTACCGACAACTTTTATTCATGACAAAAGTGCCTCACCTTTACATGCATGAATTGAAATAATGGGACTGACTTATCACACAGTCTTCAAGCTAAACACTTTTTTTGGTTTAACACACACAACACTGTGACTAATAGATCCAAGAGCACAGTATGATACATGCAATACAGTTGCTGAAAAAAAAAGCCTGAGGGATTTGTTCCATTAATTGCTACCCAATTCATGAGCTGACCGAAAGTGTGCCTTTCAGCCGTTTCTGCTGCTTTGTTCTTACAGTCAATTGGAGCCACGTTGAGTTGTTTCCTAATTCAAAGACATCAGGTTAAAGCAAGTCCAATACTGGCATTCTTTGAATGATACAATTGCTTTATTTCGAATGGTAAGATTTGTTCTATATTTTCAGAAGAAATACAGGTGCACTGATATGTCCATAAGATGATACAGTACAATGTACAGTATGATGTGGTTTTTTGTGGTTTTCATGTGAAATGTTGATTGAAATCCAGCTTTAATTTTGCATGGATGTTTGTTCATTGTCTGTTAATTGAAAATAATAAAAAACTATTAATCATAAAAGTTGTCCGTCTTTTTTTTCAGATGCCTCGTCACGTACTCCTCTGATAGAGCATGATGTGGATGTTGGGGATGCAACACCCATCCGGCAGCGTTTTTATTGGGTTAGACCTCCAGACTCCTTTCCTTTTCCTAGAATGGAGGATTGTCTGGATCAGTTGAGGTCTTCAGCATTTTGACGTGTACGTGGGGGGGTGGCGTTGCTCCGTTGGTGGTCTACACGGACCACAATCCCCTCACCTTTTTGCGATCAGCCATTTTGAGCATTTTGAGCCATGAGCAGGGTTACTGGGAATTTATGAATTCTTGTTTGTTTTTGTTTGGTTATTGGGGGGGATTATTGGGTTTTTGAGGGGGGGAATGTGGCAGCCCTCTCACTCATAACCATATATGGAGGGGTTGATTAGGTGATCTGAGGCACCTGGGGAGTGGCTTACTTAAGCTGGCTGCTCCCTTGATTCTCTCTCTTCTCCTCCTTCCACCAGGTTTGGTTGTTTTGAGCTTTACTCTTTAGCTTTACTTTTACTTTAACACACCTTACATTACAACATCTACACTACACCTTCCACTCATCCATACACTGCATTCACTACTGATGATACTGACTAACATATCTATGGTTACTTTAAGTACTTTAAGTTAGTTAATTAAATAAATACTTTTGTTCTGATTTAAAGCTGTGTGGTCTCCCCTTAGTTTGTGTACAGTGCCTTGAGCCTGGGCTGTTACATGCTCGCTTCGCGTCGGGCCGAACAACGCCCCTTAGCTGTGATATAATAAGCATACGGCCTGTCGTGAGCTATTGCTTAAATATACCACTGCACATATACATCCAGTCACCATTGTATGTCATTGCACATCACGCTACCATTTGCACTTTACTGTATAGATTGCTGTAAATACTGCTACTTATCACTGCAATATAATTGCTATTTGTTGCACTTCTGGTTAGACGCACAATCATTTCGTTGCATTTTCTTGTAGCCTACTATGTAATGACAATAAAGTGAATCTAATCTAATCTAATGTGTCTGCCCTGGGGGCAGCTGTACACATGCTTCTGATCATCCTGATCCCAGCAGTCCTTAATACAGCCCATACAGTAGCTGTGTCCACAGGCAGTGGTCACCGGATTCTTCTATGGATCCAGACAAATCGGGCAGCTGAATTGGTCCTTCTCTACAGACATGTTAGTTGGTAAACTGGACTGTACACAACATATTTGTACTACCATTGTACTAACACAACACTTCTAGTATAGATATCAATTGAATTTCAACCATGAAACAAATCATTATTGACCCTTTACTGTGTCCTCCAGTCACAGTGGCAATAATTGTTCATATGACTGATGGTTGAAACTCAGTTGATACCAGAAGTGTTGTCTAGTACAGTGGTAGTGGAAATCATGTTTAGCCTTGGAAATTATATTGAGTACAGTCCATTATGTGTCCGCTATACAGTACAGCAAGGTTAATTTTGATATTACGAACCCTTAAAAACACATATTATACATTGAGATGATTATATGTTTATATAGGTAGGCCTACCAACAGAAGAATATAGGGGATTTTGGCAAATATTTTTGGGCCGCATTCCACAAATGCATGATCCTTACAAGTTGTACCTTGTTGTAAAGGTGACTAATAAGGCTTTCCAACGGAAAAAAAACAAAACTCAGCGGGCCACTTGTTGATTGTGACGATATCACGCACAATGTATTATGACGTATTAGTGTACCACTATAAAACCACGGTGCGTCTTGTCATCGATCACAACTTGGTAGACATCTCACATGTCACGTTGTAGCTTCATACGTTGGATAAAACAACTAGAAGATGGAGAATAGAAGAAACCAAGAAAAGGTAAGGATACCTATTTGAAAGCACTGTCTCAAGAGCAACACGCCTATTCATAGTTTGCAGTCACGTGACTGGCGCAGAGCCCTGGCGGCCATAGTGGAAACTCCGCAGACCTGCAGCACCGACCTGTCATTAACCACCTGTTTCAAGCGTCGATTCATTAGATCACCTCTCAAAAGAAGAAAAACAAACTACACTTTTTGGACACTTGTTGCGATCCATATAGAGCATATATACATATACATATACCATATGATAGATATAGATCCATATACACCTCGTTCCAAATTATGCAAATTATATTTTTCTCAGATTTTCCTAAATAGTCGATGCAAATGACAATCAGTATAATTTTCAAGTCATCAACCATTAGAGTAATTCAAATGTTATTGAACAAACCTCCCAATGATAACAGTATTTTTTATTTATTTATAAAAAACTCAAAATCCACTGTTCCAAATTATTATGCACAACAGAGTTTCAAAACATGTTATAGGTTGTAAAGAACTAAAATTGGTAATTTGATGAATTTAGGGTTAGGAGGTCATATTAACTGAAATCAAAAGCTATTTCAAACAAAAACATCTTAACAGGTCAAGTTACATGTTAACATAGGACCCCTTCTTTGATATCACCGTCACAATTCTTGCATCCATTGAACTTGTGAGTTTTTGGACAGTTTCTGCTTGAATTTCCTTGCAGGATGCCAGAATAGCCTCCCAGAGCTGCTGTTTTGATGTGAACTGCCTCCCACCCTCATATATATTTTGCTTGAGGATGCTCCAAAGGTTCTCAATAGGGTTGAGGTCAGGGGAAGATGGGGGCCACACTAGTGATGGCGAGATGAAGCCGACGCTTCGTAGCGTGTGTCGAGTAACCGAGGCAGATTTTTGTGGTGCGCGTATCGAGGCATGTGTTGATGACGTATGGTAAGAGCGAAGCTTCGCCTGCCGGCCGTACCACGTGACCGATTCGGGAAATGTGTATAAACTTGCCGTTGTTTTTCTATGTACCCCAGCTTCATCTGTGCCCTGTGAAAGGATCTTTTCAAAAGCAGGTGAAATCGTCTCAAAAAAAAGAAACCGCCTGAAGCCCAGCACTGTGGAGAAGTTGTTATTTTTAAATAAAAATGAATAAATGAATAAAATGTTGTTGTTCCTAGTAACACATGCACATTTATTCAATTCAAAGCTTCACACACCAAAGCCACGGTGTCAATATCACTCTGCCTGCTATACATTTATTGTCCACTTGATGGCGCAGTAGAGCAAATGAAGCAACACGAAGCTTCGGCCCATGTGTGACGCAATTGGATGGAAAGCTTCAACAGTTCATGAAGCTTCATCTCGCCATCACTAGGCCACACCATGAGTTTCTCTCCTTTTATGCCTATAGCAGCCAATGACACAGAGGTATTCTTTGCTATACCGTAGCTAGCTAGCACCTGGTGGTAACGTTAGCTACCTAGCACCTGGTGGTAACATTAGCTACCGTAGCTAGCTAGCACCTGGTGGTAACATTAGCTACCGTAGCTAGCTAGCACCTGGTGGTAACATTAGCTACCGTAGCTAGCTAGCACCTGGTGGTAACGTTAGCTACCGTAGCTAGCTAGCACCTGGTGGTAACATTAGTGTAAGAGTCTCTAGGCACAGAGGGAGGTCGACACAAAGGAACAGCTGTACAAACGTGTTTGTTAACGTACAGCACGGCTCAGCACCGTCACTGACGGGCTAACACACACACACACACACACACACACACTGCACCGTCACTGACGGGCTAACACACACACACACTGCACCGTCACTGACGGGCTGAGTGAGACGTTCAAAATAATCAAGAATAAATACTAAGTGCAGCGCGCGGCCGTCACTGCCGCTCAAACTTTCCATACAGTGTGTGTGTGTGTTGTGGTCGCTCGTATCTGTTGACTGTTTCGCTCTAGCCACCCGCACAGTTGTTGTCAGCTCCAGTACCGGCTTCCCCTCTCGGGATTTTGAATGACGACAGATGCCGTGTGTACGGTTTATATAGGCGGAGGGTCCCGTCCCTCGTGACACAAGCGTCGCCTGGGCCAGCCAATGGGCTGGCGCAGTGTAATTCAGTTTCTGATGAGGTCACGCAGGGGGCGTTCCCATAGTGAGATACGAAACGAATAGAAAGAGAACCATATTCCACAAAGCTCGATAAAGTTCTAAGCCTCGATAAAGTTCTAAGCCTCGGAAATGTTAGCTTGCGTTCGGTGCCATCAATGTGGCTCAAATAATTCGCTGCTTGGTTGAGCTCCTTCTGAGTCAGATATAATTAGCCTGGTCCCGACCAGGCTAAAACACAGGCTATAGTCATCCGTGCGTCAAAAAAGGCTCACAGGCGGAAACTAAACCCTGAACGAAAGTTCCTCATGTGTCTTTTAGGAAATATTAGTTCCCACTTCACATGAGATAGATAGATTAGATAGTTTGACTGTGTGATAGATAGATAATTTGATATTTTGAAAGTGTGATCGATCGATAGATAACTTGATATTTTGAAAGTGTGATAGATAGATAAAGAAAAGAGTGTAAAAAAAAAAAGAAGTAATTGTCTCAACTTGCATTGCCGTCATGACAGCGGTCTGGTGGTGTAGTGGTTAAGGCTGCGGACTCGAGTTCCAAAGGTTCCGAGTTCGAGACTTGACTAAGTCATTCATTTTTATTTTTTTTTTACATTTAACCGAAGATTTCATGCAAAGGTTTCAAACACCATTGTAATCGTGTCAGTTCTTGTAAATTAGCCTGCACCATAATTTTATAGCCTACAATACTTTTTTAGATGAGATTTTAGATTAGATTCAGACAACGAAATGCAGTAAAAAGTGCGTCTGTAGAGGGATTCGAACCACTGATATAAAATTACGAATAAATCCTATGGCAGCAGTCAATACCACTAGGCCATTGTGGCGATATGATGGTTTGTAGCCTGCTGCGGATATCACCACAGTAGTAATATTCATTTATTAAAATATGAACATATAACAATAACTGGGGCTAGTATGACCTACGCATTTAATCGGTCAGCAATTTCTTGCCAAACCATTTCCCTCGCCTTGTTAATTGCGGCAGTATTGCACTATTTTACATCTTATTTTTCCGTTTTCATAAAAATCAATAATTCGGAATGCTGCGCAAATGTAGTACCCCTGCAGAGTGGAGTATCTTCATTTCGACAGATCGACACTTCAGGGCTTTTTATGTCTGCGTGCACGCGCCCATATCGAAGATTTGTAAGCCTGTCTTCTGTGAACACTGATGACACAAGGCTGATCCTCATTCGAGGAATCACCTGAGGCTTGAATACCAATCTCGAGGTCCCTGAGCGCCGCATTTAATTATAGCGCAGCTATATTAAGCCACCGTTAGTGGAATATGGCCCAGGAAGGCACGACAACTAGAAATCAGACAGTAACTCATTTTTTTCTACAATGTTAAATGCTGCTGTTTAAATTGTTTTAACTTGAAACCAGTTGGTCACTGAGTAGTGAGTAACAGTGAGTACTGTTTTTGTTGCTTGAATAAAGGCTGGCAGTCTTTAATAGCCAAATGTTGTGGACTATACTGGGGAAGTATTTGTTATTATTCAGGAGTAAAACAATAAATACAAATATCGGATTGATATCGGTATCGCAGATACCTGAAGCCCAGGTATCGGTAGTGAAAAAATGGGATCGGGACATCCCTACCTAATTTCATCCAATACAGGCCTTTCAATATCTTATTGATAATCACAAGAGAAACAAGATTTCTACAGGTATTTACAACTGAGGCATTACTACTTCTATAAGAATATAAAGAATAATGAGGTTTCTGAAATGAGTCTCGTCAACATTTTTATTGATGCGTATAAGGGTTTCTTGTATAACCCACAAGAAACTGGTGTCAAGAATTATACAGAAGAGTCCACCAAGAATCACTCCACCTTATATGTTAGGGATAAGTGGGAGAAGGAAGCAAACATAGTCCAAACTGAGGAAGAATGGTTGAACATATGTAAAATACAATCCACCACCTCTAGCTCTGGACAATGGAGAGAATGTTCATGGAAGAACATTATTAGGTTTTTTATTACCCCAAGAAGAAAATACTTACAGAATGGTACACCGGGAACCAGTGGCGGGCGGTGCATTTCACACCTAGGCCTTCAGTGATGTCCGACACATTCCTACCTGAATTATTCTACCTCTTAATACCATCGTTATGACGCCATGGCTCTAGAAACTAGACAGAAACACAGTATAACCGGGCGTTGCATCACCTTAACATAGTCAGACAAGTACAACAGAGTTATATTAATATTTCCGAAGCATTTTTAATCAATAAATCCGCATTTACAATGAAGAGTGTTAAACTAACATATTTAAGATCGCTACATTACCCACGTCTGTCGTCTCGTCCACCATAATAGCGACAAAGGGTGCCTTTTTAATCTCCATTTTGATCTCTTCTCCCATCACTTCAGCAATAGCAAAAATCAGGTCGTTTTGTATTTTGCCTGACGTCCCAGTAAACACTTTGTTTGTGGACAGGTGGTAATGTAAATCTGGGTTGTTTTCAGCAAGAAAAGCTCAACGTAGTTTCCTCTGTTTGTGGACTCGGCGCTTTCATCCTGTCCCCTAAATGAAAGTTATTGTTTACCCAAAAACAGGACACAATAGATCAGTATTATCGATCAGTCAACGAAAGGGTGACACTTGTTCGTTGAGCTGTAAATCCACTCGCGTGTCCCCAAAGGTGTTCAAAAATCCCACATCTACCGGCATAGTTACGCATCTCAATAGTGAAAATCAATAGTGCGTATCAATAGTGCGTATCCAATCAAAAGACGTGCTGGGTGCTGACATCATTGAGCCTTACAGCAGGCGCCGTTGTTGCTATTGCTCACCAACTCGAAATCTACGTAGGTTTCCACTAGGAACGCCACAGGTGTTCTCGTTCAACGTTAAGTTACAGGTCGTATCCGCGGCACGGTTTAATGTGCAGGCGGGCAGATTTTGGAGCCCCCTGGCAACACATTTTGATTGGATAAAAGCTCTAACATAAAGGCCAGCCCTCCAAATCTCAATCGGAGACTGGAAGCAGCGCAACCAAGAGGAAAGCTATGAAATGAAGAGAATAGACTATGGGGAATCATTAATACATATTTGTGGAAAAAATATATTAAAATAAAATGTATATTCTGATGATGTTTAGGCCAGCAGAGAAGGCCTTGCTGGCCCTGACGGCACACCACTGCCGGGAACTGGGAATTGCTGGAGAGAGTGCAACAATTCAATGGCTCATTTCTATCACTTTTTTTGGGAATGCAGGGGTGCTGGCCCAAAAAGGTGACAAAATTATTTTCACTGAAAACGACGGAAATTATCATTGCGCGGCGCCCAGGCACCTTCTCTACACATGCTATAATTTTTCTATACAAGCTCTGTTCAAGGGACACATATAAAGCCTGTCAGTGTTATTCAGACCTATGAAGCAGCGGTAACAATAATGAAAATGCATCTATTAGAATTAGAAGAAAGATGTATTTATTTTGTAAATATATTTTGTTTGTTTTTGTTTTTGTTTTTTTGTTTTGTCACTTAAAACATTTATTCCCACATACATGAAACCACACATCAATCCCAAAAAAGAAAAGTCGCTTTGGATAAAGGCATCTGTTAAATGCCCAAAAATGTAAATGTATCATGAGACTTGTTAACCAAGGGCAGTGTGGTGAGTGGGAATGTAACGATGGACATATGTGCTGAGAGAACACTCCACAACAAACAGCATCAAAACTAAACTTCAAAATGGGAATTTCTTAACAAGGTTCCCATACGTAGGGACGTCTACAGCTCCATGAGGGCTTTTATTTCATTAATGCGTGATGCCTTCTTGTCGTGGGGTTCTTGGAGCCGAAAGCCTTGTCCACCAGATCCTGCTTCTGCCTCTGAATCTTCACCATGTTCTCCTCCACAGAGTCCTTCACGATGAACTTGGTGATGAAGACGTCTCTCTTCTGGCCCAGGCGGTGACAGCGATCCACACACTGGTCCTCTGCTGCAGGGTTCCACGCTGGATCCATGAGGAAAACACAGGAGGCGGCTGTCAGGTTGAGTCCCACCCCGCCAGCTTTGAGTGACAGCAGCATGATCGTGGGGCCGTCAGGAGCGGGGCTCTGGAACTCCTGGATGACCTGGGGCCGCCTCTTCTTTTTTTTTCTTCTTTTTCTTTTTTTGCAAAGATTCAAACATTTTTACAATATAATTTAACAAATGTGTTCTTGTTTCCCCGCCCCCTTGTATCCACCCCCCACCCCCCCCCCCACCCACCATTGTGCGGCAACGCCCAACGACAACACAACAAAAATATAATAATAATAAGACAAAACACACATGCCTACACCTACATACACACACACACACACACACAATAATACATTAATTAGGGATGCGCTATGATATTAAC
The DNA here is from genome assembly GCF_963989245.1 of Nansenia antarctica. NCBI lineage: Eukaryota > Metazoa > Chordata > Actinopteri > Argentiniformes > Microstomatidae > Nansenia > Nansenia antarctica. Next base: position 13,039,906 of record NC_137685.1, on the reverse strand, counting down.
AGCAATTCACATCACCGTGCATCCCTACAAGAAACACTGTCCATCAAACAATAGTACCTGAAGCTGCCCTTCTTGCCATAAAATCTATATGTGGTTGCCATATTTTTACAAAGTCCTGACTCTTATGTCTTATATTATAGTATATTTTATCTAATGGAATGTAGCTAGAGATTTCATTTAACCAATGTGATATTGTAGGAGAGTAATCGGATTTCCAATGGATTGCAATACACTTCTTTGCAGCAATCAAAGCAAGATCAATATATATTTTTGGAAATCCATTCCAAGGAGCTGTCCCATAGCTAAAGCAAATGTGAAAAACTGTTTATTTTGGAATCGAATGGGAAACATTTGCATTGTTGTATGTAGAAAGAATATCAAAAAACTACCATTGTCCAGTTTTCTGGTAACTCACATTTTATTTTTCAGGAATTACTGCGAAACCAGGTAATTCAAAGACTTCAAACAAGACTGACAGGTTGGCTAGACCGTGTCCCATTGGACTTGGACTACCTGGAATTTGTATGCTCTCAGGAGCTGGTGGTCCTAAGTGCAGTGTCAGGCCAGGTAGAGGTACATGAAATCTATGATGCACTTTTTGAAGTACATCAGATGGTCTGTAATCGCAATCAAGAGACACGTGTGCTAGTTGACCACAAGAAGGGAAGGGTTGGACGACCCAGGGTGATTATTGATGAGGAGTATGCATCCCAAGTTCTTGGCATGGGATTAACAGTGACAGCCATTGCCAAGATGTGTGGGTGTGTAGAAAGACCCTTCAGAGGCGTATGGCAGAATGGGGGTTGTCTGCGAGGTCACAGTATAGCACATTGGACGATGAGGAACTGGACTCCCTTGTGTCAGAGATCCATACAACCAACCCAAATGCAGGCTATCGAATGATGCTGGGTCCATATGGTCCCTTAAACTAACATGGGAAACAGATTTAAATGTATCATTTACAGAGGCAGAATGGGGAAGAATTCTTAAGAATGGGAAAAAAATGTCAAGGGAACTCCGAACGAGATTGATCCAATTCAAGATTATTAACAGAATCTACTGGACACCATCCAGGCTACATAGAGTGGGTCTGGTTGACAGTTCGGAGTGCTGGAGGTGTAGTGACAGGAATGGTACTCTAGTGCATATGCTTTGGGGATGTCCAAAAACCCAGGAGTTTTGGCTAGCCATACATGGTTTTCTGGAAAAAATTGTCGGCCTTGACATTCCGTTCACCCCCAGTCTTTTTATTTTGGGTGACCCCACAGCATAAAGTGAGGTGACTCCACCACTCGCCAATTGGATCCAGACTGCCTTAATGCTAGGACGGAAACTATTAGTTAAAGAGTGGAAGGCCTCATCAGCACCAGCACCGTCTCTGTGGCACATTTCTCTTGGGCAGCTGGCAGCCCTAGAACAATTATCATATAGGCTGCTAGATAAGGTGGAGGAATACCGCCTGAAATGGGGGCAGTATCACTCATATATTGAGAAATAATGGCAACTCCAGCTCATGTAAATAGCAATATTTTTATTAGTTTTTTATTTTATTTATCTATAAATAGCAATATCCCAAATGTAAAACGTGAAAGTAAACTGCTATAAGTATGATTGTTAGACAATGCTGTAGATTTACATTGCTGTACATCACCTTTATGTTTTGTTGTGTCTATTTTTTGTCTTTTTAATTTATTGTCCAATGTCAACTGTTACTTGTCTGTTCATTGTCTGTTTATTGAAAATGATAAAAACTATTAAATTGACTGCCAGCCATGTCAATTTAGTGAAACACTTAAACGAAGATCTCAAAACCCACTTAAACGAAGATCTCAAAACCCACTTTGAGAAAATTAAAAAACAATGCAACAAACTATGCAATCAGGTAATTACCATGACCAAATCTGCTAAGAAAAAATACCTCGATAACAAAATCGAAGAAAACTTAAACAAACCACGCGACCTTTGGAAGCTACTTAATAGCCAACTAGGTTGCAGTCAAAAACTCAAAACCAGGTCAACAAACATCAGCATAAAATCTGGAGATTCTCTCTTTACTCGAGGCTAGTGCTGCAACACCTTAAGCCCCAGGTGAAGGACTTCCTGGACCCCCGGCAGTTTGCATACCAGGAGAGCATGGGGGTGGAGGACGCCATCATTTACATGCTGCACAGGGCCTACACACACCTGGAGAGGCCACAGAGCATGGTGAGGACCATGTTCTTCGACTTCTCCAGTGCATTTAACACTATCAAGCCATCACTGCTGGCTGACAAACTAGCAGTGATGTGTGTGGAGGACTCCCTGACGGCTTGGATCCACAACTACCTCACAGACAGGCGTCAGTATGTGAGACTGCAGGGCTGTCAGTCTGAGGTGGTGGTGTGCAACACCGGTGCCCCCCAGGGAACTGTTCTGTCACCCTTTCTCTTCACCCTCTATACCTCCGACTTCCAGTTTAGCTCCGACCAGTGCCACCTGCAGAAGTTTTCGGATGACTCCTCTATCGTCGGTTACATCACAGACGACAGGGATGAGGAGTACAGGGCCCTGGTGGAGAGCTTCGTGCAGTGGTGCGACACCAACTACCTTTTGCTTAACACCAGCAAAACAAAGGAGTTGGTGGTGGATTTTAGGAGGAAGAGAAGGACCCCAGCCCCCATCATCATCAAGGGGGTGGAAGTCGAGAGGGTGGACTCCTACAGGTACCTGGGAGTACAAATTAATAACAAACTGGACTGGACTGACAACACCGAGGCTCTTCTCAGGAAAGGGCAGAGCAGACTGTTTTTCCTGAGAAGGCTGAGGTCTTTCGGTGTCTGCAACAAGCTGCTGCAAATGTTTTACCAGTCGGTGGTTGCCAGCGTTCTGTTCTTCGCCGTGGCCTGCTGGGGTGGAAACATCTGTGCCAGGGATGCTGCGAAGCTAAACAAACTGGTGAAGAAGGCCAGCTCTGTGGTGGGGACCGGGCTGGACAGCCTAGAGGTGGTGGCAGAACAGAGGATGGGGAAAAAACTGGCGGCCATGCTGGCCAATCCCTCCCACCCGATGTACTGCGAGCTGGCAGGGATGAGGAGCAAGTTCAGCCACAGATTTGTTCTCCCCCGTCAAAGTACAAAAAGATTTGGACAGTCCTTTATTCCAGCTGCACTCCGACTCTACAACCAGGCCCTGCAGGGTGGGGGAGACCTGGAGATGGAACTTTTGGAACTTTTTACTTATTGAGCCTGCACTGTTTTATGTTTTTTATTGAATGTTTTTCTGTTTTCTGTACTGAATGTTTTCTGCCCTAACTGAGCTGTTTGACAACAAAATTTCCCCATTGGGGACAATAAAGGTTTTCAATCAATCAATCAATACAGACAAGCTGGATGTGGCTAAGTGCTTAAACACTTTCTTTACAACCATAGCCACTAAATTAGTTAACAATCTACCACCCCACTCAGGGCGTTATGGTGTAGAGCACATCCGTGCGTTCTACAATAAACTGGGTGTACGCAAAGATGATTTTAAACTCTCCATGGAGTCAAACGATGAGGTGTTTAAAAAACTGGGCGCTCTACACTCAGAAAAGGCCACGGGCCATGACAATATTCCAGCCAGATTTCTAAAAGACTCAGCTGCCTCCATTACCCCAATCATCACCCACATAATAAACCTCTCCATCAAACAGGGACATGTCCCCCTTGACTTTAAAATAGCAAGGGTAACCCCACTGTATAAAAAAGGAAGCAAATTAGACCCAGGCAACTACCGACCTGTTTCTATTCTTAATTCCATCTCGAAACTTATGGAAAAAATAGTTTATGAACAGGTTGATAGGTACCTTACCGAAAAAAATCTGATGTATGAATTTCAATCAGGATTCAGAACATCCCATTCCACTGACACATGCCTTCTCTATTTGAACGACCACATCAACCATGAGGTGGACTCGGGCAAGTACTGCGGCATGGTCATGCTGGACCTCCAGAAGGCCTTCGACACAGTAGATCACCACATATTGTTAGATAAACTGAAAGCAATTGGGTTCGATAGAACATCGGTGAGCTGGATGCAATCCTACTTAGAGGGGAGGGAACAGGTGGTTAGTGTGAACGGAACACTGTCCCCCCCCCCTCCCAGTGACCTGCGGCGTTCCACAAGGAAGCATATTGGGACCTTTACTGTTCCTAATATATGTGAATGACATGTCATCAGCATGTGATTGCAATTTGTTCCTGTTCGCGGATGACTCGGCTCTGCTGGTCTCTGACAGGGACATATTGCAGGTGGAAAAAGCGCTAAGCACTGAACTGAGTAGAATCTGCATCTGGCTAGCTGACAATAAACTATCAATACACCTAGGTAAAACTGAAACCATCCTATACGGATCCCCATCTAAACTCAGAAAGGCTGAACATTTTAAAATAAAAGTGGGTAACATTAATATCACAAGAAAAGAGGATATTACATACCTGGGCTCCATCTTAGAGGCAAATCTTTCCGGAGATAAAATGGCAGCAAAAGTAATCAAAAAAGTGAACCATAGAACTAGATTCTTGTACAGGATATCCTCACTTGTCAGTAAAAACACACTGAGGACCCTATCAGGAGCTCTCATTCAATGTCACTTCGACTATGCCGTAACATCATGGTACTATAGAACCACAAAGGCCCATAAAACAAGACTCCAGACAGCCCAAAATAAACTGGTTAGGCTTCTGCTAGGCCTCAACCCTAGGACACATCTAACCGCTGCTCATTTTTTGAGCCTTGATTGGCTACGAGTAGTTGACAGAGTGCAGCAGCTTGCACTGGGCCTGGTCTTCAAGATACGCTACACCACAAAGACACCCAAGTACCTGTCAACATACTTCCAAAAAGTGAACAACGTCCACACATACAATACCAGAGGAAGCTCCACGAACCACGTTCAACCGCGTTGCACCACAAACAAGGGGATAAACTCGTTTGCAAACTATGCAGTAAAAATGTGGAACGCCCTTCCTATAATCTTAAAGGAGTGCAAAACACTGCCCACCTTCAAAACCACTCTCAAAAAACATTTACAGGAGGCTGCAATCCGTAACTGGACCCTCTAAATCAAAAATCAGATTAAAAGACCCGAACTACACACTGTACATACTTTGTGTTTTGTCCCCCGCCCCCACCTGTGGTGTATGTCCCCACCTGTCCTACCCGCTGTACATACCTAATGTTTTGTTGTATTGTTCTTCCCATGATGGATGTATATTTATCTTGTAGATAGTACTAGTTATTTGTCTGTATTATCTTGTAGATAGTACTAGTTTTTTTTTTGTCTGTCTTACATGTAACGATGAATTGAGAATCAAGGACCCCAATTGAAATAAGCCCGTGGCTTTCTTGGGTTTTTATCCTGTTAGTTGACCTTGTATGTAATATGTACTTTCATGTACCTACTTCTGCAAATCTTCTAATAAAGTTTTCAATCAATCAATCAATCAGAGCGGAGAGCTCCATACTGCCAGACTTTTGGGGCATTTTCGCTGAACTTTGAAGACCCACCAAATATTGACTTTTCGGACTACATAAACATTGAACATATCTACCAAGACTTTAGACTCTCTTCTTTCATCAGAAAAAGAAAGTTTGTTTCTAGCCTCTTTGAGTGTTTAGAAATCGTCCGTAGAACATAGGGTGGTTTCAGCAAAAACACCAGATTTTGACCAATAAACAGAGAAAACGAGCTTTTTCTGCAGAGAAGCAAATTCAAGCAAAACGGTGACTGACGTCCACATATTTTAGATTTAGTGACACCTCAAACATCTGAAAAGTTGTTTACTTCTATGAAACAATAAAAACAACACAGGAAAAAAGGCTTTTGATGACAAAATAACTACATTTATTCACAGATTTAGAACATTTAGAATCATCATCACTCAATAATAATTTTTTTCTGTGTGGTAGGCTTTGAAGCACTCTCCTGAGTGCAGGGGTACATGGCAGGACCTGCACCACATTCTGGTCTCTCTCCTTTTACCCCTTCGAATGCAGACCCTACATTTTCTTGCTGGCTGTGTGTTATTGCTGGTGGGCCTTAAGCGTTCCAACTCATGCCTGGCCATCCGGCCATCCAGCCTGCTGTCTGGGTCTCTCTGTCTTGCTGCCCTGGTTTGTCGGACCTTCTCTTCCTCCTCCTCCTCCTCCTCCTCCTCCTCCTCCTCCTCCTCCTCCCCCCCTCCTCCTCTCTCCCCCTCCTCCCCTCCTCCTCCCCCTCCTCCTCTCTCCTCCTCTTCCTCCCCCTCCTCCTCCTCTCTCCTCCTCCTCCTCTCTCCTCCTCCTCCTCTACATAGGTTTTTTCAGTCCACGACCTCGCCACCCTCCTCATGAACTCCAAGTGTGTTTTGCACTTCCCCGGGTTCCTGGCCTTGTACAGCACATAGGCATTGAACACACAAAGCTGAAACAAGTACGCCACAAACTTTTTTGACCAGTTGAGTGTTTTCCTAATGAATGGGTAGTATGCAATGTTCTGGTCAAGTTTGTCCACCCCATTCATGCAGGCATTGTATGCCACAACACACTCCGGTTTGAGCTGACCCACCTTCTCCTTCTTCCCCTTCTGCCACACCTCCACCCTCTGCATGCTGTCATGGTGGCAGGTTGTCACCATCCTCACCAGACGCTTGTCCTGCCATGCCATAACCAGCACCCTGCCATTGTGCCGCACCAGCCTCCCCTCCACACCCAAGTCGGTCTTTGTCGGCTCCCTTATGATCTGCGGTTCCCCCCTGTTTTTTCGCAGTGTTCCGCAGACGTTGGTGTTGGCTTTGATCAACTGCTCACACAGTTGAACAGAGTTGTAGAAGTTGTCCATGTACAGTGTGTATCCGTGTCCTGTGAGACGGTCAAGGAGGGAGAACACTGTGTCTGGGAGTGTGTTATGCTGGCCAACATAAGGCTTCATGTTAAAACAATACCCAGTATTAGAGTCACACAGTATGTAGGATTTAATTCCATACTTCACCGGCTTCTGAGGGTTATACACTTTGAATGATAGGCGGCCACGCCACTGCATCATTCCTTCATCAATGCATATATTTTCAAAGGGCTGATACAGCTTTATACATTTTATCTGTGGCGTCCTGTGATGCATTATTGTTGTAGTGGAGGAATTTCCAGATGAGCTGGAACCTGTTCCTGGGCATGGTTTTATTGAAGTATGGAGTGGCGTCCTGTTGATCCTGTAAGGCGATCAACTTCTCCAGAATTGATTTAATTGAGTCGTCACTTACAAGCGAGTCCGTTTAATCTCAACGAGACGTCCTTGATATAACTTCTAAGATAAAATGATCCAATCAAATATTCGGCACCACTACTGAACTGTTCTTTAAGAGAATATTTATTCGAGCACATCGGCAAACAATAACATCAGCATACAATAGCATTTCATTCCATGGAAAGGGGTCTTATCTAGCTTCACCTCCGCAGACCAGGATCAGCTGGTTAACTGCAGAAGTTTCACCGGACAAGAGCCACGCTTCGCCTTGGTCCACAGTCTTTATATATTTTTCTTAACAGTTTGGGATGGGCTGTCCCTCTCGTAGGTTTTATGGTAAACGTCTGTTTTATATCGGAATGTGGCTTTCGACTTCTTTCGGTGTCCGTGCGAGTGTGTTATCCTCTTCTTCTGACCCCCCGGTCGTTTGTCATGGTGGGAGTGTTCGGACACTCTGTCTGCAACGGTATCCTGAGCAGCCTAGCGCGACGTTAGACACACACACATTCTAATGTTTTTTAAGGAACCAGTAAGCATATGCACACAGTTATGTTTTTAGGATGCATAGATATTTTGATAGTTATTTTGGGTGTATTCTACATACGTTCTAAAGCACTAATTGGCCAGTTATTTAATCTTCAAACACATTCCTTCCTGACCAAGTCTGTAAGTTCTATGTCCTTATCAGGATCGCTTGTGTAAACATCACTGTTGCCAGGCCCACAGACTCCCATGACTTGGGATTCGATTAACAAGTTAGAATACAATATTGAAGAATAGACTTATCATTAATCATTAGTTATGATAGTATAAAATGAGTATAGGAAAATAGAATATCATAACAGCAGGTACAAAATGGTTGTTAGTACATAGGTAAAAATAGTGTTGTTCCGATACCATTTTTTGATCCCGATACCGATACCGATACCTGACCGTGCAGTACTTGCCGATACCGAGTACCGATCCGATACCACGGCGTTTGAAAAAAAAAAAAAAAAAAAAAGTTTTTAGGCATTCCAAGTTCAGTCTGTACAGTTTGCAGACGTGAAGTGGCCAGTGGGGAATGCTTGAAGTGGCCGATGATCTTTCTCCCATTGGCCAGCGCGTCGCACACACTCCGCTGTGACAGTAGGCCTTCCTGCACCACTAATGCATGTGTGTTCTGTGTTCTGCATATGTAAACAATTCAAACAAACATAGAGAAAACTTCTCCTCGGGAGAAGGAAGGAGGCAGGAAGTACCTGCCGCACGGAGACAGACAGACAGACAGACAGACAGACAGACAGACAGACAGACAGGCAGACAGACAGACAGACAGAGAGAGAGAGAGAGAGAGAGAGAGAGAGAGAGAGAGAGAGAGAGACGGAGAGAGAGAGAGAGAGAGAGAAAGAGACGGAGAGAGAGAGAGACACGGAGAGCCACAACAGCAGATCCCGAAAGGGGGTGTGGCGCGGAGACGGAGCCGAGAACTATCCCGAAAGGGGAACAGCTGGGCGGGACTCGGAGAAGCGGCCGCGCGGACATTATTATTATTATTTGAACTCTCTCCAGCACGCCGGTGGCGGTGCTAGACTGTGCAACCGAAATAAATATCGATTAAGGTCGATATGTTTTTCCTGTAAAATGTGTCCTATCTTGGCTGTGGGTTGTATCGCTTTAAGCGGAGTGGCGTAGTCTATATGTCTGAGGGCTGCGTTGGTAAAAGTCGCTCTGGGAAACTGATCGGCACTCGTAGAACGCCTCTTGTCCAATCGGATTCCTCGGTCCGTTTATGACGTCGGAGCCCAGTGTGCGCTCCGGCGCTCTCAGGGGGACTTTCCGAACGTTGCCCCGGTAGCATAGCTTAGCTTGGGCTCTGAGCAGCTGGAAGGGACAGCAGGTTACCTGAGGTGAGCCTCGCTGCTCCACCGCTCCTCTCCTCGACAACCACAGTTGCGTGTTTGTTTTTCCGCGATAGTGAAAGTTTGGTATCGGGTGTTATATATTTGTTAGTACTCGCCGATACCGATACCAGCATTTTTGTGCGTATCGGTGGCCATGCCGATACCAGTATCGGTATCGGAACAACACTAGGTAAAAATAAGCAATCTACAGGCGGTTTGAACCACAACACTTTCTCCCAGTCAGGAGCCCCTTCCCCCCACGTCGCTCAAAAGCAGAACCTCTCTTTTATGGTTCTGTGAGACTTCAACTGATCTCAGTCACATATTATTTAAATGAACACACAGTATTTAATACAAATCCCTAACAATCCACACTCCAATACATTTCTAGATTTGGCTTTTTTATGTAACCGGTGATGAAAGTGAGTCCAAAGAATTGTTTCAGTTCTGGGACTGTCACCGGTTTCCATAACCTCCCTCTGGAGTGTGGCAGAGTGTCGGGATGTGCCTGTAAAAACTGCTGGGCATACAGGTTGGTTTGATCTGCAATGTGCTGCAGCAGCTCATCAGTAATAAGCAGCTCCAGGAAATCAACCGGCAGGTCAGATTCCAGCTCTGCAGCAGCATTCTGGGGTCCAGGGGTTGCCGTGAATGGAACCTTTGTGGGTTGCCACTCACCCTGACCCCAACCAGCATCTTTCTCTGAAGACAGCCGTCTCCTTGCAGCACACCCTCTGGTTGAGGCACGTCCTCTGCTCGATTCAGGGACTGTAAAATATTGAAATATATACTATTTTATACAAAATATATATATATACAAAAGACATGTTTTATTGCTTTGTAATGATGTAGTGTAATAGTGTAATAGTAATAGTGTAATAGTAATAGTGTAATAGTGTAGTGTAATGATATTTCTATATATTATATATTTACCTATGCTTTTCACACTCGCATTTTTGTCTTGGATCGTGGATCCACGCTGATCTGGAGAGGATTCCCTGCTGCTAGCCGATCCGGATGGCAACCACTCGTCCGACGAGTCGGGGTCTGGTTCTACGTCCTCCGACTCTGAACTGTTTGAAGAGTCGCGGCGACGTGGCTCCGATGGTCCAGCAATGCTACCACGAGTGTAGCGTTGCGCGTTGCTCCGGTTCTCACCATCTGCAACATTTGGCGCATCTCCTGCACCAGATCTGCTTGCAGTTGACCTGATCGGCACCACACTCCTTGCAGATCCACTGCCAGACAAGCTCTGTGCCAGTGTCAACTGCTTATACTGCTTGTCTCCTCTCGTTTTCGCTATCCGTTTCGCCATTTTCCACATCAACCCACCACACGCCTTCTTCTTCAGCTTTTATATCTGAGCTAAATCGAACTGCTGCCCCCATCTGCGGCAGAAATACATTACACCCAAGTCTGAAATTCACACACCAGGTGTATAAGACGTAAATATGGCCATCCCCGGGAAAACTTTTTTTTTTTTAATTGGGCAGTCAACGTTACTAATTTATAAGACTTTGGCAGTCAATGAGTTAAACATACTCATTACTCAGACCCCTCAGGAAGTCCAGCAGGATGGGGTACACCTCTCCCTCTGCAGTCTGATGAGCCTTCTGCTCCACCAGCTCCACCACAGCAACTCGGCTCTCAAACCGGTCTGGACCGGTCTGGGAGGCAGCTGCTGACAAAATACAAGTAGAGATTAAATATACACAGTTGTATCTAAAGTCCAACACATCTATCTATGACTATCTATGTATGTTTCAAATAGGAAAATAGAAAGTTGTGTCTAAAATACAGTATTATTATGGCCTCTATGGCAGAATACATAGGCAAATTGGTACGCAGCATTTCTAATAAACGTCTTTCCATCCAAATTGCACATTCATCATCTGAATTAATAGTTGTGTGTATTTTAAACAGTCTCACCTGAATCAGAGTCGGAGCTCTTGCTGGCGCTCTTGGCGCTCCTCCTCCTGGCGGCCTTGGCGGCCTTCTTGGTGCTCTTAGTCTTAGCGGCCTTAGCGGCCTTGTCTGAGCTCTCTGTGGCCTCTGTGCCTCTGCTCATCTGCAACACAACAGAGTTCAGATCAACGTTCTGGTCGACTTGTTACGTCAAAGTCAAAATAGCTTCAGACGGGATCACATAGAAGAACGGATTAAAATGACAATCAGTCAGTCAGAAGGCGACGACAGCAAAAGGCTTGTTCTGTTCATGTTAGGATGGGGCCTGCTGGGTCTACAGGCTTGTTCTGTTCATGTTAGGATGGGGCCTGCTGGGTCTACAGCCCTCAGAGATACATCAAATGATCTGACCCAACTCCAGGGTTTAAGTGTTATTATGTGCTATACTACTCTTGACAGTGCTATATAGGTGTATTACACTCATGGTTGCCAGATGAGGCGGGTTACCGCCGAATGGGCTACTTTTGATAACACTGGGCTGGAAAAAAAAAGCATTTGGGTGGGTTTAGACTGTGGTTAGGCTGGAAATGGACAATCCCATCTGGCAACCCTGATTACACTTAACCGTGCTATATACAGTACTATACTGGTCTTCACAGTGTTATACAATACTGTACTGGTCTATACCGCACTGGTCTTCTTGACGCTATTTTTCCTTTTTCACATTCATGAAATGGTTACCTGTGTTTTGTTTGCCATTGTCAATGCAAATGTGAAAACGCTGTTGAACGGTAGAGATAGTATAGATAATATATCTATTATATATATTATTATATTATATTATATATATAGATAGATAGATAATATATCTATTATATATATTATTATATTATATATAGATAGATAGATAGATAATATATCTATTATATCTATTATTATATTATATTATATTATAGATAGATAGATAATGGGAGAGTCGTTTCAGTTTAGAACACGTAAAGGCTGCGTTTGTAAAGTCGCTCTGGAATCTGATCAGCACGCATGGAATGCCTCTTGTCCAATCAAATCACTTGGTCCCTTTATGATGTTGAAGCCAGTGTCGCAGCTTACGTCATAGAACAGGGACGACGTCACAGCAAGGCCGGTGCCATGGTGACCATGCAACTTGTGTGAACTAATGCTAATTTGCTAATGCTAATAATAACGTTTATTTGTATAGCACTGTGCAGCTAATACTAGTAATTATTAATAATACTGATAGGAATTCGTGTATTTGTCTTAAAGTTGGATACCAAAATCACCAACACTTAGGCTAAGCAACATGCATGTTCTTGTTCATAATAACAGCAATTGGCTGTTAATAACAATAATCATAATCATAATAATCATAATAACAAATTATTAAACATAAACAGTTCAAATAAAATCTGATTATCGGATAAAATCTGATTATCGGATGTAGGACTAGATTAGATCAAACAGCATCCAAATGTTTATATTGTTGATTCACATAAGCAGCATGATAATTGTACTTTGAACGATACTAAAATCCATCAGTTCCGTTTAAAGACTATATATATCTTAATTAATATGGGCATACAATAAAATATATTCCACTATAATGGTAAATATTAAAGTAAATGTATGTACCCCACTAACCCTAACTATAGGCCTAACGGGGCAGCATGCTGTTACTTACCTTGTAAAGGGTCATTACACTTGTTCCACACACATCCATTCTGGTTCCTCAGAATGAGATCTTCTGAAGCGTGGTGGTTATATGACAGTTACCGTGTTATTATTCATTCCCGTTTTCCAAGTAAAATTGTCCAACGTTGAACATTTCTGTCGTTGAATTTCCATCAACGACCGAGTCTGTAAGTCTCCGGTGTGTCGCCCAGTGAGCAATTTTACGTTGATTAGACGTCGAAACAACGTCTAAATGGCCCGTAGACGTCTAGGCCAAATCGAGGCTAAATATCGGCCATATTGGAAATTTAAAAAAAGTCTATGTTTAGACGTTGAAATGCCGTTGAAACATAGACGTTGTTTCCCTTTCTATGTTTCAACGGCATTTCAACGTCTAAACATAGACGTTGTTTCAATTTCCAATTTAGCCTAAATTTAGCTTAATTAAAACCTAGACATTGAAACACCGGTGTTTAAACCTCTAGGCTAAAACAAAGCATAATGGAGGTGAAATTTAAACAACTGTTTCTATAGGCATTTCAACGGCAGACTATATATAGCTGTTGAAATGCAGTTTAAACAGACGTTTCAATTTCCAATTTCACATCAATTTAGCTTTGTTATAGCCTAGACGTTTAAACACTTAGTATAAGTAGACAAATACAATTTTCATGAGTAATAAGTAAATATAAATAAGGAAATATGAATAGGAACATGTATTTATTTAGGGAACTAGTAAATACGAAATAAAAACAAGGAAAAAAGAATATTAAATATTAACAATGTTGATTGTTGTGGAACATTTAACAACATAATAACAACATATTTAATAACATAATAACAATGAAATAGAAACATTTAACTAAACATTTAACTAGTAAACATTTAACTAGTAAAAACAAAATAAAAATAAGGAAAAAAGAATATTAAATATTAACAATGTTGATTGATGTGGAACATTTAACAACATAATAACAACATATTTAACCAAATGTAATAACATAATAACAATGAAATAGGAACATTTAACAACATAATAGTATTTATTGACAGTTATGGAGACAACATTTAGGTTGGGTTATTCTGTCTGTAGCCAGCACCGCTCAATCTGCCTGGGGCCTGCTTCAGGTGATCTCCAATGCTCGCCCTTGCCTCCACCTCTGTGACCTTTTTTAGGTTCATGACAGCTTCTGTAATTAAATAAAGCAAAAGAAAAGTTATTTTCACAGAAGAATCCCATTTAAAACTTTAAAAAGCAAGAGTAAAGAGCCAGATAAATTGTGGATTGCCTACTATGTGCCAAAGAAAATGTAATATGCTTGAATGTCTGGTGCCCTGTAGCTCTTGTTCCTATAATGAGCAAATGTTTGACACTCGCCACAAAATAATCTGTAGTATGCTACCACCCACCCTAGACCCCCGTGTATGGATAGTAGAGTTGAAGCCGTTGCTATAGACAACAAACCTTTAGTGCACACCTTTTTGATCAAGTCAAGTTAGCTGATGACGGTGCAGGCCTGGGGCCGGATTCACCAAGCGTTTTTAAGAACAAATTTGTTCTTAAGAACAACATTTGTTCTTAAGACAAAACTTAAGGAGATTTGGTATTCACGAAGAAAATCTTATCTTAACTTTAGTTTTTTCTTAACTTTCTTCTTAAGATTTTTCCTAAGATAGAACTTAAGAACAAATGAGATTCTCCAAAACAAAGTTCTTAGATTTCTTCTCAAATGTCTTAACTTTAAGAGAAGCTCTCACCTGTCTTAAACCAGCTAAAGTGAAAGGTAAGTCTTACTTGAACAATTTTGTATTGCATTTATTGTTGTGAATCCCTCATCGGCTCCGCCCCCTCCTGCCTCGTTGGCGCTCGTTGAGCCTCATCAGGCTCAAGTGGAGACAGCTGGGTCCAGCTATCAACTCAGGAGGAGGCAGCCCTATAAGAAGCCCCAGAAACCTTCCTCCGACGCTTGATTATTTTGACCCATGTGGTTAGTTGTTTGGCTCTCCCTGTTGTCTATTCTCGTTCAAGTAGTTTCACTTCAGAGTTTTGTTTGTTTGTTATTTTGCTAACCTTAGTTGTTTTCTTTGTTGATCCTCGCTCCCCAAAGGAACCTGCCTCCCCCTGCCTAGACCCCCTGCCTGCCTATCGACTACGTCTCCTGCCTATGTCCCTGCCTGCCTAACGACCACCCCTCCTGCCTATGCCCCTGCCTGCCTGCCGCCTACTCCTCCTGCCTAACCCCCTGCCTGCCTGCCGCCTACTCCTCCTGCCTAACCCCCCCGTCTGCCTGCCTGCCGACTATTCCCCCTCTCTGCTCTGGACTGGTTAGTACACGTACATATTTCAACACTTCACTCATCTACATATCTACACCACACTAGTTTTGCACGCTAGACACTCACACCCAGACACATAGAGTACAGTCCCACTCACACCTCATTTACATTATCCAGTTCTCTGGCATCCACACATTCCCCCCACTTAGGCCCCGTTAGAGTAGGTTTATTCTTTTGTCCATCATTTTAATAAATCCTTTTATTGTTAGTTTGCCTCTTGTGTCCGTCTGTTCTGGGGTTCTGCCACACTTGACTCTTTTGCTAGTGCTACCATAACAGAATAATCAAGCCATAATGAGTCAAGGCAGCACCTCGGGGCAGACGCCCGCAGTTTCCCATTCAGTTGACGAGCTTGTTTCCGCCCACGCGGCCGAGCTCGCGTCCCTCCAGGCGGAGTTGAGTAAGGCTTTCCCCTCCGTTCAGGGTAACATCGCTGAGCTCCAGAAGTCGTCCACCTCCGCCTCAGCTGCTCTCGCCTCCCTTGCTGTCCAGATGGGCACTCTTGCCTCTGCGGTGACTTCCATCCAGCTGAGGCTGAACACGCTCCCTGGAGGAGCTGCAGTCCCTGCTCCCCCTGCTGATTCACCGGGGGTTCCAGCCCCCCCAGGGCGAGCTCCCGCCCAACCCGAGCCCAACCTGGTTACCCCTCGACCCTTTGGAGGGAACTTTGATCTGGGCAGAGGGTTCCTGACCCAGTGTGAACTTTTTTTTGCTTTCCAACCGTCCAAGTATGGGTCAGAAGAGGCTAAAGTAGCCTTCGTTATGTCCCTCCTGGTGGACAAGGCTCTAGACTGGGCCATAGCCGTGGTGGGCAGAGACCCACATCTTGCCCAGGACTACGAGGCGTTCCGCCGGGAGTTTTCCTTTTTGTTTGACCACCCCTCTGACGGCGCGGACGCCGCCTCCAGGATGCTGGAACTCCGGCAAGGCTCCAGGACCGTCGCGGACTACACCCTAGAGTTCCGGATCCTCGCCGCCGACAGCGGGTGGGGAGACATAGCGCTCCTTTGCGCCTACCGGCGGGGTCTGAGTGAGGCGGTGAAGGACCTTATCGTCCGGGACCGCCCAGGCTCCCTTCAAGAACTGGTCACCTTGTCCCTACAAATGGATGAGCGCCTGCGGGAGCGCCGCCAGGAGCGCAGCCAACGCGCCGTGGGGCCCCCTCACTCGGTCCCCAGCCGCACGTCCTCTCTCCCCCGTTTTGCGGCCGCCCACTCGGCCCTGCCCCCTCGGGTTCCCATGCTCTCCCCAGCCCCGTCCACCTCTGAGTCAGCGGAGGAGCCCATGCAGGTCGGCCGGTCCCGCCTCTCTCAGGAAGAGAGAGAGCAGAGAATGCGGGGCGGGCTGTGCCTGTATTGCGGAAGACCCGGACACGTCCTCCGAACCTGCCCGGCGCGGCCAAAAGACCCGGCTCACTAAAGGAGGGGTTTTTGGTGAGCCGTGCCTCGATTCCCCAACCCATCAAGAACCACAACCGGCTGTTCCCAGCCACCCTCTCCTGGGGTGAGGAGTCCATTTCTGCCGGCGCCCTCATTGACTCCGGGGCCGACGAGTGCTTGATGGAC
The DNA here is from genome assembly GCF_963989245.1 of Nansenia antarctica. Lineage (NCBI taxonomy): Eukaryota > Metazoa > Chordata > Actinopteri > Argentiniformes > Microstomatidae > Nansenia > Nansenia antarctica. The sequence continues at coordinate 13,023,287 of NC_137685.1, read as the reverse complement.
ATCACCCTCGCTCGTCAGGCCGGCATCCCGCTCGTTCCCCTCGACCATGCCTTGTTCCCCCAAGCCATCGATGGGAGGCCCTTAGGTAGGATCACGCATAGCACGGAATCCCTCACCCTCACCATGTCCGGTAATCACGTCGAGACGGCACGTTTTCTTGTCCTCCACGCCCCCACTGCACCCCTAGTATTAGGTAGGCCGTGGTTGGAGAGACACGATCCCCACATCTCCTGGACCACTGGACGGATTTTGGGCTGGAGCATCCCCTGTCATGCCAACTGCCTACGCTCCGCCCTCTCTCCGTCCAGCGGTCCCAGGCCCTTAGTCTCTCCCCCGGATCTCACTGGTGTCCCCTCTACGTATCTTGACCTGGCCATGGTGTTTAGTAAGGACCGCGCCCTTTCACTTCCTCCTCACCGGCCGTATGATTGTCCCATCAACCTCCTTCCCGGGGCAGCCCTTCCCAAGGGTCGTCTCTACAACCTCTCGGTCCCGGAGAAGGAGGCAATGCGCAATTATATAGCCGAGTCCCTAGCCTCGGGTGTGATTCGACCATCGTCTTCCCCCCTCGCGGCGGGCTTCTTCTTTGTGGCGAAGAAGGATGGTGGCCTGAGGCCCTGTATAGATTTTCGTAGTTTAAACACCATCACTGTTAAGAATAAATACCCACTCCCCCTTATGAGTTCCACTTTCGAGCCACTCACTCACGCCCGGGTGTTCACTAAACTTGACCTCCGCAACGCCTACCATCTGGTTAGGGTCAAGGAGGGGGACGAGTGGAAGACCGGGTTCAACACCCACCTCGGTCACTTCGAGTACCTGGTCATGCCCTTTGGCCTGTCCAATGCCCCCGGAGTCTTCCAGGAGCTGGTCAATGACGTGCTGAGGGACATGATAAATGTTTTCGTGGTTGTTTACCTGGATGATATCCTGATCTTTTCCCCGACCATGGAGGAACACCACCAACACGTGCGCCTGGTCCTACAACGGCTCCTGGAGAATCGTCTCTTCGTCAAGGCGGAGAAATGCGTCTTCCACTCCTCCTCTGTGACGTACCTGGGTAACGTCGTGGAAGAAGGGCAAATGCGCGCCGACCCGGCTAAGATTAAGGCGGTGGCAGAGTGGCCACGACCCACCGACCGAACACAACTCCGGCGCTTCCTCGGGTTCGCCGGGTTTACCCGGCGGTTCATCAAGGGGTTTAGCCAGGTGGCGGCCCCTCTCACTGCTTGTACCTCCACTGTTCGCCCGTTCTCTTGGACCCCTGAGGCTGAGGCGGCCTTCTCCACCCTGAAGGGCCTCTTTACGACCGCGCCGGTGTTGGCCCACCCGGATCCAGCCAGGCAGTTCATCGTGGAGGTAGACGCTTCAGACACGGGCGTCGGGGCCGTTCTCACCCAGCGGTCGGAGGAGGACCAGAAGGTCCACCCGTGTGCCTACTACTCTCGCCGGTTTGACCCTGCCGAGAGGAACTACGATGTGGGCAACAAGGAGTTGCTGGCCATCCACGCTGCCCTCGGAGAGTGGAGGCACTGGCTGGAGGGGGCTAAGCTGCCGTTCCTTGTGTGGTCTGACCACAAGAACTTGACCTATATGAGGACGGCAAAAAGGCTTAACCCTAGACAGGCACGCTGGGCCCTGTTCTTCAGCCGATTCAACTTCACCCTCACCTACCGCCCGGGGTCAAAGAACGTCAGGGCGGACGCCCTCTCCCGGCTGTTCCCGGGGGAGTCCCCGGATATGCCGGTGACCCAAGACACCATCCTCCCCCCTACCCGGGTGGTAGGTGTCGTCACCTGGGCCATCGAGTCGGTGGTCAGACAGGCCCAGCGTGCCGAGCCGGACCCAGGTACCGGACCCCGGCACAGACTTTTTGTTCCCTCCACTGTCCGGCCGCAAGTGCTAGAGTGGGGGCACTCTAGTCACTTTGCCTGCCACCCTGGCTCCCACCGGACAGCGGAGTTTATCAGCCGACGTTTTTGGTGGCCCACACTCCGGGGGGACGTTAAGGAGTTTGTGGGTGCCTGCACCATCTGCTCCCGGAGTAAGGCCTCCCATCGTCCTCCTTCGGGCCTCCTATGTCCCCTCCCTATCCCCGGCCGTCCTTGGTCCCACATCGCTTTAGACTTCGTTACGGGGCTCCCCTTATCCAAGGGTAAGGACACCATCCTAACCATTGTGGACAGGTTTTCCAAGGCTGTCCACTTTGTCGCCCTTCCCAAGCTCCCCTCCGCGGCCGAGACTGCTGACCTCCTCACGCTCCATGTGGTGAGGCTTCACGGCATTCCCCACAACATTGTGTCCGACCGGGGCCCCCAGTTTATCTCCAAGGTGTGGCAGGCCTTCTGTAAGGGAATTGGGGCCTCGGTCAGCCTCACCTCTGGATACCATCCGCAGTCCAACGGACAGGCCGAGCGGACCAACCAGGCCCTGGAGGCAGCCCTGCGTTGTGTCACCACCAGCAACCCCGCCTCCTGGGCCAAGTACCTACCATGGGTGGAGTATGCCATCAACACCATGGAGAGCTCCGCCACGGGTATGTCCCCTTTTGAATGCTCCTTGGGCTATCAACCTCCTCTCTTTCCCCAACAGGAGCTGGAGGTGGCAGTCCCGTCCACCAGGGTCCACCTCCGCCGGTGTCGGCGCATCTGGAGGACCACCCGGACCGCTCTGCTGCGGGCCACTGAGCGGTCCCGTCGCTGTGCCGACCGGCGGAGGGTGCCAGCCCCGGCCTATCGTCCCGGCCAGAAGGTCTGGCTGTTGGCCCGGGACCTGCCCCTCCAGACCGCCCAGACCTCCTCCCGTAAGCTAAATCCCCGTTATGTTGGGCCCTACACTATTGACCGGATTATTAACCCTGCAGCGGTTCGATTAAACCTTCCCCCTGCTCTCAAGGTCCACCCAGTATTTCACGTGTCCCTCCTCAAGCCTGTTTCCACTAGCCCCCTGTCCCCCCCCGTTCCAGCCCCCCCACCTCCCCGGGTCCTGAAGGATGGCGACCAGGTGTGGACGGTTGACCGCCTACTGGCTGTCCGCCGTAGGGGACGGGGGTTCCAGTATCTGGTGGACTGGGTGGGTTACGGCCCCGAAGACCGGAGCTGGGTGCCCCCGTCCTACCTCGCCGACCCCACACTCCTGGAGGATTTCTATCAGGCCCACCCGGACGCTCCAGGACGGTCGTCAGGTGCCTCCCCTAAGGGGGGGGGTACTGTTGTGAATCCCTCATCGGCTCCGCCCCCTCCTGCCTCGTTGGCGCTCGTTGAGCCTCATCAGGCTCAAGTGGAGACAGCTGGGTCCAGCTATCAACTCAGGAGGAGGCAGCCCTATAAGAAGCCCCAGAAACCTTCCTCCGACGCTTGATTATTTTGACCCATGTGGTTAGTTGTTTGGCTCTCCCTGTTGTCTATTCTCGTTCAAGTAGTTTCACTTCAGAGTTTTGTTTGTTTGTTATTTTGCTAACCTTAGTTGTTTTCTTTGTTGATCCTCGCTCCCCAAAGGAACCTGCCTCCCCCTGCCTAGACCCCCTGCCTGCCTATCGACTACGTCTCCTGCCTATGTCCCTGCCTGCCTAACGACCACCCCTCCTGCCTATGCCCCTGCCTGCCTGCCGCCTACTCCTCCTGCCTAACCCCCTGCCTGCCTGCCGCCTACTCCTCCTGCCTAACCCCCCCGTCTGCCTGCCTGCCGACTATTCCCCCTCTCTGCTCTGGACTGGTTAGTACACGTACATATTTCAACACTTCACTCATCTACATATCTACACCACACTAGTTTTGCACGCTAGACACTCACACCCAGACACATAGAGTACAGTCCCACTCACACCTCATTTACATTATCCAGTTCTCTGGCATCCACACATTCCCCCCACTTAGGCCCCGTTAGAGTAGGTTTATTCTTTTGTCCATCATTTTAATAAATCCTTTTATTGTTAGTTTGCCTCTTGTGTCCGTCTGTTCTGGGGTTCTGCCACACTTGACTCTTTTGCTAGTGCTACCATAACATTTATTTGATTTTATTAATATTTAGTTTAGCCCTAGACAATGTGTTAACACATATTGTTAATTCAAGTTGGTCAGAGTACTTTTGTGTGAATGTAGCCTATCACATGTTTGTATGTTTGAGATATAACTGAAATGGGCCTTTCAGCCTGTGTCACATGTAGGCCTATTCCTAGATTACACCACAATGTACTCAGAAAGTAAATCAAGGAGGCAGTTGTTGTATTTGATGTATACTACTTAATTAATCATTATGAACATGTTATTTAAGTAGGCCAAGTAACTGAAACAATGTCCTTACTATTATTTATTTTATATTCACATTTTAGATGGAAGTTCTTTGGGTAGCAGCTAGGGAGGAACATCCACCAAGGCCTCAGAGACAGAATGGATCCTCTTACACTACCTGATCATGTCTTAATTAGACAATATAGGCTTCCTAGGCCCGCAATTGTTTTTCTGGCTGATGTCAGATGATCTGAAAAGGGAAACAAGGCGATCGACACCTCTTCCAGTGGTGTTGCAGGTTATGGCTGCCCTGAGATTCTATGCCTCAGGGTCTTTTCAAATGGTGGTGGGGGGCACACTGAGTGTGAGCCAGTCCTCTATTAGCCGAGTGGTCAGAGATGTATCCAAATTAATGTACTCTGTAGAAGAGCAAAAGTTTCCAGCAACAAATGCAGAATGCATTAGAACCAAGCAGCAATTCTTTGAAATAGCAGGATTTCCTAATGTGTTGGGGGCAGTTGATGGGACACATATTGCAATCAAAGTAAGATCATGTACAAATTCCTATTCCTTTTTGCAAATCTATCATGTTGTTTAATGTTGTTTATAAAAGTATCAGCTTGAATCAAAACACATTTTACGTGGTGTTTAAAGTGTTAACTTAAATAGTGTTTCATTTTATTAATCTTTATTCCAAAGGCACCAAGTGATGAGGAGGACGGCTTTGTGAACCGGAAAAGCTTTCACTCCATCAATACGCAGGTCATCTGTGATGCAACGCTCCGGGTTACAGACCTTGTTGCAAAGTGGCCAGGTAGCACCCACGACTCCTTCATACTGAACAATTCAGGCACAGGGATAAAATTCAATGAGGGAGAAATGCCCGATGGATGGTTGTTAGGTGAGTAACTAGTCATGAATTGTACTTTAGGTTACACAAAGACATACACTGTATTATCCTAACTACTTTCCTATACTACTGATAGGTGATAGTGGCTACGCCCTAAGGCCATGGCTGATGACCCCAATCCTCCACCCAGCAACAGAGCCAGACGAGCGCTACAGCCGTGCGCAACGCAAAACCCGGGGTGTTGTGGAGAGGTGCATCGGGGTAGTAAAATCCAGATTCAGATGCATTGACCGTTCTGGTGGAGTGCTCCAATACACTCCTGAAAGGGCGTGTAAAATCATCACCTGTGCATTCATCCTCCACAACATCTGCATCATGTACCGCTTGCCACTTCCTCACATCCCAGATGACCCTGACCCTGAGGGAGATATCCCAGGCCCCATGTGAGCAATTCATATTGTATTATAATTAAACATTTTGTATAATTAAACAATTAATTATTAAACATAATTAAACTTTTTGAATTCAAATTTTTCTCCACCAGAAGAAGCTGCTCTTGCACGCCCCTCAGCAGTTTCACTTCTTGGAGTAGCTCCTTTTGGACGGATATCATGTCCTGTGTGTGTGTGTGTGTGGCTGATGATGGTGAGAAGTTTACGGAGAGGAACTGGAAGATGGTCAAGTCTTCAGGACATTTCGTAACATTAACAGTGACTTAAATAACTACCTTCTCATTCAGAAAATGAAAAAGATTAACATCACTTAAATAAAAAAATAGCATGGCAAATGATAGGCCTTCGTTGCCAGAAATGTTGTTTTCAAGTCGGTCAGTCAAACGTTCACCGCGGCATCCTGGTATCGCCTGGCATCTGTAGCCTATATCAAATAAAACGGTAATAACCAGGTCATTAAATTATACTTTAACAATGAATAAACCATGGCATTTAACATAGCAAAAATAAAATCCTATGTCTGCAATACTCACATTTTGTTAATGAGAGAACTGACATCTCCCCTCTGACGCCAACTTCTTAAAATCAGGCTGGACAGTTGTTAGGCTTATGCGCAAGCAGTCCTCCAAAGACTCGTTTGACAGGCTGTTCCTCTCATGCGTCTTGATAGCGTTCATCTTTGAGAACGCAGATTCGCACGTATAAGTTGACCCGAACATGGTGAGCACATACATAGCAAACGTCTTCAGTGTGCCATAGTCTTGGGGACAAGCCGTGTCTGGAATCTGCTGGGGAACTGCATCATTCCTTCATCAATGCAGATATTTTCAAAGGGCTGATACAGCTCTTTGAATTTGGCTACAATATAATCTAAAACAGGACGCACTTTATACATTTATCTGTGGCGTCCTGTGATGCATTATTGTTGTAGTGGAGGAACTTCCAGATGAGCTGGAACCTGTTCCTCTGCATGGTTTTATTGAAGTATGGAGTGGCGTCCTGTTGATCCACACTCCAATACATTTCTAGATTTGGCTTTTTTATGTAACCGGTGATGAAAGTGAGTCCAAAGAATTGTTTCAGTTCTGGGACTGTCACCGGTTTCCATAACCTCCCTCTGGAGTGTGGCAGAGTGTCGGGATGTGCCTGTAAAAACTGCTGGGCATACAGGTTGGTTTGATCTGCAATGTGCTGCAGCAGCTCATCAGTAATTAGCAGCTCCAGGAAATCAACCGGCAGGTCAGATTCCAGCTTTCTTTGAAATCTTTCCCATCAAAATATCGGACAAAAACGCACAACTGGGAAATGTCAGTGTTGTCAGTGGACTCGTCAATAGCCAGGGATATGTGTTGCGCTTCCTTGACCCTATCAAGTACACATCGTTCGACGTCCTCTGCCAAGACGTGGACACGGCGGGCGGTAGTTGTGGAAGACAGAGGTATTTGCTTAACAGAGGCGATTATCCTGTCCATCGATTTGTCGGTGGCAAGTTCCTCCAAAACAGTGACCATGCACTCCTTAAAAACCTCAGCATCAGTAAATGGCTTGTTATGCTTGGAGAGAACCCAGACAGCCCGAAGAGATGCACTAGTTGCCCTCTCTTGTTCAGTTGACGTTCTGCTAATTATTCCACTAGCATGTCCATATGCAGCTTTTAAGCTCGCAATCTTTCTGTGACGGGCCTCTGACTTTTCTGGGTATGACTCTCTGAAGGCTGCATGCCTTGTGTAATTGTGACGGCGAATATTGTATTATTTTTCTACAGCTACCGTTTCATTGCAGATGAGGCATACAGGTTTTGCGTTATAAAAAGTGGGCAAGATGAATGCGTACTTTTCAGTCCATTCCTCATTAAAGCTGCGGTTTTCCACGTCAATTTTACGTTTCAGCTTCTTTGAGAGTGACATTTTGTCTGTCCTCACAATTGTGTTCAGAGCCGTTGGTTAGACAGATAGTTAACAGAATGAGATAGCTAACAGATAACAGAATGAAGCTCCAATTACCAAAGGCAATAAATAAGAACTGCAGGTGGAACACTGGAGTCAGAACAATCATTGAAAAATAGGTATGAAGTGAAGCCAAAATATCTCGATTGCCCCCTGGTGGCTGGTTGGATAATAGGTGTCAGGAGTCTGTTCACACTGATAATAGGCTAATAATCATTAATAACATTAATTTAGTAAGAAAATGAAAATATTAAACAGTAATATGCTAATAGTACTATATACAATAGTATGCCTAAATAAAATAATTATTATATTATATATATATATATATATATATATATATATATATTAACGTCCGGCCCCCAGTGTATGCTTTGAAAAATTCTGGCACTTGGACAAATATAGTTGGTGACCCCTGACGTATGGTAAGAGCGACGCTTCGCCTGCCGGCCGTACCACGTGACCGATTCGGGAAATGTGTATAAACTTGCCGTTGTTTTTCTATGTACCCAGCTTCATCTGTGCCCTGTGAAAGGATATTTTCAAAAGCAGGTGAAATCATCTAAAAAAAAAAGAAACGGCCTGAAGCCCAGCACTGTGGAGAAGTTGTTATTTTTAAATAAAAATGAATAAATGTTTAAAATGTTTATTTTTTTTAAAATGTTTAAAACAAGCACATTTATTCAATTCAAAGCTTCACACACCAAAGCCACGTGTCATTATCACTCTGCCTGCTATACAGCTGTCAAACGTGCGTGTGTGGATGTATCAACTCGTCTGGGACGTATTCTGACAGTTTAGAGGGGTTTAATAACGGTTTTAATGCATTTGAGATAAGTAGAAAATATGTTTAGACACAGACCGCATTTAGCTGGGTTAAAGGACAGCGATGTATAGACGCAATTTAAACCACCTCTTCTGCATGAATAACTATGCTAGACTACATGGAATCTCAGACTAAATGACGGTCTGGTACATATTTTGACAATCTACAGGCGTTTAGGGCAGGGGTAGGCAACCTTTTTGATATGAAGTGCCATTTTTAAATTTTCTTGTTAGTCAGTGTGCCAACCACAATATCAACATTAATTATGACTCGACATCAAACCAAACCAAACAGACCAACAGATCTGCAATTTTATTCCACAACATGAACAACAATTTTCAGCAAAGAGCTATGTATGCAAAGCCATGTATGCTAAATAAACAGGCCTAACAGTCAACTAACTGAAACTTGAACAAAATTACCAACATAACATCTAAGACAACTAAACTTTGTGATGCGTAGCACAACTTTAAGCAAATTGGAGCGCTCAATTTCTACCAAAGTTGCTAACTGCGCTCCCTATGGTTATCATTTTAATAAGTAGGCCTAACTGGAGGGTGATTATACAAGGGTCTTACTTGTATGAATTATAATTTATATTTATATAATTATTTGGTTGTTACTTACATTTTATTCTTTTATTCCAACCACAACAAACATATATATTTTTTGGGTTGCAAAGAGCTATGTATGCAAAGCCATGTAAACAGTCCTAACAATCAATGTCGTGATCCCTGGCCCTGTTTTCCTTTGCTCAACTCCATTATCTGGGGGTGGTACTTGGTCACTTTAAGTTGCACACAATTAATGCAACCGCTCCCCTCTGTTTCCCGACCATGGCAGGGGCACCATCTGTTGTCACCACAAAAATCCTGCTAATGTCAATCCCTCGCTCCACAAAATGCTCGATAAGAACTTTAGCGATGTCCTCACCTTTTGTTGTTTCTGGCATTGGTTTTAGGCAGCAGAGCTCCTCCCTTACAGCAGAATCACAGTATCTTGCTATGACAGCCAGACGTGGCATGTCATTCACATCTACGCTCTCATCAAGTGCGAGGCTAAACACCGTCGCATCTTTCAAACCAGCGGTCTGCTGCGCTTTCACGTTTTCTGCCATTTCTCCTATTCTTCGTTCCACACTTCTGTCTGACACTGGGATGTCTTTTATTCTTGATTTTATTGTGTCTTTGTTTGATAAGCCTTCAAACAAAACATCTGAGCTACAGAGGAAAGCCTCCTTAATATATTCTCCATCAGTGAATGGCTTTCCACATTTCGCAATGCAATGAGCAATGCGAAAGCTTGCTTCAGTTGCGTGATTTTTAGCAGTGGCAAATGCTTTAAAGGTGCTGGCCTGCTTCCCATACCTTGACACAGCACGTCTTATTGATTCGGCCTTGTCTGCTTCATCCTTGAACGACTTGAGTTATATTGATACTCGTATCGAATCGAATTCAGAATTTTACTTTGAAAATTGGCGCCAGAATACGGCTCTCGTGGAGTGGATGAGACTAGGGCTGCATTCGTAAATTCGCCCTGAGAGCGCCGGAGCGTCCCCGAGACTGCCTCTAGTCCAGTCATGTCAAAGTCAAATACACAGGGGGCCAACATTTAAAAATGGTACAAGTGGAGGGCCGGGCTGGTTCAATGTCTATTAAAACTCGCAATTATTGCACATATTGAACCAATACCAATAACACAGCCTATATTGCACTTAACATTAATCATTACATTAAATTAAGTAAAACATAAATAAAATCAGTTGCAATATTTTCTCAAGGCTCTTTCAGTAATAAATTGAAAACGTTTTTTATTTTATTTTTTTTAACAGCTAAATTAGGTAAACAGCTAAATGTAATTTTCATTCAAAGCTCAATGGCAAGATAAATGCAAAAATGAAACAGCATGCATTAAAAACAAATCAGTGTGCTGCTCCGATCCTCACCAATGACTGTCTTCTATAATAAAATTAGAAAAGTTAGTGCAAACTTGCAAAAGTGCAAAACAGTTGCATTAATTTCTTAGGCAACATGTCCCTGGGTCCATTCAACTGGAGAAAAAAAAAATAATTCCCTTAAAAGAAATATCAAGTCCAAGTCCTTTCTGCTCACTTGTCTGAGGCTGAGCCCGATACTTGGTGTCTCATCTTGAGTACAAGTTCATTAATGTTTGGGGTCAGGCTCTGAGCTGAGGAAATCCTCAGGATTGAGTTCAGATGTTCATCACTAAGACGACTCCTATGTGATGTTTTGTTTAGTTTCATCAACGAAAACAGTAGTTCACACACGTATGTGCTGCCAAACATAGACGGCGTGCGAGCAACTTGGGTGCGCAGCTCAGGCATTGTGTCGGGGATGAAACGAGCAAACTCAGCAGCGCCACGGACTCATATTTTGCCTTCAATGTGTCATTACACTGGAGCTCAATCAGCGCCATTTGGAGATTTGCTGGTGCACTTTCCACGTCAACTGCAAATGGATTGCTGAGCAGTTGAAGCCTGCTTTTTTGGGCTTCAAAGTCGGAAAATCTCCGCCTGAATTCGGCAGCAAGTATGCCGAGTTTGTCAGCAAACTGTACTCGGGAACACTCGGGAACACTCGGGAATTGACGGCGATGTTTCGGCCTCCACTGTGACTGTGCTGCTGCTGCTCATGACGAGTACTGATGTGAAGAGAAGACGCGGGGTCGCGCTCGCTCGCGGGAACTCGGTACGCGCCAATGCATCTTGGGACTTGTAGTATTATGGTGCTGCGGGCACATAATACTGCGGGCCGGTTTTAATAGTAATTAAATATCATCCCGCGGGCAAGAGAGAACTCATTCACGGGCCTGATCCTACTTGGTCCCATTGTGACATTGAACCCAGTGTGCGCGAATTTACGAACGCGGCCAACATAAAAAAAAAAACGTATTGATTAGCTGTCGCGTGCCACTGTTTAAGCTGTCGCGTGCCACTGCTGGCACGCGTGCCATAGGTTGCCGACCCCTGCTGTAGACCATGACATTCTAATAGATAGACTAAAAACCTGGGTAGGACTTTCGGGCACTGCCCTAAACTGGTTTAGATCCTACCTACAGGACAGAAGCTACTATGTCTCCATTGGCAACTTTGTATCTGACCAAATTAAAATGACATGTGGGGTTCCCCAAGGGTCAATCCTTGGCCCCCTTCTATTCAATCTCTACATGCTTCCATTGGGACACATCATAAAAAAGAACAAAATTGCCTACCACAACTATGCGGATGACACTCAAATCTACATAGCCCTCTCACCGAACGACTATAGTCCCATTGACAATCTCTGTAATTGCATTGAGCAAATAAACGCCTGGATGACACAAAACTTCCTCCAACTAAACAAGGACAAAACAGAGATAATTGTATTCGGTGCACCTGACAAAAGATCGAAAGTCAGTGCAAAACTTGATTCTCTCTCTCTTCACACTAAAAAACAGGTCAGAAATCTTGGTGTAATTCTAGACTCCGATCTAAACTTCAACAGCCACATAAACTCGATAACTAAATCAGCCTACTATCACCTGAAAAACATAACAAGAATGAGAGGTTTCATGTCCAAGCAAGACCTTGAAAAACTCATCCATGCATTTGTTTCGAGTAGACTTGATTATTGTAATGGTCTACTAACAGGCCTATCTAAAGGAGCTGTTCGTAAATTGCAGCTCATCCAAAACGCCGCTGCTAGGGTCCTAACAAAAACAAAGACATTTGAACACATTACACCAATCCTGAGATCCCTGCACTGGCTACCAGTCTCTCAGAGAATTGAATTAAAAATCCTGTGTCGTGTATTCTTATTGATTATGAATCAAAGAACAGTTAGTTTAAGACAATTTAATCAGTTACAGGCAGGTTTATACATTACATCTGTTCCCCGTGGATCCTGGGCTGCAAGAGAGCGCTCTCTGTCCCTCTCTCCCCGTTCCCCTCCAGAGGGGAGGGGCCAGCGTGCATGTGTGTCCCTGCCCAACCCCCAAAGGTCCCTGCTGGTCATCTGTGTCCCTGCATGCCCTGGCATGTGTGTGTGTCTAAAACATACCACATATTCATACATAGATCATACATACTACAGAAATATACGACACATCCCCCCTCGGACCACCCAGAGGGTGTTCCGAAACTAAACTACCATAAAACAAAAACAAAAACACAAAACCCCACAAAACATCCCAAAAAAAAATTTTTTTTTTTTTTTTTTTTTTTTTTTTAAAATAAAATTAAAAATTAAAAAATAAACAACAACAGACAGAAAAACTACACCAACACACAACACAAGAAGCACAATAACACAGACCAACCCAGGACCAGTATTAGGAACCAAAGATATCATAAACAAAAAATAAAAAACAACCAATAATAAAAAGAATTTTGAAAATAACAATCACAATTAAACTAAACACAGTTCATCATGCACAAATCAATACAGAAACTTCCAACGACCGATGTTTTCTTTGTCCTTGAAGCGTCAGGGTCAGAGGTTACTAGCACTTGTACCCAGTTGGAGAACAGCCTTTACCGCTGTCTCAGATTGATAACACTTTCATAGTCAGCAGCTTCCATTTTCGTTGCGCTAGGAACAGAACCTCTTTCCTATCTTTGCATAACCACTACATCACTTCTCAACTGACATCAATCCCATACGATATAGAAATAAACAAACAATACACAAATAATGACATTCAGTTATCATAACACATAATTCCCCAACAGTAAGCACAGGACAAAGGGAATGCATTAATGCATAGATCTTCACCTCAGGTGAGGACTAGTCTTCTGAAAAGTTCATTAACGTGGACTGAGTGACTGATTTTCCAAAAACAGTCAATGAGGCCCTGCCTCCTAAGAAAGTCAAAAATCATGTCTGCTATAATAGGTGCGCCTATCTTAGCAAAATAAGTTTCCCATGCCCCTAAGACCGTTTCCAGCCATGCTATCATCTGCTGTCCATTCCCGTCGTTCCCTTTGATCTGCTGCTTCACTACCCTATTCATAGTCTTTAATCTTTTCCTAACTGGTCGTCGTCCGTCAGTGTCATTGAGGTTAAGGCAGCCACCTGGTCCCCTCCCACGCTGATCAAGGTCTGGGGAGTCGCTCTCAGCATCATCTGAAGCATGGTGCAGGCACTCGCCAGCATCCCCAGTAGCACAGGTGTCCAGGCTTTGGACACCCCCAGGCTGGACCTCCAGACTGTCAACACTCTCTGCTTCGTTGGTTTCTGGTTCATTGGCATCTGGACAGCTTTCCACTGTCCCCTCGGTTTCAGGCACTGCCGGTAATGTCACTGGCTGTAACACTGGCATTGCCACTGGCTCTGGCAACACCACAGCATCTCCTCGTAGCTCCTCCTTCTCAGGTTCTCTGGGGACCTCGGCACCTGTTGGCACAACATCCTGCCTACTCTGTACATCCACCCCCCTGTCCACCACCCGTGGCCCTATTGGGGTAGGGATATGCCCAGACACCACTGGTGTACCCACTCTGATGTTGTTTCTCCAACAGACCCCACATTGACCTAAAGCATGGTCAATCTGTTCCATCAAATATGGACTCCAAAACCCATATTTCTTGGTGATCTTGCGTCTCACCTCCCCCCTAGCCACATGTGCTAATCCATGAGCTTCCTGTATTAACATGCCTAATAAATCTGAGGGTGCTACAACCAACCCCTCATGATTCCTCCATAGACCTGTGTCATCCTGACTTGCCCCCCTTGCTAGCCAAACGCTCTTGTCTAACGTAGTTACTCTACTCTGTAACATCAATAAATCCTCAAGTGTGACCATGCCCTGTAATTGCTTTTCATGTGTGACCAGAAGACCTTTACCTGCCTTGTCTGCTCCTGTAATGGCTTTGGCTGCATCCTCTGCAGCCCTGTTACCTTGTGTGACATGTGATGAGTCAGACCTGTGTGTGGCACACTTCACTATAGCTAATTCCTTTGGCTTCATCATGGCTTGTAACAGCTTCATGATCTGTGCGTGATGCTGTATAGGCGTACCATCAGTTCTCTTAAAACCCCGCCCCCTCCATACAGCTCCATTAAAATGACAAACATTATGTGCATAGGCAGAGTCGGTGTACACTGTCACTCTCCGTCCGGTTCCCAAGCTGCATGCCTCTGTGAGGGCAATCAATTCAGCCAACTGGGCTGAGCAAGGCTGAGGAACTGCCTCAGCCTGTTCTACAATAAACTTTGAATTCTGTGCTTTAACTAAGGAATACCCAGCGCACAACGTTTCTCCTACCCCGTAACAAGACCCATCAACCCAATATTCTATATCAGCTCCCTTTAAAGGCAAAGCTTGTAGGTCTGTTCTATGCTTAATCACTCTGGCTGTCGATGGAATCTGAACACCGGATGGCACCGTCACCTGACAGCCGTTAGGTGTGCATTTTACTGTACAGTTCAATTGGCATAGAGCATCTCTCCCTAGCAGCCCTGTTGGCGTGTGTTCTGACACAAGTGTTGACAGAGTTGCTCTCTGTCCCTTGTACTCTAAGTCTACAAGCTCAGTTGTAGGAATCAGCTGTTTAATTCCCTCAAATCCGATTGTCTTCACATATTCTCTAGACATAGGGAGGTGCGTGGCGCCTTCAGGCTTCTGTGTCACCACCAGCTGGCACCTCCCACTCGGATCTTCCGGGCACCCCTATAGGCCAGCTGCTGGGCCTCCGTAAGGGTTCATCACTCCTGGAGCAGGTGTAGTAGGGGGCCAATATCCTCCTCCTTGGCTCCCCCCTGCGCCCCCCTGGGGCCTGTTGCAGCAGGCACAGGCTAGATGTCCATTCTGGTCGCATTGGCATGGTTCTAGCATCTCCTTCCCTGCTGCTGTCCATCCCCCTGGTGGTGGTCCTTGGCCAGGCTGTGTGTACATCTGGCATGGAACCGCTTGCACCCCTGGTGGCCCTTGTGGGTATGGATACCCCCCTTGTGGCCCCTGTGGGTAGGACTGGTAAGTAGCAGGATACCCCCCTTGTGGCCCCTGTGAGTAGGACTGGTAAGTAGCAGTCTGCACTCCAGGTGGCTGTTGCTGTGGGGCTAAAGCCTGCACTCCCTCTATGTTCCTCTCGCTTTCAGTCAATTGCAAATGAGTCAATATTCTGAGGGATTCTTCGTCTCGTGCCTTCTGTATCTGAATGTTCTTTCGATATAACTCAACTTGATGAGCTACGTGGTCTATATAAACAGCTTTGTTCATGTGTCGTAGCCCCACCACTTCTGCTAGCTTATCCTTAACTGGGGTAGGAAGCCCTTCTTGTATTTTTTCCCTGATTATGGATTTTTCTAAGGGGTTATCTTCAGCGTCTTTCCCTGTCACACTTCTCCATTGAGAGTGCATACGGGCAATATAACCCCTAGGATTCTCATCCCCCCCCAGTGGCTTCACAATGATATTGTCTGGGTGAATGTGAGTAGGGTAGATCTCCCTGATTGCTTTCCACAGTTTGCCTCTGTTTGCTGCGAAAAGCTCTGGATCATAAACTGATGTATTGATATATCTATGAAGTCCTGCCTTCATCAATATTTCCTGCATTGTATCCAATCCTGCAATAAAAGCTAAGAGTCTTTTCAGGTCTCCCATCGCGGCCTGCGTTCCTATCAGTATCACGTCGACCTCTCGCGTCCACGAATGTCCTCCCTCTTGAAGAACTGGGAGTTTCTCGATCACTTCAGACAAATCTGTATGATGCCACGGATGATATTCCATCTTGTTACCCCGAATCAGCACTGGACAGTTCTTTAATGTATTTGATGACATTCGGTGACAATCTCCCTCTTTCTCCGGGCGTCTTCTCCCACCTTTCCTTTCGGCTGTGGCTATCATCTTCCTGACCTGCGCGTTGTAGCCTCCATCTGCATTGTCGTCATCACTTGAGTCTGCACTGCCATCTTCGCTGTCATCTTCCTCGTCACTCCTGTCGTCCCCTTTTCCCCTTGGCTCCTTCTTCTTCTTCTGGGAATGATCCTCCAGTGCCTTAGCATATGGAGGGGGACTGGGGGCAGAACACAGGTCTAGGGATGAAATGTTCAGTTTCTGTTCCAGTGTCCTGGCCAATTCTTTTTTCTTTTCCGGTTCCATCTGAGCTATTTTCTGTCCCTCTACCTTAAATAGATCTAAAATAGCTAACTCTAACTTGCGTTTCTCTGATCTAATCTTTCCTCTTTGATGTGCTTTGTGCCCATTGATAAGTATCTCCAATGTTGCAATTAATTGTAAATTAATGCTGCCCTCTTTCGGCCACGGCTGTTCAATGTATGCCCAACGGCTATTCCATTTCGTAGACATTTTGCTAATTTCCCTAACAAGAGGATTCATTTTTTCCACTACAGCCATAGGGGATAACGTAGCCAACATTCCACGATGTTCACTAATATCTTTTAACAGCTTCGTGGAATTCGACCCCATTCTACTTGTTCAATATGCTGACAATATTCTATATTAGATAAGGTGTACGCTTCTTACAACCCACCTTATTTTGTCTTGTTTGCTAAACAAATGCTAGTCCAATATAACTGTATTAACCATCCCCACAAAAACCCTGCAACTCCAGAATAACAGACTTGCCTCTTGTGTATGTCAGTGCAGTATTAACTTAAATCTAATCTCTGTGTAAGTACTTTATACTTAAATGTGTTTCCTAATTGTTTATGAATGTGTCACTTAATTACTCATTCAATACTAATTACAGTTCTGGTCAACACAATTATTAAATCACAAAAGCTGGTCACACCTAAGCATTCACCGATCCACAAAAACCCTTTTACTGCTCAACTATCAAATATGTACTATTCTGCTATTCCTTAATCAAACACTGTGGAAAAGAACTTAACTTGAAATAAAAAATGTAAATTACAAATATTAATTATAACCTGTAAAGAAATCGACTTGTTATTTGGAAAAGAATGAATGATTAATTATTAATTACACACTTAAAGAAATCGACTTGTCATTTGGAAGGAATAAAATGATTAATTATTCATTACAATCTGTAAGGAAATCGACTTGTTATTTGAAAGGAACAAAATGATCAATTATCAATTACAATCTGTAAGGAAATCGACCTGCTACTCGGAAGGAATGCACAATCAACTAGACTTAGTCATTTACACTTCATTGATGTAATCCTGTAAAAGAAAACGTCATCCCTAGACCACTATAAACCAATTGATCAAAGTTTTGTGAAAACTGAAAATGAAATAATCTGAATAATTAATTCAATCAATTTGTAATTACTTAAATTAATTGAAGTAACCATCCATTCATCATTGTAAAAGACTATGTCGTCGACCTCAGGCGGATGCACTGATGGAGGACCAGTGGTCCAAAGTGTCTTATCGTATTCCGTCCACTGGAGAGCAGCAAACAATTAAAAATGTCTTATAGTGTTTCATCCACTAGAGGGCAGTAAACAATTAAAAACGTCCTATCTTGTTTCATCCACTAGATGGCAGTAGATAATTAAAAACGTCCTATCTTGTTTCGACCACTAGATGGCAGTAGATAATTAAAAACGTCCTATCTTGTTTCGACCAGTAGAGGCCGCCACACCGAAGATGTCTTACAGAATGACTATATCTTACCTAAAACTCTCAATCTATCTTTTTTACTTTTACAATCTATACATAAATCAATTGTTAAGTGAAAGGAATGAATGATTAGTTAGAATTATTCACTAACACTTCATTGATGTGAACCTGTAAAGTCAATTAGCTATTATCAACATATCATTAGATTGTCACAAAACAATTGATCAAAGTTTTGTGAAAACAGAGAAATAAAATGATCTGAATAATTAATTCAATCAATTTGTAATTAATTAAATTAATTAAATTAATGTAATACATTACAATCATTTATAACCATCTATTTATTAATGTATCGGATTGTTTCATCGACCTCAGCTGTATCTCCCTGAGGATTTAGTGTTTTAAAATGTATTGTCGTATTTCGTCCAGCAGGCGGCGCCAAGTAACCGACTTGCGTATCGATTGCGCATGCGCCAGCGCCTCCGTGTAAAAATGGAGTAGGGGAAGGAGGGGCTAGTCTTTGTCCTTCTGGGGGAAAAACCCGCTGTGGACTCCCAGATCAATCTTTACAACATAACATTGCTTAAACTTTAAACTACTTTAAAATACCCCAATGATCAATTCACTATCTTTCTATCTCTAAATTACTACACTCTATGTAATGCAACAATCACACGCAACCCCCCTACGTGTCCGAAGCCTAAATGCCAGAGGCAGAAAGCAGGCGGCTCAATTTAACAACCCTTTTGTCCTTGAGAAACCACCGCGTGTTTGTAGCCTGCTTTAAAACAATCTCTTTAACACAACTTGTTTTCATAAACGATTACTTTTCACGACACAGCAATATCAAGATTATCTTTCAATCCAGTTTAACTATTATTTATCTCATCCAAATCTTTCTCATATGTTTTTCACTGTTCCTCTAGAAGGTCTCTGTGTGTGTCCTGCGCGTCTGCGCGCGTGCCCGAGCGTGCGTGTTATCGCTCCGCTTACACAGGACAAAGAAAAATGGCGTCTGCTTCTTTCTAAAGGGCTCTGCACACACTCCTGCTACAGTTCTACAATAATGCTCTTTCTTACAAAACAGACTTGTTACACTTTATCAGAACACAATTTTACACACACACTCACGATATTCCGTAATACCGCTATTAGTTACACAACTAATATTTTAACATAAAAAAGCGAATTACCAAATTCAGCCCTATATCACCAATATACCAATCTAATCGTATATTTACAAAAACGGACTTCAAAGTCCGGCTCTCACCACCCACCCATCAAAGATTATGCCAACAAGATTACCGTTACACAGATTCTTTTGACTATAACTTATCTGAGATTTACAGCCTATTTTAAACACACCAATCGACTAGAGAGAGATTTCTGCAGAAAATCTACCTTCTTCGTCGAATTGAAGAGTCCGCACAATACTGTAAATTAAATTATATTATCTCCGTCGCTTGCTCGCCATTTACTGTCGTGTATTCTTATTGATTATGAATCAAAGAACAGTTAGTTTAAGACAATTTAATCAGTTACAGGCAGGTTTATACATTACATCTGTTCCCCGTGGATCCTGGGCTGCAAGAGAGCGCTCTCTGTCCCTCTCTCCCCGTTCCCCTCCAGAGGGGAGGGGCCAGCGTGCATGTGTGTCCCTGCCCAACCCCCAAAGGTCCCTGCTGGTCATCTGTGTCCCTGCATGCCCTGGCATGTGTGTGTGTCTAAAACATACCACATATTCATACATAGATCATACATACTACAGAAATATACGACACCTGCTAATTACATACAAATCACAAAATGGTCTTGGACCAAAATACATATCAGATCTCCTCCCACCCTATATTCCCGCAAGGTCCCTAAGGTCAGCTGAGACAAATCAGCTAATAATTCCAAGAGTAAAAACAAAACAAGGTGCAGCAGCTTTCAGTCACGCTGCTGCATGCTCCTGGAACAAACTCCCTGAAGAAATCAAACAGGCCCAAACCCTTAAAATATTTAAATCTAAGCTTAAAACCTTCATGTTTTGCACCAGTTATGATTAAACACAAACACTTCTATCAATGTCTTTTTTCCATTAACTATTGTCTTTTTAAATGTTTTATCTATTTACTTCTTATATTTGCTTTTATTCATTGTACATTTTATTTTCTTATGCTCCTCTTGCTGTATTTTTAAATAATGCATGTAAAGCACTTTGAATTGCCCCTGTTGTATGAAATGTGCTATACAAATAAACTTGCCTTGCCTTGCCTTGCCTTGCCTTGCCTTGTACTGTTTCTCTGTTTCTCCCCAAAAAAGTTTAGAAGAAGGTGATAGAAGAATGTTTTTCCTTCTATCAATGGTTTTTCCTTCCCCGGGCCTGAGCTTGATTACTCTTCCTGCTACAACCAGTGGCGGATACAGAAAGTGGCTGATGGGTAGGCCTGGAAAAATCTGGGTGGGCCTGAGTGAAACTCATCACCGCACGTTTTAGACCTATGTATGAGCAGCCAGATGGATGGAACACAACCGGGCTCGCGATCATAGGCGCCGATTTATGTTTCTGCCCGTGGGTGCTCGAAACATTTGGGTACGACCAACACGCATGCACACACGCAAAATATTCGCAGGGACTGGAGGAGATCACTATGCAGACCATGAAACGAACGGAAAATAAATAAAGTACCTGTCTACCCAATGCAACGGACAGCCAAACAAGTTATTATAATACACACACGCAAGGCATTCAAGCGCACGCAATTCAATGAATTAACCAATAACCATCAACTATGGAGGACCAAGTCTGACAGAATTAACAATAAATATATAGGTACATAAATGAATGTATGAACAAATAAATGAACGAATACACACTAGGATCCTCTGTGATATTCCTTGAGCAGACAATTCCGCAGTTTCCACAAAGCCTACTGCTCGTTCTTTAATTACCCCTCCATGAATGAATCGAATACAGACAGCAACTAGCTCGCGCTTGGATAGATCTTTATACTCATCCGCAAGTATGGCATAATATGTGGATTGCTCATGCAGTTCAGACTTTATCTTTCGAATTAGCAGTGAGGCTGCAGCCTCAAGCAGCTCATCCTGAATGTGATGGCTTAGGAGCGTGGCATTTCGAGGCAGTTCCTTCAGTCTATTTTCAATTTCTGGATCATATTTTGACATGAACTTGAATAGCTCCAAGAAATTACCTTTATTGAGCGCCTCTTCCGTTTCTCTGTGACCTCTAAGTGGAATTTCCAACTTGGCACACAACATAGCAATGTCTAACACAACTTTAACGTGTTGCCGGTTTCGCTCTATGAATGAAACGGCATCACCGTGCATTTGATTTAACACTGTCCCACGGCTTTGGGGTCTATGGCTTTGCCCATCCAACTTGGTGAGGGCAACAGCATGCGGCTTGCTAGACTCGTGTTTGTCACAGGCCTGCCGGAGACGTTTCCAATTTTTGTATCCATCTCTTATAAAAGCAGGCACGCGGGAAGGTATTTTGACTGGGGGTGCTGAGGTGCTGTCTATATACGCTACAGGGAAAAAAATTGCCAGGGAAAAAATTATAACGATTTCTCTCCCTCCCTCCCTCCCTCCCTCTCGCTGATTGCTCGTTCGCTCACACGCACACAGTGGCATAACGACGGGCCCCAATGCACGGGCAATAATAGTTAAGCACGCACGCACCCACACACTACAAAGACGTAACGTTAAATATTTTACCAACAATGTGTTGGAATTTACAGTAATTTCCACTCAGCTCACAGTGTCCCACAATGTCCACAAACATGATGTTGACCATTATTACAGACAGCACTCCATGTCGATTGTTATTGCCTCTTAACGGAAGCCCTTCGCTGCCGAAGAATCGGATGGATCTGAATATCAGTTCTAATACGTTTCTGGCCGTCTGTTGCTCTTTCTCAACAACGTCCGACAGTAGAGCATTAATGGGAGTGTTGTTAAGCGAAGCAAGCAACTGCATCAGCATCTTCTTCCAACTCCACTTCAATTGTTCTGGCTGATTTAGCATTTTTGCTAAAGAACTCAGAGATTCCCTAGCAAGATATGACCATGTGATCACTAACATTAAAACAAACAAACACATTTTTACATTTATTACAAAAAACACATTTATTTTTATTCCCAAAAGCAACAATAGTTATTATATTGTTTTAAATTATTGTTTGAATAATATTTTTATTTTTTAAATTCAGGCAGGAGGAGCTCCTTCTGACTGCCGCTAGGGGGTGCTGCAGCACCCTCAGCACCCCCCTTCCCGCGTCCCTGTATAAAAGTGAACTCCGTGTGCGCCTCTGGGAAATGTCGACACACTTTACAAAAAATAGCGTCTCTTTCTAATATCCACTTGAACTTCTCGTACCAATTTCTACTGAAGGAGCGCGATTTCCCATCTATTACAGTGGTAGTAGGGAATGTTACCAGCTTTGGTTGAGTGGCTGGTTCCTCCATGGCTGACAGATCCGACGGTGTAGTCCTACCAGTTCTTCACAAGCCGGTGGCAATGACGGTCGCAAGACAAAACTATTCACATTACAGTTAGTTAGTGAAAATTAAACTTTAAAAATATTTTATTATTTGACTGCCAGCCATGTTCAGAGCGGAGAGCTCCACACTGCCAGACTTTTGGGGCATTTTCGCTGAACTTTGAAGACCCACCAAATATTGACTTTTCGGACTACATAAACATTGAACATATCTACCAAAACGTTAGACTCTCTTCTTTCATCAGAAAAAGAAAGTTTGTTTCTAGCCTCTTTGAGTGTTTAGAAATCGGCCGTAGAACATAGGGTGGTTTCCGCTCCGCAATGCTCCGCGCCGCGTTTGGCACATACCCTGATCCGTTTCGCCATTACTACAACCCACAACAAGCCACTTCCTTCTCCAGGCTTTTATCGAACTACTGCCCCCATCTGGGACCGAAATACATTACACCCAAGTCTGAAATTCACTCGCTAGGTGTAGAACATGTCAATAACGCGATCCCCGCGAAAAAGAAAAAAAAATCTATAAGACGCCAATTGGCGTCTTTGGCAGTCAACGTTACTTTGGCAGTCAATGAGTTAAAAAATATGTATTTTTATGAATCTGACTGGGTGGGCCAGCTGTCAATCTGGGTGGGCCTAGGCCCACCCAGGCCCACCCATAGATCCGCGCCTGGCTACAACTGGTGGATTGATGATTCACATGCTTAGTATTCAAATGTATTGATTGTAAGTCGCTTTGGAATAAGGCGTCTGCTAAATGCCAAAAATGTAAATGTAAAATGTAGGTCCGATATGATGCACTTCACACGTTCACGGCGCATTGCTAAATATAAAAAATGTGTCCGATGTAATACCACCTCTGACCACCAGGTCAGTCCGATTTCATGTGACTTGTGCTGTTCGCACGGTCATGAATAAATCAGACGCTTTGGAATAAGGCGCATGTGGGCAAAAACGTCGGATTTGGGTCACATTTCACTGCCGTGTGAACGAGGCCTTATAGGTGTAAGAAAAAGTATGTCAACCTTTTGGAATGAACCTGAATTTCTGCATAAATTGGTCATAAAATGTGTTCTGATCTTCATCTAAGTCACAACAATACGTGACGTTAGAATTACAAGGTTCTATCTCCATTTTTGTCAAAATGTTTTACATAATCTGATCCATTAGGTGTTTATTAATGCCTGTGTGGTGTTATTTTTTAAATGTTGACATTTTTGAGTTAGTAATTCATAAAATCCAAAGGTTCCATCTCACAAAACATAATGGAATGTAAAAACGTTGACGCTCAATATCTCTGAACTACCCTAAACGGAGATAGAACCTTATAATTCTAAGGTCACACAGTCTTCTTAAACTAATACCACACAAACAATGATAATGTGTTCATGTTTTTATTGAACACACCATGTAAACATTCAGGGGTGGAAAAAGTATTGAATACATCAGAAATGATGTCCCCAGTGTGGCTTATTACAGTACTTGTTACCTGCAGTTTGAAGCTCTTGCTAAACATTTGTTTTACTGCAACATGTACTGATCTAGCTCCAAACAAGAATGTTTGCTGGTCATGTATTTGCATGTATATGCATAATTATATGTCATAATCTGTGATTGCAACAAACTCAAAAACGTTTTCTTTCTTTTTCTTTTGTCTCCCAGTACGAGTACAACGCTTGGGCAGCAGACTGGTCCAAAGAAATGGCACAGTGCTATAGCACCACCTAGTGGCAGGGAGCAACATATGATACCTAAGTTAATTACAACGGTGAGTCCAGCTGTGAATGGGCACAGCTAGAATTAAGGTTCCAAGCTTGAGTTAATGAGGTGTTTTACAGGTGTTTTACAAAGCCTTGAGTATTCTTTGCCAATCATACTTGGGTGTTATCTCAAAATGAACATGGTATCATCAGTGGAAGTCCCATTGGTTAGATGTCCCAGTGCTTTGACAGTTTTGGTCTGTGTACAGGGTGGAGTACGAGGACCGCCAGGAGTCTCTGCTCAGGGCTCTGCAGCACAACGTTACAGAGACCACCCAGATGGTTAGTCTCTGAGCATAACATGTCTAGCAATCGTCTTAATCTGTGTCCAGGTAACCACCTCTAGGTGTTGAATGAGGACTAAAGCATGTGTGTTACCTCCTCAGGTGGTGGTGATCCTCCCCAGCAACAGGAAGGATAAGTATGACAGTGTGAAGAAGTACCTGTGTGTGGACTGTCCCACCCCCAGCCAGTGTGTGTTGGCTCGCACCCTTTCCCGCCAACAGGTCGCCATGATTGCCCTGCAGATGAACTGCAAGATGGGAGGAGAGCTCTGGAGTGTGGAGATCCCAGTAAGTCGCACAGTGAATTGAAATAAACCCAAAGTCACAAATGTTGTTGGGGCCCAATATATTAAAAAAACGTCTGTGCACATACAGACCAATGCTCATGATAAGTTTAAAGTGGAATTTTATTATTTGTTGTTTTCATTATTCAATAGACACATTAAAAACGATGAAGATATATATAAACGGTCAAGATATCTCGCTTTGAATGCCGTCATCAGTCCTGATGTTCCAAATTGCTCAAGATTCCCGATTCCAGATTATATTAACTCTGGGGCTTTTTTAGGAAGTAAACATAGACTTTGAGTTTTGATAGCTATGATACGTTTTGAAATTATGATAGTTTGAGACGGTATGCATTATGGATTGACCAGAAATACACATGAACATGAATTTTGGGTAAACTTTCCCTTTTTAATGTGGATAACATTTATCTGACTGACTACCTCACATGGGTGCAGGTACAATTTCTACAGCGTGTTCTATTTCTACAACCACACATTTCACACCTATGTGATCTCCATCCACAATCTTATGTTCCACTCCATGTATCTCAATAGACGCATGTGCTAAACCAAACTTTGTAAGGTGTAACTTCACCTGCCTCTGTTTCACAGCTCCAGCAGCTGATGATCGTGGGCATTGACTGCTACCACGACATAGCTGCAGGGAAGAGGTCCATTGGAGCTCTGGTGGCCAGTCACAACAAGGGCATGTCCAGGTATGTGGATGAGCATGGAGAAGCATGGCCTTGGGTTATGAATGTGCTCTTTACCACCAATGTTGGTAGCCAGTACCAACTGATTCCTCTTGTTTTCCAGGTGGTTCTCCAAGTGTGTGGTTCAGAGCCGTGGTCAGGAGATCATGGATGGCTTGAAAGTGGCTCTGCAAGGCAAGTTCAATGAAACAACAAAGCATTTCAAATAAGATACCATATCAAAATTTACCACTGACTGCCACATTGTAACAATGTCTTCCAAGTCTTCTTTTCAACATAATCCCTCAGAGAAGCATGAGAATGATCCCTAGTATCCTAAGTGCAGGCTCTCTTTCCCAGGTGCACTGAAGGCCTGGCTGAAGCACAACCAGTGCCTGCCCTCACGCATCATTATCTACAGAGACGGAGTGGGGGACGGGATGCTGCAGAGTGTGGTCAACTACGAAGTGCCACAGATCATGGACTCAATCAGCACCATGGGAAAGGACTACACGTAAGAGGACCTTAAGGACCTACACCTTAATTGAGGATTTCTAACATAATCAACATTTTTCATGTCTTTCTACCAACATATTTTAGTACGAGATGGCAATTAGAGCGTATTAAGGCCTACATGTCTTCAGTGTTTCCTCTAGGATTTTTCACATTAGTGGCGGAGTGGTAAAAAAAAATATATATTGCACGCGCATGAAACGCGCACTGGCGCTCAAAACAAAGACGTAATTTCACCAAAAACTAAAGGGTGGCAACATAAAAAAAAAAAACGAACCGGTGATTTTTATATAGAAGGTGATCAAATACCAAGATATCCTACAGCTGCAGCAGAACATGCGGAACGCGCATACAGCACTGAACATATACATGTGACTGACAGATACGCCCAAGACACACACACACACACACACACACACAGAGAAAGATCATCAGCTCATCGAATATGAAGTACACAGGGAACCGGGAACGCGCATACAGCACTGAACAACATCCGTAGAATATAAACTTGCGACTGACAGTCACAATGAAAGATCAGCTCATCAATACAAAGTATTGCAAGCCTACATGAGAGTACACGCACAAAACCGTCTAATGTTACTCATTAACTGTTTACACAAGTAAAATCACAGTGTGACAGTCAGATGGAGCATTCGGTAAACAACCAACAGCAAGGTAATGCTATCAGCTGAGTTAAAGAAAACCAACTTTGACCTTTGATGACACCGACATGAGCCCTGCTTACCCGTACCTCTGCCGTTCTGTTCATGGTGATTTTAGAGGCTATAGATAATTTTTGCCCTGCGCATATTGCCCTGTAATTAGACCATGCGACCACACCTTGTGTCTCTTATTGTCCAAATGTTCCCTGAATTTTAGCTGCATGTTTTTCCAGCATCCGTTGTCAATAAAAATTCGACTCCCCTTCTTTTCCCCTGCCAATACTGTGTCGTTTATGACATTTACCAACGTTTATGCTATGAATAGTTCGATGCTAGCGTTAGGTGCGAGGCTGCTCGGTTAACCCATTTGCGGGAACATTATTTGTTTCACAAAATAGGCTGATTTAGTTGACCATGAACATCAGAGACTACATTACGAATGTTCATTTAAAATACTTGTATACTGAGCACTGGTATAAGCACATGAACCAGAGAACAGCAGTAAATGCAATAACCCACAGTCGTCGCTGATGTTGCATTTTCGATTAGGATACGGGATTAAAGGGACCGGCGACGGGCGAAGGGAGAGGAGAGGGATTTCCTGAAATCCGCAAAATTCTGACCAATCACAAAATTGCTTTGCAAGCGCGTTGCCGACGAGGTTAATTGCAACATCGGAACGAAATCGGAACGAAATGTAGGTCTGAAAGCGGCCTAAATCTAGCTTAAATCAGCTTTTTCTTTTTCTATTCTCCGATCATAATTCCTCGCTGCCTTTCTCGTTGCGCAGCCTGAATCAATTAGTGGCGGAGAAAATGTATTTGTGGCGGCCCGCCACGAATCAATGCATATAGAGGAAACACTGTGTCTTAATAACCAGGGTTCCCTTTAACACATTCAATCACCAATCATTCTGATCGTATTTTCTCTCTTCCCCTCCTAGACCCAAACTCACAGTGGTGGTTGTGAAGAAGCGGATCAGTTCCAGGTTCTTTGCCCAAATTGGCGGCAAGATGGCCAACCCACCCCCTGGAACAGTCATCGACACTGAGGTCACCCGCCCAGAATGGTATCGATTCAATACGCAATTCAGAAAATATGTTGTTTTTTCAGAGATGTGCTATGTCTGCTTTATCCAGTCTTAAAACGGTGGCTACAGTTGCAATTTCCCATTTTCAGGTACGACTTCTTCATTGTCAGCCAAGCTGTTAGACAGGGAAGCGTCTCCCCAACCCACTACAATCTGGTGTATGACAGCAGTGGACTGAAGCCTGACCACATGCAGCGACTGACCTACAAACTCTGCCACATGTACTTCAACTGGCAGGTATGCTGGGTTGTCTTTCCAGTAGTAGTTTTAAAGGGGAGGTTTACCCGAACTTTCATTATTTCGTGTGCAGCTGCATCATAGCTATCAAAACGTGAGGTCTGTTGTGACGGGGAGAGAGGGGGGGATCTTGGGAGTTTGGAACATCAGGGCATTCAAAGTGAGATATATTTACTCAGAGATTGTTTTATAACATGATTCTTTGTGTGTGGATATGTCTACTTTAGAATAATGAAAACAACAAATGCACAAAATTACAGGGTAAAAGTCTGCTTAAACTATTCTCTTGGTCAGTAATTCAAATGCAGGCATGAACAGGGTGTAGTTCACATTGAAACACATCTTAAACCTACTGATGTATCCATATTGGTTATGAAATCAAACATACTGTATTTACATATGGTTTTCCCATTTCAGGCATGCAAGTTGTTTTTTGATGCATAAATTGTCGTTGATTTTGTCTCCCCCAATTATTTCAGGGGATCATCCGAGTGCCTGCACCCTGCCAGTATGCCCACAAGCTTGCTTTCCTGGTGTGACAGAGCATCCACAGAGAGCCCAACATGAACCTGGATGACTTCCTCTACTACCTGTGAGGGGAGCAGCTACCTGAAGAGCACTTTGGAGTGAACTTGCCTGCCCTCTCTGCCTGCACTGCCCTGCCCTGCCTGCCCTCTCTACCTGCCTGCCCTGCTTGCTGACCCTCCTGATCTGCCTGCTTCATAGAAGCTCTGCCCCTATTCCCCGGAATCAATAAATACACCCAGCTTTGGGTTTTACTCTCCATCTGCCTCTTGTGTTCTGCACTAGTCTG
This sequence comes from Nansenia antarctica, assembly GCF_963989245.1. Taxonomy (NCBI): domain Eukaryota; kingdom Metazoa; phylum Chordata; class Actinopteri; order Argentiniformes; family Microstomatidae; genus Nansenia; species Nansenia antarctica. Next base: position 12,994,586 of record NC_137685.1, on the reverse strand, counting down.
GTTGTCACAAATAAAGAGAGTTGACTCAGTAGTAAGAGGGCATTGGCTGGCAACCATAGGTAACATATGTAGTTTTACTGTCTAAACTTCCTTCCATTATCCTTATCAGCCAACATAGTGAATTCAAATCATATCTTTCATACAAGCACAACATTGACTTCAGAACATCAATTTCTGGGGAAAAGTAACCACACATTTCACTTTCCCCTTTGAACATCCAGAGGAAATTAGATGCAGTATGTCCATCCAGAATCCATGTTCAGCTCTGTTATGTGCTTTTCCACAAAAACAGGCATTTCCCATTGATCTTGGCTACATCAAAACAAATGATGTTGATGAGACGGACCAGAGAGGGACTACGGAATGCAATCATAAGCAGCATCAAAACATGTCTTCTAGTTTAATGCTACTGTACATCTTAATACATATAACAAGATTAAAAAAAAATACATTCCACATAATTTGATTATTACTTTCATTTCTTAATTCGGGTAGCACAAGAAAACATTAAATTCAATATTGAGTGACAATTACTGTAATGAATACAGTATGTAATTCATCTTATCAACTATGATGTTGTGTATGGTATCATTGTAATCCTTGACCTTCAAAACATGGGGGTAGACATCATTTGTTCAGTGTTAAGTTATCATGTTTGGTTCAGGATATATGAAGCAAAATACATTATTCGGCTATGGCGGAAAGGAAAATGCCCGCCATGGCCACCTGGACACTTCATGATGTTGTGTATGGTATCATTTTAATCATTGACCTTCAAAACATAGGGGTAGACATCATTTGTTCTGTGTTATCATGTTTGGTTCAGGAGATATGAAGCAAAATACACAATTGGGCTATGGCGGAAAGGAAAATGCCCGCCATGGCCACTAGGAGGAGTTTTTGCGAGGGCTCCACGTCTGAAAATGTTCAGCACCCCAAACTGTACAAGTGTACCAAGTTTTGTGCTTTTATGAAAAAGTGAACTATTTTTTCACATATTAACCGGACTATACCAACTAGTGGACATATTTTAGATTGGAGCAAATCGCATGTGACTTGATTACGAAAAGGGGAGGTAGAGCTCTCCCCGAAATGTCCGTGGTCGTAGTGATTACTGCGCCGTTATACTACCAAAAAGTAGTTCTCTCTCCTACCCAACTGTATAGCCTACTATATCACTATACAATGAGTATGTGTACAGTGTATAGTAAGACATTTGTTTTACTTCCTTTGAGTCGAAAATGCTGCCCGTGTATTCAATAAATAACATATTTATAGAATTCAGTATTCTGTGAACCAATGAATGACACGAGAATTGTATGACGTGCGCAGTGATACTCAGGGGTGAGAAGCCCTACAAATGACCTGATACAATTCGTATCGCAGACAGTTGATCAGATTTGAAAGAAGTCACTTCTATGTAAGTACATCTAAGGCGTTCTGTGAGGAAATAGAGCTAGCTACACGATGTTTATGACCTTACATGCTGCCAGATAATCACTGTCAAAGTAATTAAAGAATATAAGCTTTTAATTGAGCCACATGAGATGGTTTCAAGTCCAGTTGCCACCAGTTGTGATTTTAGCGAGCTAGTTTAGACAGGCCGCCTGTTCTAACGCGATGTTTAAATGTTCAATAATATTAGCCAGTTAGTAATTAATACATCTAAAGCAATGCATTTTAACTGTAGACTACAGAAGCAACGATGACTCTATTAGCTAATGTATGAAGTACAAAGTGGTTGTTAGTTAGCTAGCTAAGGCTGGTCTCTTGCCTCGTGCAGCACTTTGCGCCAGTATGTGGTCACGACTGTGTAAGTAAGTAAAGTAAGTAAAGCTTTATTTATATAGCGCCTTTCGTACATGAAATGCAACTCAAAGCACTGTGGTCACATAGACATGTGCTCGTGACTGTCTTTAACCATCTATGGCACCTTGTTGCCTCTAGCCATTATTGGCCTTTTACATTCACACAATGCATCCCCAGTTATGATGCAATACTTAGAAAAAGAGGCAGGGCCATAAGGAACCAATAGCAGTGTTTGAATTTGTCACATGTCTCTCTGGAGGCCATGCAGCATCCCTTTCTTCCAGACCTTCCCACAAGAATTAGCTTAGACATTTCTGTCCACAAAAATCGATTAAAAACATATTTTCCTGGCCTTTTTCAACTTTGAAAAAAATATATTCACAATAATAGGTAAGTAAAGCTTACTTTCTAATAGTTTAATTTACTTTATTTGCTAATTAAGTAATGGAAACAATCCTAGTCCCTAAAATGAACTACTCTGTCCATTTACCTCATAACCATAAAACCAGACTCAACAACCTAAACAACTCCATTGAGAAACTTAGCCACATCCCCCAAATCCCCCCACAGGACTTTCACACCTACCAAGATCTGATTCATTGGACACCCCTTACAGGAACTAACATTTGGACTCTCTGGCAGAAGTCTTTAAACTAGTGACCCTCTCTAGCGCAGACCAGCGGGAGAGCGGTACTAATCCCCATCACCTAGAAACGAGTGTCAAAAGCATCTTCAACCTCTCTAAGTCCTTCCGACCTACCCCAGCCCAAATTTAGAAACAGAAAACATCAAAACACAGACATGCGTGATAGAAGCCTCTCCATGGTAGAGGCAAGCAACCATACTTTGATTAGAGTCAGTTTGAGGATAAATGTCGATATATTCTGACAGATTACATCTCCATGGTAACGCCATCGAGGTAACATCAACAGATGATAAGGAAGTGGTGGGCGTGGTCTCAGGGGGGCACAGGAAGTGCTCAGGGCATGGTGACATCACATCCTCTCTCCTCCGATAAACATTGGCTGTGTTCGGAATAGCGTACTAGCATACTCAATGAGTATATACTGCATACTACCTACTAAATTCATAATAATACTGTAGTATAGTAGTATCCGAAAACCAGCCGACCATTATGCATCCGCCGGGAGCGGCGAATTTAAACCTCCATTTTAAACCTCCATTAGCTAAAATATGTAATTTTGGCTTTACAAGTGTTAACATGTCATTTTATGAAGTTTTAATATGTTTTCAGGCGAGAAAGTAACCACATATATTCCCAAAATGTGTCCAGTTTACCAAAATAACACGTTTATATATCTGATCTGATGATTTTTTGCGCCTTCTGTTCGCTAGCTGCGTTCGTAAATTCGCCCTGGAAATATGATCAGCACTCATGGAATGCCTCTTGTCCAATCAAATTACCTGGTCCCTTTATGACGTTGCACCCAGTGTGCGCTCCGGCGCTCTCAGAGCGATTTTAACTTCTCCCTTCATCCAGGACACCTTGTGCATAGTCTACCCACAAATAGAGTGCTTATATAATAAAGTTCCATGAACAAGAGTGCTCCAGGCACAGGCATATGGATGCTTAGGGTCATGGTCCTGTTGCTCACGGCCATACTAGCCTGAATACGACCTGTCGTAGAGCGGGATAGCAGCGGGAGCGTTTTGAAAATTATTGTGTGCATGAGAGTTTGGTGTTTGAATATTTGCGTAGTTTGTGTGAGTGAAAGGAGAGTCAGTGTGTAAGAGTTTATTCCCCCAGCAGCTTGCTGTTAGGGGGGATATTTTTGTTTTTTCGTTTTGTTTGTACACGGACGGCTCAAACATGGTAAAAGAACTCGGAACGACAGACGACACGACTAAGAAAACGGACACCAGCATGGCGAAAGAAGGAGAGAGAGAGAGAGGAGATGGAGAGACAGAGAGGGAGAGATGGAGAGAGAGAGGAGAGAGAGAGAATAGCGAGGAAGAAGCAGGCGGCGGAAGCGAGGGCGAATGCGGAGAGAGAGGAGAGAGAGGGAGAGAGGAGAGAGGAGAGAGAGGAGCCGGCCTACAGCAAGGAGTTGACGGTGGCGGTGGAGCTGGTCGGCGAGGAGAAGGTGACGATGATGGCGCTGCTCCGGGCGACGAAGGAGGTGTGCGGGCTCGTCGTGGGCTGTCGCTACATCAGATTAAACAAATACGAAGTCACGATGAGCCATCCAAAGGGGAAAGAGAGGCTGCTCGACGGCTTCAAGATCAAGGAGACGAGGGTCATGGCGAGGGAGCTGTGCGGGGGACGAGATGGTGGTTTCCTTCATCGGGCTGCCGGTCTACACCAAAGACGGGGACATTTTACGGAAACTATCGGACTGGGGGGTGCAAGCGGTCTCCCCGATAAAGAGGAGGATGTGGCCGGGGACCAGCATTTGCGAAGGTACACGTTTTGTTAAGGTGAAATTCAATGATGTTGTTAAGTCACTGCCGTACTCGACCAAGTTCGAGACGGACAATGGGTCTGATTTCTTTCGGGTGATTCATGACAGACAGGTGAAGGTGTGTAGGATGTGTCTGCAGCCAGGGCACATCCTACGGGAATGTCCCGAGTTCAGGTGCAGAAGGTGTGGGCTCAGCGGGCATTATGCGAGGGAATGCGCGACTTTTGAAAACAAGTGCAGGGGGTGTGGGGACCTGGAATCCCAATGTAAGTGTAGGGAGGAAGAGGAAGTAGTGACGAGTCCATCCACTGTTTTTAGACAGAGGGAGGAAGAAGGGAAGGGGGGAAAGGGGGAAGAGGAAGAGAAGGGAGAGGGAGAGAAGGGAGAGGGAGAAGAGGAAGAGAAGAGCGAGGGAGAGGAGGAAGAGGGGATGGAGGAGGGAGTATCGTTGACAGCTCAGACTGTGTCAGAAACTCAGAGTACGAGGTGGTCGGGACTGACAGGAGAGAGTGGGGGGGGGGGGGGGGGGCATGGGGTCGAGCCTCGACAGCTTTATGGGGGTAACCCAGGCATCGGAGTTGCAAGGGAGCGCACAGACGACCGGGGGGAGAGGTTCCCAACAAGAGCCTTTGCCCCCGAGAGTCGTGCGCCCGACAGAAGCACAAGAGGCAGGCAACAAATCAAAGGAGGGAACCCCCATGAACAACGAGTCGGAATGGCGAGGGGCCGTATCCGTAAGCCCCCCCCCGAAAACATCTGAAAAGATGTTAACAAGTGTCAGTGACGATGGGTGCGGGGAGCAAGACGAGTCTGAGCTGTTGACGATAGTGGGAGGGAGGAAGAGGGCGCTGTTAGAGGGGAAACTAAAGCGCAAGTCAAAGCAGCAGAAAGCGGAGGGAAACAAGAAATAAAATTAAAATGGTAGTAAACATGTTTATCCTCCTACACTTGTTTTCAATGGTCACGCTTTCCTCCATAAACATCAATGGGCTCAACAATATGGAGAAGCTGGAGGAGGTGCTGGTGACTTTCACATCTGATTTTCTGATACTGCAGGAGACAAAGTGGACAGACACCAAAATGACAGAAATCAAGGGGAAATGGAGGGGTATGCTGTTTGCAAACAATGGGACAAACAAATCATGTGGGGTAGCAATATTAATTAAAGAGAATAGGGTAGAGAATGGAAGAGAGGTTTTGAATGACGGGAAGGGTAGAGTAATAGGGATAGAATTTAATATAAATAATGTTATGTTTAGATTAATCAATGTGTATGCACCAAATAGAGAGGTTGAAAAGAGGGATTTTTTTGTAGAACTGGGTTTGCACTGCACAGGGAATTGTATTTTGGTGGGTGACTTTAATGTATTTTGCACTAAGATGGATGTTTATAGAGTAGATAGTTTTAAGACAGATTTAGCTAGGAGGGGGTTATTAGAAATGATAGAGCAGAGAAATGTAATAGATGTGTGGAGAGTTAGGAACACAAGTAAGAGAGAGTTTTCGAGAAGACAGGTAGTTAGTGGGGTTTTGAAGCAGAGTAGAATTGATTTATGTTTAGTGTCACAGGGGATAGAAAAGGAAATAGGGGATATACAACACAAATTCACGGGGTACAGCGATCTTGGGTTTTGGAGACAGTGCAGGAGTATTGTGAGAATTTATTCAAAAAAGGTAGTGTAGACAATGACAGTGTAGGAGAAGTTTTGGGGACAGTTGAGCATAGGTTAGCGGATAGTGACAGGGAAGGGTGTGATAGGGATTTATCAGAGGGGGAGGTCACCTTAGCCATTCAGAGCTCAAATAATGGCAAAAGCCCGGGCTCTGATGGCTTACCAGGTGAATTCTACAAGTGTTTTAGTGCAGTGCTTAGTAAGATTTTGTTGAGGGTTTATAAGGAAATGGAAAGGGTAGAGAAGGTTAGTGAGTCGATGGCAACAGGGTTAATTACTTTATTATACAAGAAGGGTAGTAAGTTACAGTTAGGGAATTACAGAGGGATTAGTTTATTGAATACAGATTACAAAGTGTTAGCGAAGATTTTAGCCAATAGGATTAAGTCAGTAGTAGGGTCCATAGTGTCATCGACTCAGGCGTATAGCATACCAGGGAGAGATATAGCGGATACAATAGGGTCAGTCAGGGATACAGTGAAACACATGAAGGAAGAGGGAGGGATAGTGTTGAGTGTAGATTTCAATAAAGCTTTTGATAGAGTAGAGCATGAGTTTATGTTTACGACATTAGAGAAGTTTGGTTTTGGGGAGAGGATAGTTCAGTGGATTAGGTTACTGTATAGTTGTGCAAAGAGTAGGGTAAAGTGTAGTGGAGTTTTGACAGATAGTTTTAGTTTAGAAAGATCAGTTAGGCAGGGTTGTCCGTTGTCCAGTCTGCTGTATAGCATTACAGCAGAGCCACTGGCGACGATGTTAAAATCAGACAGACACATTCAGGGTATACATATTCCAGGGGGTGGGAGGAGTTTAATACATCAGTATGCAGACGACACAAACATAACAGTTAGGGACGTAGATAGTGTGAAGAGAGTAGTCAAGTTATTAGAAGTATATGGGAAAGCATCAGGGGCCAAAATGAATGTAGAGAAGTCAGAAATACTGTGTGTAGGGAGTGTAGACATGAGTGAATGCGATTTACCTTTGAAAGTGGCAAAAGGAATGATAAAAGTGCTAGGAGTGAATGTGGGTGTGAATGAAAAAGAAGCAAGGGATGTAACATGGACAGGGATTTTGAACAGGGTGAAACAAACACTGAATTCATGGAGAAGGAGAAAACTGAAACTAAGGGGGAAGGTGACGGTAATAAACTGCCTGATCCTATCAAAGGTGAACCATGTTTTAAGTGCACTAGATTTACCTTTGTGGGTCACGAAAGAATTGAATGGGGTGATAAATAGTTTTTTGTGGGATAGCAAGCAGGCACTAAATAGGCACAGGGTGTTAATAAATAGTTATAAGAATGGGGGGTTAAAATTGATAGATATAGAGGTGAAGAAAAGGGCACTTAGGGTCAAAATTGTGAAAAAGTTTTTGTATGGTAGGGATGAATATTGTTGGATGGGTTTCTTTGAGGATTATTTGCACAGGTATGGGGGGTGTGGTGTGAATGGTCTTTTAATGGTTTTTAATAAACCACGGTATGAGGGAATGTCACTGTTTTATAGAGAGGTGTTTGAGGCATGGGGGAAATATTTAGAGCAGGTAAGGTACAAGTGTGTAGGGAAAGATGAGGTTTTAAATCAGCCCATCTTTTTTAACCCGAAGATAAAGTATAATAGCAAGATGATAGTTAGTAAGCACTTTGAACAGGCAGGGTTTAGACAGGTAAAACATTTAGTGTCAGAGAACAATTTCAAAACAGAGCAGGAGATAGTGCAGGGAATAAGGGCAGTGAATAGGGATATAAGAATAGGTGGGATTGCAGGAGTGTATAATAGAATTAGGGACAGTATAAGTAGGGAATGGAAAACTTTAATGTTAGGACAGGGAGAGGCAGGTGAGGAAAAAAGGATGGTAGAATTAAGGGTAGAAAGGAAAGGTTTAGAGGTCAAGTTTGAGGATGTGAAAACAAAAGGGATATACATGGATTTACTGGGTGATGGGTTGGTGAGGCCAGCGTCAGAGAAGGTGTCGGAAAGGGTTTTTGAAGGTTTTGATGTGGGTAAGGTATGGGCAAATTTGGGTGTGAAATATAATAGCGTAGAATGTGAGCACAATGATTTTAAGATTAGGCACAATAGGGTTTACACAAATGTCGTATTGCACCAAATGGATAGGAATGTAGGTAGGGTATGTGATGTATGTAAAGGGAGGGATGAACATTTTGACCACTTTTTTGTTGAATGTCCAAGTTTGTCTGTCTTATTTGTGAAAGTAAAGGGGTTGTTAAGTGTACACTGTGGGGTTACCGTCATGAATGAGATTGAATGGAAGGAATTGTTATTGTTTGGGGTGGTGGGAAAAAAGAAAGAAGTGAACGTAGATTTGGTTAATTTTTTGTTGAGTCACGTAAGGTATGCGTGTTATGAGGGGAAAGTTACCAGGGTGTGGGATTTGTTTGTGTCACTATTTAAAAAGGATGTTAGGTTAGTGCACACTCTGGGGAAAGCAGATTTTTGTAAACACTTTGTCAATAATAGCACTTTGGTGACTATTACGGGATCAGGGATGTTAGGTTTTAATATAGAGGATTAGTATCTGTGTTTGGTTTTGAGTCAGTGTTTATGTTTGTTTTATGATTTTTCTGAGTTGACCAAGGGCTGCCAGGCATAGATAAGACCTGGTATGCTACTTGGTCTCATGTTGGTTTTGTCTATTCTGGTTTATGTTTAAGGTTTAGGGTTAGGGTTAGGGTTGTGTCTGTCCCACTTTTTGCGCTGTCTGTCATGAATCACCGTGTTTTTTATGTGTCGTATCTTTTGCTTTATCATTCTTTATTGTTTTATCATTTCTTTATTTGTTGCAGCATTCTTTATTGTTTCTTTGTTTGGATTATTTTGCGTATGGTTTATTTGTTATGTTGATTTTATGATTTTTATGATTTTACCAAGGGCTGCCAGGCATAGATAAGACCTGGTATGCTACTTGGTCTTTTTTGTTGTCGTCTTTTGTCTATTCTATGTCTGTCCCACATTTTGTGTTGTGCTGTCTGTCATGTCTCACTGTGTTATTTACGTATCGTATCTGTATGTGTTTTGTGAATAATGTAAATAACCAACTGAAAAAATTATCTGTGAAATGTATTTTTGATAATAAAATAAAAATAAATAAATAAATACGCCCGATCTCGTCCGACCTCGGAAGCTAAGCAGGGTTGGGCCGTGTTAGTACCTGGATGGGAGACCGCCTGGGAATACACGGTGCTGTAAGCTTTTCGTTCCTCCGCGTTACCGAGCAGAGGCGCGTGCAGCGGCCGAGGAGAGTGTACTCTTTCCGGATAGACATTTATGCATGCTCTCGGGGTTCGAAACATAACTTCCCGGGGTGCCAGCGGGGTGGTTGATGGCTCAAAATGACCGTATGGTGAAGTTAGCAAAGTAGTATTGTGTTTTTACCACCTTCCTAGCCGGTGTTATTCACGGACAAATATGGTGCCCGGGGCACACTCTTTGCGGGTTAATAACGTCGCTTTACCGGGGCTTACGGTGAAAATTCAAATGTATCCGGACAGGAGAGAGGGGCGGGATCGTAAATCACTTTGAATGGAGTCGATTGGAGACCCCCATCGATGTCGACACTGCTCGGCATACTGCTACTAGCTTACTAGCTTACTATATTGTTGTCTTAACAGTTGGTAAAATAACATGATTAAAATAAATATATATGAGCAATAACATATCGTGGGCAAGTGTAACGGAGTAGAAAGTACAGTTCAATTATAGCTAAAATAGAGCTAAACTGCGCCCTCTAGGGGTTTAATGTAAATACAGCTGTACAGTGCATAGCACGGGACGCAACATGATCCTGCTCAGTTCATCTGAAAACATTAACTGGGTAGGTCACGTTTTCTACAGGGTCTGAGATAGAATATCGTTTGAGAGATTATCAATGTACCTATGTTTTATTTGAATGTTTGATAAGTAAGATAGCTGTTTTGAGTTTCCCCATTTATAGTATTTTAGTTTGGAACATATCACAAGTTTGTTAATGTGAGTTTTCTGTTGTTAACAATGATGGCGCTAACGTGAATGTCCGTGTGTAACATCATTTTAGAATCTAGCCTGATGACCCTGCAACCGTGTCCACAAATTGATGCACTGTATGTTTTCTACAGGTAATATTATTATTGTTGTGCTATTGTATGTCTGTTGTTCTGCCAAAGTTAGTAGACCGTATTGTAGGAGGTTGGGTTTTCCATCTCGCTAGTTTGCACCACGCTCGCAGCTAACCTAGCAGTCAGGTTGCAGCCATGTGTTGCACGTGGTGTGCATGCGTGTATTCCAGTTGCGCTGTTTTTCTATGCATTGTATTGTTATTGTTAATATATATATAATTGATTGTTTGACTGTTCAAATACCACTATACGATCACACAAGTGAGGATTTATGTAGTCTACACATTTTGTATTTTTGTTTCATATTATTGTTATAATTTGTGTAGTATGAGTGACTACTGTATGCTCAGTTCATCTGAAAACACTGACTGGAATCTAGCCTGATGACCCTGCAACCGTGTCCACAAATTGATGCACTGCATGTTTTCTACAGAATAAATGAACGTGAGCCATCCAGCTGAGAGTGATTCATGCAAAGATACACCCCGTCACACAAGCACTACAACCAACTTGTCCGTCTGAAGCTACAATACTGGGATCATTCGTGATTGGGCTACAAACAGTCAAATACTAGGCGAACATGTGTGTAAGACACAAATAAACTTGGATTTCATGCATTTCAAGTGGCATATTTGTAATCATGACGATGTAGTCATGTCTAAGAATGCATTTCATCATGTTAATTCCAAGTATAGTGAAAATACCACCGCTCATCCGTGATCAGACTTAGCTGGGGTGCTGCAGCTGAAGAGTATCAAATAGAGTGCAAAAAAGCAGCATCTGCACACTCAAATATGTGCAAAAAACAATGTTTATTGCAAGCTTTCGGTCCCCAGGCTATCGGACGATGTAAACAATAGCTGTATGACAAGTTTGTATGACGCAGTTTGACGAGGCTGAAAGCGCACAGGGTTGCCAGATGGGATTGACAATTTACAGCCTAAACTTTCTATAACCTCAAAATCAAGTAGCCCATTCGGCGGTGACCCGCCCCATCTGGCAACCCTGGACGCAACTCTGCAATTCTGGACGCGAAATGCATTTAGGGAAATAGGAGACGAGATAGTGTCCATCAAAACCGACTTCAAATTTCCCGGAAATAACTGCTCGCCTACTAAATTTCTCGCATACTCAAATCTTGCATACTGTACGTTCGGAACGTACTACATACTCAAAATCTACGTCATATCTAGTATGAGTAGTATGCTAGTATGCTATTCCGAACACAGCCATTTATTTAATCACAGGAGCCACATGCAGACAGGTTCAACACTGTCACCAGTAGATGGCGCTCTACAGCAACGAACTTTAATCGATGTCAGAGAGGGACATGAAATAACAAGCAGACACAGTTAACTGTATAATTCTCAGCATTTTATTGTGCAAAGTACCAGACTCCACTGTTACCAAGACAAACTAATTTCTAGAAAGAAAAACTGAAGCTTCGCCAGGTAACTCAAGCCCAACACTTATGGTGGTACCCTACTGGTGTGGGGTGGTACTACAGGTAGTCTAACACAGGATATCAGTTTTCAAAGCAAAAAGAAAGAAATATTCAAGTATTAAAAAGTAATTCAGTGAAATTAAATGAATAATAATTAAGAAAAAGAGTACAAACAGATAGAACTGTTATAATATTATAATGTATGAACATTGTAAAATAGAGAGGAGGGGGGAGGAAGGAGGGAGAGGAAGGGAGGGTAGGAGGAGAGGACGGGAGACATTGAGAGAAAATAATCTAGAAAAGGCTCATGTCATGACACAACCTTCTCCCTGATCCGATCAACAAGTACATATCCATACAGTATATGATGGTGCAGCCAGCAGACCCCCCCCTTCTTCTTTAGGGCTCCTGCCTCCTTTAAACTCCTCCCACACTGGGAGCAGTCGTGTTAACTAGTGTGTGTGTTCTCTGGTGTCTCTTTAGGGATCCTGCCTGACTGAAACCCTGCCCACACTGGGAGCAGCAGAACGGCTTCTCTCCTGTGTGTATTCTCTGGTGTTTCTTTAGGGATCCTGCCTCACTGAAACCCTTCCCACACTGGGAGCAGCAGAACGGCTTCTCTCCTGTGTGTATTCTCTGATGGCTCTTTAGTTCATCTGCCCGACTGAAACCCTTCCCACACTGGGAGCAGCAGAATGGCTTCTCTCCTGTGTGTATTCTCTGGTGTTTCTTTAGGTCTCCTGCCTGACTGAAACCCTTCCCACACTGGGAGCAGCAGAATGGCTTCTCTCCTGTGTGTATTCTCTGGTGACTCTTTAGGTTTCCTGCCTGACTGAAACCCTTCCCACACTGGGAGCAGCAGAATGGCTTCTCTCCTGTGTGTATTCTCTGATGGCTCTTTAAGTGTCCTGCCTCACTGAAACTCTGCCCACACTGGGAGCAGTGATATGGCTTCTCTCCTGTGTGTATTCTCTGGTGTTTCTTTAGGTCACCTGCCCGACTGAAACCCTTCCCACACTGGGAGCAGCAGAACGGCTTCTCTCCTGTGTGTATTCTCTGGTGTCTCTTTAGGGATCCTGCATGACTGAAACTCTGCCCACACTGGGAGCAGCAGAATGGCTTCTCTCCTGTGTGTATTCTCTGGTGACTCTTTAGGTTTCCTGCCTTACTGAAACTCTGCCCACACTGGGAGCAGTAGAATGGCTTCTCTCCTGTGTGTATTCTCTGGTGTCTCTTTAGTTCGCTCATATAACCAAATCTCTTTCCACACTGAAGACAAGAGTGAGTCTTTTGTCCTCCTTGAGTCTGTGGTTGTGATTTAAGGTGAGTTGGACAAATGAAACTCTCACTGCAATCTAAACAGTGGTGATTCTTCTGTCTTGAGCTCCTCCTCCTCCGTCTGTGTTGTTTATGGCTTCCTGATGCGGAGGAGCTGGGCTCCATGTCTGAGTCTGGGTTGGAGCTCTCTCCTGTAAGAATAGGAACATAAACAGGATTAGAAACAACATGAGAACAAGTGCTGCTTCCATAGACTCAGCAGTGCCAGAAGTAACACCACATCTCTGGAGTCTGCACACGCTGTGGGAACATGAAGTGTTCAGAGTGTTAGGATACCTGTAATGGAAAACTGTAATATTCCATCCTTGATAGAACTGTGTCATTTAAATTAGGGATGCACCCAATTGAAATTTCTTGGCCGAAGCTGAATTTAAGGAAACATTTGTCCGAATACGGAATGCGTACCGGCAGTTTTTCATTTCACTATTGATCACTTTTATTGAACACTCCAGCAGACATTAGGCTATACCAACAGCACAATAAGCACAATAACTGGAAATAAATAAATAAATAAGAACAGCATTGCACTGTTTGATCGCGTCATCAAAAACGTCTACTCAGGGTTTTTCCTGCCACAAAATTAGGTTATGACAGAGAAGGTTTGTTAGTCCTTGTTAATGACAGTAGTACAATGTCATTCCCCCCCCCCCCCCAAAGAGCCACTGCTTTTTGGTCAGGCTGCATTTGCAAATAAGAATTTGTTCTTACATGTTTGCCTGGTTAAATAAAGGTTAAATCTTTTAATAATAAAAAAAAAAAACTATTGTTGACTGTCTGATTAATACAACTTTTCAGCAATTGAAACCCCTGACAGACTTCAAAACTGATCATTTTGCAAATAATACATTAAAAGGAGCACTGACTAACGCTAGTATAGGCTCAACTTGTCATTCTGGATAATGGAACAGCAAGCCAACTAATGTGACTTTCAGGATTTTTGATATGAAATAACGTTTCGACCTAAGACTATTCTGACAGTTGACAAAGTGACGAGTGTGCAAGCCCAGGGCTCCACATGTTGCTGGCTGGTTCCTTGTTTTGTCTTCGCTAGCAAACACCAAAGCTAAGCTTATTTGCAGCACAGCGCCACCAGGGTTAAGGTTAAATAGCGTCCCTGCCACCACATGGGCGCAGTGCCGCAATTGCAGTTAGAAATGACAGAAATCCACCGAGTGCAACGCTTGTCGAAAATACGACCGTCAGAGTTTTGACGAGAGCTGGAGGCGGCAAGAAATATGACGGAGGCGGCCGCCTCATAATTCTCTATGCAGGAAAAACCCTGAAACCCTGCTACTATTCACCTGTTGATAGGATGTGTTTTTCCATTGTGCATAGGTAAATTCTAAATACTGTATCATTGGTAATTATAATCAAGTTGTAATATCTAAACTGTTGAGATTGAGCAAACCTCTCTCTGTCTCTGTCATGCACAAACTGACCATGCTTTTCTCTGTAACTGGACCGGAGCCAGATTTAGACCACGGCTAGTGGGGCCAGTATACCTTGCAGCAGGGAAACCTGACTAAGGGGCCAGGGGAGAGACTGGGTCAATAGGTCAGTATATTTAGGACCGGCCAGTCAGCTGACCAGAGTCAGGTAACTGAATTGCCATGACGACCAACCCGTTATGGGATGTAATCATGAATAATGATTTGCAAGGTACAGCTGATTCCTGTGTCAGCAGGAATCTAGATTATAAGGAGGCACTGTGAATGTCATTCTGTGTGCGTTCTCTGTCTGTGCCTGCGACTGAACACACCCGGCGCCGTGAATAAACTTGTATCTTAATTGTCTACTTTGAGCAAGCTTTAATTAATTACTTTGGGGAATCAACAAATCTCGGCCTCCGCCCATCATCAGAGAATCATCTATTATCACCTGTATAACCAGGGGTGCACATAACTTTTTGGGGCCAGTGCTCAGAGGAGCACCTAGTGATGCTGCTTGGTGCTCCCCAAGCTCACGAGTCACGACCCGTCCCACAGGATGGATAAAAAAGGGATACATGGATAACTTATATTAGCAAAACGACATGTAGTCATAAATAAAGATGAACAAACAAATGATTGTGTGCAAAACAAAAGAAACAAATGCAAATTCAAATGACTGCTCTTTAAGCATGAAAGTCTGTCAGACTCCTTTAAATACAATGAAATCAACTGACATCACTTTACGCACTAACTGAATGTCTGTTCTTTAAACACACTGAAATAAACGGACATCTCTTAAAGCACTGCTCTGTAAACACTGAAATCAACTTTTCAACAAAAAGTTACAGCCTAAGCATTTATTTATGCTACAAGCTTAATCATCATCATCACTGCTCTCTTGACTGCTGTTATCACTGTCCTCAATTTCAACCATGGTAGAGGATGTTATAGGCTATCACTTTAAATAGCTCATTATTTTGATTGTGCAACAAAGTCTTTTTTTTTCTTTTTTCTAATAGAATTCCCAACCATATTCCCTGGGTCAGGGGTCGAGGTGCGATAATGAAGCTGTAAAACAAACGTCTGAACGTTTGAAAGCTTCAGAGAAAAGAAACGTGAAGTCCCTTGGTGTTGTTTTTCCTTTTAGCGACGAGTCGTTCGGGACTGAATTTTCACGTGGCGGCGTGATAACCGTGCGATACGCGATACGCGGAATGAAAGTACGAGTTACGATACTTTCCGAATGTTTTCGTGAGGGGAGTCGCCGTGGTCGTCGTCGGTCGACTGTTGTGATGGATTACTCGTCAGGCCTTCGGCTGAGGTGACGGCAAATAGTTACTTAGTGGGGCTGGCTTCTTGGACATTTTGACGGCTCGTCGGGTGCCTCAGTGATGCAGCAGTCAGCAGTTGGATTTTGAGGAAGTAAATTCCTCTCCCAGCGGTTCCAGCTGTTGGTGCGCAAGAGCGCCTTTGTGCGGCTGATCTGCCGCGCAGCATGCATTTTGGCGACGCATGCGCACTGGCGCACCAGTTGTGTGCACCCCTGTGTATAACCCTGCTACTATTCACCTGTATAACCCTGCTACTATTCACCTGTATAACCCTGCTACTATTCACCTGTATAACCCTAACTCTTTGACTTCAATAAATGGAATGATCATTTAAAAACTGCATTTTCTATTTACTCAGGTTATCTTTGTGTAATAGTAAAATTGGTTTGATGATCTGAAACATTTAAGTGTGACAAACATGCAAAAACACGGAATTGGGAAGGGGGCAAATACTTTTTCACAGCACTGTATATGCGACCTGCCTGCTGAGACCGCAGTAGACATGACACATATCAGATTCATATCTGATAGAGGCCGGCATGAGATTGAGGCCTGAATGGGATCTGAGAATATCAGAGTCAATGTGCTTGTTTACTGCTTACACCTGCATGTTACATAACCCATCTGTGCCACATGAGAAAAAACGTGAGAAAAAAATCTGAATGGGGTCACTTGGACCTGCGGTGTAAATGCAGCCTAAATATCTGCCAGCGCCCTTTGATCTACTCATTAACCTGGCCTTCGCCAAATACATAGCATGAACTCACCATCTTCATCATTCTCACCAACTTCATCATCTTCACCATCCTTGTCCTCTTCATCCTCCTCTTCCATCACCACATCTTCCTCCTCTACTTCCTCTTCTTTCACCATCACATCTTTCTTCTCTTCTTCCTCTCCTCCTTCTTCCTGTTCTTCTTTCACCATCACATCTTTCTTCTCTTCTTCCTCTCCCCTTTCTTCCTGTTCTTCTTTCACCATCACATCTTTCTTCTCTTCATCCTCTCCTCCTTCTTCCTGTTCTTCTTTCACCATCACATCTTTCTTCTCTTCGTCCTCTCCTCCTTCTTCCTGTTCTTCTTTCACCATCACATCTTTCTTCTCTTCTCCTCCTTCCTCCTCCTCCTCCTCTTTAATTGCCACATTGAGTTTGAGTGTTTTCCTGCAGTCTTCCAGCTTCACTGCCACCATCCATCGGCCGTGTGTGCTTTCCAGGGCTGGAGAACCACAGCCAGAACCAGGGGACTGTGTGGACCTGGGGTCAGACATGGTAGCTGGGCTGTGAGGTGGATCTGTGCAGTGGAAACAAAGGAAGCATAAACAGTGAAGAGTATATTTCTCAAACAATACCAACAACAATACCCCTAACCAGACACTTAACTCTCTACTCCCTCCACCTGTCATTCTAACCAGACACTTAACCCTTCTAACCAGACACAACCCTTCTAACCAGACACTTAACCCTTCTAACCAGACACTTAACCCTTCTAACCAGACACTTAACCCTTCTAACCAGACACCTAACCCTAACCAGACACTTAACACTTCTAACCAGACACTTAACCCTTCTAACCAGACACCTAACCCTTCTAACCAGACACTCAACTATCATCCCAGTCCCGAAGAAAAGCACGGTGAGCTGCCTAAACGACTACCGCCCGGTGGCACTCACACCAATCATCATGAAGTGCTTCGAGAAACTAGTCCGGGCCCACATACTCACACGCCTCCCGCCCAACCTGGATCCATACCAATTCGCCTACAGAGCCCACAGGTCCACAGAGGACGCCATAGCGACGACTCTCCACGCCACTCTATCCCACCTGGAGAGGGGAAACAGCTACGCGAGACTGCTCTTCGTGGACTTCAGCTCCGCCTTTAACACCATCCTTCCAGACAGGCTAGTGACCAAACTACTAGACCTGGGTCTATCACACTCTATATGTGCGTGGATCAAGGACTTCCTGACCGACCGCCCCCAGAGGGTGCGGGTGGGCCCCCACACCTCCACAGCCCTCAGCCTCAGCACTGGGTCACCCCAGGGCTGCGTGCTAAGCCCCATCCTCTACAACCTCTACACCCACGACTTCACCCCCATCCACCCCAGCAACTACATCGTAAAGTTTGCAGACGACACCACCGTGGTGGGATGTATCTCGGGGGGGGACGAGGCGGCGTACAGGGATGAGGTAGAGCAATTGAGCAAGCTGTGCAAGGTAAACAACCTGCTGCTAAACAAGTCAAAGACCCAGGAACTCATCGTAGACTACAGGAGGAAAAAGTCCGAGATCCTGCCCCTGCTCATCGACGGAGAGAGCGTAGAGATGGTCTCAAACCTCCGTTTCCTGGGACACATCATACGGGATGACCTGGCCTGGAAGGACAACACTAAAGGCACCATCAAGAGGGCACAACAGCGGCTATACACCCTGAGATGCCTCAAGAAACAACACAGCAAGCAGGAGATGCTGGTGGCCTTCTACCACGGCGCAGTGGAGAGCATCCTCACCTTCGGCATCTCCAACTGGTACCACAGCTGCACGGCAGCGGAGAGAAACGATCTACAGAGAGTCGTGAGAACAGCACAGGGGATCACCGGCGCCACCCTCCCCTCTCTGGAGGAGCTGTACGAAACACGCTGTCTCAGGAGGGCCTCCAAGATCTCCAAGGACCCGACCCACCCTGGGCACGAACACTTTGTCAAGCTGCCCTCGAACAGGAGGTACAGGACCCCGGCCGCTAGGACAAACAGACTGAAGGACAGCTTCTACCACAGGGCCGTCAAGGCCCTGAACACAGAAAAGGCCTAAGTTCTGGGCCCAGGACAAGTCCGGACGGATTGTAATGGCAGCTAGTGCTGAGGCACAAACATGTACATTTTCAAGCCTGCAAACTGTGACACTTTAAAAAAATGTGAAAAAATACTTTCTTGTGCAATATGACAACCCTAGTTGACTATCTGTGCAGTATAGTACAGTGGATTGTGTACATAGCCTCTATTGATGTAAACCAGCTCCTTATCTTCTTGTGATTTTATGCATCTATGCTTTTTCCAAAATGTGTTTCTTTTTCCTTTCTTAAACACCAGGGGAGCCTCCCCTCCTAAATTTCGTTGTTTGGTACCTGTACTGTAACAATGACAAATAAAGTCTATCTATCTATCTATCTATCTATCTATCTATCTATCTATCTACTTAACCCTTCTAACCAGACACTTAACCCTTCTAACCAGACACCTAACCCTTCTAACCAGACACCTAACCCTTCTAACCAGACACTTAACCCTTCTAAGGGGGTGTTCATACTTGACGTCTTTTTTTAGAAAAAAGCGCCGCCTTCAGCGCCTTTTTACATACAACCCTATGGGAAAAAGGGAAAAAACTGCCGCTTTTTAAAAAAAGCAGCCGTCTTTTAAAAAGCGTGAGAAAAGCGCAGCTGCCGCCGCCTTTTTCAGTTGAACTGAACTTGACTTCAAAAAGCACAGCCTTCACCGTCTTTTTACATACAACCCTATGGGAAAAGGAAAAAACGTCCGCCTTTTAAAAAGCGTGAGAAAAGCGCAGCTGCCGCCGCCTTTTTCAGTTGAATTTATTTAACTTTTCAGAAGGGCGCTGTGTGTCGTCAAGCGCCTTTCTGACAGCTGACCAATCAGGACGAGGAGAGTAGGTACGCGTGTACCTTCCCTAGTAACCAACTTCCTAGCAACCGGTGCTCCAAGGCGTCAGACCCATCAAGATGGAGAAAAACAATGTATCAGTTGAGCAACTCGTGATTGCTGTTTCACATTACACCGAGTTGTATGACATGAGTCACAACGTAGGGGTGGGCATCGACGATCAATTATCGATCGTCGATGCCCACCCCTAGTCACAAGAGATACAGCAACATTCACATCAAAGACTCAATCTGGGAACAGATCGGTAGATCTTTGGGTTTTTCTGGTAAGTAATGACAATGGACTCATTCACTGACAGCTAGGTAGTTAACTGCTAAATTAACGCTAGATAGGAAAGGTATGCAGCAGCAAATGGAAATATCTCCGAGATAAATATAAGAGGGGGAAGAGAGAAGAGCAGGAGAAGGCCAGGAGTGGTGCTGAGGGTGGTGTCAAGGAGAGGAAGTGGAAGTACATGGACATCCTAGCATTCCTTGAGCCTTACAATCAGGATAGGGAGACCACCTCCAACTTTGAATCTCCAACAGAGATAGGAGAAGTACCGTATTTTCCGCACTATAAGGCGCACTTAAAAGTTTTTTTTTTTTTTTTTAAACGACAGTGCGCCTTATAATCCGGAGCGCCTTATATATGGATCAAAATGTACAAATTACATGACCAATAAAAACAATTTAATAATAATAAAATGTTTCAGTACGACTGGTAAACTACAAAGCCGCACCGCTTGCAGCATTACGGTAATCAGTAAACACCGGTGTTGTGCTTACTCACAGTCCCACACCACAAGACCCCAAGTAAAGAAGACTAAACAGAGTTTCCGAGGGAACAAAGTGAGATTCTTGGTGCTTTCAACTTGAAGTTTTAAAGTACCCACTCGATATAATAAACAACAGTTTAACGATCACTAAACACTTATCATTTGTGTATTGGATTCATTATTCTCGTTTGCCGGAGGCTACCGGTAAGGGAGGGTTGATTTGTAAACATACTTTCGTTTTAGCTCGTGTTCAAAAGCAAGAACTGTGTGTTCATCTAGTTATGTGTAGTTATGTGTTTTTAGCATGTCGATGTTCTCCCAGTATGTTGTCATGTTATTAAAATACAGTTTAGACCTTCGTAGCGATGTGTTTTGTTAGCTGTTAGCCGCTAGCAGCGTTTGTTGTGGTTTGGTCAGAGTCACTTTTCTCCCATTCAGTGTTTGAGATGAACCAACATTCAAATACGCCTGTCGTGTTCAATCTTTCTCTGATTTGAATGTATGACACATCATTTGAAAGCTTACAATCTGTAGTTTAAGCATGTGTAAAAACTGAAAAAGTACGTTGCACATTTCACCAGGAGCTGTCACATATTGGTTGTTGGTTATAATTGTATAGCCTATTGGTTGTTTTCTGGTGTTGTTTTGCTCTGTTTGTAGTCTACTTGATGTATTTTTATCAGCTGTTAAATCACCACAGCGGTTAATCCACTAATAGAGATAATAGCAGATTGAAAATGCTTGTAGCTAACTACTCTATATCTCGTGGTTGCAGCTATTGCGAATTGCTATTCACCCGAGTCAGCTGTGAATCACCGCAGGTCCTTGACGCTTGTTGCAAAAATGGATGACGAACGGCTGATACTTGAGGTGGAAAAATATATATTTTTGACAGTGGAGCAGGTAGAACGTTGATGGTGACAACGCTCAGGTGGAGCTTGGACAACGGGAAGTTGACACAACACCGATGGAGAGGTGACGCAACGCAGTAGGTGGAGCTTGGGCGTAACGCAACCCCAGTCAAACGTTTGACTGCAGTATCTATTCTATGCGCCTTATAATCCGGTGCGCCCTGTATATGAAAACATTTCTAAAATAGGCCATTCATTGAAGGTGCGCCTTATAATCCGGTGCGCCTTATAGTGCGGAAAATACGGTAGTTAAGTAGGCTATTAGTAATGTGTCTTGCAGAAAAACTGTGTATGTGGGCTATGGACCAATGAAAAGACAAAGACCAGGGGCCTCATTTAAAGAAAGTACTTTGAATCAAATTTGATCTTACCCGTGTCGTACGTGGAAACGATCGTAGCTCTACGTCAGGTATTGACTTGACGAACGCACATTACCTACTGGTTACGCGGAGTTATTACAGGCATGTGAGCTGCACTGCCTACTGTAATTCATGCGACGGCTCGTAATAAAATTAACGATGTTTTTATCAGCCGAGAAAATTAGTTTAATTCAAGATTTAAAGGGAACTGATGTTTATGATTGTATTTCAGTCTTCCTTTATATGCCAATAGGTTATTGTATGATGTAATCATTCTAGATTGAGGCGTGATAAAGGCGGTCGGGTATATCCCAGCCCTCCTTCATCCGCATGATGTGATCGGGGGAATTCGGGGGCGAGCGTTTGCGACCGCGCGTCTATTTCTGATAAAAGACTGTCGATCTCCTCCTCAGTAAAGTTTTTCTTCTTTCGTTTGTCTACCAACCAGGGTTTCCGTTAGAAAAATTTGCCGTCGGACATCGTGTCCGGGAAGAATTCGATTTACCGGACAAACGTGATATATTCCGGTCATCATATTAAAATATAATAAAAAAAAAATAAAAAAAAATCATATTTTTTCCCCCTCCAAATCTAATATAGCTGTTTGTCGCGGTGATTACTGTTGTGTAGCGGCCTATATGCCATTTAATGTCTATTTCTCATCCGATACGATTAGATGCGAGCTATATAATATATAATAATATAACATGATTTGACGCATGCGCGCTATGCCATGCGTCAAATCCAGCGCTGAACGGGTCCAGCGCTGAACGGGCGCCTCACTGGGAACTGAACAGACAGCATCGATCAATGAACGGACTCCACATTACGTTAACTGAAGTTTGTTAAATTGTTTGGGATTAATGTGAGTTTTCTATTTTCTCTTTCCAGTTTTACCCTTTTTTTAAAATCAATAAAACAACGTCATTTCTATAAGTCTCGCTGGTTGGGAAGGCATTTCGTTTAGCTCGAGAGTATGACAATGGGAAGAACATAACTGTTTATTGAGAAACAATTGATAGGCAGTCTGGGATACGTATATAAAGAAATACCACAATGTCTAGATGTACAACATTTTATTGAACAGTAACAGTGCAAGCATGTAGGCTTCTGGCGTGACACGGCTAGCCTAATTTCCGTTCATATGCCTTTTATCAGATAAAATAAAATAGAATAAAACTCTTTGAAAATAAATAGGCTTTAAATTAACTTGCAATGCGTATGTATAGGCTAATTTCCGTTCGATGTTACAGCCTAGGCCTATCGCCTATGCCTTTTCTCAGATAGATAGGGGATAGCCTTAAATAAAATAGCCTAGAGTAAAAACTCTGAAAATAACAATGGCTGCTCATATAATTCAGCTACTTATTAGGCCAACGTCGCTTTTTGGCAGCATTGAAGCGTGCAGCTGCGGACTTGAAATCAAAGCTGCAAAGTGTCTCTCCGCAACTTGCAATGCGCATTAGCCGTGTGACCTTGCCCTCCCCAAGGCGACTTCGGTCCGCAGTTTTAATTCGGTTCTGCAGAGAGAATCCTCTCTCTGCAGGCACTGGAGACGGGAATCAAGCAGGCTATCTTGGCCAGTGTGGCCCACTCTGGGTAAATTTCGCTGAAGTCTCGGATGAGGACTTCGCAGGCTGTTGAGAAACGCAAGCCCCCATAACCACGAAGCGCTGTCATGACACCGATGGCATCTCGTTGCACGTTTGTGGCATCGATGACCAGGGCTGTGGCTGGTGCTGAGTCATCATCGCTGGTCATTTCTTGGCCAAAATGACCAATGATGGTCTGGATGGCCGGTTTAGCATATTCTTCAAGCGCTGAGGGGACGGAATGAGTGATAATGAATCAGTGATGGCCTATTTTTTTTTTATGACAAAATGACATCAACAGCCAGATTAACTGAAAAGTAGGAAGGTTTAAATGTTTAAACTGCAACGTTTGCGTATTACTATGGTGGACGGGTTGGCAGGGTTGCCAGATAGGCATGGGTTACCGCCGAATGGGCTACTGTGTTTAAGCGGTAATAGACTGGTTAAACTGTAATCCCATCTGGCATCAATCCCATGTGGCACCTGTGCGCTGTTTCGCATAGGCCGGCCTACACATTAGGAGTCATCATCATGCCGGTGTCAAATCATATCATAATAAAAGAAATACATAGCCTATATATTCGTCTTTTTTAAAATAGAAGGAATCAGAATGTGAACTTTAGCGAATTGTATTCAAAGGGAATTATTTTCACCGGACAATATGTCCGGACAATATGTCCGACGACTTTTCAATTTGTCGGACTTCAAAAAAAATTACCGGACAAAGTCCGGCAATTACCGGTTAACGGAAACCCAGCTACCAACATGTGAACTCGTCAAAGGTGCTGCACAACACCTCAATTAAGCCTATTTATAGCACTTGGCTTAATTGAGCCGCTATAATTGAGCCGCTATCACAGGGCGTAAATACAAGGCTCATTCACATGCGTTCAATTTCAAGTATATTTGTTATTTATAGAAGGAAGTACGTACGCAATTTTAAACAAGCGCGGTTTTATCAATAATGCAGGGCTCGACAGTGTGACTGTTTTGGTCGCATTTGCGAGTGAATATATTTCTGTACGACTTGGAAATACATTGGATACTTGGAAACTTCATATTTTTTCGGATTTCAATGTATGACACATCATTTGAAAGCTTATGATCCGTAGTTCCAATCCACAACACGTCACATTTGAAAGTGTTTATGTAATTTTTTTACATTTGAAAGTGTTTTTTATTTATATATATTTATATTATACAATTTACCAGTCATATTATGGAATGTGTCTAAATGTTAAAGTTCCATAAGTATAAGCAAAATAAAGTAACAGTTTGTAAATAAATAGTAGCATTTAAAAAAATAAAAAACACGAACCGTGAACCGTGACCCAAAAACCGAGGTTCATACCGAACCGTGGGCCAACTGAAATTAATATTCTTACTTCCCCTTTACATTGTGTGAGTCTCCATTTTTATTACGGCCAAGAGCCGGTTATGATCATTTTGATATGTTATGATTATGATAATTTGTTGTCGTTGACGAAAATTGCACAATTTTCATTGTGCTACTGAAATTATTGGTGTGCTACTAAATTTTTCAACATGGTAGCACAGTGCTACCTGGGGAAAAGGTAAGCGTCAAGCCCTGCAATAATGCTTACGACCATTTAGAAAAATGTGCTTACGTGCAAGTCAAAGATGACGTCCAAGTACATTTTTATAAATGAGGCCCCAGCCACTGACAGATAAACGTTCAGATTCACCAGCCACTCAATAGTAAATCATTATTTTGTGTCTGAAATAAATCTACCAGCCACTCTCATATTTTATCAGCATTTGGCCCTGTTATGGACGTATGATTAGGCGGGTGTTTAAGAAATGTATAAACGTAAATGTTCAAGTGCTGTGTTGGGTTTTTCCGTACAGGATCAAACTGAGGACTCCCTAGGCCTAGAGGATAGTCTACTTTCCACAGACCACATGCCTCCCTCAGTGACATCTACACATGCCTCCCTCAGTGACACCAGTAGGGCTGTTACGATTATTCGACGTCGCCGACGTCATCGACTACGTCAAAACGTCGGTTAGCGTAATATGCGTCGGTTATTCGTAAATAAACAAAATGGCGATTTTTTTTTTTTTTTTAAACCTTTATTTTACCAGGCGAGACAATTAAGTGTATGAGTGAAAAATGGATAGCTACTAGCTAATGTTACACAAGCAATGTAGCTCACCACAGTTCGTATGTCTTGTCTTCTGGTGTTAGTAACGTTAGCTATGTAGCTGGCTAGCTACGGTAGCCTATTGTCATTGTGGTGCGAGCACCTACTGTACGTTATCTAGCTCGTAGCTCGCATGCTACGTTAGCATCAATTTAGCTAATCATAACATAGCAGCGAGAGTAACGTTAGCTAGCTATGTGTTGTGGTGATGGACAGACTTCTAAATGGCCATGTTGGCATTCAAGTTGGCTAAACATAGCAGTGAGGTGGAGACAAATCCGTTTTTTTTTTTTTTTTTTTTTACAGTACAAAAATTATCGTTAGACTTATCGATAAATTAGTCGTTAGACTAATCGAATAATCGATAAAATAATCGCTAGATTAATCGTTAGAAAAATAGTCGTTTGGGACAGCACTAGACACCAGTCCTTGCCTGTAGGGCTGTCCCAAACGACTATTTTTCTACCGATTAATCTAGCGATTATTTTTTCGGTTAGTCGATTGGTCTACCGACTAATTTAACGATTAGTCTAACGATTATTATTTCTTTTGTTCGGTTAATGTATCACTTAATTTCCCCAAAAATAATGGCTGTATTGTCTCTCTCTGTTTAACAGTGTCTTTATAAAGCACTCTGGGTAATAGCTGCTGCTCTTATAAAACAAAGCAGCGTGTGACATGCACATTACTCAGACGGCCGCCCCTTTAAATGATCAGCTGATGTATGGGGGCTGTCTGTGGGCCCGCAATTAAACACAGACACCTTTAATTCGGCAACCTGCTACTACTACTACTACTACTACTACTACTACTGTAACTGCCCCTGTCAAACAGCCCCAGACACAGGGCAGACTCACTGCTATGTTTAGCCAACTTGAATGCCAACATGGCCATCAGGGTTTTTCCTGGCTCAAAATGAGGCGGAGGTGGTACCAGTGGTGTTTGACATCGGGGGGGACCCATGAAGCAGGGCTGTCTGGGGGTCCTTAAACATCAAACACTTAATTTCTTGCATTCTGGTGAATTGATATGCACCAATTTGTGCCCTTTCTGCATCAATTTATGGTGGAAATGTCATTATTTATGTAAAGGAAAACACAATATTCAGGCACCAGATGACCATTCAAAATATAATGTAATATAATGCAATATAAGGCTCTGTATGTATTAATATAAGGCATTCTGTACTTTCAAATATGTATTCTCCTTGAGCAGTCAACATACTATCAGCTATTTCGGTAGCAAAAACGAAAGCTAACTTATTTGCGAAACAGCGCCCCCGCCACCACGTCGGCGCAGTGCCGCAATTGCAGCTAGATTATTTTTTTTGCGACGCACCAACGCACATTACGCAAGTCGACGTATTGACGTAGTCGATTACGTCGACTATGTCGACGCGTCGTCCCAGCCCTACTTGCCTGGTTCCTACAGACCCTACTACTAAGTCTAGTGGCTGGGGGAAAAGGAAGGCTCTCCTCCAGAACCTCCAAGAGAGCTGACCCCATACCAGGCTCAAATTATACACAGATTAGACCAAGCACAGACCAAATACACCGAAAATGAACACTACCTCCTCAGTTTGGCACCCACATTAGATCGTCTTGACCCCCGAAAGCAAGCCATGGTGAGGCTTCGCTTCAAACAAGCCTTATTTGATATTGAATTTGGAGAGTAGTGAGTTCACTGATCAGGTAGTGTTCATTTTTGGTGTATGTTGGTGTGTGTGTGCTTGGTCTGATTTGTGTATAATTTGTTATTATACTGTACATTTGTATAGAATAGAATAGAATAGACTTTATTGTCCTTGTACAGTTGCCTATACATATGTATATAGTACATTTGCCATGTTTTGTATATATTTTGTAGATTTGTATGTAGTCCTCTTCTTCCTGCTTCTGAGTAGATTAGACGTGTTTCTCCCTCGCTCCTCTCATACCACTGCTTTCCAGCTTTTTTCTTGCTTCTTTTTTATAGTTGTAACATTTTTTTTATATAGCTGTTATTCCTACCATGCCTGCTATCTGTCAAAGTTGTGTGGATCTTTCAAAGAGAGTAGACTTATTGGAATATACTCTCCAGGGGCGACTCTCCGCACTCGAGAATCGCTACGCTAATGGTTCTCCACCCACGCAAGCCTTTGAAGAGGATTTAAATCAAAATTCACACTTCCCAAAGCTAACGAGGCAGGTGACAGCTGCAAAATTCACTGGACAGATGAATTATCCCCCGAAACTACTGAAAAGCAGCCAACTGAAGTCCTCGTTAGCACCGTTAGCATCATTAGCAACAGGTAGGCCCGAGCCATGGGCTTGCATGACTAAACAGAGCCGAGATAGGAGTCTGAGACACCGGCCCGCGGAGCAGCGAGCTGGCATGACTCCCAAGGCCCGAGATAAGAACATCAGAGTCACGCCAAGATTTCCCAGGCCTGGGAATCACGTGACTCCCCGCCCCCCCCCGGTGACTCCCCGGCCCGCAGACACGAGCTCAAGGTCACCCCCTCCTTCTTCTACTTCTCTGTGTGACATGCAGCGGATGAAACAGACTTCACCTCCAAAAGATACTTTGTTGATTGGAGACTCGGCGATCAGAAACGTAAGAGGTAAAAAATTACATATCCACTGTCTTCCTAACCTAACGGTCTCAGAAATAACAAAAGATTTGGAAGAAACACTGTCTAAAAACCCAGACACAAAGCGTCTTGTATTACATGTGGGACAAACCGATTCACGTAAAATGGGCTCAGTAGACTTGAGACGTGATTTCATGGAACTTTTCAATAGACTTGACAAGCTTAAGATTGAGACATTCATCTGTGGACCGCTACCCACTGTTGACAGAGGTAACCTGGAATTCAGCCGGCTCCTAAGCCTTAACACGTGGCTCTCTGGTGCGTGCCAACTTAAAAGGCTGACATTCATTGACCACTGGAACATATTCTGGAGGCAGAGAGACCTATTCAAAAGAGATGGCCTCCACTTAAACAGATCGGGAGAATACCATTTGATGAACAACATACTCTTCAACCTCATAAACTCTGCTCCCCCTTCCCCCGCTCTTGAACCAACTGAAAGGCCTACAGCGCAGGATTCTTCAGACTCAGCACAGGCAGCTGAACTGCTCACAGTGGATAAACTCTCCCCACAGTCCTGCGACTCATCACAGCCTACAGTAAAGGGCCTTCCAAACTCATCACAGCTGGCTGAAGTGCATGCTGCAGATGACTTATCAATCTCCCCATCGCAACTGCCTAAACTGCGCTCCACAGTCGCCAGGGCAAAACTAATCATTAGCCAACTCGTTGAACCCCCACTAAGTCGACGGTCCAGCCCCTTTCCTCTCCCCCCACCCTCCCTCCATTTACATTTACATTTTTGGCATTTAGCAGACGCCTTATTCCAAAGCGACTTACAATCAATACATTTGAATACTAAGCATGTGAATCAGCAGTCCACCATTCGTTGCAGGAAGAGTACTCTAGCTCGGGCCCGGGGCCACTGTTTTTTTTTTTTTATATTACTGGAGAAACTGAGAAACAGTACAAGGGGGGCAATAGAAGTTCTTAGGGACACAGAAGAGGGGAAAGCGGGTGTCTTTAGGAGACGTAGTGGTGAGGGTCAGAAGATGTCCCAGGAGGAGCAGTTAAGATGTAACTTGAAGAGATGGGTCTTCAGTCTACGACGGAAGATGGGTAGTGACTCTGCCGTTCTGACAGCCGTGGGGAGCTCATTCCACCAGCGGGGAGCCAGTGTTGTGAAGAGACGTGATCGGGCAGCCCGACTGCTGTGTAGAGGAGGTGGGGCCAGTCGGCCAGCCGAGGTGGAGGAGCGGCGTGAGCGGGCAGGGGTTTGGGGGGTTACCATTTCCTTCAGGTAGGCAGGGGCTGTCCCTTTAGCTGCCTGGTATGCAAGCACCCTCCCTGCCTCCGACCCCCCAAACCACTCTGCCCCCGACCCCCCAAACCACTCTACCCCCAACTCCCAGAGACACTCATCCACTGAGTCCACTGAGCTCTCCTTCCTCCAACTCACGCCGTTCCTGCCTTTCTCAGCTAAGTTAGAGAAAATGGTGAAGACAGGAGTAGAGCTCACCCCGAAAGCTGCTCCATCTCAGGCAACTCTCCATTCTACAACACCTGGCCCCACACTCCCTGTGACGCCAGCCTCATCAACAATGCCAGCCTCATCAACAATACCCATCGCCCTACCCCGCCACAGGATGCTATCTACACAACACCCATCCCCATCCCCCGGATGACATCCAGAATCAGTTGATGCTCTAACAGTCCCTGCTTCCATAGAGTTGATACCATTGACATTCCTGATATAAAGCTGGGACTCTCAACTCTTGCTATCCCTGTTCATATCAGTAACAGAACAGTTAATTGCAAGTCTGAATGCTTTATACACCCCTCAAATTTAATTTCTGTACCCTGCCACACACAGCCCACACAGAGACCAAACACAAAACCACTCAAGCTAGCACTTTTTAATGCCAGATCCTTAGCTAATAATTCTCTCTTAATCAACGACTTGATTAGCTCCTATGAACTAGATTTCTTATTTATCACTGAGACCTGGTTAGATAAAGATAACAAGACACCAATTCTTATTGAGTCAGCACCCCCCAATTTTAGAACCTTAGATGTCGTTAGATCCCACAAAAAAGGTGGTGGAATCGCCTCTTTCTTCCGAGACAGTTTTAACTGCAAACAGAAATCCTTCGGGGAATTTTTATCATTTGAATATCTTTCAGTTGTTTTTAAATGTTCCACTCAAATTATTTTTATAATTGTATACAGACTAGGGCTGTTACGATTAGTCGACGTCATCGACTACGTCAATACGTCGGTTTGCGTAATATGAGTCGGTTAGTCGTAAATAAACAAAATGGCTGCGACCAGTGCAAACACGGAGGCAGAGCCGGCGGCTAAAAGACTTCGCCCACGATCGTCCAAAGTATGGGAGTACTTTACAAAAAAAGAAACCAATGGCAATGTGGTGGTCTGTAAACTGTGCAAAAATGAAATGGCCTATCACAGCAGTACGACTGCAATGAACGAGCACCTCAAGCGAAAGCATCCTGGAGCTCTTTGTGAAGACAGCCGCAAGATAGCACCGTAAGTCACCGTTGTATTTCTGTTCACTTTTCCGGCCGTGTATCAGTGAAAAATGGATAGCTACTAGCTAATGTTACACAAGCAATGTAGCTCACCACAGTTTGTATGTCTTGTCTTCTGGTGTTAGTAACGTTAGCTATGTAGCTGGCTAGCTACGGTAGCCTTACTAGCCTATTGTTATTGTGGTGCTCGCACCTACTGTACGTTATCTAGCTCGTAGCTCGCATGCTACGTTAGCATCAATTTAGCTAATCATAACATAGCAGCGAGAGTAACGTTAGCTAGCCATGTAGCTACTAGCTAGCTATGTGTTGTGGTGATGGACAGACTTCTAAATGGCCATGTTGGCTAAACATAGCAGTGAGGTGGAAATTAAGGGGCCTACACATGATAAGAAATGTGTGCTTTTTTTATTTTCAGGAGGCAAAGCAGTGTGGAGGACTTTTTCCACAAAAAGAACACAACTCCATGCACACCCCAGATGGCTGCTCAGCTTTCTAACTGCATCTTACAGATGATCGTCAAGGACATGAGACCTGTTGCTATTGTGGAGGGTCAAGGCTTCCGTGAGATGATCAAAGTGTACTTTGATACTAGCATTTTGTAGCACATTGATAGCAGCTTGCCTCCCCGAGTCTGACCCAACCTGTCACTGACAGCGCAGACCTGCAGTAGCCAGCTAACTATGTGTCAATACAAGTCATAACATTAACAGCTATTATATGTTTTGAAAGTAGATGTTGTTAGAGACGTGGATCAAGCAGCATTTATTTGATGTGTTTATGTTCAAGAAGGCCTGCCATCGGGCTGTAGTGGCACCAGACTTCACTGTTAGGCCATTTATCTCACACATATAGAGATTATATTTAGCAAAAATAATTTGTCATGTCAATCATTTGATTTGATTTGAATTCATACTGCGATATTTGTTTGTTCTATTTGGAGTGGGAGAGAGAATGGTTTTGTTGGAGTGTTGCAGAAAGAGCTGAGCTACAGCATTTGTTGGAAAACGGGTCCCCTCATAATACAAGGACTTGAAGTTAACTTTTATATTTTATAATATTATATTTTATGTTGGACTGTAAGAAAGAGAGGATATTTTTTGTTGTGTGGAATATTGCCCTGCAGTGCAAGAATAATTGAATAAAATACTGAAATGTTGATAAGAGAAGTTTTTGACATTTATTTTGGGAAAATTAAGTGATACATCAATCGAACAGCAAAAAAATAATCGCCAGACTAATCGTTAAATTAGTCGTTAGACTAACCGACTAATCGAAAAAATAATCGATAGATTAATCGTTAGAAAAATAGTCGTTTGGGACAGCCCTAATACAGACCACCCCAATACTCTACTAGCTTCTTTAATGAACTTACAGAGCTTCTCTCCATCATTACTACTGAATTTAATGGTCTGATCATTGCTGGTGATTTCAATATTCATGTAGATAACTCAGAGGACAACAAAGCCAAAGAACTCTCTGTTCTGTTAGATGTTTTTGAACTTCAACAACATGTGAACCTCCCTACTCATAATCGAGGTCACACTCTGGACCTTATCATCACCAAAGGCCTAGATATTTCAAATGTTGTTGACATTGTCCTGTCTGACCACTGTTGCATATTCTTTGACGTATCTATCTTTCCTGTTATTCAAACTATGTCTAAAACTATTTCAAAACGATATATCAATGAAAAGACCAGTGCACTGTTCACACAGGCCTTTTCCCTAGCCCCCCCCCCCCCCCCAAACTTCTATTCCAACCTCAGTAAATGACCTTCTACACGATTTCAACTTAAAAATCACAAAAACCATTGATGATATTGCACCCATTAGATCCAAATGCATCTCTGGTAAGCAAAAAGCTCCCTGGAGAACTGCCCCATCCGTAAAGACCCAAAAAAGAGAATGTCGTAAAGCAGAGCGCAGATGGAGAAAAACAAACCTTCAAGTCCACTATGATATCTATAAAGAGAATCTTCAGAACTATAACTTAGAAATAAGAAGTGCCAGGCAATCATTTTTCTCTAAGATCATAAACAATAACATCAATAATGCCCGCATCCTTTTCAGAACTGTTGACAGACTAACAAATCCCCCAACACCCATTGCTCAGGAATTTCACTCAACTAGTAAATGCAATGAGCTTGCATCCTTTTTTAACAATAAAATAGAAACCATTAGACAAGGCATTAGGTCTTCTGTGTCAGGCATGAAAAACATGTCCCCATTAACAACCCCAAATAGGGCGGACATAACAACCATGTCACAATTTAACACCATTGATTACAAGACCCTAGATAAAATCATGTCACGTCTTAAACCATCCACCTGTGCCCTTGATGTCCTGCCAACAAGCTTTTTAAAAAACATATTTAGCTGCATGGCAGGCGAACTAATACAAATAATTAACACCTCCCTTTCATCAGGAATCTTCCCTGAAGCCCTGAAAACTGCAGTTATTAAGCCTCTACTAAAAAAGAACGGCCTAGACCCATTTGTACTAAACAACTACAGACCCATATCAAACCTTCCCTGTACAGGAAAAATTATTGAAATGGTTGCCCACGAACAACTTAGCAATTATTTGACCCTAAATGATCTCTTTGATGACTTTCAATCAGGCTTTCGCCCCCTACATAGCACTGAAACGGCCCTTATTAAGGTCCTTAATGACATTCGCGTAAACACAGACTCCGGAAAAATCTCAGTTTTGGTACTACTAGATCTTAGTGCTGCCTTTGACACTGTAGCCCATGACATTCTAATAGATAGACTAAAAACCTGGGTAGGACTTTCGGGCACTGCCCTAAACTGGTTTAGATCCTACCTACAGGACAGGAGCTACTATGTCTCCATTGGCAACTTTGTATCTGACCAAATTAAAATGACATGTGGGGTTCCCCAATGGTCAATCCTTGGCCCCCTTCTATTCAATCTCTACATGCTTCCATTGGGACACATCATAAAAAAGAACAAAATTGCCTACCACAACTATGCGGATGACACTCAAATCTACATAGCCCTCTCACCGAACGACTATAGTCTAGTGATGCTCCGATCTGATCGGCGCCGATCGGTATCGGCCGATATGGCCTTGATCGGTTTTGATCGGAGTTCTCAAAACGGCCGATCAAACACGACCGATCAGTTTACAAAATGGCGTCGCCAGTCTGGAAATATTACACAGTGTCGGAAAGAGACAACAAATATGCCGTTTGTAATGTCTGCTCAAAAGAAATACCTCGGGGAGGAACGCATGCAAGGTCTTTCAATACCACGAATATCATACGGCATTTGCTGCGTTCGTCGATTCGCTCAGAGAGCGCCGAAGCGCACACTGGGCTCGACGTCATAAAGGGACCGAGTGCTTTGATTGGACGAGAGGCGTTCCACGAGTGCTGGTCAGAGTTCCAGCGCGACTTCACGAGCGTAGTGTAGGTAGTGTGCAGCGACGTCATGTGACCCCGCGAGCAGGAAGTCACTTGGCCCATAGCAACAACTATTAGCGCGTGAGTTTTAGGTCTTCCTCTGTGCACCTTGCACAAGTGTAGATAGCGAGCGACTTTTCAGCAGCAGGACATATTTTAGATGATAAGAGGAACAGGCTGAGTGCCAAAAACGCTGAGATACTTGTATTTCTCAAGGCTAATCTGCCAGTGATGCTGCTTAATCAGAAGTAAGGTTTGAGTCTGAAATCTCCTTAGGTGCAATGTTTTGTTTTTTTGTTTTATTGATTATTGCTGACTTGCTGTCTTATCTCCTCCTAAATATGACTTGAAACTGACTGACTTGAAACAGTATTTTATATTTGGCTATAGCCTGTTTATGTTGCAGTTTAGTTTGGGTATGTTTATTGTTCCTCAGGAAAGCTACAGTATAAGCTCCAAGTTCTCTAAGAGCCCCTAGTTCCTCTCATTCGAGTGGAATGTTGCACATTTGATGTGACAGTGTACATTTTATTTATTATGATTTTTATTTTCACATTTTATTTGTTTTTCCTGAAGTAAGCTACAGGTGGTTGTGAATTCAATAAAACAGATGGTCGTCAATTCATGATACTTTCTCATCTCCTAATTTCATTTAAATACTTAATATACAATGTCAATGGTGTTAAGAATAATTAAAAACATAAATAATGCTACACAATAAATAGAATGCTTCAATTGCCATTTTCGACGCTGTGATCGGTGATCGGTGATATCGGAAGATCACTGATTCCAGTGATCGGCACCAAAAACCCTGATCGGAGCATCTCTACTATAGTCCCATTGACAATCTCTGTAATTGCATTGAGCAAATAAACGCCTGGATGACACAAAACTTCCTCCAACTAAACAAGGACAAAACAGAGATAATTGTATTCGGTGCAGCTGACAAAAGATCGAAAGTCAGTGCAAAACTTGATTCTCTCTCTCTTCACAGTAAAAAACAGGTCAGAAATCTTGGTGTAATTCTAGACTCCGATCTAAACTTCAACAGCCACATAAACTCAATAACTAAATCAGCCTACTATCACCTGAAAAACATAACAAGAATGAGAGGTTTCATGTCCAAGCAAGACCTTGAAAAACTCATCCATGCATTTGTTTCGAGTAGACTTGATTATTGTAATGGTCTACTAACAGGCCTATCTAAAGGAGCTGTTCGTAAATTGGAGCTCATCCAAAACGCCGCTGCTAGGGTCCTAACAAAAACAAAGACATTTGAACACATTACACCAATCCTGAGATCCCTGCACTGGCTACCAGTCTCTCAGAGAATTGAATTCAAAATCCTCCTAATTACATACGAATCACAAAATGGTCTTGGACCAAAATACATATCAGATCTCCTCCCACCCTATATTCCCGCAAGGTCCCTAAGGTCAGCTGAGACAAATCAGCTAATAATTCCAAGAGTAAAAACAAAACACGGTGCAGCAGCTTTCAGTCACGCTGCTGCATGCTCCTGGAACAAACTCCCTGAAGAAATCAAACAGGCCCAAACCCTTAAAATATTTAAATCTAAGCTAAAAACCTTCATGTTTTGCACCAGTTATGATTAAACACAAACACTTCAATGTCTTTTTTCCATTAACTATTGTCTTTTTAAATGTTTTATCTATTTACTTCTTATATTTGCTTTTATTCATTGTAATTTTTATTTTCTTATGCTCCTCTTGCTGTATTTTTAAATAATGCATGTAAAGCACTTTGAATTGCCCCTGTTGTATGAAATGTGCTATACAAATAAACTTGCCTTGCCTTGCCTTTTGTATATGTTTTGTATGTATACATGTTTTGTATGTTAATTTGTTAATTGTTAATTGTTAATTTTATTTATAAAATAACAATAAACATAATATTATATGTATTGTACATTTGTATAGTTCATTTGTTCTTTAAATAATAACTCGCAAGACCACACCTCAACTGAATTAGTTGGGAATGTGGGATGTAAATGTATTGGATACAGATCCAGTGACTGCGAAGAACACAAGAACTAAGAAGAACTCCAAGACGCCAGACCCATCAAGATGTAGCACAATGTAGCACATGTTGTTGAATGTTGTAGAATGAACTCGTGATTGCTACTGGTGTTTCATAACGTGGTTCCAGTGTTAGCAGCATTCGGCAGAAATCTTCATTTTCCGCAACACTGTTGCAAATATACCCAGTTCAACACAACACACCTTGTAGATATACCCAGCGATAGACTTGGTAATAGTCGTAGCCTCGGGGAGTAAAAGGGAAGCCTGGTCTGCCTCTTAGACATGACTACATCGTAATGATTACAAAGATGCCACTTGAAATGCATGAAATCCAAGTTTATTACATATCCGTAAAAAAAGTGCAACTTCTCTGCTTTCAGAAACTGTTTAATTTTTTTAGATTGGGCATATAGTTCATGAATTACGATAGTTTGAAGGAACGCTGTAAAATCCTTTCTAGACACGAATCTATCGGCATTAGTCAAATACATGCTCACATCCAGTCATCCGCTCACTGCTCTCCATCAAAAATGGCACATCCATCAATAATATTACATAATAACAACTGCTCTGATTAGATTGCTTAGATTGTTTAATACATCAACAGAGGGAAAGCGAGATGAACTCGCGAGTATCATGCTTCCTCCATTGAACGGAAAGTCCTATCTATTCCATGCAAAGTGTTTTAGCCTTCCCCCTTTCCACTGGTAATAAGGAATTGACAAGAATAGATCGATATAAATAGATCAACATAATGCAGCACTATCATGCACAGATCAGCCTTAAAACATGTAACGTTATATATATAACGGAGCGATGTATTTCTACGGAAAGGCTGACTGACGCGGGGCGGGGCTCATACAATCTCTGTGTGTGAAAGAGGCTTGAATGTTGAAATAACAGTAATAGTATTACAATGTTCATTGATAAAATGACATAAGGGATGGAAAGGGGTTTTAGAAGGGGGATGACGAAGCGCGCTCGACTGAGGAACAGCATAGGCACAGGACATAGCATAGTCGTAGCCTCTGGGAGTTAAAGGGAAGCCTTGTCTGCCTCTTAGACATGACTACATCGTAATGATTACAAAGATGCCACTTGAAATGCATGAAATCCAAGTTTATTACATATTCACCTAGTATTTGACTGACTGTCAGTCACGAATGGTCCCAGTATTGTGGCTTCAGTTGGGTTGTAATTGTGCTTGCTGCAGAGCACAATGTTATTGCTGATATTTTTGTTTTAATCTTGTTCTTTTACCAACTGTTAAGACAACAATAAAGTAAACTAGTTACTTTAGCTAGCTAAAGATATTGGCCCCCCAAATAATTTTACAACTTATAATTATGTTACGAAGTTTCTCCGCATTGAAGGTATATAAGCAACGCAGGGTGCGCTCGTAAATTCGCTCTGAGAGCGCCGGAGCGCACACTGGGTTCAACGTCATAAAGGGACCAGGTAATTTGATTGGACAAGAGGCATTCCATGAGTGCTGATCAGATTTCCAGGGCGAATTTACGAACGCAGCTAGCGAACAGAAGACGAAAAAAACGTCAGATCAGATATATAAACAGGTTATTTTGATAAACTGGACACATTTTGGGAATGTATATGGTTACTTTCACACCTGAAAACATATAAAAAATTCATAAAATGACATGTTAACACTTGTATTGCCAAAATTACAGCTTTTAGCCAATGGAAGTTAAAATGGACGATTTAAATTGCCCGCTGCTAGCCGGTGCGAAATGCATTCTGGGAAAAAGACGGTGGCTGCGCTTTTTTCCCATGGGTTGTATGTAAAAAGACGGTGAAAAGGCGCTGAAGGCGGCGCTTTTTTCTAAAAAAAGACGTCAAGTGTGAACGCCCCCTAACCAGACACTTAACCCTTCTAACCAGACACTTAACCCTTCTAACCAGACACCTAACCCTTCTAACCAGACACCTAACCCTTCTAACCAGACACCTAACCCTTCTAACCAGACACCTAACCCTTCTAACCAGACACCTAACCCTTCTAACCAGACACTAAACTCTCTACTCCCTCCACCTGTCATTCTAACCAGCCTGGGAGTAACTCTACCAACAACCTAACAGGGAGGACATGAACACACTCACTGTTACTAGGATAAAACACACACACATCAAGTATGTTGCTATATCATTTGATGTGTGACCAGAAAATGGGGCATAAAATAGTAAAATACATAAATATAATATGTATGTATAAATATAGGCATATATGGCTTTTTCTGATGCAGTTACATGTGTCAAGACAATGAAGGCTTGTTGCTTTATCCAGACCACAGGACATGGTTCCAGTAACTCATGTTCTTGGATTCATTGTCTTCAGCAAACTGTTTGCGGGCTTTCTTATGCATCGGTTTCAGAAGAGGCTTCTGTCTGGGGCGACGGCCATACAAACCGATTTGAGCACTGGGCACTGACAGGCTGACTTCCCACTTCTGCAACCTCTGCAGCAATGCTGGAAGCACTCGCACGTCTATTTTTGGAAACCAACCTCTGGATATGACGCTGAGCACGTGGACTCAACTTCTTTGGTCGACCCTGGCGAGGCCTGTTCCGAGTGGAACCTGTCCTGGAAAACCGCTGTATGATCTTAGCCACTGTGCTGCAACTCATTTTCAGGGTGTTGGCAATCTTCTTATAGCCAAGGCCATCTTAGTGAAGCGCAATAATAATTTTTTCCAGCCACTCAGAGAGTTCCTTGCCATGAGGTGCCATGTTGTCCAGCATTCAGAGAGAATTGTGCCCAAAACACCAAATTTAACAGCCCTGCTTATCATTTAGACCTGAATCCTTGTAACACTAACGAGTCACATGACACCAGGGCGGGAAAACAACATCATTGGGCACAATTAGGACATGTTCACTATGGGGTGTACTCACTTTTGTTGCCAGCTGTTTAGACATTAACAGCTGTGTACTGAGTAATTTTCAAAGGACAATAAATCTATACTGTTATTCATGCAGCACACTGACTACTTTAAGTTATATCAAAGTTTCAGTAGGATAATGTTATCCCCTGAAAGGATATAACAGAATATTTGTAAAAATCTAAAGGGTGTACTCACTTTTGAGATATACTGTATATTTATATATACAGCATATGGATGTTACGTGCCTGTTACCTGCCGCTTTCAGTTCTAATAGTTTAGATCTCGCAACCAGGGAAACGCCTTAAAGGGAGCAAGACACGAATCTACCGGCATTTGACTGCCGCTGGACTGAGGAACAGCATAGGCACAGCACATCGCCATAATAGCGATTTTTTTGTTATGCTTGTTGCAAGAGCCAGATATGGTCCTGTCATATGTGTTGTAATTCACTGTGTGGGCATGGGGTGGCGCTGTCACAATACCTGAGGCAGGTCTTTATAAGGTAGTACATTTGTTGTTATCGTCAGGTGTTGACCCCGGAAGGGCAAATAGGTTTGACCGCAAGGGCGCTGAGTTTGTGATTATTATTGTTTTGTATCAGTGATTAAGCCATAGATGGCAATCAGGAACGCAATAAAGGTTTATTATGCAGCAAACCAATGACTACGGATCGTGTATAACCAACAGCACACATCAAACTAGAACGCACGGCGTGTCAACCAGAGTCCGCGGGTTAGCATCTCAGTAGCTCAGTATTAGACTGTGCTCCTTTAACACTTGTTGTAAATAAAAGTTCTATGATGCATTGAAATTACATTAAACTAAGATAATACGATGGTTAGCATAACTTTTCTAATCTTTATTAATAGGTTATTACAGAAACAGTAAGTGACATTTTCCTAGAGCGAAATCTGTTGTGGTATTTAAAGATGGCGGTTAGCGAAGAAATCTATGAACATGGGATGACGATTTCCATTGACCAATCAACGGTGTGCAGCGTCACACGTCACACGCAGCCTGGCAAAAAGGTACCTTTCGGCCCTGTAGTTCCTGCTCGTGAAGGGTAGCTAAAGAACCGTGCCGTACCGTGCCGTGCTGACCCGGGCCGACAAATGGAAAAGCGCCATTATACTTTCAAATTGAACATGATAAATATGTTGTCTATGTGCAATCACAGTATCTATTTGACTAAAAACATGTAAAATCTAATTCAGATTTTGTGTTTTTCTTATTATTACACTGTTATTACACTCTTATAACATGCAGTCAGTTGTAAATAACTGACAGATTTGGAAAAATGGGCCAAAGCAGCCAGACGGTGTGGCGGGACGCGTGCTGGCAGACTGCGCTGACCAGCTGGCGGGGGAGAAACATGTCTTTTATACAATAATGATGATCTTATCATTCACTGAAGACTGGATGAATAACAAGAATGGTATGTGACTAAAAGTGCAGGTGCTAGATAAAGAGAGACTCTCACTCCCTTCTCTCCAAGGCTAAAGTGAAATAGTTATGCTCTGTGTTATCTGTACCCACGTGATGTTGTACAAGAACTGAATGTTGAAACTATAAGAAGAACCAACCCCATAGAGAGGTGGGCTTTGTACTTTGGAATAGGGCTGGGCAAACGATCAAAATTTCTTTTTCGATAATCGCAAGAATTAACGATCAATTATCGATTAATCGATAAGCTTTTTTTTCCGTTTTTTTATTATTTTTTTTAAATATTGGAAAAAATAAATAAAAACGTTTTTCATTAAAACAAACAAAAAAATCCTTGGGGAAAAAACTTTATTTGTGTTGCCATTGCACACATTCATTCATTCACTTTCAAACTAGACACTACAGTCAGATAACAATCCTCTTAAACAAGGCAGTGAGTAGCCTAAATTGTTTAACTTTAAAACCCATTTTACGTTATAAATAAAAATATAGAAAATAAGTAACTCACCATAGGAGCAGTAAAAAAACAGTTACTCACAAATAGGAGGATGACTGAAAACGTTAGTGTCCTTAAGAGCGTCCAGCTTAACTTAAATATAATAAAATTTGATTTGATTTGATTAAATGTAAACTCCAGCGAGAGACTGTAGGCGGCAGGCCTTCTTGTTCTTGTTCAAAGATGATCATGTTAACATGTTCAGGGGTGAGAGACGAACGCAATCTGGTGACCAAGATCCTTATCGATCAATTATCGATCGTCGATCATTGATGCCCACCCCTACTTTGGAACCCTATGTTGACTGGGGCCCACCCGCTGTGCCGACGGACCACGATGCCGACAGTTTATTAGCGGATTTCTGCGAGAGCTGACAAGACGGTACATGTGGGAAAACTAGGGTTAGGGTTAGGTGCTAGGGTGCTACGGTTAAGGTTAGGGTTGGGGTTAGGGGTAGGGTTGGGGTTAGGGGTAGGGTTAGGATTAGGGTTAGACATGCCAGCATGTACCAAGTCGACGTAGCACCTAACCCCAACCCTAGTTTTCCCACATGCACCTAGACAGAGAAGCGGAGAGCATTCACATGCAGGGAGGGCTGTCGGCACAATGGTCCGTCGGCATATTGATGCGGCACCATGTTGACTGTACAGAAGCTCCTCTTGCAAGATTTAAATAAACACTCTGAAATGACATTAGTTAGAAAGGGATACAATCAGTAGGCAGTGTTTCCTCTATATGCATTTATTCGTGGCGGGCTGCCACGAATACATTTTCTCCGCCACTAATTGATTCAGTCCACTTTATGACCGGAGAACAGAAAAAATCAGATTGAAGCTAGTTTAGGCCGCTTTCAGACATACATTTCGTTCCGATTTAGGACGTAGTAAGTTACAATATGTTACAATGTTGCAATTAACCGCGCTTGCAAAACAGTTTTGTGATTGGTCCGAATTTAGCGGGACATTTGGATTTCTGGAAATCCCTTCCCTCTCTCTTAGCCCGTCCCTTTAATCCCGTAAGCGTATCCTAATCGAAAATGCAACATCATCAGCGACGACCTTGGGTTCTTGCATTTACTGCTGTTCTCTGGTTCATGTTC
The DNA here is from genome assembly GCF_963989245.1 of Nansenia antarctica. Taxonomy (NCBI): domain Eukaryota; kingdom Metazoa; phylum Chordata; class Actinopteri; order Argentiniformes; family Microstomatidae; genus Nansenia; species Nansenia antarctica. Next base: position 12,953,030 of record NC_137685.1, on the reverse strand, counting down.
TTATACATGGGCGTCACCACCATATATTTGGGGGGGGACGTGTCCCCCCCACCTTTGAAACAAGGTCGTTTGGACCCCCCCACATTTGCCATCAAAAATATGTTGCATGACTGGTCAGCGTTATTTTCATTGCTTCACAATCAAATCCGTTCCACTTTATGAGTAGGGGATTGCCCATATCCAGAAGTCCACTCCGCATTTTACTTCTGTTTTTAACACGGCAGCAGCAGAATCAGACACGCACGCAGATTCAAAACATTCAGACTGAGGTAAGATGATATTTAGATCATCCACCAAGATGGATATAAGGAAAAAAAAATCTAATCAGAGAAAAGTAAGTCAAAGTCATCCAAGTTTTCCCGTGAGTGGCCAAACAGCAACATTGCGTTCTCCCAAGGTCAAACACAGCCAGCTTTTCTGATAAGAATGTTAGCACCTTATGAGACATTCTCTGTATTAGCAATAGAATTAGCATAGCCTACTAGCAACCAAATACGAGCTAGATCAGCTATATGGCACTAGCAGTTTTGTTAGGCATTACTAGTGCGGTTAGACATGTTTAAATGCAGAACAGACACAGGCGAAATGTCATCAAAAGCACAGAATGGCGACAAACACCTCACAGTGCTTACCTGTCCTGTCATTATTGCATCTCCTGCCCGTGTTCATTGCCCTGAGCATTTGCACAATTTAATTTGGCCATTGCACCCACCCAAAGAATCAATTTGGCATCTGATTGCTTGAGCTAGGGTTAAAAAATAAGAAGAAAACACCTGTTCCATTTATTTTTCTATTTCTAAAATGCTTGTGATTGTATTTTTTGTATTGATGATTGTATTTCTATGTCAAATGTTCTATTAGAGAAAAACAATATGAACAAGTGCTCAATGCATCCCCATTTCTCCTGATATAGGTGGTTGAGAATGAGAGTGAGTCAGAGGCAGGGGCAGCAGGCAGGGGCAGTGGAGACAGCTCTAATTCACTCTTTGATTGTGTTTGTTTGTTATAGTTGTATGTTCTGCAATGCACTGAAGAGGGCTAAGTTTGATTGTAATAGGCTCTGAGTAGCCTAGGTACATATTTTATGTTTCCTCATAACTTTTTATTCAATTTGTTGACTCAAAGTTACCTCATTCTTTTCTAATTCACTCTTTGATTCTTTTTGAATCTTCATATTTAATAAAGTACCTAAAAAGTGCCACGTGTCAGTGTCAGGCCTCTGTGAGTTAAACCAAAACATAATAGTAGTCAGTAATTGCAGACCATGCCAGCTCCAAGGAAAAACAAAGAAAGAGGGAGATTATTTTGGGTGTAAAACGCACCAGAATGCAGGAAATTGAATCTACTATTTAAAAAATTTCGGGGGGGGGGACCCCCAGACCCCCCGAAAAAAAAGTGTCCCCCCCACATTCAAAAATCTGCTGACGCCCATGTTCTTATACCAGTGTTCACTATAGAGTATTTTAAATGAACATTCGTATTAATGTAGTCTAGTCTCTGATGTTCATGGTCAACTAAATCAGGCTATTTTGTGAAACAAATAATGTTCCCGAGCAGCCTCGCATCTAACGCTAGCTTCGAACTATTGATAGCATAAACGTTGGTAAATGTCACAAACGACACAGTATTGGCAGGGGGAAAGAAGGGGAGTCGGATTTACATGCTGGAAAAACATGCAGCTAAAATTCAGGGACAATAAGAGACACAACGGAGCTGTGGTCGCGTGGTCTAATTACAGGGCAATATGCGCGGGGCAAAAATAATCTATTGCCTCCCAAATCACCACGAACAGAACGGCGGAGGTACGGGTAAACAGAGCACATATTTTTTTAAATGTTGCTACCCTCTATTTTTCGGTGAAATTACGTCTTTGTATTGAGCGCCAGTGCGTGTTGCATACGCTACGCGCGCGAAAAAAGAACACTCCGCCACTAATGTGAAGAATCCTGGAGGAAACACTGAGTAGGCCTACAGAAAAATACAATCTCATAACAGTCTTGTTAGTCTTCGTCCAGTGTAAAGTCAATCTTGTAACTATGTGAAGCCTCCAGTCATGTAACTGTAGTCATTCTCCTAGTAGTCCAGACTGAGGAGGTTTATTTACTGTCAACAAACGGAATGAACGCGCAACTTCCACCAGAGAACCTACACGGACACTTTCACATAGCGGTTCATTTCATCCATATCAACTTCAGCACACAGCAGCTATGTAACTTAGAGCATCACGGACATTTCAGGTGAATGAAACAGCTGCATTACAGAGACGCTCATGTTTCTTACCTGCGCTCATGCGATATTCACCTTGTTATGATCGAGCTGCTCAACTTCCTCACGACCAGGAAGTAGTTACTACAACAACTTCCGCTTTGGAGGAAACGTCACAATAAAAGCTCAAATGTTTATTGAAACGTTGATATAACATTTGATTAGGAACAGTATAGTAATACTATAGTATAGTATTATAATATAATATATATTATTATATATACACTACCGTTCAAAAGTTTGGGGTCACTTAGAAATGTCCTTATATTTGAAAGAAAAGCACTGTTTTTTTCAATGAAGATAACATTAAATTAATCAGAAATACACTCTATACATTGTTAATGTGGAAAATGAAATTGTCTGGGTGACCCCAAACTTTTGAACGGTACTGTATATATATATATATAATATAGTAATATTAGGAACAGTTTAGTAATACTGGGCCTCCCTTTGTAAATGACCCATTTAAAGACAACGTGTCTAAGTTATATTGTAGTTTAGTTTATTTCGTTTATTTGTAAAGGGACAATGCATTTTATGTAAATACGCCAGATTTAGCCAGAACAGAAGGCTAATTTTCATCTGTAGTCCCTTGCAGTGTATATAGCCTACTATATATATGTGTGGCGGCCTGGGAAAACCCTTCACATGGTGGCATTTTGACATTTTCATTTTTTATATTTCCATAAATTAGAAGTTCTCAGCTATTCATAACTGGTTGAATGACTGAGATAGCCCTTTATTTTAAAAAGTTATGAGCATTTTAATGTATCATGTCAAAAAAAGTGAAAGGCTTCAAACCACAGGATCGACGTGACGTTGACTTTAACGGTACGTCAACGTGACGTTGTTGTTAACGGTACGTCAACGTGACGTTGTTTCGCTAGCAAACTACCCACCACAAAAACATAAAAATAAGTACTTTCTCTTTTGTTTTCTTAAAATGTTTATTCACCATAATGTAGTATGGAGTTCAAAGTACTAGAATACCACATAATATCAAATAATATCAAAATATATATATTGTGAGACAGTCCACCATGGATGGCTTTCCCTGTTGTTGTTGTTGTGTTTAAGAAAAAACACTGGATAAGGTATACACCAACATCAAGCGTGCTTACAAGGCTAGACCGCTAGCTCATCTAGGCATGTCTGACCATGTGTCAATCCTCCTGATCCCAGCCTACACTACCATGAGGAAAAGTGCTCCCATCACCACTAAGACTGTCAGAACCTGGCCAGAAGGGTCCGCTCCACTGCAGATCTGCCTAAATGACACCTCATGGCAGGAATATGAGCATGAGGACCTGGAACAGTTCACGTCGTCGGTTCTGAACCACATAGTGAACTGCACCAACTCAGTCACCGTGGACAAACGGGTCCGGGTCTACCCCAACACGAAGCCATGGATGACTGGGAAGGTCCAAAAACTGATCAATGAGAGGGACAACGCCTTCTTCGCAGGGAAGGGCACACTGCTGTACAGCACCACCAGGGCTAACCTAAAGCGCGGCATCCGGGAGGCCAAGGCAGACCACAGAGAGAAGATTGAGGAATGCTTCTTGAGCAACGACTCCAGGCGGATGTGGCAGGGGGTTCAGCACATGACAAACTTCAGAGCCAACAGGCTCACAGCCGCAGAGGACGACCCCCTGCTGGCGGAAAAGCTGAACTCCTTCTACGCCCGGTTCGACGAGGGGCGAACGGAGGTAACCACAACACAAACACCACTCTCTCCAGCTCTCAGCAGCCTCACCCTCACAGAGCATGAAGTGAGACGCGTGCTGAAGGCGGTGGACCCCAGGAAAGCCTCGGGGCCGGATGGCGTCCTGGGACGGGTGCTGAGGGACTGCGCCGACCAGCTGGCCGGGGTTTTCACCAACATCTTCAACCAGTCCCTGTCCCAGGCCACCATCCCACCCTGCCTGAAAACCTCAACTATCATCCCAGTCCCGAAGAAAAGCACGGTGAGCTGCCTAAACGACTACCGGCACTCACACCAATCATCATGAAGTGCTTCGAGAAACTAGTCCGGGCCCACATACTCACACGCCTCCCGCCCAACCTGGATCCATACCAGTTCGCCTACAGAGCCCACAGGTCCACAGAGGACGCCATCGCGACGACTCTCCACGCCACTCTATCCCACCTGGAGAGGGGAAACAGCTACGCGAGACTGCTCTTTGTGGACTTCAGCTCTGCCTTCAACACCATCCTTCCAGACAGGCTAGTGACCAAACTACTAGACCTGGGACTATCACACTCTATATGTGCATGGATCAAGGACTTCCTGACCGACCGCCCCCAGAGGGAGCGGGTGGGCTCCCACACCTCCACAGCCCTCAGACTCAGCACTGGGTCCCCCCAGGGCTGCGTGCTAAGCCCCATCCTCTACAACCTCTACACCTACGACTTCACCCCCGTCCACCCCAGCAACTCCATCGTAAAGTTTGCAGACGACACCACCGTGGTGGGCTGCATCTCGGGGGGGGACGAGGCGGCGTACAGGGATGAGGTAGAGCAACTGAGCAAGCTGTGCAAGGTTAACAACCTGCTGCTGAACAAGTCAAAGACCCAGGAAATCATCGTGGACTTCAGGAGCAAAAAGTCTGAGGTCCAGCCCCTGCTCATCGACGGAGAGAGCGTGGAGAGAGTCTCAGCCCTCCGATTCCTGGGGGTGCACATACAGGATGACCTGTCCTGGAAGAACAACACAGCAGCCACCATCAAGAAGGCACAACAGCGGCACCTGGCTTCATTCATTAAACATAACAACTCAAAATGTAAGACACTTGTTGCAAATTATTGTGGTGTGTGTGTGTGTGTGTGTGTGTGTGTGTGTGTGTGTGTGGTATAGTTCCATAAATACATAAAAAAAACATCACACCTTGAACATTGTTTTCAGTGAGTATTGTTGTGTGTAATGGATCTTCTGTAGTGTTTGCATTGAGTTGTGATACAGTACAGTAGTGTACATGTTACGGTACATGTGGGAATACAGTAGGATACATGTGGGAAAACTAGGGTTAGGGTTAGGTGCTAGGGTGCTAGGGTTAAGGTTAGGTTTAGTGTTTTTGGAGCCTGATTCTCTGAAATGTTTCAGACCTTTTTAGTCTGACCCACCTCAGAAAAGGAGGGATTGCATTGGCCATCCTCTGTTATTACTCTGGTGTGTTTTGGGTAATCCAACGAATTATAACTGACTAGAGGGGGGGGGGGGGTTTGTTAGGTTTTGGGGGGGGGGAAATGCTAGGGTTAAGGTTAGGCTTAGGATTAGGGGTAGGGTTAGGGTTATGGTTAGGGTTAAGGTTAGGGTTGGGGTTAGACATGCCAGCATGTACCAAGTCACCCTAGCACCTAACCCTAACCCTAGTTTTCCCACATGTACCGTATTCCCACATGTACCGTAACATACAGTACATACTGTATTTTCTGTAGATGTACATACTGTTCATATGAAACACACAAATCTATGAATGCCCAATACTCTACAGTGATATATTCTGAGAACAGATACTGTAAGGTTTCTAAAAATGTGCTTTGGCAGTTGTGAAAAAAAAGAACATTCTCACACACTGAACATTGTGTTTTCAGTTGTTTTGTTGTAGACTGTAGTGATGCATATAGTGTTTACATTTTTGCAGGCTTTGAGCAGCTGTTTTGGTGTGAAAGTTTGAGTTTTGAAGAGAGAAGGTGTGGTTTTGTTTATGTAGCTTTAGAAAAGTGTGTTGTGTTTAGAGTTTTGGGAAAATGGAGGTAAGTTTTGTGAAATGTGTTTTAGCAATTGATGAATTAATGTCATTAATCATAATTTGCTATTAAGAAAACTCAAGTGTTGTGTTTTTTCTCTATCTGCCTTAGCATGAATAGAAAGCTACCTGACTAATAGAACACAGAAGGTTCTCTTTAACGGAAGCCTCTCAAATGCAGACATATACAGTGTGGGGTTCCACAGGGCTCTTCACTTGGACCTTGAATTTTACAAATGATTTCCCACTTGCTTGTAAAAAAGCCTGTGTGTCTGTATGCAGATGATTCAACACTCTACATGTCTGCACCAACAGTTAAGGAAATCACCTCAGCCCTCAACACAGAGCTGCAGATAGTATTTAACTGGAACACTGAAAAACACTAAACATATATTCAACATATCTTTCAAGCGTTTATTTCAACTCGAGGACCACTGAGGGAGACCCTATAACAATAACAATAATAAACACACATTTCAACAAGGATCAAACAAAGCAGGTACAAATAGATGGTCCCTATTGCTTAAAAGTGCTTTGGAGCAGTGTGGGGAGCATAGAGCGTTCTGGCCTGCAGAGGGAGCCAGACTGTTGGTGGAGAGGGAAGACGGTCTGATTACGGACAGGTGCTAATACTGGGCGTGGTCGAGGAGTCGCACAGCGACTGGTGCAGCCCCATCGTGCTGGTGGCAAAGCGCGATGGGTCTGTACGTTTCTGTGTGGACTATAGATGGGTGAATTCTGTGTCAAAGTTCGATGCCTACCCTATGCCCCGGATCGACGAGCTCCTGGACCGGCTTGGCACGGCTAAGTATTACACCACATTGGATTGCACGAAGGGATACTGGCAGATACCATTATCGCCGGTATCCCGGGAAAAAACTGTATTCTCTCGTCTGGGGCCCCGGCCACGTTTTCAGCTGCTGATGGACCGTTCTGCGGCCGCACTCTGCGTATGCTGCGGCGTACTTAGATGACATTGTCATCTATGCAGACACCTTCTTCGGCGTATGGGTAGTTGTTTTTCCTCTCCACTCCACCAGGCTCGGGGCCGAGGGGCTACCCTTTTACCACCCCGAGACCTGGTTGAGGGGCTCACCCGGGCTATATTTCTGGACACCCCTCCAGAAGCCACGTCATCGTCTCTTCATCTAATACCGACAGACCATGCGTCCCGTTGGGTGGGTGGTACACCGGGCAATCCAGGATAACATGGTCTGCGGTTTGGTCCTCTGCGCCACACTCGCACGACGCAATTGGGGCCAAGCCCCATCTGTGCATTGATGAGCGGAAACGCCCGATGCCGGTCCGGAGACGATTGAGCCTCACCCAGGATAGCCTTGGCAAGTCCATCCCGAGGGGCTCAGGGCCGGCGACTGGGATGTGGTCGCAGAGTTTGGAGGTGTTAGCCTCCCACTCCGCGCGCCACATATAATCCGCCCATCCTGCCGCACTGATGTTGAGATCTCTGCATTGCTGCCTGAGATCCTGTGCGGCAGGCACAAATGGGTGTCTCGACTTGAGACGCCGGGAGGGCTCCGCTGTTATAGTGAGCCTATCATGGAGCAGATGGTTATTAAGCTCCACGGCCCGGCAGGCGAGACGTGCTGTGGCTCCCATGCGGCGGAGGCCTGCGGGCTGGATGCCTGCTAGGATGGGAAGGTTGTCCACGGGGGTAGGACGCAGGCATCCTGTCACAATGCGCAAGGCTTCGTTTATAGGCGAGTCGATGAGGCGGGTGTGGGCACTGCGACACCATACTGGGGCGCAGTATTCACTAGTTGAATAAACGAGGGCTAGGGCTGCCGTGCGCAAGGTCCTTGCGCCGGCGCCCCAGCCCGAGCCAACCAGTCGCCTCATCAACGCCACACAAGCTGTTAACTTCTTGCGCAGTGACTCGAGGTGTCGGCGAAACGTGAGCGTCCTGTCCAATGTCACGCCGAGATAGATTGGCTCAGCGGAACATGGCAGGGGAGTTCCATCTAGGTGTACTCTAAGCTCACGTTTAGCCTCCCTGTTGTTAAGGTGGAAGGCAGCCGACACCGTCTTTGCCTCGCTAAGCTTCAATCTCCATTTCCGGAAGTATGCCACTAGTGTCTTCATGTCCTGGCTCAGAATCCCCTCCACAGACTGCCAATTTCCAGCAGAGTACACCACTGCGAGGTCGTCTGCGTAGGCGTACTTCCGCGAGAGTGTGTTGGGCAGGTCATAGGTGTAGATATTATAGAGGAGGGGGGCCAGGACCGATCCCTGAGGGACGCCGTTCTTAAGGCGTCGAAGCCTGCTTAGCTGTCCGCGACCGGTGGTGAGGGTAAAGCTGCGGTTACGGATGAGCTCCATGATCATTCTGACCATGTGCCTGTCCGGCAGCAGGCGGAGCAGCTTGCAGGAGAGGCCGCGATGCCATACGGTATCGTAGGCAGCCGTCAGGTCTATAAAGACGGCCCCGGCCTTCTTTTTTGCCGAAAAGCAATCCTCGATGTCTTGAGTCATAAGGGTGACTTGATCTACGGTCGACCTCCCGCGTCGGAACCCGGCCTGCTCACGTGGGAGCAGCGGGTCGACAATTGGTTCGATGCGGGCGTAGATGAGACGCTCGAGGATCTTGAAGGGGATGCATAACAGAGAGATGGGACGGTAACTCTTAGGGTCCCCTTCAGGCTTATTCGGTTTAGGGATCGAAACAACTAGGGCTCTTCGCTAGATTTTGGGGATCTTGAGTTGGCGCAAACAGGAAGTGAGGAACGCTCTCAGCCAGGACTTCAAGGCGGGTGCGGCATGGAGAATAAGCTCCGGACAGATGGAATCAGGCCCCGGAGCTTTCCCTGGCTTTAGATGCTGGAGGGCAGCAGCGAACTCCTCCGGGGTGAATTCACCGGAGATGTAGTCACTGCTAGGTGTTGGGGCCCTCCAGAGGTCTGACACTTCTTTTGCCACAAGTCGAGACGACTCGCGGTCTTTGCCCTCGTATGACCCACTTTTCACAAATTGTGATGCGATTTTATTTGCAGAGATGGGGCAGTCACCTGGCCGCAGCATATACAGGGGCAGACACCTGGCCGCAGCATATACAGAGAGTGGCCACGGTGCTACAGTCGCTGAGGCAGGCGGAGTGCGTGATCGGGCGTGGGAGATCCAGTATCTGGGGTTCATCCTGGGGGGCGGGGAGGTGCGGCCGCAGGTGGATAAAACCGCCGCCCCGCGGCCCAGGACCCGGAAGGACGTGAGGCGGTTCCTGGGACTGGTCAGCTACTACTGGCAGTTTGTGCCAGGTTTTTCGGAGGTGGCCAGCCCCCTTACCGACCTCACCCGGAAGGGGGCCCCAGATCCGGTCCAATGGACTGAACTGTGCCAAGTCGCGTTCGATGGGATTAAGAACGCCCACTGTGGAGAGACAGTCTTAATGTCAGACCTAATTTTAATATTCCTTTTTCTCTGCAGACAGACACGTCGGATAGAGGGCTGGGGACGGTGCTGACCCAGCAGGTGGAGGGGGGCGACCGCCCGGTGCTGCACCTGAGCCGTAAGTTGTCGGTGCGGGAGGGCAGGTACAGCACGGTGGAGAAGGAGTGTCTGGCCATTCGGTGGGCGGTCGGCGCCCTCCGGTACTACCTGCTGGGGCGCTCGTTCACCCTCTACTCCGACCATGCCCCCCTACAGTCGCTCCACCGCATGAAGGATACCAACGCGAGGATCACTCAGTGGTACCTCGCGTTGCAACCCTTCAACTTCCAGGTGGTCCATAGACCGGGGGCGCAGATGGTCGTGGCTGACTTCCTCTCCCGTGCAGGGGGGGGGGGAGTAGGCTATCGGCCGGTTGTGCCCCGGCCTCGATCTGGCGGTGGGGGTGTGTGGGGAGCATGGCGCGTTCTGGCCTGCAGAGGGAGCCAGACTGTTGGTGGAGAGGGATGACGGTCTGATTACGGACAGGTGTCAGTGATCAGACTCGTTATCCTACTGGTCTATTTAACCTGTGTGTGTTTGTTCCCCCGGGAGAGTGAAGGAGGCGGTGAAAACCTGCCGAGGTGTTGGAGAGAGACAGAGAGACGAGAGAGAGAGAGAGAAAGCGACAGAACAATGGCAGAGCCGGCTGAGTCCCGAAAGGGGAGTCAGCGCCGTTTGAAGTCGCCGCAGCGGATCCCGAGAGGGGAAGCCGGTGGGCGTGACGGCAGTGCGCTGCACTTATTCTTTATTATTTTGAAAGTCTCGCTCAGCACGTCAGTGACGTTGCTGAGCCGTGCTATAAGCCAATAAAAACGTATTTGCAGCCGTTCCTCTGTGTCGACCTCCCTCTGTGCCTAGAGACTCTTACAAGCAGCTTCCAGGATTTAAGTTTATGATCACTCCAGATACTAAGATACTTGTACTCTGAGACTCTCTCAATGCCAGAGTATTGTTTTTTTTATTGTAGTTATACATAGACTATCAGGATCAATATTTTTAATAATTAATAATAATATTTATATAGCGCTTTTCCGGGGATCAAAGACACTGAAGCATTCGTAAATAATATAAATTTAGTTCTACTTGCGTTTAGAACCAGTTTAAGATTGAAGAGTGCTTATTGAAGAGCATTGCATGCAAACTGCAGTCTTTCAGTGGTCAGTTGTACAGAATCTGTTACACAGTAGACAATCGTATCGTCAGCATAAAAATGGGCTTGGCATTTTTCACACCTTTCAATAATATTCATATTATGAGTAAAACATCTGGAAAAAAAATATTTCACACATTGACACCTCTTACATAGATAGTCTTGAAATAATTTGCAAGCCTTATTAACCATACCAATATTAAAAAGTGTTTGTAGGAGTAAGTAATGGTTTTTGTGATGATGTCTTGTATATATTTTGTGTGGAACACAACATCTACGTTTATTTTTGATATGTCTTGTGAGACTTATTAATCAAAATAAGTCTGTATTTTCCTTTAGCGACATTGATGGAATACCCCCCCCGGAAGAGTAGCTGTTGCTTTGCATCAGCTAATGGAGATCCTAATGAATCAAATCAAATCCACATACCATAATAAACTCATTAAAATCCACATACCATAATGTAATTCATCGAAAATATCTGATTTTGTCACAAAACAGATAGACAAGCATTTGTTGGGTCGGTGAGTAGCTGTTCTTAATTAAATGCTCTTGCATTCACCTTTGCATCCACATCTGGAGATATGTACGGTACAGAGACTTTTTTTCTATTCACCACTATTATGTGTAATGTTTGTCTCTGTGGCGGCATTTCCTTATCAGAGCAGTTTCTATGTGTATGGCCTGGATGTTACCTTTTTGCTTGCAGGTTTGAGGTGAACTGCAGCAAAGGTGGCCACAATAGTTGTGTGTTTCCATAAATGTTGATAAGCAATGAATTTCAGAGCTGCTCACAGATTTGAGAAATGGAAATTTCTCAAATCTCTCTGTGATCTCAGTGGATCACAGAGAGGTGATCCACTGAGACCATAGAGTACATAGAGTTGACCGTTTCTGACACAGCTTACACTTTTAAAACGACTAAACATTTCAAGGAAATATAATGCAAATCTCAGTGTTTCATATTTGGGTAATGCTAATTTGATGGAAATGACACATTTCACTTAAATGGGCCTTTAACTAGAAATGGAAAGGTATTGTATAACATGAATCTACTGAAAACCAGAAGGACAGTCTGAGGGAGACTGAGACTCTCTAGTTCTCATAAACGCAGTGTTCCCTCGTGCCCAGTGTGGTGTTCTGCGTCTTCTGGGTCCGTGTGCTGAAACCATAGTTCTCGTACACCTGGTTGTTGTATGTGATGGAATCACCTCTGGAGACTCTCTTATAACCTGCAGAGTAAATGTCAGTCTGTTAATCAACTTGAATTTCTGGTTGACTCAAATGTTCTCCAATTGAAAAAACATTGCAAAAAAAAAAAGCTCTTAAGGATTCTATTCTATTATTAAGCCATAACACCAGAGAAAAAGTCCTCCTTCCTTCTTCTAGCATTGTGACTGCCAATAGCCCCTGAACCTAACATATGATGATTCTTATGATGACTGATGTATAGAATCAGTGGTTTTCAACCCTCTCCTCGGGGACCACCAGCCGTTCCACATATTTGATCTGTTCCACCACCAGCACACCTGATTCAACTAATCAAGTGCAAAGCTATTATGGTTTGTACTTGATTAGTTGAATCAGGTGTGCTGGTGGTGGAACAGATCAAATATGTGGAACGGCTGGTGGTCCCTGAGGAGTGGGTTGAAAACCACTGGTATAGATGATTCACTTACTTTAGACAAACATACTTGTTGTAGGTTGCTTTGGATAAAAGTGAAACATTACTTGTTGGTTGTCCCCTGTGCCAGATTAAAAACCAAAGGTGATCGAGCATTCCAAACCGTGGCTCCCAAACTTTGGAATGCTTGGATCTTAGATCAGCGGTCTCGGTCGAAGCATTTAAAAAACAGCTCAAGACTGTCCAGGCTAACCCCAAAAGCCTGCCTGTCTTTCTGTGTCTTGTTATTATTTGTTGTACACTTGTTATTTGTTTCTTTTTTTTATTTTCACTTGTTTACCTATTTCTTTTAAACTGCTATTACTTTTGCTCTTTAATTACGGTATGTTTTTTATAGCCTATGTAAAGCACTTTGTGACTGTGGCGATAAATAGTACAGTTCCCAAAAAGACAAACATTGTCAAGGGAACATGATCAAATAAATCTACTGTGGCTTATGAATATCAGAACAGGTGATTTCACTGTGACATTATCGTTGCTAACTCATAGCTTTGAACGCTTCCTGGCCAATTACAATGCTTGATTTCATCAACCCGTTGTATAATGTTAGTACAACTAAGTTGTAAGTCTCTTGTTTTACAGAGGACTAGATTGATAGTGGCCATTTCCACAGTAACAGAATGACCCTGGAACCCGATCTTATGTCTGCAGAAGAGTGGGGTGTTGATGATACCTTGAGTTTTAACAGAATGACCAAATGGGTACCCTAAAGAAATGCATCATTTCTGGATTTTAATGTCGTTCTGTACATGATGATGTGGCTACAATAGAAGAGAATAAACATTCTCATTAAGGTAATAATATATTATTTTATCAACGTATATATAACATTTGAAAGGGAAATTCAATGAACAACAATGAGGTCTGAGATGAGGATGTTGATGCAGGGGTAGTAAACTGCTACTGTCAGCTTTCCCTGTGTCCTTCTATGTAGAACCTACAATCATTCTACTGTCAGCTTTCCCTGTGTCCTTCTATGTAGAACCTACAATCATTCTACTGTCAGCTTTCCCTGTGTCCTTCTATGTAGAACCTACAATCATTCTACTGCCAGCCTTCCCTGTGTCCTTCTATGTAGAACCTACAATCATTCTACTGTCAGCCTTCCCTGTGTCCTTCTATGTAGAACCTACAATCATTCAGCTTTCCCTGTGTCCTTCTATGTAGAACCTACAATCATTCAGCTTTCCCTGTGTCCTTCTATGTAGAACCTACAATCATTCTACTGTCAGCCTTCCCTGTGTCCTTCTATGTAGAACCTACAATCATTCTACTGTCAGCCTTCCCTGTGTCCTTCTATGTAGAACCTACAATCATTCTACTGTCAGCCTTCCCTGTGTCCTTCTATGTAGAACCTACAATCATTCTACTGTCAGCCTTCCCTGTGTCCTTCTATGTAGAACCTACAATCATTCTACTGTCAGCTTTCCCTGTGTCCTTCTATGTCGAACCTACAATCATTCAGCTTTCCCTGTGTCCTTCTATGTAGAACCTACAATCATTCTGAATCCTAAAGGGTTATAGAGGGTTATCCCACAGGGACACCCCAAGACAACGTTTAAGTTCTACAATCATGTGAATGTAGCCGATGTGGTTTGGTCATTCTGTTACCAATTTAATTTGGTCATTCTGTCACTGATTTGGTAACATAATGACCAGTTTTAATCACCTAAATGAATATAGGTAAAAGTCTACTATTCCTATAATTCTTACTTTTGTTAACTGTCATTATCCTCACTTGCTCTTTCTGTAGGTGTTTGATAACCAGAGACTGAAGAGTTATTCTTAATCTTACAAGCTAAACAATTTCTGAAAAATGAAACAAGTGTTGACATTAGTTGACCGGCGTTAATAATTGATCATTAATGAAGTTTGATGTTTGTCTAAACATCTTTAAAGATTTGTTTATGTTTTTCTGTTTATGTTTGACCAGAAGTCAAGCCTTTGCTTATCCCTATTTTTATGATGGAAGACAGACTGTTTGCTTTAATTTGACACCCAATTTAATATGCCCTGAAGATTTGGATGCATGCCATAGTGTTGATTGATAATGTTGACATGTAGTCAGTACATGTAGTAGTTACCTAGAGTAAATGTTTAGAGGAACATGGTCTCTATGGTTGTTGCATGCAGAGTGCAGACCACGGTCTTTAAGTGTAAAACCTGATCTGAGAATGACTACAGTCTCTGTATGTCTGTCATATAGAGCTGTCAGTATATCATGCTTTATTTTCATTTTCATTTTCAAGTGAATGGCATCAATGGCTCCTCAAATTAGAGTTTTCATGTAAAGGAAAATAAAGGTTCTTAAATGGTAGCTGTGGCAGCTTGTGGTTATGTGCCATAAATAGGTTTCAGCAAGGACATGAACATCAGATAGTCGGCCGGTGTGTAAAGAGCAATGTTGGCAGGATGGTAGTCATTTCCTTTTTAAAGTAAAAAAAAAAGAATCTCCCACTCTCTGTCTCTGCCTGCAAGTGAACAATTTAGAACACTTTAGTGTTTAAGTGCTTTACATTTTTTGGTCAAATACCTTCCTCGGGCATGAGGTGACAGAAATATTTCTCTCATAAATTGTTCATTTGCAAGCAAAGACAGTGTGTGGGAGTCTCTTTCTTCTACTGTATGAAGTCTGACTTCTCCTACACACTTTAGGGGTGCAAATGGCCATGTCTATGAGTCAGAAGCATGAGACAACTTCTGCTTTCTTAATTCCAGAAATTAAAGTGAATCCAAGCAACAAAGCTAATTTCCCAGTAATTTCCAAGTTGAATCCACATTACCAGTAATAACCCTAACCCTAACCCTATACTGTTCAACTAGTCTGGTGTATACTGTTCAACTAGTCTGGTGTATACTGTTCAACTAGTCTGGTGTAAGCTGTTCAACTGTTCAAGACCAGAAGATGCACCAGTTCACTCACAACGAGTCAATAATCTGAGCTGCTTTACATTGACAGTGGCTGGCTAATACATTCAACTTCAACACTTACATTTGCAAATACCGATGATGACAGCTGCGATGACCACAATCCCAACAGACACACTCACACAGATTAAGATAAGGAGTTGTTGGTAGTTGGTGCTATGGACACCCCCTAAAACAAGATCACTGAGGTCACATGTCTGCGATTCTAAGATTATCATGGAAAAGATCTGGCTGTATAAAGGGTTGTCTGTTTTACAGTTTTACCATTATTTTCTCCCAATAAAATGTATTACATTTTTCAAAAATAAAGCTTTTCTATTGTATTGTATTTTTAGTGTCACCCACCTCTAAAGGAGGGGAATCTGATGACCTCACTGAAGCTGCTGTGATTGGCTGAGAGGCTAACACTGCAGGAGATGGTGTCTTCCTCACTCCACTGTGGGCTGCACAGGATCAGGGAGCTGTTCAGCTTGGAGATGCTGTGATCAGCAAATAAGACCTCAGGTGACCCCTGACCCTGTCGGCTCCAGGTGAAGTTGACCTGCTGGGGGGGAGGCCCAGCAGAGTGCAGAGCAGCTGGACGCACTCAGGATCACTGCTGTCCTGCCTCTCCACCACCACACCTGGGGCCACTACAGAGGAGAAGATTCACCATTGTATACTCATACTCATAATCTCATTCCTGTTCACATCTAACTTGTAATGCTATAAATATGTGGTGCCATAAATAGACAGGTTTGGCTTAATATGTTCATTCAAAGACACTGATGATGAGGATTAAGGATTAGGAGTGTTTTTACCTTTACCTCGAAACTTCACTCCATAGAATGTCTCAATGGTTGGTGGAGGTATGAATCTTACTATTGAGCAGTTGTATAGATCAGAGTCAGCACTATTTGATTCTGTGATATACATCTTGGCAGGTTGTCTTGTTACGTTGTATTGTGGTTCACACTGTGTGACTTTACTGATGTTTTCTGTCACCTGATAACTGCAAAGAGTGTCCTTCCTTCCATTTTTTCTCCATGTAAAAACAACTGTGTCACTAAAATGAAAAGGCGAGGGACAGGGTAGCTCAACATAAGCTCCTTTAATGGCCTTGATGATCTCCACAGCACCTGAATAGCAAAATAGGAATTTTAGCCAAAACGTATGCAAAAGAATAAGCTTAAAGATATAAGCCTGGCTTGACTTGCATGTCCACTATTCTGATGTTAACTTAAAATGTGTTTCCACTTCACACCACATCATATGTGACCATCTTAAATGCAGCCCATAGTAAAACTAGCAACAGTACATTAGGAAGGGGTTAAACATGTATGTTTCAGATTAAAGGGGCAGTCTAGGATTGGTACATCCATTTTGGGATGTTCATTAAATTAATTATGAACAGTATAGCTATTGATTCAG